>NC_064028.1:17922778-18547778 GCF_917208135.1 Athalia rosae | reverse complement strand
CGCTCGTATTCAGAGCGCGTCACGATAGCGAGTTGAATATAATAACCTGAAAAATGAAGGCAATAAATTTCATATTCATTACATACGCGTACTTATAGGTCTATAGATTTACAGCATCTGCGCAGGGATGAGGACTGATTCTAATTAATTCTCGCGTCTTTTTACGAACGAGGATTTGACGGGACGTCGATTTTTGGAATACGTGTTGCAAATTTCACAACTTTTGGCGAGAACAATGTTTCCAACGATTCAATTCAGACAATCGAACGATTATAATTGTAATTAATCCTGATGTAAATGGATAACTGGAAGATGATCGCACGTCGTTTGCTTTAGGAGGTCTTACTGGATATTACGGTTGTTGTTTTCCAGATCCCCGACTCCGGGGGCAGGAAAGTCGGATCGATGAATATGGAAGAGTATCGTCAGACGCGGTTCTGAGCTTTTAAGGCTCCTACCGGAAGCTTCCGATCCGAACGAAGGGGGGGTGAAAGTTGGATAATTCTGAAAACCGCAATCCCCGAAGCGAATTTTTCGCATCACGGGATCCTCCTTTCCTCCGAAGTGAGTTGTGTTTCTCTCGTTCTCTCTTTTATCCTCAAAAACATCGAGGATAAGAAAAGTTGGGACAATAATTACAAAATGGCAACATCCATTACATTTATAGGTCATTACACACTGCGGAGCGCTATTATATTTACTTCGAGCTTCGTACTACGTGCCCTAATCACAGCCTTGAGATATAATCCAGGTATTAATGCGCGTACAGGTATAATGTTACTAAGAAATAGGTACTGCGTCTCGGTATGGAATGCATTTTACTTTTGGGCGGGGCGCGACCACTTTCTCTCGAGTCCTTGCCATGCCGGTGCGGATGGGATGGAAGTCTCGAATCTTACGACTTCTTACCTCGAGAGGAAGCTGGAAGACGTTGGAAGAAAGATGTGACGCCGCAGCACCTCTGAGTTTTTCATATACCTATAAGGATACTTCGAAACGTCAATGTGTAGAATTCTGTCTCATAGAACTCACGGATAAGAATATGGAATACAGAGAGAGAGAGAGAAAAGAAGGAGAAGAGGAGACGAAAACACCCGCCCCTTGATCTGGACCGATTTCATAGGGATACAGTGTCTTGATGGGCCGGTGGGAAAAGCTGTGTAATATTTTTATCTTCTTTTCTATGATGTAGACAGATTTAATTATTATACATTTGAAATGTTGTTTTTCAAACTTTCCCCAATAATTATGTACATATGCGTGTAACTGAAGGTATAATGATCGACGCACATCGTCGTAATTCGAATAGGAACGTTCGTTGATTCGTATATACATGTATACGCGTCGTAATTGATGATCGAATCATCTCATCACCCGATGAATTACATCGTCCGTGGATCGAGGCAAATATACGGATAGAAATTCTCGTGGAATGATCTAAAGGCGAACGGGTCTAATAGTTTCCCATAAGTAACTTCCGAAAGAAATCATATCACGTAACATCATTCGTTTGTTTTATTCACTTCGGACGTACGAGGGAACCGCAGTAGCTGAATACTCGGTAGCCGGCTGTCATTAACGCCAACGTAATTATCGCCTCGCATGCGGGAAAAGATTTTAATACACAACGTGTAAATGTATCAATTTTCCGCTTTCGTACGTGTGCGATTTCCAACACCGTTTATCGATAGATTTTAACACGGTAACCCGTACGATAATACGGACGTTGCCAAGGTGTAGAATACCGGGAGGTCCCTCGCTTCGCTTTTTTGCGATCGAGAGTTAATTGCAGTACCTCGATCGCGCTGTGATACAACGTACAATGTACGTGTAACTGTGTACAAATTGCGAAATACGCAATAGGGATCGGATCGAATAATAGAATGACCGGAAATACGCCGGTTGCATCTTCCTGCGAAGAAATTGACCGGGGAGGAGAGAAAAAAATAAAAATTAGTTTTCAACGTTCGGATACGTAATTACCTCAAGGTATTTTCATTCTGGACGTAACTGCCGATCCACGTAAAAAAAAAATACCATACGTTCCTCTCAATTATTATCTCAAGAGATTAACGTAAACGAAATGACGTGCGAAAAGCACGATTGAATCTAGAGAACGTAAAATATGTGAGGTACTTTGGAAAAAAAAAAAAATCTATTTGGAATAAAACTTTGCACACGAGCGAATGCGTTCGATTTTATTACCTGCACAATTTGCAATAAACCGTCTCATCGTTGTTGTGATCATTGTTTTATTATACTTTTGATACTTTTTCGGGACACCTTGTACATAACATGTATAACGCGAATACCTGTAGATGATTTTTCTACGCTCGCAGCTCCAGTGAAAGGAAATACAGAGCTATATAAGTATTTGCTCCGGGAGAGACCTAGATGTAGGCACGTATCCATATTTCTCTCTATATTTCATACGCGAGTCGGTAGTATTCCACGCGATTTTGAATTGCCGACGATTTTTCATTTTTACCGTACAGTTTCTTTTCTTTTTTTTACCCTCTCCCCACTGTTCACATATTATACGCTTGAAAATCTTTCGAATGTGAACTAAACATTTACAATGGTCGGTCCAAACACCGTACAGTATGACGATGATTAATTTAGGAATTTAGGAATCTAGAAAAAAAGGAACAATTTTTCAATTTTGTATCTGTTGGATTTTTTTTTAGAAAACGGCAACGCCCGTGTACCGACTCGTTTTCTTCGTCCACGATATCGTGTATTACGAAGATACGAATATCCGAGTGTCTCCAATTAACACCCCCTTGTTTGTTTGTTTGTTGTTTGTTTTTTTTTTCGTTTTATCGTTGGACCAGTTTCGGTACGAGCGTAAAGCGGGATGAGGCCGATGGAAAGAAAGTCTTTCTCCCGTAGCACGTCGTGCAACCGCGAATGAACGGAAGGAGAAATAACTTTGAAGAAACCAAGAAGGAGCTCCTAGCAGGAGTAATTTCTTGCAGGTATAACACATCCACCTGAATCTTTTGGAGGGGAGAGTATATAGACTGTCCACTGCGACCACATCCTCTCAAACTTTTCAAGACAGGCTAACGACTCGGGACGGTCGTATGGAAAACGACACATGCACGTTATTATATATTGTAACGAAGTGCCCCACGGTTTTTGATTTTCTTCTTCGTAACGAGTTTGCGACATTTGGGAAAAAACGCTGCAGGAGAACCGAAACAGGACATTCGCATTATTGAAAGGTTGTCGAAAATAATTGTGGAAATGGACACGGGACAGTGTAAAGTGATTTGGTGAAGCCGAATTTGGGGTTGATTTTTTCAATCGTTCATTCCTCGAAGTCATTAATTTTGTCACCCCTCCGTGGGAGGAAGTTCTTTTTTCTATCAATTTTTATTCAAGTGCAATAATCTCGATACGTTGATATACATCAATTACGGATTGGAACGTACCGATTTGTACAAGATGGTGAGTTTTTTTTGCTTTTTTTACGAGTCTTTTGTTCGTGATTATTACATTAGTTCCTTCATGCGAGTTGAATTTTCTGACGTGAAACCGTATCGGGAGGCGCGCGCCGCGCCGTTGAAATCTCCTGCATAAGAAACATCGTTCCACCTACCGCGGGCTGATCGATTCTTTCAAATCTGCTCCAAATTTTTTTTTTCAAGTACAGACAATTTTTATTATTATTTACAGACCTTCTAGTCGATTAATTAAAATCCCGAGATGCCGAAATTGTTGCTGTGATCATCTCTTAAATCTTAAATTCATTTTTCGTAATCATTAGTTTGAAATCTTGATTTTTTGGTTTGTCAATTTTTCTTTTGCGATCCTGAAATCTTTTTCTTCAGTTTTTTTGCTCAATGTTAAAATATTCTTCTTCTTTCCACTTTATAAGGTAACGAGCATGTACGTGGTTTTTTTTTTTTCGAAAAGAAAAAAATAGAAAAAAATTGAGAAAATGAAAAAGAAAGAATCTTGTCTTGAGGTAGCTATGCCACACCGTTTTCTGAAAAAGGAATTCGTCCAGCTGCTGCACCTTGCTCACACACTGACCCACTGCAGATAAAATCCTTTATAGACGACTTTTTTCGCGTTTAACGAGTTTTACAGAAGTTGCGCAGGTCCATATTGCAGCTTCACATCCGTGATGGTATAAATTCTGAGAATTAATACCTCCAGAACTAGAGATTGGATGAAAAAAGAATTTATTCGAATCCTATGAATATCATTTTATTACTTTTCTAATAATGACAACTAACGTACACTATATGCTACACTTATAGAATGATCATTTGTTGCTAGTCGTAAAAAGTGAAATCGAAATGAAATTTTCAGGTATTTGATACCGAATATTATATTCATGTTCATGAATATTGATAAGAATTTCCTTTTCGGAAGACAAATTATTTTTCCACTAATTCACATCAGCATAATATCTAAATTGATTTCGACCGAGCGCATTACAGTTACGTAATCTAAAGTGAAAGATTGTTCGCACCAGATATCCGTATGCATTGATCAGAGAACGATCACGGCCATCGTCGAGTTTTAAATATAAGACAGAAACGACAAAAACGAAGCTACGAATTAAATATAAAAAATTCAAACCAATTGACGCGGATGCTGTTGCCGCTGATCTCGCCGCGGTCTACCAAATGGGGGTCAGTGTGTGAGCAGCTCACTTCACAGGGTCAGTGATCTTGCAGTTTCAAGGTATTGGTTGGGTAGATATACGTACATACGTACATATATACGTGTACATAGCTTCGAGCTCGTCGACCGATAGCTCGCGGAGATATTTTTCTTTTTTCTTTTTCAAACAACGTCGCCCTCTTCCCATAAAATTGATTCGCAATTCTGTAATCATCTATTACGCATATATGCGTGCGTTACAGTTTTCGCGAATTTTGTTTCCTTCTTTTTCGTACATACGTATAAAAATTTGGCGTGTAATAATTTCTTTTTTTTACTGCACGTCGTATCGGAATCCGCACAGGTGCATTGCACTGATTTTTAGTCATTTTGGATTCGAAGATGTTATTGAACAAAGTTACTCTCATGTGTTACATTGTATTATATACTTTCAATTTGAATTTAGCTTCATATCTCTGAAAAATCATAATTCATCTATCGTATTTCGTTCGTACCGCTGTCATAAGGATTTATAATATTTATATATATATATCTAGGTATAGATCTAAAGCTGCGGCAGACGAAATTGCATAAGAAGTATATATATATATATATATGCGTGGTATGTATCAGGTACATAGGTACACCAGGAAGTGCTCAGTTTCACGCTTGTTGGACACGACAAATTTTTATCTACAATATCCATGAGATCCTCGTTACAGATCTGGAAGGAAAGTAAAATAAATAATTGAACGAGTATAAAATAAGAAGTTATAAAACAATAAGATTCATCAAATGAGAATCTGGAAATTTTGCGTACACGCGTCACAGTCATATATAGAATAAATTCCATATCGTATTCGCATATGTTAATCCAACGGTTAATTAATTTTATACAGAGAGAAATTAATCGACGCAGCGTGAGCGGCACGCGCACGGGTTGAACTCGGGGAATAAAATCATTGTTAGATTCGCACTGAAAATTATTAAAAACGGAAAAGTAACGAGAAAATAAGCGATTTTCATTTCTTTCTTTCCTCCTCACAATTTTTCATCATCGTTGATCCCATTTTTAATATTGTATATATATAAATATAAATATTACAATTACTGAATTTAAAAAAAAATCAACGAATTTCTTACGCACATATCATGCTTATAATTTGTAAACGCTCTCAACTTTTGGGCCCAAAAGAAGGAAAGAAAGTGAGTGACGAAAGAGATGTGTAGGAGCCATTTCACATCTATGATTCAAATAAAACATCGATATTGTCGTAAAACATCTCGATATACTAAAAAGTGTTGATTGAGAGGGCGAAAAAAGGAGCCCGCAGAAAAATGAGCGCGGAATATTTCGCTATCATATAGGCTACGTGTACGAGATATCGAAACGTGGTGTTTGAGGTTGATTTTTGAAAGCATAATAAAGTAGAACGTGAAATAAAATCTATAGGCAAAAATAAATGAAGTAAAATAGAAGCGATCGCTTATAATTAGAATTAAAGCAAGGCTGCGGAGAGAAGGATCAACGGCAGGCGGTAGCGGCGCAAGAACCGCACCTAACTTTGCTTCGCGGATGATGCCGCGTGCAGGTTCTTGCAAACAGAGAAAGGTGTTGACCTCCTTTTAATAAATTATTCGCTCTACGAACGACGGTCCATTAAATAATTACACGGTAGATATATTTTAGGACCACCAAAATAACGTACGTACAACAGAAGGGGTTAAAAAAAAAAACGTTTGAAAAAAAGGGGAAGCAAAAAAAAAAGTTTTTCGTCCCAAATATCATTGGCATCGCGAATGGGGTATACACGTACGTTCCGTTTGTACACTAAATCATGTAAATATACAAGTTCACGGTATTACATTTACTTTCACCGCCGCGTCAGAAATTGAGAATGTCCTGAATACGACCGGCAAGGTCTTTTGAAAAAGAAAGATTGAAAAAAAAAAAGTGAATACTGAATTCAATGTATGTACGTACTTTTTACTTTTCAAACGATCTAACGAATGTTGTTCATTTTTGTTCATGCATCTAATTTCGGGTTGAAAAATTTCACTAATATATATCGGCGCGCGACGTACACTTTCGAAAAACGAGTTTTGAAAGACATGTGTACGCATGGGTATGTATCTGTGAATATAATTTTTGTGATTAAGAATTTCCGTACGTTTTTCTTATCCATATTACCGTCGTATTCGATAGAAATTTTCGTAATCAGTCGCAGGGGAAAAATAGAAAGAAAAGAACGCGCTGTATCTTCGGTTTTCCGGATCTTCCGTTATTATATTCATGTTACGATTATCTGTGTTTCTGTGTTGAAATTATTTATTAGAAATCACATTTACTATGAGATTTAGTTTATTACAGTTCGTTAGGCAGAGTCTCACTCTACATATCGCGGGCTCACGATATAATGATGTTTCTATAAGTTTTTAAATGTGCCCATACGTATGTACACTGACGATAAGCCGGTTATAGTACGGCTGGAGCACACGCGAAGAATAGATAAACTACAACGCCTTTTGTTATGCATGTTGCTGTAAATCGCAATTCAAAGATTCTAATTATCACGAATTATTGTAGCAACGGTATAGGTCGAACGTGTAATAATATCATAGGTAGGTATAACTACTCCCGTTGTTCCGGTCCGGGATTTTAGAAGGCCGACTACATTCGCTCAGACCGATCGAATAAAAGCTATACGAGCCAATTAACCCGCGAGAAACGGACGAACCATAAAACCGTGTAACTCGACGATGTTAAATCATATCGGCACAAAATCACGGCGACGGATAAATTGGAACAAAAGAAAAAGAAAAACTAGGAACTGCGAACCGAAATAACAAGGACTGTAACAAAAGAAGCTAAATGAAACGAGCGAACGATACCGATTCTTTTTGGTAATTTTAAACGATCACGATCGAGTGTTTTGTTACAATTTTCGGTTCGATTTATTTCCGTATTTTTGTCCGTATTTTTTTCAAGGGCATATCCTCGTCGTAATTCGATATATCAGCCGTTTCGACTGTTCGTTTGTTCGTTCGTTTTTGTTGGAAAGAAAATTTTTCAGAAAATAATTATCCGAGTATCATGTGCTACATGTACACGGGTATTGTTCGTCGGGGGGAAATAACCGCAGAGTATTAGAAATCTGACCACAAGATTTTCTGTTCCTGAACAATAGGATATTTATTAGCACCCGTTTTTGCATATAATACGTGTGATTACATATTTTTCAGCGATATAATTTGCTTTGATTCGTGATTCGCGCGATTGTTATCTGCGGTTTTCATTGAATTTAAATTTGCTATTATTTATCATAATATATTTTATGGGTATAGCTGTAATACGATAAATATTGCACTTTTCCCCCAACTCCGGCGACTACGTGAAATTGTATATCTTAAAACAAATACAAAGTGAACGTCTTGATATAATTATGGGCAAAGGATCTTCAACAATATGATAAAGTTGTATAATATATTTAACTGGAAGAAATTTACCGTCCTCTCTATCCGAATTGCCTATTAAGAAAGTATCTTATTTCTTTGAAGTAATGTACAATTAAACCCACACCGCTCAATTTGCATAGCCATATAAAATGGTTGGCCATAAGTTATGATTCAACGTTTGCGATTTTCTCGCGGTAGCTACTCTCGTTAATTTGATCAATTAATCAATCAACTAATTACAATCAAAACCCTCCGACAACCGGCTCGGGTACCGAACGCTGATTTTTCCTAACTAAATTCGAATTGATGATTTTTTTTCATCGTCATTTCATCGTCATTTCAGATCATTCGGCGCCGTTCGATTTTGGCGGCGACGATCCTACTAACGATTTTCGTGAATTCCGGTTCGACGAAGGGCGAAAGATGGTCCCGTCAGGTTTCGAACAGCGAATGGATCCC
Source organism: Athalia rosae (assembly GCF_917208135.1). Lineage (NCBI taxonomy): Eukaryota > Metazoa > Arthropoda > Insecta > Hymenoptera > Athaliidae > Athalia > Athalia rosae. The sequence continues at coordinate 18,539,243 of NC_064028.1, read as the reverse complement.
TCTGGCGAATCCCAGATCCCTCACGGAACACGGGGGGGGTAGTTTATCCGGAATCGGACCTTCGGGAGTCACGGGAAATCAGGGGCAAATTCAACCTTTGGCTCTACCCCCGGCCCTACGTCAGCAATATCAACATCAGCTGTACCAACTTCAAGAAACCCAGGAGAGCATACAGAAATTGTTGCTACTTCAGCAACAGCTCAGAGCCCAACAGCAACTACTTCAAGTAAGTCTTGAGAGTTTTGCTCGTTGCCGAGCAGACGCCGAGAGCACCACTTTTCACATTTTATACACATGCACATAGGTATACGCTACTTACACACATAACTCCTTACGTTAAATTGTCATGGTACGGTACGCAGCTTATTTGAAACACGTACGATTTCTTTGACGCGCGCAAAATCTTTCTCCGTAATAAAATGTCGAGTAGAAACTAAGCCGAACTGCGAGAAGTGGCGAAAAAACGCGCGGAACAAAAAGTTAAAAATGCGCACCGATTACTTAACGGGTATACAATGGAATATACGCAAAAAAGTTCTTCCCGATGATCTAACCGGTTGGAAATAAAATACAGCTTGCCTTCGATTATTCTGATAATTGGTATTTTCACGACAGGCGCAGTCCTATATTCCCGAGGGATTCGCCACCGACGAAGCTAGGAAGGCCGCGTTGCACCAAAGCACGATCGCAAATCTTCAAACTCTTCCGCATCTCGCCCCAGACGCGCTGCTTCCGCCTCCTCCGGGGGACCAGCCGCAACCCCCGGAATTTCCTGCCCAGGAGTTTTTGGTTTCGAATGCCCAGAAATTAACGGCTCAGCAGAACGTTGGTAATTTGAGACACCAAGAAGCGGCGTCTGGAAGTAACGAGGAAACGAAAGGCGACGAAGCGAACGAGGAAGCCTATTCGGGAGGCGAGGAAAAGTCGAAAGATCATTCCGCCAGACAAGGAGGACATTACAAGAACACGAAATCGTTGAGGGATAATAAAAATGGTGATCGATTCGCCGCGCAAACCGTTACGCCTGGCTCTACGGACGCCCAGAATGACGGCGAGGAGGAAGTGAGTGATGTAAAAACTCGGATATTTTTAAGCGAAAAGAAATTTTTCAAACCGGCGACGTTTTTCTTTCAACACTGTAACTTTTCTTTTTTGTTTCAGGTACAACTTCTTTACGTCCCTGCGGAAACTCTAGCGCAACGCGACGGTCAGCGAGTAAAACCTTCGCAGAGAGTGAGAAATCGTAAACAGTACGCGTCGCACCACCACCACCAACAACAACAACAACAACAACAACAACAACAACAAAACCAATTTCAACAACAAGACGTAAATAATCAGGGATTGGAAGGTACCAGGCCGAACGCAGCGCAGCAGGCGTTCGCTCATCAAGTGTTGTACCAGTTGCAACAAGAGCAAGCGGAAAGAGACCGAATCCATAAGGAAGAACGAGAAAAGGAATTGGATCGTTTGAAGGAGGAGGAAAAGGAACTGGAGAGACGAGCGAAACATCATCAGGAGTTCGTGATCAAGGAGCAGGAATTGAAGCGACAAAAGGAGTTGGAGCTGCGAAAGGAACTGGAAAGAAAGGAGGAGGAGGCTCGCCAGAAGGAATTGCAGAAGCTTCGAGAACTGAAACAACGAAAATTGGCCGAGGAGGAAGCAGCGCGCAAAAAGGAATTCGAGCGACAGGAGTTACTGGAGAGACAAAAAATTGCCGAGCTCCGCGCGCAGGATAGAAAGCAGAAGGAAGCGGAGGCGAGACAAGCGGAAATCGACAGGTTGGCTGCCCTAGAACGACAGAAGGAATTGGAAATTCAACGGTCATTGGAACAGCAGCGAGAACTGGAACGACTGCAGGCCGAGGACGAAGCCAGGGCTAGAGCGCTGATCGAAAATCAACGCTTGGCTCAGGCGAACGCTCAACTCGAGGCTCATCGCCAAGCGCATCAAGAAGCCATCGAGACCCAAAGGCAGGCGCAAATCGACGCCGCCAAAATCGACGCTCAAAATCGTGCTCAAAATCAAGCTCAACAACAGCATCTCACCGAAACCACGAAGCCGAAGAGCTCGAGGATCAAGGGAAGACTCAGACACAGAAATAGACAGGAAAATCAAGCTACGACGCCGTCTCCGAACCAACCGCCCCTTTCGGTTTACATGGGCGGCCACGATCCCGCCGGTAACCCGGACGACCTCCGTGTTTCCGATGTCCTTACGATTCTGAAAAACGCCAAGACTATTTCCGTACTGGATTCCGTCGGGCCGGACGCTCCCCAGATTTTCGTCGGTCCAACGAATCTCGATCCTCCGAACGGTTACGCTAAATTTGATCTGCCGTATTTGTCGTCCATCGACAACAACCGAGTAGAAAGAAAGGTGGACAAATTGCCGTTTTTCGTAGCTCCCCTCAGTTTCAAACCTCCGCCCGGATACTCGAAGATTCCATTCCCCGCTCCGCACATCGGTTCCGTGGTCGTCAATAACCTTGACAACGAACCGGACGGCCTCGACGGTCCACCCGGAGGCGTTTTGAAAACCGACGAAGAAACGCGGCCGAACGTCAACCCGCTAATCGAGTCTAATTCTTACGTCGAGGGCACTTTGCTTCCACCCAGATTCTCCTACGACCCACAGATCGCTTCCGATTACGTTTCGGAGGCCGTAGTCGCTACGACTACGCCGAAATACGAAGCCGTTTATTCGCCCGCTCCTGCTTCGGGGACGCGTTTCAGGCACAGGCAATTTTACAACGACAGACTGCCGGTTAACGGTTCATCGAGCGCGCGGTACGAAGAACAGTCGGCAACCGAATCCGGTGGTATAACCAGAACGAAGTTCAGGCAATACTATAACGACAATGTCCAAGGTCAAGTAACTCCGACTTACGGTTCGGCGACCACACCGTCGCCGGACACCGCGTACCGGACTCACGCCGAGACGAATTTCGAAGCACCGGCTCCCGAGGGAAGCATCGCCGCGAGGTTGCCTCTGATCAATCGCGAATCGAACCAGAACGGAGATACCGGAAATCGTTACGATTTCGATCAGCGAGTTGCCTCCGATCCCTTCCAAGCGAATCGTGGCGGCGATCCGTTCGATCCTTCGGTAGAAAGCGGCGCGTCCGAATTTTCGCTCTCCCAGAATCACGAGAGTCAAGTGGATCCCGGCGACCGGGTCGGGGCATCATCTCCTGGCCCTACGCAGTATTCGATACACTCGGAACTTCCGAATATATCTCCGCAACTACCGGGCCTCGTCAATTCTTTGCTCGATCATTCGGAACCGTCGGAAAATATCGTTACAACGACCACGACGACGACCACCACTACCGAAGCTCCGACCACCACGACCTACAGATCCCGAGGGAGACAGAGGTGAGAAAATTTTTCCGTCAACCAATGGACGAAAGAAAGTCGATAACGCGGAGCTTCAAAGTTTCGCCAAGAAGTTTGTCTTTTTTTTTTTGTTCGTTCGTTTTACTTAAAAAAAAAAAAGAAGTCGAACTTTCACCGCGTCGGCGATGTCGTTAGAGCGAGGGATCGTGGATCGCGGGAGAAAAAGACCGTCGAGTTTGGCGTTTGTTCTCGATGAGATATTCTCAGAATTTTGATTTTGATTTTTTTTGATTTTTGTTTTTTTTCTGCAGGGGCAGAGTCGTTCCAACCAGGGCTCCTACGACGACCGAATCGACGCCGACCAGATCACACGTTAGCGACAGACAGCGCAGACCCTACAGCAGATCTAGAATCCGACAGGGATACCAGACTACCACGGAAAACTATCCGGACGCAACCTACAATCCGACGAAATCCAAGTTCTCTGGAGCGTCGCAAGAGAAAAGTCATCATCAATTCTCGAGCAGCATTCCCGAACCGCAGAGGAGACCGTCGGCTAGGAGTCAGAGATACCGAGGAAAAGGCAGCGACAGGAATGCGGTTCAACCGGAGGTAGGCGAAGAACGTCTTTCGATCCCTCCGTTATTATAGCTCGGTAGGATTACTAATGGAAATTTGTTAGCTCGGGATGGTCGGGGTATAATTTTTTTCACTTTATCCTCGACGTTGAACAATGCTCGCAATCGCGGCCGGCTGAGGCAGCCCAGTATTCGATTCAAGTGTGTGTTTCTCTTTTTTAAGCGCAGCGCTTATCTTCTCGTGAAATTAGATCAGATAACGTATACCATTGTGCATACCGTTCATCACGGCGGACGAAGGGAGTCCTAGAAACCAGAATTAGACAGATTGTGATGAAATCAGTTGTCGCTCCGGTCTGAGAAAATTGAATTTATGCCGACATTTTGAACAAAGGAGGGCAATATCGAACCTCTTTTTTTTCTAAGAGACAAAAAAAACTCCTATTCTTACATATTTGCATATATTTGGCTGCTGTTTGAATGTTTAACGAGCGCCTCGCTATCGTTTACGATTGCGCTACAAATCATTTCTTATCTCAGGCCCGTCCGGAAGCTGGGCTCTCTCAGGCGGAGGTCGGTTCCCGAAATCAGGAGAACCAGAACTTCCCCAATATTCCAAACTCGGCGCATTCTCCGCGCGGCGAAAACGTTGAATCTGGAAGTCCCACGGGCGACGAAATTTCGCGGCCAAACGCACTTCCGCTTCAGGGTAATCCGCAAGAATCGCCCCTCGCGCAGGAAGTTGTGGACCCGTCCTTCCAACGGGATGACATCTCGGAGATCCAAGGGATCAATTATCAATCGGGATTCAGAAACTCGAATTTCGGACAGACGAATGTCGAGCAGAATCCGGTGAACGGGTTCAATTATCAGTCGCAGAACGAACGAAAGCTCGAAAATACTCCACAAGCCGCCCCGGCGTTGACACCTCAACAATATCCCGCGGAGATTTATAATTTCTACGGGAATCAAGGAATCGTTGAATCCTCGGGGAAGGAAAACGCCAATTTCGAAAGCGATCATACCTACGGCTCGGCTCCTCAAAAGCCCATCAGTCCCGCAAACCAGGAGACCCAATACCCAAAATCTGGACCCGTTTACGACCACTCTGATTTCCAGCAACAACTGACGACCACGACAACAACGACGACGTCGACGACAACCGAGGCTCCCGAGGTGCGTTTTTTTCCGTATCAGCTCGGCGTACGTCCGCCTTCGAAATCGTCGCGACAAACATCTTCCTCTCGTTCTTCCAGGTGACGACACCTCGGCCAACTTTGACTCCGGCTCCGGTGATCATTCGGCAAAGGTTGCGCAGCCGTTTGAACACTAATGCTCAGCGCGTTCCGCACGCTGATTCCCCGATCCAAACCCGCCCGACTGGATCTCGGGATGAATTCGTTCGCTTCAACGCGGTCAACCACGATTCCAGGCATCAGTCCTCCCCGTCCGCGTCGTCGAGAAATCATCAGCAGGGAACGCGCCCCAGGCCGAGGAATCGCGTGCAAGTCAACCAGCCGAACGTACAAACGGAAGGGGATGATTACGTGAGAATTCAAACGCCTCACCAAAAATCCACCGCAACAACTACCACGACCAGCACGACACCGGCGCCGGAAAGTTACGCCAAGGAATCGGAAGAGGAGGTGGAATACGGGTTCATCAGACCGCCGAGCTTCAAACCAATTTATCCGGTTAACGAAAAATTCAATACCGCAAATTTAGCGACGGCGTACAAGCCGAAATACGAACAGGTGAGAATTATTTTATTCAACGCGTACATCCGTGCGATGATTCGAGATAATGACGCGGGGGCGTCGAAGATGACGTGGTTTGTTTTTTTCGTTTTTTTTTCCATAACGACGCCCGTGATCAGGCACGGCTCGAAGAATTTCAATAAAATCTGGGTTAACGAGTTCTGAACTTATTTCTGAACAATCTAAAAGAAATTCACGATAATTCCCACGCTGAAATCAAGTTCGGATCGTAAAGGTGTCAAATAACGTTTCTCGTATCCGCGCATATAACGCCAAATAGTAGAAAGTAGATGTGTCAGGGATGGGTGATTTATTATCGAGCAAACGATTAGCCCCCGCTGCCCGCTGCCGAAACTGTACCTGTGAAATATATTCCGAAAACCTTGTACGAAAGGAAACCTACCGAGGTGGTAATAATTCGGGTTTCACTCCCCCCGGGGGAAACCAACCCGAGCATGTTCTCGTGCCTGTACAGAATTTTCCCAGTATTCCCGCGCACTTTTACCACCCTGGAGATAATTGAAAATGCCGAAAAGAAAGAGTCCAAGCCGACCGCGTATTTTTTTCGCGTTTTTTTGAGCCAGAAACCCGTCGCCGATGTTACATTTTTATCGACCGTCCCCAGGTCCAATCGGAAGAGTCATCGAACAACGCTCCCGTGGAAGTGGACAGTCCCCAGTCGCAAATTTCGCCGAAAAACCGGCAGAAGTACCAGGTGATGAACAGACGACCTTTGACAAGGTCGACGACGTCGTCGCCGACCACAACGACCGCCGAAATCCCGGACGAAGAAGTTTTCACTCTGAGACCGAAAGTACAGAGCGAAGAGTGGAAGGTCGGCAAAACTCGTCTCCGGACCCGTAGACCCGGAAAAAGGAGAACCACGACGACTTCGACGACCACAACAACCACCACGACCACCACCGAGTCAATTCTGGATTCCAGCAACGAATTACCCCTAGACGAAAATTATCCGCAAATAATTCAGGGAGTTCCGTCGTCCCCGTTAGAAGGTACTCGGCGAACCCTTTTCGACGAGGAATTGAAATCGTCAAACTTGGAAAACCTTCCGCAAGCCGAAGCACTGCTCAGAACTGGACAGCTCGACACCTTCCGACAGCAAGATGACGTTAGTAAATATTTGTTATCTTTTATCAATGTGACAGCTGTAATGCATCTGAATAACGCTACTGATAAGACACCGGGTAGTCTTCTTCGGGTAATATTTATGAGGCCTAAATCTCTCTACTTATATACATTGTGATTTATAAACGTCTGCAGAGATCTCTGCGTTGTTGATTCGCTCTTAGCAAACGTCGTCAAAAGTTTAGAAAAAGATGTCATCAAAATACTTTCTAACGACACTGAATAGTTGTTAGAGTTTAATATTAAATGCAAATAATAAATGCAAATATTATTTTTCCAGGCACAGCTTCCACGGCAGGACTTTGTGCTGAATTTCGGTATCGGTCCCAGCCACCAGGAAAGCCAGGAAGACTACGATCAGACGCAACTCGCCAGTTCGCTCCCTAGGAAATACAGTTACGTGAATCGAAAAAGCGTCGTTAGAACGCGTCCGGAAAACGAAGAAATCCCCGACGTCGAGGGCGCCGAGAGCCAATGGTCAACCAAATTGACCCATGCTTCTTTTCAGCCAAGCTCTTTACCGAACCGAGTTCAATCCGCAGAAAAGGATAACGAGAGACAAGAGAAAAGCGACGATTCGTTCGACATCATAACCGCCGGACCCGATCTCTCGTCCGCCGAAGTTCTCGTGACCAGCAGCATTTCGAACGCGCCAAGAGACGCAGTCGTCGTAAACACCAGTTATTTTGGCAACGACGAGAAGCAAACGCCGCAGGAACCGCCGACGCTCCAACCGAGATCAACCGTAGATGAAAAGAGCGAGGATCCAGTCGAAAAGGATGTGAACGCGAACTCGGATGGGCTCGAGTTCTGGAGTAATGGAGGGGACGTTGCATTCGGAGGCAATTCAAACTCAGCGAAAAACGAAGCGAACGAAGCGCTCACGACCTTGAACATTCCCCAGGATAACCCGGAGGAAATCACTGCGCCGGTGACCACAATCCTTCCGGAGTCTGCTGGTTCCGATTTGCGGAAAAATACGCCCCCCGAGCCGACCGGAGAACCGAAGACCACGAAGAGAGTGAGTATTCGAATCGTCCCGGAATTCAAAAGTTGCGTTATTCGTATTTTTCTGAATTTTCAGACCGGACACAGACGTAGACGCGTTCGCATCCGTGTCAGGCCGGCCGAGGATATCGAAAGCGCGGAATCGCAGCACGTCGGATCCGCCTGGAACCACCTGATTCAGGGAAAGGATAGTTTCGACAAAAATTCACGCTTCGAAGAGCCCAAACCGACGACGTATGTCCCGACTTCTTCGACCACCGAAGTGCCGACGACGAGGTCGTTCTTCGAGGAACTCTTCGACGAAATGTCGAAAAACAACGAGGAGTTCCGAGCTGCGGTTGTTTCTACTACGACGGACGTACCCGACGATCCGGAACCTTCGACACGAGATTCGACGAAACATTACGAAGAGCCAACCACCGAAACGACCACCACGACACTCGGGACGACGACGACATCCTCGGAGACTCTTTCCGGGAATCCTGACCCGACTACCTCGAACTACCTTGACCTCCGAACCACCTTGCCGGATGAAAAGATGGCGACGCAAGCCACTACCGAACGTCACAGCTTTTCTCCGAAGTCACGCGAGAAAAAAATTCGACCCTCGATCGGTCTTGAGAAATACGAAACTACCGAGGCAACGGATATGGAACACCGTCGTTTCCATCCCAAGCAGACGCTAAAAAATTGGTGGTATCGTGATCAGGAGTCTTTGAGCGAAGATAAATCGAAGCCGTTCGCACCGAAGTTCGTTACGAATTATCCGAAAGTTGGAACTGAAACGACCACAATCGCGACGGAATCGCCGGAACAGGCTTCACCCACGTCGCAGAGTATGTCCGATTACGTGAACGCGTTTTTCAAGAGCTTCGAGAGCCACGAAGATCAGGACGAGGAAAACGGCAAGGATTCGCCGCATGCCACAGAAGCGTCGTCGACGTCGACTTTGAAAACTGAGGAAGAAACTGTCGAGAACTTCAAGTCAGACGAACCTACAACCGTCTACAGCGTTGGAAAAGTTTTCGAAGAAACGAGAAAGGAGAATGAAAATCCCCCTCCCGAAGCTGAAGAATCCGTCACGATACCAACGAGAGTGGAAGAGACGACGTTACAAACGACAGCAACGCCGGAAGTGACGTCTTATTCGGTTCTCCATACGACGCAGGAGGTCCCATTTTCTCCCGAAGAGTTGACCACGACGGAGATCCCGTCCACCGCGACTACGTTGCGATCCGCATCGATCAAGACAAATCCTAGCACGACGAACGACCTTTCGAAAGTATTGAGAACCTCGACGACTACGGAAATTTCTCACATGACCGAAATATGCTACAGAGGACGGTGTGTGAAGACAAAATCGCGGAAAGAAGTTCGTCGGAAATAAATCCGATCGTATCGAAAATTTTACTATATTATTCTCGCCCGAAAGTACAAGAAAGAATGAAACGAAAAAAAAAAAAAAAAATACGATAAGAATAATGATAAAAACTACAACTACATCGTCACCATTCGACCGCAGTATGATGGGGTTCCTCGAGGTTCTCGGACAAAAAATACCGTTTAAAAAAACTCTCGTGGTTACTAGTCTCGAAAATTGATTTGTTCTTATTTCTCTTGAATTCGCAGAATGAATTTTTTGCTGGATTTGACAGGGCGACCTAATATCGTAGTGATTAGGTGAATCATCGCATCATGAAAAAATAAATTATTAAGTGTATAACGTACGCGTCAATATCATTTACACGCGTGTTATACATTATTTATATATTACATTGTATTTAAATAGTGGCATATATTTAAAGCAGAGATAATAAAACGAAAATTGAAAAAAAAAATAATAATATCCGAAATTCCGTTTAACAACTCATCTCTAATTATTTAATCACAAAAACAATACATATAATTACTAACTAAATAACGTGACATTATCGATTAAATAATTATCTTATTTAATGATTGTTTATCTATGTGTATCATTTTCAATATCTAAGTATGTTTTATTAGAAAAAAAACGAAACGAAAGGAGAAAAAAAATACCAAGTGTGAAGAGCAAATATGAAAAATAAAAGCAAAAAAAAATTATTAAATAAATTAAATATTTTATACTCTAATTTTGTAAAGGTGGTGTTCGATATATCCTCGCATTCATCTTTTTAGCAAGAATTTTTTCATTTTTATCCTACCCTACTTTTAGAGGTTGCAGCGTGAAATTGAAGAATCGCTGTTGCGGCTATACAAAAATTAGGAAAAAACAAAAACACCTTCGCGTTTATCTTTGAGGATCGATATCTCGTATAATATTTGCATACAGATACGTCGATATAGAGGTTATACAAACACCGCCTCTGTTTATTTTCATATAACTGATCTTGCGTTAGTAGTACCTGGCAATATTTCCCTTTTGTGTTAATCTTTTCCCAAACTTCCGTCCGACGTTCGAATGAAAATTCGAAAAATCTCTCAACGTCGTAAATCTGTTCGCACTCCGACCCGCGTATCACGAGGCTTATGTAACAATAAGATTGCGAAAAGAATTTTCGAGTGGTAGAAATAAATTTTACTGGCACACGATATACAGCGATCAATAAATCGATTAATTGGCATTTTTACCAACAATTTATTAGTCGAGCTTACGTGCCGAATGACTAGAACCTGTCACGCATTTTTATTTGTACCTATAGTACGAAAGCATGTTTTGCAATTTCAATTTCAATTTCAATTTCACGTAATTCATTCATTCGCTATACGTTTGCCCACTTCTTCGATAAGTATATTATATCGGACCAGGGAGCACGTGTCGCGCACTTCGTACCCATGACGGGAATATCCATCAATCGAGCGAAGTGCCCCTGTAAAACTTGTAAAACATAGTCGTCATTCCTATATGTATACGTAACTGGAATACGCTTGTACACACGACTCGATATCCGCCGACCCCTTTGAATTTTTCAATCCCGCCCAGTCCGCGTGTGCAAATAAAATAGATCGTTTGAAATTTTCCCGTCTGGGATTTACGGGAATGAGGAGCCCGCGTATAAGAAAACCAAAAGAAGAATCGACGTCGCGCAGTGATCAGAATTAAGAAAAATGACTTCAATCCCAGAGTCTTTTTTATTTTTTTTTTTTTCCTTTTACACGTGTAGTTGGAGGCGATAAACTCGCGGCTGTAGGATTTACGTATAATGGGGAGTAAAAAAAGTCTCGCAATAAAAACGGTAATTCTAAGCCGGATAGTTCAAATCCTCCAGGCGCTCGATAATGGGCGTGCGACGTAAAGAAAGAGAAGAGAAAAATGAGGAGAGAAAAAAAAAAAAAAAACAAGGAGAATTTCTTTGCACGCGCGCCTCTTTTCAAATTCACTTTGTCTCTGCTGGGTCGTTTTTTTCATTCCGGAAGAAATGTGTACGCGTCCCGGTTTCGGGTACGATGAACAACCCGTTTCCGTTATAGAGCTTTGGAGTTGACTTATGAAAAATTAAAAAAAAAGTCAACCACACGGACGAGTCAAAAATTTCAGACGATATTTCTATAGCGTGAATAAGAAAACGCCGATAACAAAAAATGATCCAAAATATTGGTGGCTGGGCTGTAATATTTGCGCGAAATCTCCTGAGCATATTTACGCAAACTTCCTACGACGTGTAGACGTTCACTCGCGTCTGCAGTCAGCCCGAGGCTCGTGAATCTGTCGTTGACTCGAGGCGTGTTGAATTCCAGCTGATAATTAGGCCGACAATAAACTCTGCGTAGAATATACATCGTTCGATTCATTTAATTTTCTCTCGTATATTCGACAGAGTTGCGCAAGCTCTCGTCATTCAAAACGTCAGGTCTAAAACAGGCACGTAGGAATACGTACTTATACAGCAGTCTATAGAGCTTCGGAGAAATAAACGATTTCTGTTCATGCTAATGACGTACTCGTCTGATTCATTTTCGCTTTCTTTTTTTTTCTCCCGGTAGCAATATCAATTTTTCGGGGATTTTGTCGAATCTGCGAATTTTTTATTCCACATTGTAACAAAATTATAATTCGATGCGAAATGTCGTCCGTCGATATAAAAATGAAGATGAGATAAAAATTGAATAAAAACATTCAAACCGACCACGTTACCGTGGTCCAATTTTTAATGAACATCTGGATAGCAAATAATTAGGAATTCATTCAAAAAATATCTTCGAAAGAAATAAAACGGATGAGGACGTGCTAAAGAGAGCGTATGAAAAATCGTCACAAGCAGCGTGTACACCTTTAAACGAGCGAATTTCTAATTAAAAATTAAAATATAATTTGAATGAGACGAAAGCCGTCTGGCGGGTTATCATCTGTGTTGAAAAAAGTCGATTGGTGCACCCCATAGGTAGTTATAATACGTTCATTTCAAACCAGAGAGGAACAAGAGAGTTGGTTATATCGAAGTGCGTTCATTGATCGCCGGTTGGTTTAGTTCACCCCCCGTTAGATGGCGTTTGAGTAAAATTTTTTGACGATGCTCAGATGATGATACGCGCAACCCTTGCACTGGTGGTGCGGCTCCGCTTGTATTTCCCGAAGCGTTATGGTTTCAGTATAAACTTTAAGGTCCTAAAAGAAGGACCTTAGGTTGTCCTGTTTACCGGGACAGCAGCATGTCAGGCGGCGAGGGGTCAACCCCAATAAAAATAAATCGCGGTACAGATATTAAAAATGAGTGCGATAATGTTTGCGGTGACGCAGCGATTAATCCAACATCTTCGTCGAGCGAATCAGGAGGTTTAAGAAGAAGAAAAGTGATCCACGCCGCCAAAGAGACTCTTGACAAAGGTGAGCGCTCGGTTAACGAAATAACAACAATAGTAATAAACAATAATTGCGATATTTTGCGCATATTCGAACGAGGATCGAGGTTTTCTTCAACTTGCTTGGTTCTCACCTTTTACGTTCGTCCGATTCTCGCACATTTCGTTCTTCGGACATTCGTGTATACCTACACGTACTATAACTTCGGGGCGGTTACGTCGCGGTATACTTATAAATCGTTTTATTTCTCCTAAGGATTTCACCACTATCTAGATGACGATTTCAGATCAATTTTACGTGTGATCAATCGTTAATAACGCGTCTCTTCCTCTTGCAATATTTTACAAATATATAACAAAAATGAAATGATCGACAGTGTTATTCTGTTGTCGTTAACAATTCTGTTCAAAGAATGACGCTTCCTTTTTTTCGTCCCTTTTTTGTTGTTCCTGTATAATCCTAAAGGCTAAAAAATGTAAAAAAAAAAAAATAGAAACAACTTAACAACAGTGAATTTTCGTTTGCAAAATCTCCGTACATTCAATTATAAACAAAAATATAGAGTCAATATTTTTAATCTTCTACTAAACTGTCGAATCGATATCGTAACGACGATATTTAGGCACTTTTTCACACTAAAGTATTTGGCAGGATTATTTTACAGTGCCGATTTTTTAATTTCCTATTTTTCGACAGTGAACTAGAAAATTAAGGGTTGAAATTCGTGTTTCGTGAAGGTACGCGTGTTATTCTCCTATTCCTCTTTCTTTTTCGTACATTATTTAGTTTTTTAGCTTATTTTCTGTTATAGCTAGACGAATTCGGCGCCGCCTAGGCTGCTTTCGTGCGTTACGAAAATACGCGCCTTATCATGTCAAACTATGTACGCAGTATAGGTAGAACTTCACCTCGAAGCATGCGAGCTTTACCACATGAATAGGTGATGGATGAAAAGCTCCTTCCTTTCCTTCATCGCTTGCCCCGAACACAGCCGACAGCGTGTGCTGCCCTTTGACTTTAAAGAGAGCGTCTAATAAGCCCGGTTCATTAATAACGAGCAAAAAAGAGGAACGGAAAAAAAAAAAAATATGAATAGTTAACGGTTCCTCAGTGCTTAAAGTTTGCCCGATTACCGCCGTCTCTCTTTTTTTCAAACATTAACTTTTCAAGATTGAAATAGTTCTACTTTATTTTATTTTATTTATTTTTTTTTTGTTTCTTACGCGTCCCTTGATTGTTTCTCTAATTCAATTTCTCAACTTTGAAGAGTTTTTGAGAACTTTGTTTTTTATTCTAATTCATTTCTTCGCATCAATCACCGTTACATCTATTCGGGTAAGGTTGGTTTGTAATTATTTTTTTAATTCCTCTAGAATCGAACCCACTTCTAACTTCCCGTATTATGGTACAATACGCGTATACAGTGCTATACACGTTGCACATAATTCCAAAAATATAACAGGTTGTAATATCGAGGTAAAAGTTACGCAATACTCGAAAGTCTGCTGCAGAATCTATTTCATATATCCGCGGATGTATATTTTATGTGGCCGTTTCAGGTTGCCTGCATCGGAGTTCACTTGAAATTCAGTCGTAACTTATTTAAGTTCAATTTTATCGTTGTCACTGTATGTAAACGTTCGAGATTTTAATTTTTTCGCATCGTATCGCCAAGCTCCAGATTGAAAATCATAATTCAAAAACAATACAGTTCGAATATCTGATGCGAAATCCTCAAATTACCTGCGAAGCTCGAGAAATTTTTCGCGTTACACAATTTGCATCCGTTTAAAGTATGGGCGTACGGCATAGTATCGCGATGATCTTTTGGTTTTCAGAAAAGAACAGAAAAAAAAAAACAAAAAAAAATTGAACAAAAAACATGAGCACAGAATCGAGATTCGAGAAACAATGCACAAAAAGGGTGAGAAAGCAGAAAGGAAACAAGGAAATAAAGAAAGCAAGAATCTAATCACGTTTTGTAGGAAGTAACTGCAGTGCAAGGAGGTCAAGAATTATTGGCAGTACATTCCACGCTCCAATCTGTATAGCGCCGCGCGGGTTAAAGTTCGCGAGGTATAAAACACTCGGTATTGATGTCGGCAATCGTGATCTTAAAGCGATGCTGCGTAAAACGTAAACGAAAGTTCGAATTCCCAAAAATTAAATTGCCGAATTTTAAAAAAGAAATCAACTTCAATAACCGGACACGGTTGGATTTCGTGATTTGTACTAATCAGCAAAGTTTTCCGAATTAATTATCTCGAACGAACGACGTTCCCGATCGGTCGATGTCGATTGAGTCGGTTTTTCAGACAAAAAAAAAACAAAAAACACATTCATACACTCCTTTATTTTCCTTCGTTTCAAACGTCCCAGAAACGAAATGCTTACGCAATACCAAATTGTTGTGTAATGTAATCGGAGAAGAGAAAAAAGGGGGGGGAAAAAAAAAAAACAAATAAAATTTATTACGCAACCGTGTCACGAATTTTCTAATAATTCCGGCGACAGCCGGTAGCGGAATTACAAGAAGCATTATATCGCGGCAAGGGAATAACTACCACCCGTCTAATCAATGTTCTCTGAATTGATTTCAGCCTCGCGTCTCTTGAGACGCAAAATACCATGCACGGGTCATCTGATGACCCCCCGCCGCCTATGGATACAAAAAGTGCCAACGCAGGTTCGTTCGTAGGACTTACAATGTGATTTATAAATTTCGATCGATGATCTCAGCATTTTTTTTTTTTTTTTTCGTATAATCCATAATATTCGTTGTACGCACGTGTGGGTGAAAAAAAAATTATCAGCAATTAGCAACGTGTATGAAAAGCTGTTGGGCCAAAATTTCTACTCTATAAGTAGAATTTCGCGTGCAAGTTTATCAATTTCTACGAAGTGTCATTTAAATTTCGATATCTGTGCGATAATCTGGATACGATTGACACACAGATTTTAGACCGAACGGATAGCGTTTCAATATCGATGTCTTTGCGATAATGTAGATACGCTTGACTTACGGAGTCTAGACCGAACAGATAATGATAATGGCTACGTAATGTCCATATCTATTTGTCGAATTTTTCAAAAGCGGCGTACAATTTCGGATACTTTGAGAAAATTATTTAGTCGCCGGAATCAGGAATTCAGGCGTTAGTGTTTGTAACTTACGTCTTATCTATCTCCGTAATACCTTGTACCTATTTACCTTGCATTATCAACATTTATACCGAGCAAATATTGACGGAAGGAAAGCTAAAACTACAGAAAAAAAAGAGATAAACTAAGAAACTAAAAAACGGTTGCGCCGTAAAATTTTTATAAGTTTAGAATCCACCGTGAGCTTTCACATCCGTATACTCACTTGTTAATGTCCTTTTTTTACTTCTTCGAAATTTAGTTTAAAAGTTTTTTCTTCCGATTTATCTCTTATGATTCATTGCGTTACAGATATAATTTATACACCGCAGCTGGGTACACGGGTTTATTTGAGTACGAGCGTGCATTAGGTAATATCTTGTACAGCGCGCGCTTTTTGTGGGGAAAGCGTGAAACCAGGGAATTCCGCGAATAATAGTAAAAATCGATTACCGATCTCCGATATTCCCGCGTTTATCCCGCAAACTTTCCCGCGGTTAAACGTGTGTATAGGTATACCGTAGAGATACGCTCACGGGACAGCTTTGTGTCATGACGAATCTCGAGTTCGTTAAGCGGAAACGTTGTATCGATTCGGAGTGTGTCACTCCGTACGAGCCGTGCCTCCGGCCTCGCAACAATTGTCAACGATGAAAAAAAATATACCCCGCTAGAATTTGCATTCGAATATCGAATAATAACGTTCCGATAGACGGATAATTTCGCGCAGGTGTACGGAGAATTAAAAAGAAAAAAAGTAAATAAAATTTCATTCATTTTTTTTTCCCTCCATGCCCTCGCGCGGACGAGTTTTGCGAGAAGCGCGATTTACGAACGGTTGCGAAATCGGATCGAGTCAATATTTTTTGTAACTCGAAGAATAATTTTCTTATTTTCGTTTTTCATTGTTCGTTTTTCTCCGTTATCGGGGAACGTAAGCCCCGAAATTTCAAATCGCTACAGAACCGGGTGTGAAAGTAATTTGAATATTTCTGACGAAGAACGCGCGAAAATCATCATCCAGTCGAACGAATTAACATTGCTAATTTATTACAAGAGGTGCAAAATTCGCTCGAGATTTACAGCGTAATTACGGATATTTTCAACAAAAATTTCAACATGGTTAAACGATTGAACACATCGGAGATGTTATGAGCGTTTTTTTTTGTTTTTTTTTTTTGCCCGCTCCACAACTTTCGGTGGGATACCGGCGAGGATCATGTTCCTCGAACGATGTAATTTGAGAGCAGCTTTTTGACCCGTTTAAAGGTCACGAACCTTGGAAAATGTTGGCAGACCTTATGCACCGTTTCTGAATTTCGAGAAAATCGGAATGGCCAGAAAATGAATTGAAAAAAAAAAGTATGAAAACATAAAAACCTATACAGCTACATTTTACCGCGATGAATTTTCGTGAAATTATAATAGGTTACGTGGTCCGATGGTTTTTGCGAGGTCGCTGAATCCAAACCCATATAACTACGATATTAGAATTGCAAAATTCATGCTAATTTTTTTTATTTTTCTCGTCCAATTCTCCTACACCGTAATACGAGATCCGATATTCCGAATTTCTGTATTTGGAAATCAGAGTGGAATTTGATTTATTTGATTCAACCGAAAAGCCCCGCAGAACGTTGCAAATTTCACGAACCATTCGTTCGGATTGGAATGAAGAGATTAAATGCTTTTCGCACTTATAAACTTGAGAGGAATTGAAAAATTTCGCGAAAAAAATAT
Organism: Athalia rosae; assembly: GCF_917208135.1. Lineage (NCBI taxonomy): Eukaryota > Metazoa > Arthropoda > Insecta > Hymenoptera > Athaliidae > Athalia > Athalia rosae. The sequence goes on along the minus strand of NC_064028.1, from coordinate 18,521,752 downwards.
TTCAACGAATGGAAAAAATTTGAAAAAACCTGACCGAATAATTGACACGGATAACGTTCTACCGCAGATGGTGCCCAACTACGTAATATTCGTAATTCGGAAACTGAAGGTACCTAAAGGGTCGCAAGTCATCGGGCATAATTTCGGTTGCCAATTGCTCTCTTTGTATAATAAGATCGGTCGATCCGGAGAATCCAGAGTAACCAAGGTAGTACATTGCCGACATATACAAACACCCGCGTTTGTTCAACGTATGTATATATAGGTACGTTAGGTATGTAGATATATACCTAAGTGTGCGATACATATATATATATATATATACGTATATGCTATATATCTATGTTCCACGAAATTGGGAGTCTGCCAAGACAACGTTATCTCGGGCGTGCCAGGATTCAAAACCTGGTATTGAACTCGGAGAGTTTCTGTTACGTGTAATTGATGCAGAGAACTTGCTGCATTCGTTTATTTCGATTCATTATATTCTTCGACTTATTTTTTCATCATTAACCACCGACCCTATATACACCCGCATATACCACAATTACGCCATCATTGATCGAAGCTCGATTCAACCCACATTCGACACCTCAACACTCATTTATTCCAGATAAGTTTTTTTATTCTTTTTTTTTTGGTTTAATCATCCAAAAAACCCGTCAACGATTCATTCATTCGTGAAGAGCGGGGCGTCTCTGTCGCTCTAGAAATGCTCGAAAAAAAGGACTATCGCCGTTGCCCATCTGTGATCAAATCGACGTGGAATGCCTTCACCTGATTTACCATTAATTGGCTCGGACTACAATTTCCGCATCAAGTATAACGATCGACGAACAAAGGAAGTTGCGAGCGCGGAGCAATGATCTTCAGGAATGATCTTCTCTCGTTGTTTCACTTTTTTTCTTCCCTTTTCGGTAGGAATGCGACGTGGTGGTGATGTTCCCAAACGGCGCCCGGGACGAGACGTTAATGTGGCTTTTAGGGAGACTAAGAGCTGGAACTCCGGGACTCGTTGTCCACGTACGACATCACACCTCATCTGACAGCTACGGTTTTTATCTAACCGCTCCGTTCCCGGTGTAAATATATATATATAAAACTTTTCTACCTCGTTCACGCTCTCCTTTGCCACTGGACACTTTTTTCATTTTTTTTCCTAATCGGTAATTTGCACGCTCTCAACTTTTACCGAGTACTTTTAACTGTATGCAGGTGTTTAATTTCCGTCCAATCAGTGTCAACACCTGTATACCGTACACCGTTATAAGATCCGCAAACAGAATCAAAAAACACGGACGCTGGGTGATTTTTAATTAAACTTTGCCGATAACTGCTTAGTTGTTTTCGTCTAGCGGAGTTCGCTCTTCTGGCGGACGAATTCAAGATGTTTCGAAGAAATTCAAACCCAGTCAAACTCGTGGGAATTGAATTTTCATTCGGCTATTAAAAAAACGATGATGTAACGCACGGAAGATCCATAAAAAACCTTGCTAGCTTCTAACCAGAGATTCTTTCTTCGTTTTTCCTCTCGTTTCTTTTTTTTTCTACATTATTTTATCGGCGATAGACTCCTGAAGGCAGCGGAAGAGGTCCACTTACCGAAAACGCTACGTCAGGAGTTTGGAGGTGGTCTTAAAGAATTCGTCGGTACCGAAGCGAGTTTTTTTGAGGGTAGCGACGACGAATCACGCTTCTTTACCACCCAGGAACGACAGTCCCTCGTACTCCATCTGCTTCACACACTGAGGGCGGGACAACAAGATCTCCACAGTTTACCGGGACTGAAACTTATCGAGGGACAAGCCATCGTACCAAAATGTATATCGGCTGGGGTTATTTCACAAGTATGAATTATTATACGTCGAATTTAAAATTTGCCGTCGCTATATCCTCTGATTGGCTTCGCTTTGTCGTTGTTTTTTTTTTTTTCATTTTTCTTTCGTTCAATTTGTTTCCAAACATTTTTCCCATGTGATCGAAAAACATGGAATAAAAAAAAAAAACACATGCGATATTCTACTTTGAAAGTAATGAGAAATAGCCAATCTTTGATAACCCTTGCACCCTGATATGAATTATCACGATTCGCAGGTTTTTCCACTTCACGAGTTACCAGCTTTAGAAAAACTCCAGAGAACGTGGGTGAGGGCTTTCCTGAGTCCTCAACCACTGGACGACATTTGTCGTTACTTCGGCGTTAAGATTACCATGTATTTTGCTTGGCTCGGCCATTACACCACCGCCCTTATAGTTCCGGCTGCTGTGGGTGTCATATACTGGGTAATTGGCATCACTTTTTCTCCTGATCTGAATTTTCTTTTTCTTCTGTCGTTCCGTTGGTCCTTTTTCTCACCGATATAACACTCGCCTTTTTCCTCCCCTCTCTTTCGACCAGGTCGGCATCATCGGGCGGAACCAGGCGGTGGAGGATGTGGCCTACGTTTTATTTTCAATTTTCAACGTTATCTGGGCAACGGTTTATCTCGAAACGTGGAAAAGACGAGGTGCTGAGCTCGCCTACCGTTGGGGAACTCTCGACCAACGTGACGATTTGTTGGTAGAACCACGGCCGCTCTTCACTGTAAATATTCGCCATCTTTTTATCGCCGAATCGAGATCGCAAAAGCCGAAGGACGATTTGTTTTTTTTTTTTTCCCCTTTTCTCCTACAGGGTACATTGGAGAGATCGCCGGTCACCGGACGACTGGAACCGACCTATCCAACGTGGAGACGCAATGTTTTTCGATACTTCGTCAGCGTACCAGTCGTCGCTTTGTGCCTATTTTTCGTCTTCGTAGTCATGATTCTAAGCTTCCAAATACAGGTGAGTTTTTTTAACTATTCGACGAACGCCCTCTCTTGTGTTTCGAGAAATTTTTTTAATGTTTAACGCCGAAAATACTTAGCCAACTTCTTTCGGGGCACCGTCGTCATATTTATTAGCGATACTCCTATTCCCGATACTCGCATTCCTTCATTTTCTCTTCAGGACTGGTGGGACGCGGGACTCGAATCTGCCGGTTACGGTTTCTGGTTGAGTTACGTACCGAAGGTTCTTCTCGCGGTGGTCATCACCCTTATGGACGAGGCTTATTTCAAGGTCGCTGTATTTCTCAATGACATGGGTGCGTATGACGATTATACAGCGAATAACAGCTTGGAAAATAATTCTTTGATTTCTTCTACTTTTCGCCCATTCGCAACTACCTATAGAAACGATCGCTTGACTTCAAAATCACATTGTGTATTTTTCTTTCATTTTTCAAATACTCTTCTATTCCTAGAGCCATATTGTCATTGTTATTATCGCTGTTGTTGCTCTTATTTAAAAAAAACGTCGGTACACGCGTAGCAAGAACTACGTTGTCGGTTGTAGTGGAACGCGTAAGTGGGGTTGACATAAATATATAAATTATACCTGGTAGATACGTTCGCTCGATTTCCGGCTCGGTTTACACCCCTACATTCTTATTTGTCTATACCACAGTACACGAGAATAACTGGGTAAAGAAATTCAAACGGGTGTAAATCGATAGGTGTACTACATTCTGGATAGCTTATCATTCAACACTTTTTCGTGTAATATGACAGCCGACATTATCGAGTCGATTGCACGATTTTATCGAAATTAGAACGGAAATAGAAATTAAGATAACCGTTTTATTGTACAGATGATACTTTTACTGCCTGGATTATTCTTAATACGTAGTCTTAATCAATACAAATTATTTATCACGATACGTTGTAGGTATATAGGTACTTGAGATTTCACGAGTAGCTGCAGATTTATTGTAAAAATCGCGTGGTTTTTTCTACATATTCAAAGTTGCTGGTATTTCAGAAAACGTTGGTAAAAGGAGGGTACATTGAATCGATCCGTTTATTTTATTCTCACAGTCCATATTTTTCCAATTAAAAGTACCCCTCTTTTTTCACACGTAACCACGTTCCCTGTATTTATTTGTATTGCAATTAAAAAAAAATACATACATGTATTTTAAATTATATCGTAGAAGACATTGAACGTAATACGTGCACATTATATCCCTTCTTGCAACCATATAAAATTCAAAGTTTGAGGAAAGAAAGAGAAAAAAAAAAAAACAACTAGATTTCAAACTAATCTATAACATGCCTATCGTTAGATAGTATTTATTATTTTTGTATGTTTTGGACGCAGAAAACTATCGGCTCGACACCGAATATGAGAATCATCTGATCTGCAAAGTGGCACTGGTAAATGAGAAATAATCTTAGCTTGATTAAAAAAAAAAAAAATAAAAAAAAAAAAACATTTATATATATTTATTTTATATAACTTTATAAATGTGACGTGCAAGTTTTTTTTTTTTTTTTATCATCACCGATATTGTGTGTTGTATTTCTTCAGTTTGTTTCGACTAAACCCTAAAATCATTAGGACTTTTTTCCGCCCATCGTAGAAAGCCATGAAAAATTACGCGACATTATCGCTCGTCGTAATTACTCACAGCGTCGCAATACAGATATTGTAGTTTTGACGTTAACATTTCTAGAAATTTACCTAGTATAATTATTATCTACATATGTTTTCGTTGTCTTTTGTATGACCTACAATCATTTATTTTTCCTCGACGTAGCTGTAGCGTACACTTATCAAGGTCTCTGGCTGTCTGTGTCACTGCACGTGAAAAATATATGTATATATATATATTTTTTTTTTACCTCCAGTGCCAATAATAATTGTTATACGACGAGAGACCAGATGATATCACAAACGATGATTAAGTCGTGTACATAACGAAAGGAAAAATTGAAGAAAAAACACACATTCCATCGTATTATTATTGATAATCTTCAACATCGACGTCCGATCTTTTGTAATTTTTTTACGCATTTCTGACAAATTTTTTCTTCAGTTTCAGTTCGTCAACTCCTTCTTATCGCTATTCTACATCGCATTTTATCTGCAAGATCAAGAAAGATTGAAGGAGGTAATCGGCGTAAATTGTGAACTAATTGGAACGAGGAGAGAAGAAATAAGAGATTAATGAAACTTGGTATCCTTTCAGCAATTAGCCGCTCTTTTAATCGCACGTCAAGTGATCGGCAACCTAAAAGAATCGGCCGTTCCCTATCTGGTCGAACAATTACGCCTCGCTCGCCTGAGTTTCGAATTATTCGGAGCCCTGAGTCCGAGCGAAGCGAGACCGCCACCGGGGGAAGAAGTCCCAAGTTCGGTTTCCGAGGGTGCCGCGAGGGAATCAAAGGAACAGAAAAAAAACGCTGCAGAGGATGATTCCAAGGAGGATAATCGAAACAAGGGAAAACGAAACGTCAGCCAAGCGGAGCTGGAGAGCTCACTGTATAGAGTAGGAGACCCCTCAAATTTCCTACTTAGTGAGATTGCCTTGAAGGTTTGATCTGTAGACTCGTTAGATGATTGTTGAATTTTCTTTTTATCGTTATTATTATTTACGACTCAATCACTTGAAAATTCGAAGCAATGATTCACCGAGCATAAGTGGTAAATGGACGTGAATTTTTTTTTAACTCGCAAAGAATCGAATTCGTGTCCAACTCTCACTACCGCTAATTCACCTGTAAAAAGTTGCATAGAAAAAGCACGAATGCATGACATAGAGGGGGAGGTTGTCAAGTATATTTAGACACACAATTCCATATGCAGCTGGCGAAACTATTCACAGTTTTTTTTACTTTGGTTGCATATTAGATATATTGGTACGATAATTTTTCTTTCTCGCGGTACGATGTCACGATATCATTTTATTTTTAAGTTTGAATATTTTTTATTTTTTTTCATCACCATAAAATTTTCGCGCTGATCATTATAAATATTTTCAGTGTACGTACAATCGTCTCGTGTTCGTTCGTCAGATGTTATTTTGCGCTATTCATTTTAATGATTTTTGCATTTTTCACCGTTCACCGACACGCAGGTCTCCCCCAAAAAGGTAATTTTCCATCTCATTAATTATCTAAGCTTAATAAATACGAAATAAAAAAATATCATTGCGGTAATTATCGTCGGTACAATCGCCAGCTATTTTTCTTCACATGAAATACGTATACCTACTTTTTTATTTACCACCCTTGTTGGCGCACTAATTACCTGCACTGTAGGTATTCCGCGCTTCCACAAAAAAGAAAAACTAAAAACTGTATAGGAAAAAATACAGAAGCACATTAGAGTACTCGGTTAGAAGAGCAAATTATAATCTAACGAATTAGGCCGCTATTAGTAATTTTTCTTGTCCGTTCGTTTAGTACGACGGAGCATTTTCGGAGCACCTGGAAATGCTGTCGCAGCTCGGTTACGTCTGCCTATTTTCATCGGCGTTTCCACTCGCCGCCGTAGCCGCTCTACTTGGAAACTTACTCGAACTTCGCGGAGATGCGTTCAAACTCTGTTTCGTTCTTCAACGACCCTTCGGTAGAAGAGTTTCGAACATCGGGACTTGGCAGGTAAGGAAAAAAATGATAATAATTCAACGTCCAACTTTTGACGTTCGAAGGAATATCTACGCGTCACGGGGGAGTCGAATATACGCGGTGTAGAACTTTCGATATTTATGATTACGTGTGTGTGTCTGTAGAAGTAAAACTTTTTTCCCGATTTTATTTTTTGCCCCACAGAACGCGATGGAGGCGATGGGCCTCGTGGCGATTCTCGTTAACTGCGCTCTGATCAGTTTAAGCGGTCAAGTGCAAAGAATGTTCCCCGAGATGTCGGCGACGCAGACCATTCTTCTCATCGTCGCCCTGGAGCACATTATGCTAGCTATTAGATTCGTGATCGTCTGCGTGATTCCGGATATTCCAAGTTGGGTCGCCACCGAGATGGCCAAGGTCGAATTTCTGAGACGGGAGGCGGTCAGGCGACTATCTTCGACACCCTCACCGGAGCAACAGCCCCAAACCGTTATAGGTACGGAACGTTGAAAATCCAAGCGAACGTCGTCGTATACTCATAATCAGTTTTTAATCGCTGTACTCGTGAGCCTCAGGATTACTTTTACTTGCACGACATTACGCAGTGCAAACAACCTTGAATCGTTATTGAAATATATTCTGCTGACAGGGCTAACGATACAATAAACGGAGGCAAATTTATACCGTTTAATGATAATTAATATTGAAACAGCTTTTATCACTCCCACTGGGGAGTGTTTATTCAGATAATAACGAACGGCTCTAAGCGTCCGCGTGAAAAATGGAACTTGAACAGAAGTACGTTACGCCAAAAAAAAAAAAAAAAACTCCTCTCCGAACTCAGCACGAATCCCCCGGTCAATTTTTAACTATCTATAGATCTTGTTTCCACGACAACAACGCGCGATTATTTATCTCGAGTAAATTGTCAAGTACCTCCTCTGGCACGATTACAAGCCAAGTTCGAATTATTGGAAAGAGGGGCGGAAAACTGCGATAAAAATAAGAGACGAACACCAAACATTTTTCTCGCCTCAACGACGCATTTCAATAATTTTTCTCTTTTTACATCAGGGCGTTTCGTGGTCAGTCCAGCGGACGGTGAGGAAGACCAGGAATCCCTCGATATATCAAAAAATGACGACGACTCGGCTTGTTCTAGCCAACCGGGAACGCCCGGAATGGCGTCATCCGCTCAAACTCCGAGCAATCCTCCGACGCCGAGTGCCACCTTTGTTCCGAGAATCGCGGAAACGCCACCGACTCTGGAAACTCCCGGAACTCCGGGCAGTGCCGGTGAGAGAAGCCCCATGGGTTCCGGAAATAACGGAAGCTTGCACCGCGAAGCCCATAACACACCGAGGGCTTCCATTCCCGGCGGGGAACGAGGTGGGTTCGTCGACGAGTGAAAACTGATCGTCCGAAACGTCGAAGAGCTTGGAAAATTTTGTCAGTTTTTGGCTCTTCAGGAAGAAGATCTCGAGACTGGCTGACGGGCGAACCAGCTTCGACCCCTGGAAGCGACCATTACAGTCATCACTTGACAATAGGACCCCACGGAGGCGTTGATTGGGTCCGAAGATTAGGTCTGGAATCTGGAGGCCGGAAAACGAGTGATTCTGAAATCAGCGGAACCGGAAACGGAAACGGAAGCGGCGATGATTTGGCCTTACGTCGTTCGACAGATTGCATCGTTTCCAAGGAGCTGGCGTCCTCTTCGGATAGCGATTTACTTAGGTAAACGAGCTTCCAGTTTTTTTGAATTTTGAAAATGATATTTTTTATACGTGTTTTGTTTTTTCCCTGGAACTTGTTTGTTGCGAACCAGGTCGGCACCACCCTGGGCGACGGCGCACAGAGTTCAAAAGTTCCGATTTTCACCTGAAAAAGAGCGAGAGCTAGCTATGGCGGAGAAACAGTTGAGGGAGCATCAACATCAGATGGAAATGCGTCGAGAGCAACGGGAACAGAGGGAGCAAAAAGAGCAACGGGAGCAAAAGGAGCAACGAGAGCTGAAAGAGCAGAGGGATAGGGAAAACAGGGAAATACGAGACCATCGCGAACGTCACTCTCATCACATGCATCACGAAAAAGAACGAGACGGAGGGACGTTATCGGACTCAAGTAGAACCGTTTCGAGTCAAGAGGACGAAAAACCGTCGAAGGAGGAACGCGAGGCCAAGAAAACTAGGGTTAAACAGAGCCTGATGAAAAGGGCGCGTTCAGTTGCAATATTTTCATTGAAATTGAAAGAACGAAGGGCGAAGGAGGCTGAGATGAAGGCCAAGGAAGCGGAAAGAGAAGCCAGATGGCAACAACCTCAGTCGTGCGTCGGTGGAGAATTGTCCTGCATCCCCATCGAGAAACTTATATCCGTTGACGATATCGCGTCGATGGATATGCGCAGAAAGAATCATTAGTTTGAAAACTAATTACTATATGATTAAATACAATTATACTTTTGAAAATTTTATCTTTTTATTACATGGCGGTGCAGCAGCAGCAACGATAATGGTGATATATTGATGCTATTGTACGTGGATCACATTTTCACGAGTCTTCGCTCTTGGAGCAGAAGTATTATCGATCTGCAATCGTTCGGGACCGAGCTAGAGCTGATTACGATTTTGGCAAATTCTCGATCCATATCTAATGTTATTTTTCTCAGCGTACGTCCGAAGGCAAATTACCACCCATTCGGAAGTTGGAAAAGCCATTCACAATCAGACAAGTCACGTTTCACCGTTCACATGAAACAACGAAGAAAACGAACTTTCGGTATTACGTTTCATTTCATTTTCTTTTTTTTTTTCTTTTCATTTTTGTTCCTATTTTTGAAACGATTACTCGAGGGCCCGACTGTAATGAGGTAAGTCCCCGATTCCTACAAACGAACAAAGGATGTGAAACTTTGGCAATACAGTTTATATGCGAATGTTAAAGATGTGCGGAGGTTGAGATTATTATAGTGCTAACAATAAGCTAAAAGTGTTATCGACTGATCGTGGCGAGACCGACAACCACGCGTGTACAGTAGTTTTTACGTTCGGAAAATAGATATGTACATATTTCATGGACGTATAGAGAAAAGGAGAAGAGAAAACATTCTGAATTCGAAATTCCGGCTGCGTTTAAACAATGTTCCATGAATAATAGTAATAATAATAATATTACGAATTCCACGTTAGAGATCATATAATGTCCCATATGTGATTCCGCATGAAGTAATAACTCTAAATAAGAAGATGCGACTAACACACACACCGATCAGGTTGCGATTAGTATCAATTGTTAAATGATAGCGATGATGACGACGACGACGATGACGACGACGACGACGACTATGAGGATGATCATGATCATGATCGTTATCGACGAGCGCACAATAAGATAAAACATCGATAGATGGTTAGCCATATAGTGTAAACCGTAGTTAAGGAACACCGGTAGCCGCAACGAATAATAGTTCACACCTCCTAGTATAGTTTGATAAGAAAAGGAACACGCAGAGAAATTATTGAAATGAAAGCAGAAATAGATGAAAACCTGCAGACGTAGGTATAGTTGTTGCTAATACCCTCGACGCGTGTAGTATATTTTTTTTTCTATGTAGATATACTACGTTATGTATATACGAATAGCACCCGGGTGAGCTATACGATGACGTTAAACTATAGAGTGATATTAAAAATGATATAAATAAATAAAACCGAAAAAAGTGCTCGGAGAACCTACATGTATACAAGCATGCTGCGTTGTACAGTTCTTTATTATTTATTATTTCGTAAATTTTTTTTATTTTTTTTTCTCGTACAACTCATACGTCGGAATTATATGGTCTGTTGTATAATAAAATCTCAATTATCGCGCAGTAAGCTGTCTTCACATCGAAAATGTTTTTCTAAATCTCACCGTTTATCGTATGTAATTCGCTCACGCGGCTTTACGAAAATTCGACGTAATGTTATATCGGGGCAACGAAATTCAACAAACGAACAGATCGCAGAGTCAGATGATACATTTATTTCGGTAAATTTTTTCGAAAGTGTTTCAACACTACCACCTTTGCAGATGTCAAAACGTCAACTTCAACCAAGTCTCACCCGAAGTGTTGTTGTTATTGTTGTTGTTGTTGTTGTTGATGTTGTTGTTGTTGTTGTTATTGATAAAGTGAAACCAAAAAAAAAAAAACAAACAAACAATAGTAAGTTGTTACTTAATGTAGCTGGTTATTGATAAGTTGATAAATTTTTGCCAAAAAAGGTCCTCATCACGCTCGTCTCATCTTCATTTATTTTTTCACTATATGTTGAAATTGAAATTTTATTTCATCTTTAGACGCCCTTACTCCTTAGATTTGAAATAATTCAGAGACATGGTGACCTATATGTTACGCTCGATTAAACTATATTCGTGACACGTTTTTGTTAATTGCTCGATACTCGCTAATTAGACGAAAAAAATGAAAGAAATTGTTGTGAATGACGTACGAAGTATTGTTGTTGCAATCGAGTGCTTGACAAAAGCTGAAGCTGTCAATATTCCAATAACGAAAAGAAGATGACAGCTTTTCGAGAATTTCATCAGTTGTGTACATACATATAAAAATTTCATTAGATACAGAAATCAAAAGTTAGTAATAATGGCTCGAAAGCCTCGCAGCGTGTGTGCCCCCCACATCCCCCCACCCCAGTAATCGCAGATAGCTTGCATTATAGTCGTGTAAAGTTCGTACTGATGATTAAACAAAATATTGTTGTTCAGTGCATCTGTATTTTGAAACAAGAGACCCTATTCCGACAGCAGCTGTGTGTAGATTTTTTGTATGAAAAACAAACACGAAGATGAATGATGGAATGATTAAATAAAAAAAAAATATAATAATAACGATTGTCTGAATAATGATCGTGCGTACGTAACCCGATGTTTCTGTGCGTCAACTAAATCGATATATTTTAAGAACCACACGTCACGTTTGTGGTCCACTGACAGGCACTAAAACTTGGATTTTTTTATTGTTTGTATAAGTAAAAAAAGATAGGTACGATGGTTGGTGTAAAATTGACCCAAAATCAACATAAATCATAGTTGCATTGAGCAATAAGAACAATTCTTAAAATTTCATTACGTAGGCAAGAATGTTAGAGTTCGATTGCACGTTCCAAATTTTTGCAAATTTTCTTATCTCACTGTCAACTTACGGTAGTAACAATTGTAGAAATAATCTCAAGCGAACAGTCAGCTAAAAAACAACGAACAAAGTTATGCCGTAAATCCGAGTATATCGCCATTTTTTCAATAAGAAAAAAAAAAAAAAAAAACTCGATAACTATTTTTTCCGTAGATAAGGAAACATCTGTACGCGCAGAGCGTACTTCCGCGCGAACAGAATGAAAAACAACAAAACGGGAACGACTATCGGCCGATTGGAGGATCGTTATTGCAAGTTATATACGTAATTATGGTCAATGCAATCTCTTTACTCACAAGCCCGATGGAAACTTTTCCACTGCATAATAGTTGAGCAGATATATTCGCATACAGCTGGCGAGTGCTTCCCATTCGGTATCAAACGCGTCGCAAGTTTTCTCATTACGTAACCGGAAGGTTCCGATTTACAACAGATTTGTAAGTAAATCAGCATCCTCCGATAAATTCATTCATTCAACACCCCGTTTATTTACGATTTTTTTTTTTTCTTTCAATTACCGAACGTCGTTCATATGTGGTGTCTGTTGAGTGAATTTCAATGAGGATAGTGACGTCCCATGTAGCGAAACGGAGGGTAGTATGTAATCCGATTCTGCAGTCGGATGATCAATCTTGAGATGCAGATTTCCTACAAGATCTGACAGCAGATTTTGCGTTACTCAAGTGGCGTATCCGTCGTGACATGTCAGTCTTCAAGCTCTTCAAATAAGCCAAAGTCTGACCATCGGCGACGGAATGCTTGGGGTAGGTGGAGAACGCCAATTATGATTTTCCGGATATTCGTCATCGCTATATTATATTTCGCGATCCTTTGCGCCGCAACGGTACCGAGCGAAACTTGTTCACTTGTGATTCGACGTTCGACCGATTCACGAGTTACAAAGGTGAGTCGAAAATTATCATGAGAAATAAAAGATTTCAAAGAATCCACGAGATATGCGTCGTTCGAATATACGTATATATTATAGAAAGATGAAAATAATGTTATCAAAAATTTAGCAGAGTCACCACATCAGGGGCGAATCAAGGTGAACTTTTTGCATATTTTCCTCTAACCAGAACGCTACATCCTTGATGTAATACCGTGAAACAATATCGCAATGTTATAAAGTCTCCAAAAAAATTAAAGAACTTTAACCCGATTCTGAAAGGGTCGGAATTTTATTCAGGTTGATTGCGAGCGAAGTGACCCGTGTGATTTGAAGATAACAGCGTCAGCGACCGCGGGAACGGTGCGCAATAGATTATTCCGATACATCTATGATTATACGATAGAACAGTTGAATAGTTCTATCATACTATAATCCCACTGATGTTCATCTTTCATTCGCAACAGATCGAGATGTAGAGTTAGGAATTAAAGATCAGTAGCGAAGTCGGGGCCCAAGAGTCTGACGTTATATTTAGCTCTGATGTGAGTTAGATCTCACGTCCATCTTATCTCTGCAGATCAGCGCCAGAGAAATTTGTCTTGGTGGATCCTAAATTCGGACGCAATAGAGACAGACATGGCGGCGTATCTACCGCAAATCTTGTGACCGATGCTACATGGGATTTTATTGATTCCAAACTACGTCTACAGCAGGGATATCACATTTGTTAAAACCAAGTAGACAAGGGCTTTTTCTTAGTCTTTTTTTGTCACGTTGTAGTTTTCGTACTCCGATATTATGTCGAGGGATGAAAATTTGCTATGGGGAGTCAGTGATTTGTTTACCGAAAAAACACTGGAAGATATTCTGCGCGGGGTTTCCAAGGCAAGAGATGTGAAGGTTCTCAGTTGGGATTTTGGTGAGGCAAGCAACAAAGGAGACAGCTACTTGTCAACAGTCAATAGAGTCAAAGTGAAGGGCGAAGCTAACGGCAAGCCCGTAGAAACATCTCTCGTAGTTAAGTCGCTGCCCAGAAATATAGCCAGGAGAAAATCCTTCAGGAGTGCTGAATTCTTCCGCAATGAAATAGCTTTCTATGTTGATGTGAGTAGACTTTCTCTTTCATTTGCAATAATGATACGAGATTAAGTGGCACATATTCCTTAGTGAAGCTGCAAATACCAAATTCTATAGCACTCCTTCCGTTGCTATATGTAAAAATAATTTTCATTTTAGATATATCCCAAATTTAGAGAATTTTTGAAGTCAAAGGGGCACAACGAGGTGCTGAACGTACCTCGTTGTTTGGCAGCTGTATCGGATGGAGAGAACGATTTTATCGCCTTGGAAGATGTCAGTGTTCACGGATTTGGTCCCGTCACTCGTCAAAGCACTTTGACCTTTGCCGAAAATGGCCAAATTTTGAAAGCCTTAGCCAGATTTCACGCCGTTTCATTCGCTTACAAAGATCAGCGGGACGATTTTAAATCTCTATCCGACAAACTGAACGAGACTTATTATTCCCCTGCACACTACGATTGGTACGAAGTATTCCAGGTCAGTATTTATCTTATCTTTTTATTTAGTTCACCAGTGTCGTCTTTGGTTACCAAACACCGGTAGCGGCAAACAGCACTTCTATATATTGGATCATGGAAATGCTAAATTGTCCAAATTTTCGGTCACAGAATCTTGTGCTATGCCAAAGATTATCCTAATCAGAAATTTGAATTATTTTATAGGGCGCGTTGTTCCGTATTGCTAAAGATGCCTTAGCTAAAGAATATGGCGGTACTAAAGCGGAAGAGGTTTTTAATGCACAATCGCGCAAAGACATGTTCGATATTAGCTCAAAATTTTGTGCTCGCAAAGATGCTCCAACTTCTGTAATCACTCAGGGTGATGCCTGGGCCTCAAATTTTTTGATTCGGCGAGGAAAGGATGGAAACGATGTAGCTCTTGCCCTAGATTTTCAATTAGCGCGATGCTCTAGCCCTGTATTGGACATTTCCTTCTGTATTTACAGTTGTACCGAAAAATCTCTACGCGACGAACATTACGACGACCTTCTGAGAATCTATCACAAAGAACTTAGTGACACGATATCCCTGCTGGGATCGGACCCGCAGAAAATCTACCCATGGGATGTCTTTATGAAAGAGGTAATTTTTTATATTTATAATTTGACCAAAAACTTCCAGTAAAATAGATCGCCACTTGAATACAGAAGAATATCAAAAGATTGAGCGTTGTGTGTTTAAAATTTCTTATACAAAAAAAAGTATAGGTAGATACCTGTATCGTATAGACGGTATTCAATTTTTCACGAATGTTCAGAACATGGTGGCGTAAAGTAATGTACACTATGTTTTGGCTTCAGGTACAGGAACAATGTATCTTTGGCTTGAATTTCGCTTTGGAAGCTATTCCGTTGTCATTACTAGATTCTTCGGAGGCGTTTGATTTGGACCAAATCAAAGGAGACGAAAAAATCAACATTTCCGAAGCATGGCCAGTTAAAAATATTAAATCGAAAGAAGGTCGACTTCGGCTTGCTGACGCCATAGCGCACGCAGTAGAAAGGAATTATTTTTCTAATTTGTCCAACTGATTCTAAAATTACCTCTACACTAATAAGTGAGAATGTCGCGTTCCTTTCGAATTGAAATCATACCTCGTCGAGAGGAATATTAAAAAATATTATTATTCGAATACAGTTACCGTTTAATCATACCATCGCCGAATTATTGAAAAATATTGAAAAGTTTATACCGACTCGTATATTGGCCATATATAATGATATTTGAATATGCGCACGTCTGTGATCTACTATGACAATTGACAAAGCTATAGGATGACCTAGTAAAATGATAAGAAATCGTACGCCATCGAGATATTTTTTTATTTCTTTAATTTTCAGCAAGAAAAACTATTGAGCCAATCTCCGGCTCAACGAGACATGAATTATTTGATAATGAATGATTTTCAAACACCTAGAAACATTGTAAACTCGGATTATAAAATATTATCATTCATCATTCAAGGTCATAATCTAGATACGTTGAATGGTTGATCTCGACCTAATCTTTTAAAATATACGGCACCTTAGAGCAGGATACCTTTTATCGTTAAGTTTACCTTTTCGTCTGTATTACCTGTTGTTATATTCTCTGTCAACAATCAATAAGATTATTAACAATTGTTCTGGTTTAGCTCTACGGTAATTGCTGCGTTTATACGAGGAGTTCTTTGTCAACTAATCATCTTGATTTATTGGTTATTGTTACCACTCGTGTTTCTCTTCTCTTTTTTTCTAGTATACGTCAAAGAAACATTAACACTTTCCTGAATTCGGTTGTGCACGATACACGAACTGCCGAGCGCTCCCTTGGAGGCGCGCATATTTTTTACTTCATTATTTCGACGAAGTAAGACTTTTTAATTATGGATTTTCGGGGTCGCTGATTCCGATTCTGATGTCAAAGTTTCCAAACATACTTGAAATCACCAATTTACAAGTATATACGAGAAAATGATCAATTCTTCGTTCTTCATTATTATTGAGCCGCCATTTTGAACTACCATTTTTGATTTCTGTTTTAATCGATTTTTCATATAAGACTCGTTATCAGCGATTCCAAAGACCCCCGAGACTTGAAGAATAATCAAATGAAAAGGGATGCTTCAGAATTGAGTCCCTACGAAATTAGGAACAAAATGTGCTCTCGATATAGCCAAACCATGGATGATCAATCCAAAAAATTGAATCTAATTCCATATACCTAACTGCGAATGAAAATAACTCTTCCGATTCATGAGACTGAATGATAAGTATAGAGATTGCAATAATTGCGTGTCTGTATTTCATTTGATTGACTCAACGGTTCTTAGAACCTTTTTTATGTTTGCCTGTAACTTTCACAAACCTTTCACTATCGAATCCGCCCATGTTTACGTCAAATACAAAGTTATGCACTATGCAACTGTTGGACGCTACGGTTTCGCTAATATTAGCTACTCGTAGGTTTGATTATTCAATAAATTGACTTGAGTCAATCGTACTGCAATAAAACTTAACAATTTATTAGGATGCCATTTATTACTTTAGAACGTTAGAATCAAGTAGAACAGGGCACCTGTAATCGAGAGTAGAAAATACCTA
This sequence comes from Athalia rosae, assembly GCF_917208135.1. Taxonomy (NCBI): domain Eukaryota; kingdom Metazoa; phylum Arthropoda; class Insecta; order Hymenoptera; family Athaliidae; genus Athalia; species Athalia rosae. Next base: position 18,505,072 of record NC_064028.1, on the reverse strand, counting down.
TAATGAGCCTACAATTTGAAGACCAGGATTGGTATGTGCAGTAGAAAAGAAATTTCGTTAATTTTCCAAGATTTATTGGTTACATTTACGATGAAAAAAAAAATAACGAAACAACAATAGTTCACGCAGAACTCGATAATTAATCATTACAGCTTACGTGAAAACACATTCACCATCGAAATGAATGTAAAGTTGATATGCAGCTTATAATTGTCAAGAACCCGCGATTAGATTATCTTTGCTTTTCAAGCACTTCCTCTGATTATATAATTGAAATTATATTTCTGCTCAAGGTTTCTCAAACGCGATACAGTAACGAAGGTGGAAAACAAATGCTTGTTTTTATCTCATCCCAACTGCGCATTTGATTAAATAATAATTCATTCGTTCGTCGCTTTCGATAGTTAATTAAAATAGAATTCTCCGCAGCGATGCCCCAAATAAGAATGCATGTTATAAACCGTCGATTACGATGTAACTTCAACGGTGAAGAGGTTCCCACGCCCGATACCAAGCGAGAAATTGTTCGAACTGCAACAGCGATCGAGAATCACGTATGTGACGAAATATGCTAAAGCCAGAGATAATACAAGGAACGATGAATTTTCATCTACATCGTAAGCAGCAGCGGTTAGTAGTTACAGGAATTGGGTCGCGATACAGAGTGCATACGTATAGATGGAACAGAACATACATATAATGTTCGGTATACTAATAACGCATTAGAGAACTTTCAAAAACTTCTTTTCAATTTGTCGTTAACCTTCTCTTGTTTCGAAACGATCACCTAAGGGAGTCAGTATGATGATGTAGGTCCCTTTTCCACGAATAAATAACGCGCGAGCATTTAATGCATACCTATATGAAGTCGAACGTTATTGGAGTATATTTAAATTATACTAGCTGTTGTACTAAAAGTATGTCGACAGATTGTAGCGCGACCGATAAGCACGTGATTTTATGTTCGAAAGATAGACCCGTAAGCCTGGCGAGCTTTATTTTGAATCAGCACATGACCAAGGGTATAAAAATTTTCCAATTAGCCCGTGGTCCCGAAGCGGGAAGGAATTTAAAAAACAGTCGAAGATAATTTCCCACCCATAGTGAGAAAGATAAATAATGATGTATCCCGTAGCTAAGTAGTATCGGTAGAATTACAGTAATCTTAGTGGTAAACACATTCGTATAGTATGCATAATATTTGAGGAAAATTGAAGTTAATAATCGTTGAAAATAAAAGCGGAATTACAGCTTGAACCAAATGTTTATTTTACAAAGGTATTACTCACTTTATCGACGTGGGCACAGTGAACATATTTCTGCTGTACTACGTTACGAGTTATAAATAGCATCTGGGTGATATAACGGCGTTAGACTAGACAAGAAAAAAAATAGAAATAAAAAATGAAAAACTGGTAGAATGCTGCGGTGTACGGTTCGTCATAATTTATTTTCTGTAAAACTTATTCGTTGGAACGAAGTCGCTTTTATAAACTTTCTTTTATTGGGTAAATCAGTTTCTGTTATACACGCGTAACACGTTGACTTGCATACCTTAATATTCGCTGGTGCGAATGGAAAACAAATAAATTTGTCATTCATCGGAACTACGAAATTGAATGAACCAGCAGATCGGAGTCTGAGCCGACATCAGTGAAGTTCGTAGAAGTGATTCAACGTCGCCTATACTCTTAAGTTCCCGGACGTCAACCGCGAACAAGTTTAATTCCAAGTAATTGTCGTTGATTTTTTTATCGATGTAGTCATGTTAGTGATAGATTGAATCGAAAAATGAATGATCAGTTACATTCATCAATGTTAATTAATGTCTCTGGTCAGTAATCGGTTAGCAAATTTTAGCTCAAAAAATGTCTTTATCGCGCTGTTCTCCCTTGCATTTGAATTTTTTATTAGTTGCGAGTTAAGCTCACAAAAATTCAGGTATATACGATTTGGTATCTAACGCTCGATTTAACCACCCATGACATATATTTTTTCCGAACTTACTGGTCGGTAATTGGAAGAGAGAATGTTGTAATAATTTGTCGAACGAGGTCGGTTCTGGACGTTCTTTAATTGTAAGACAAAAATATCTAACTTTACACACACTAAAGAAATACTCAACCAAAGTTTATGAGGTCATATTTCAATGATGGCAAATTAATTTATCTCAACGGCAGTAATTGATTCTGTACGTAGAAAAGCATAAAGATCGAGGAACCAAAGTTTGTTACATCAGCCCCCCCTCCTACGGCGATTCCAAACGAATACAAATAAGTCCGCAATAATCATGTTGTGCTCGAACTCAAGATATTAAACCAGCAAGTGTACTTTGGTGTAACTACTCGTTGTACCTCAAAACCAGCGAGTAAGTATAACTATAAATGAATAAATAAATGAATAAACGCGAAACGTGCCAAGATAATTAATAGAATAAATATCATAGAGAAATTTTAGTGTGTATCAACTTTAAATATTTATTGAACCATGAATCACATTTCTGGTTTGTTAGTACTCCTCAAACATTATTAGATATCAAATGATAAAACCAGTTATCCATCTCTTACATTAAAATAAAAAAATACAAATACATATACTTATACTTATACTTAATCAAGTTGACACATCTACTAATTGTGGACAGTTAACATTGTGATACAAAAATATTATATGTATACTACACAACAACTTATTCTAAATGGCACATTTGGTGTCTTTTTTTTTTACTACTCGAAAAAATACTCGTCATAATGTTTAGTATCGTAATATGTGACCTCTTGTTTCATCTGACTTTGATACATACATCGGATATGAATATTTTTTGATGAATCAACTGATGATGAGGTTATTAATGAACTTGAAATAATTATGTGAAACGAAATATTTCAAATTGTAAATGGTAATTAGAATGATCAAATAGCTAGTATAACTTAAGAAAATTAGTGTTAAGAAGACTTCAATGAAGTTCATAAAGATAACTTATCAAACCCTTAATTGTAGAAGATATTCATGTATACATACAGTCAGACGCATGTGTCGACAGTCCATAGGTTGAAACTCAGCGATAATCATACTTCAAATACTGATAGATATCTTTTGAACAGCTTTGGTGGAACCTAATCACTTGTATTGCCTGCAGTTGAGGGACCAGCACACGCCTGAGAATCATCCGTCGAATCAGTTGTAACAACACCCTGAAAAAATTATCGAAGAAAGTCTACTTCACTCAGTTTGCTAACACGTGAGCGATATCAATAAATCAGTTCTCTAATATTCATCACAGCCAATTTTTCAGACTGTAGCTTCTCTTATCTTTTGCTCTAATAATTTTGTTAAGTGTGGTTTGTTTGACACTTTGTTTTGCAAGACGATATTGATAACAAAGGTTGGATAATGCAAGGAGAAAGTAATGACTGGATAATAGAAAAATCAACTTCATTTCAAGAGTCAAGAAACAAATTGTTCAAAATTTTTTCTCAAACAAGAGCAGCTAGATGGAACTTTTCATTTTAATTTCTCTATTATGAGCTATCAAAATTTGAAAAGACAAATAAAGCACACCCATTAATGTTGACTGATGTGAATTAATCTTCCATGCAAGAGCGCTAGCTATATGTGAAATCATTATATGTATAGTTATTCGGTTTACCGTCTTCTGTTGAGTCCCAGAACTTTCTCCAGATTCAGGTTGTTGGAGGTTGAAAAATGACGTTATCGGTTTTTGCCAACTTGGCGTTTCTCTGGGGAAGTACGAATTTCCTCCCCCATTGTCTCGACCTTATCAAAAATAGATATATCCCTTATTATTTTCGACTCCCAAGAAATTACCAATTCAAACCGACCCTCTGGATTTCTTGCAATAGTAATCAATACAGGTGTTTACTTGACATCAAACCATGTGATGTAAAAACTTTTGTAGTTGGACCCTGATCGAAGTACCTTCATTATCGAATAATTTATCTTATTCTTACCCTTTTTTTGACTGTTAGGTTTGGTAGCCATTGAAGGTCCAACTATTCCGGTTTTCCGCGGTGCTTTGGCTCCAACTTAGAATTGTATGAAAAAAACAAGACATAGGAAAACAGTGTAGGTTACCGAAGGGCATGTTATGCAATTCTAAACACAAAGAATAACGTCTACAGGTGATCGACCGCCTTGTAACCCATAATTATCGCAATGATCACTTACCTCGTGTGCCACCCTCCGCTGCTCTACTTCTAACTGTTCTCACCATATTTGACAAGTTTTGTTGAACAGTTCCGAATATTTTAAGATATTTCTCAGCTCGTCTATAAACCGTTACCACTTGCTTTGTTACACGCCGATGAGACACAATGCAATCGGGTGACAGCACACTGGCACACACGAAATTGGTGGGCAAAACTATTTGTTAAACGTTCAATTCTACAATATCGACCAATTAGACCTACCCTTCACCGCTGACGGGCTGAGGGGGTTATATTTACAAGCTGTTTTTGGGGTAATTCGTTATTCGATCGTCATTACAACCGGCGAATCAACCGGCACGCGAGCACGGATCAAGCCAAACACCACGTTTCAATACACGACGCGCGTGGCGATATGCGCACGTCACAATTTGTATTTGTGCAAACATGGCGAAAAAACAAACGAGATCTAACAAATGACGCTCGATGCGTCGTACCGCGAATTTTAAAAGGTTTAAAATCTGTCGCCACTTCGAAGCTTCGAATGATTCCGTCAACAACGCGACCACTTAAGATAAGCCGATTATCTAATTTATACTTCATGCACGGATTCGGATAAGAAATATGAATATTTATTGAACAAATTTGTCCGCATGTTGTTTGAGTTAAAAATAACCCCGAAAATTGTGTTCTCATTTCAATTGCTGACGCAAACCTTGACCTCAGCATAGATAATACATAAAATTGTGTTACCTTGTGAAAGAATTCCTAGTCATTATCTCTGCATTCTTCTACCAAGGCTACTGCGATAACTATGAATGCAATATGCAACTTGTTATTGACATCGGCTGATAGCATTCGTTGAGTGTTTAGGTAACGTGATAATTTTTTTTTTTTTATTTACGATAATCCGTTAAAAAAAACACTATGATCTTTGAGAACTTATACAAATTATGATATCGATAAATACTAGAAAAAATTCCAATCCATTTCAGTTTGCGCCGGTGACTATCGCAATCAAATAGACAGGTTCTGAATTGCAGGTGGAAATTTATCATCTTCTTTTTCCTGCTTCAGATTTATCCTCTTAGTACGCGTAGTACAAGGAAAGTGCCGCTACGTATGTATCCATGATGTAGTTTATCGGTCGGGTTTCTCTTTTCACCTTCAAGCGATCTTGTAAAAGGAAAGAAAAATAATTTTCTCCATCGTGGCCGCGATCCATTGGTCGCTTATATTAAAGGGTCACGGAGAAGGGAGCGATCTCGTGATTATTGCCAAAGTAGCCAGACGAAGAAAGGAAAACCGTCGTTTCTGAGCGCGAAATTGAGAAAGTATCGTAACAACAAATCCCAGAGCCAAGGGTAGCAACTTTTCGTCGACTTAGCCAATTTATTCGATCGCCTTCGATTGAGTCAATGTAAGAAATCAGCAGAGTACAGGGAAGCAAATTTAAGTTACTTCTCCACTCGATTGTTTGAATTTATAGGATCCAATAGTGACTACCTGACGAAGAGAGTCGCTGACAAGGCATTATCTGTGCAGAATACGGTACTGCGATAAATAAAATGTACAAGTGGGAGAGCCATCGGCCGATTGGATGATAGCTGAAAGTTGGGATCAACGTAATCAGTTCTCTCTCGCACCAATGTAGGGTAGGATAGGAAAGAATATTGCATTGCTAGATAGTATACCTCGAGCATACGCCCCCTTCGGTAGTACGTGTGTGTTTTTAAGAGAACCAGCGCGGCGGTTGTTACTTATGACAATTGTCAGAGTGGAAAGTTCATACACATCTGCTCTTTAACGACACGAGTCACATAGTTCCTACTGCCTACGTGTCCAGCAGACATTTGTGTACTGTTCATCGAGTTTTCTCATCATAAATTCCACTTAATAACTAATATCGTCATTGGTCGACAATCGCCTACATTCCTTGGTTTGTAAGATAATTTTACTAGCATTAAAAGTTTTAATTTTTAACTTTTTTACTCATTATTTGGTCGTACCTAATTTTTTAAGCAACTTAACTTGACATAGATATAACATCGAATGTATATTTCTTTTTCTCATTAAATAACAAAGGCAATGACCTATATCAGAGACACATTATTGGTGATAGGAGAGATTGTGCCTTGAATGAAACGTGAGGTACTTTATCAACAATGATGAGAGAAAAAGCTTTTATGCGAGTAGAGTTAAAATAACAACAGTGGTAGATTGATTTCAATGGCAAACATATCCCGAGTTGTAAGCAAATAAACATATGGTGCCTCGAGGAATACTGATCTAATACTCAGTGTCAAACGATTTTTAATACTGATTAGTTTAATTTAATACAAAAAAGTGAATGAAAGGACAACCATTTTTGCATTGTTGGAAACCAGTGATTCAACGTTCTTTTTTTACTTCTCTAAAATTTGGTTTTTCATTCAACTCTTTTCTCTTATTCCAGTTGTAAGCTCCAATATGTCAAAGGATAAAAATTTGCTGTGGGGAGTGAGTGATTTGTTTACCGAAAAAACATTGGAAGATATTCTATCCAAGATTTGTAAGGAAAAAGATGTGAAGGTTCTGAGTTGGGATTTTGGTGAGGCAAGCAACAAAGGAGATGGATATTTGTCGACCGTTAATAGGGTCAAAGTAAAGGGCGAGGCTAATGGCAAGCCCATAGAAACATCTCTTGTAGTTAAGTCACTGCCCAGAAATATAGCCAGGAGAAAATCCTTCAGGAGTGCTGAATTCTTCCGCAATGAAATAGCTTTCTATGTTGATGTGAGTAGACTTTCTCTTTCATTTACAATAATGATCCGAGATTAAGTGGCACATATTTCTTACTGAAGCTGCAAATACCAATTTCTACAGCACTCCTTCCATTGCTATATGTAAAAATAATTTTCATTTTAGATATATCCCAAATTTAGAGAATTTTTGAAGTCAAAGGGGCACAACGAGGTGCTGAACGTACCTCGTTGTTTGGCAGCTGTATCGGATGGAGAGAACGATTTTATTGCGTTGGAAGATGTCAGTGTTTACGGATTTGGTCCCGTCACTCGTCAAAGCACTTTGACCTTTGCCGAAAATGGCCAAATTTTGAAAGCCTTAGCCAGATTTCACGCCGTTTCATTCGCTTACAAAGATCAGCGGGACGATTTTAAATCTCTATCCGACAAACTCAACGAGACTTATTATTCCCCTGCACACTATGATTGGTACGAAGTATTCCAGGTCAGTATGTATCTTATCTATTTATTTAGCTTATCAATGTCGTCTCTTGTACTATATACTTTATCATTGACGAATACTACTTTTTATTGGATCACAATGATACTGGATTAATAAAAAGCTTACTCAAACAATCGACTAATTACCAGACATTATGGAACTACCTATATCTAAATCTGAATCATGTTACAGGGCTCTTTATTCCGTATTGCCAGGGATGCCTTAGCTCAAGAATATGGCGGTACTAAAGTGGAAGAGGTCTTCAATGCACAATCGCGCAAAGGCATGTTCTATGCCATCTCAGAATTCTGTGCTCGCAAAGATGCTCCAACGTCTGTAATCACTCAGGGTGATGCCTGGGCCCCAAATTTCTTGATTCAGCGAGGAAAGGATGGAAACGATGTAGCTCTTGCCCTAGATTTTCAATTAGCGCGATGCTCTAGCCCTGTATTGGACATTTCCTTCTGTATTTACAGTTGTACCGAAAAATCTCTACGTGACGAACATTACGACGACCTTCTGAGAATCTATCACAAAGAACTTAGTGACACCATTTCGTTACTGGGCTCGGACCCGCAGAAAGTCTACCCATGGGATGTCTTCATGAAGGAGGTGAGCATTCTTCATGATCCGGTCCAAAACCTTTGGTAGATTAAGAGATAATGTGAAAAGATATAAAGATATTCTCAAAGAAATGTCCAAGACTTGAAGTGAAAAATTATATTCAGGCTATTATTATGAGTCTATCGATGAATGCTTAAATTAACACACATTGTGCCTTAGGTGCAGGAACAAAGTCTGCTGGGTCTTAATTTCGCACTGGAAGCTATTCCATTCGCGCTGCTAGATTCTTCAGAGGCGTTCGACCTAGACCTAATTAAAGGAGAGGAGAAGGTCAACATCTCAGTGGCATGGCCTATTGGAAATATTAAGTCAAAAGAAGGACGACTCCGGCTTGCAGACGTTATCGCACATGCAGTTGAAAAAAATTTCTTTTGAAATTTCACTCCGACCACACCAATCTAGTTAAAATAGCAAAATTGGGTTGCATCAGGGTACAAGACACACCTGAACACCTGTGATCATTGATCATGATGCGTAGCTTCAAAATTATCGTTATACTTCATCTGACAGGATATTGTTTAAAACAAAGTATTATAGCTCAAATGCAATTAATTTTATAGTATCTTTGCTGAACTATGGAAAATGATTAGGTCAAACCTTTCCTACGAACAATACTAACAGGTAATGGTACTAAAATTATGTTGTAAGTATTCTCGCCTGTGTAATCTTAGTTATAATAATTGACACAGCTAACATGACGTAATAGAAAATATAACGTAGCTAAAATAGCAGCTCAAAGTTGCTCCATTTACATATCAAAGGCTGAAAACCAGAAGAGCGGAATGTAGTTGAAGAATCGAGTTTGCAACATTTTTTTCGTGATGTCTAGTACTTCGGTGTTCTATAGACTTTTGTGGGGTACGATTTTGTGGCATTTGATAATATAATTAGTATGGTTTCATCCAGGTTACGACCTTCTGGTTCTTACCCTTTGACATAATTTTTACAAAACCTTTATCTTTATTTCTGAATGATGTACATATGCATATGTATTTTCTCTACCAAATTGTTTACAGTATATTTACACTATACTTTTGAAAAGGAAATATTAGCAGTATTTTAAATACTTGCCATGGTAGAATAAAATTCGGCGACAATTTAAAAAACAAGTAGTAACCTTTTGTCTCTTCAATTCCCTGGATTACTTCCGTCAGATACTTGATCCTAATATAAAATCATTCTCACTTGAAACCTGTCATCAATTTTCTACCGCCAAATTAAAGGCGTTTTCGTAAATAATTTTACAATCCAATTTCGAGTTCGCGAAAATCCGGAAGCGAAAGAATGTAAGTCACGAGGTTACAGAGAGTATTGAAACAAAAAAGATATTCTCGTTGGGAAAAAAGCGAAATGTCAGATGGGTGGCAACCATGGGCCTTATCGAACCGATCGAACTTCGCCGACTAACTATGATTCAAATCCTTTGCAGCTGTAAGCGTAGGAAACTTAGAGCTCATGAAATGAGGATTGGAAAAAAGGCTCGTCACGTGCAGGATTAAAAAGCTGAACTTTTGAAGCATTGGAAAATAATAATACACGTCAAAAATTCCGGTTACTTTCATAGACATTCACGTCACGTACCAGCATCGAATCATATTCGACCTGTTTCTGTTTATGCGTCATCGATTACATCATAAACGTACGCCTGGCCAATCGGAGCATCTGATTTTTGGTAATGAAAAATCAATAACTAATTACTAGGTCAACGTATCTTCATTAATCTTGATTTATATACTTGAGCTTTTGTTGAAGATTTCGATCGTTATGAAAACGCAGGTGCGATATCATACCTGTAATGTAACAAATAATCTACAAAATTAGCTATCGGTATATTTACGTCACTGTTGGTAGCCAGGAAAGATATCATAGGAGAGGTGAGTTTAATCCTTCGCTTGATGCAAAAAATTAATCCATCTGCTTTGATCAATAGATATGTTTCTTCTAGCTGCGTATAAGATTATTTCGATAGGATCCATTGCAAACGCACAGGTCCGTATTCACAAGTCGCTTTCAGAGCTGAATGTGTAACTCTATTTTTTATACGTAGAATTCCGTACGAGGAAAAAATCTGTTTAGAAACTTACGAAGCTAAAAGCTGATTGTGAATACGGGCCACAGTATTCCGCTAATTAGGCTGTTTATTCATATAATTATATAGGTCATGACTGTCATTGCTTATACCATGGCAGACGAACGAAAAAACAGTTTTGCTCGAATGATGATTAACCCGCGTTCGAACGAATGACTGCCGAGTTTTCATTACCTTCATAACTATTTTCAGAACTAATGTTGGGGAAAAAATATCTGCGATGATCTCATCTCTAGTAACGAAATTTTCAACGAAAAACTAATTGTAAGGCGCTAAAGTGTCATCAAGTTAAAATCTTAAAATAGTCAAATTTTGATTCCAAGAAAGCATACTTTTCGAATACAATTTGAGACGGTATTTTATTCGCCGAAATCTGATAGAGCATTATTATTTTGATGCGGCGATTTGATTCGCTTTATACTGTTGAAAAGAAAGAACAATTTTTTTAACATGCGCTAGGAATACGGTACAGGCATAGATGTACGTTCAATATATCTATGGCATTATAATCAATTTTGTATCTAAATTTATACATTTCTTCCGTTGGTTAGTGAATAACTTTCGTAGTGTAGGTTTATACGGTGTAATGTGAAAAGAGGGAAAGGAATCAAGCTTGAAAAATGGTGGGGGAGATGGTGCCCCACTGAGTCGGCGTCCTCGTCGCTCTCATAAACCATGATATCAACAATTCTTCCTATCTCTTAGATTGAAAATGCTGGGCGTTGTGTCCAATTTACTAATCATATTTGTCTTATGATACTGGTATAAAACTAAATAGGATTAAAACAGCAGTTTTGTTGATACTGAGCTCCAGTAAAGACCCCGTCTACGAAGCGAGTGCTAAACTATTGTGTTATCGGCTGTGAATCAAATCTCTGGATAACAAAAATAAGGTATGTAGAGAAATGTGAGGTTTATACATTCCAACTTTCTACACTGTCCATCCAATACCTATAACTCTATGAATTAGCTATAAAACCATAATGCCATATGCTGACTTCCCTAAATCAATAATACATATTATTACCCTTAGAAAATTATTTTGCCGTTCCATATTTTTTGACCCTCGCAATGACATAAGAGTCACAGTTGTATACTCGCCAAATTATCCTGGATTCATCTATAACAGCACATAGTAAAATTTCCAAGTTGGTTTGAAATTTCTTTTCAAATATATCCGATATTTTGAATTTCGAATAGCGTAATTACCGCGCTGCAATGGATGGAACAAAAAAATTCTTTTTCCGTTTTATCTTTAAAGATATTATTTATCCTATTTTAATACATTAGTATCTTATTTTTTCATCTAGTATAGATCGTGGAATTTGAGCCAACAGGAAACGTCAAATAGATTTTGAGTGTACTGACATTTTGAAATTTTTTTATTGTCCTTTTCAAATGATTCTCTTCTAGTTGTATAGCGCCAAAAAAATTTCAAACATCTGATTTCATTACAAATTGTGTCTGCATATTACGAAAAACGATATTTGATGAACTCGGGTAATATATAAACCTAGAATTGCGATCATATAATCTTTTTGTACGAATAGTTACGAAAAATTCCTATTACCGTGAGCACCGTGAATATGCAAAAATTTTTAATTTCACCGACAAGTTCCCGGTAGTAAGATATCTCTAATTGTTTTTTACGAAGTACTTTGGAAAAATTTGTGAAAGTATGCGACAACATCTTCGACTGAGCCTATAGGAGAAAAAAAAATAACAGTCGAAACTTTTGAATTTTTTTTCTCAGAAATGATTTTGAAATGTTGAGAAAAAAACTTCTTCTCACAAATCTTATTGAATTTTTGAAAAAAAAACTCCAGAATTTCAATAAAAACCCCCACTAATCTCTGTAAGTGTCCCAATTACTTAAATGACATCAAAATACAGATAGAGGTCATTAGAGATTATCTGATAATTTGTTTCTACCAGGAATACTAACGAAAATACAAAAAACGCTATCTAAGAGCTTAACAATAAGCGTATACCTATCACGTTACTTGCATTTTTATCAATATGAATCTAAGAAATTTAATTGGTTGGCACTTATTGTTAATGACCCTCATATTACGGACATAATATTACATCGTAATGTATTCTTCGAAAATAGTTTTATTTGTAGTAAGAGAGTTTCTTCTATAAGTCAATTTGTGTAATACTAATCGACCAGCCACAGAAAAGTAAACTGTTCTAATTATGAGCTAAATTTGGAATAAATTCACACATAAAACTACTAACAATGTTGCCACAGCTGATAGGACATTGGCAATGAATCGTTTCATGCGACTACATAAAATTTAGGTGCTAATTGACTTTCATCCATTTCAGAATCAAGCCTCGATATGCCGAAGGACAAGGAATTACTATGGGGTGTCAGCGATCTGTTTACGGAAGAGACGCTCGAAGAAATTCTACGCAAAGCTTCTGGAGAAGAAGATGTGAAAGTATCAAGTTGGGATTTTGGAGAAGCAGGCAAGCAGGGGGATGGCTACTTGTCCGTAGTTAATAGGATTAAAGTTGAGGGGGAGGCAGGTGGTAAACCAGTCGAGGTATCACTGGTTGTTAAATCATTGCCGAGAAATATCGCCCGGAGAAAAACTTTCAGGAGTGAAGAATTTTTCCGCAATGAAATTGCGTGTTATGTCGACGTAGGCAAATCCTTTCTATTTTACTTTTTACGAAATTGTAACATCATTTCATTCAAATAAACAAAATTCTTATTCAGATATTCCCGAAGTTCAAAGAATTCTTGGAGGCGAAGGGTTGCAGCTATGCCCTTGTTGTACCTGGCTGTTGGGCAGCCGTGTGTGATGGAAAAAATGATTTTCTGGTCTTGGAAGATGTCAATGTCCGTGGGTTCGGTCCTGTAACACGTCAGAGTAGTCTGAATTTTTCTGAGTGTACCTCGATTCTAACAGCATTAGCCAGATTTCATGCGATTTCATTTGCCTACAAAGATCAAAATTTAGAAGAGTATCAGGCATTTGCGTCAAAGTTACAGGAGGTTTATTTCTCTCCTCGTTTGTACGATTGGTACAAAAAATTTCAGGTCAGTATGTATCTTATCTGGATAATTATCAATCTTAATTGTCAATATCCCAATCTAATCCCACGGATTTATGAGTAATTTTAACTTTGAAAACAATGATAGAGAATCAATCGAATGTCCAATAAATAATTGGAAGTTTAACAATTACATTCTGTAAATAGAGTGGTTCTCACTCAATTCAATTTTTTCATTTCAGGCCAATATTTTCCATCTAGCAAGAGACAGTTTCGCTAAAGAATATCCAGGCAGCAAAGCAGAAGCAGTCTTTGCTAATTTGTCACTAAGAGAAATGTACGATAGAAGCATTGAGTATTGTTCTCGTACCAACACCCCGAGTTCGGTGGTGACTCAGGGGGATTGCTGGGCGCCAAACTTTTTGATCAAAAGAGAAGCAGATGGAACAGCGATTGCACTTGCGCTTGATTTTCAGTTAGCCCGATGTTCCAGCCCAGTATTAGACGTGTCTTTTTGCATTTACACTTGTACTGAGAAATTACTACGTGACGAACATTATGAAGATCTGCTCAAAATATATCACAATGAACTCTCCAAAACTATCAGTGCATTAGGATCAGATCCAAAGAAGCTTTACCCATGGGATGTCTTCATGAAAGAGGTGAGGGATGATGAATTAAAGATATTTTACCTCTTAATCTACAATCAAAGGCTATTGTTTTGTTTTACCATTTAAGTTGTGACTCTTGCTATGGCCTTAAAGTCCCGAAAGTTTTTGAAGTCCCAAGTTGTCAGTTTCAAATTGAGATGATTTCTGATAATATTACTAATGTGTATTTCTTTCAATAGATCAAAGAACAAAGTGTACATGGCATAAATTCTGCCCTGGAAGCTATACCAGGGGCAGTGTTAGATCCTTCGGAGGCTTATAATTTGGATTTCCTTCAAGGAGACGAGCCAGTAGACATAGGTGATATCTGGTATTCCGAGAGCATCAAAACAAAAGAAGGAAGGCGCCGGATTGCAGATGTTATTACGCATGCAGTTGAAATGAATTATTTATGAAATTTGAATCCTTGTGTTCATCGTATTTGAAAAGGAAAAAACTCTAAATTGAATGTATCAGCACACAGCGTAACTTCTGCACTAGGAAACTAGACTTCGTTAGCTTCTTATTGTAAGCTGCACTACGTTTCAGGCAGGATCTTACTAAATTTGCAAGTCTTACCATCAAATTCTCTCAACATTTTAAATGAAAGCTGCAACTTATGATTTGCATCTTGATTGGCTTGTAGAAATACATCCATTAGCGCACATGTGTAATCTAATTATTTAAGAAACTTGTGACACAGTCACACAGCCGCCTAACTGTCAAATGAAAAAAATATTTTTTACGAATAGAACTCTATAGTAATTTTTGTAATTAAATTTTTATTGAACCCATTGCATTAAATAAAATATAGATCATCTCAACTAATTACTTATAATACAACTTTTAGTCATAATAAACGAGGAAGAGCAGTATTCAAAATACTAATCATTGTTGATCAAACTAGATATCAAAATAAAAAAATTAATAGAAAATGCTTTTTTGTGGGTACGTTATCGCAGTTTTTAGAGATTTTAATAACAATAGTGGAGGATATTTGACGACCGATTCGTAAGACATTTTGTTTATACTGAAGGATAGAAAACTCAAAATCTAGTACTACAAAGAAGCATAACTTTGCCAACAGGACATCAAAATAAGTTTATAATATTGCAATATCTCCACAAATCACTTTGTCAATAACATGACGAATTCAGTCTCATGTGTTTCTTCACTTGTATATACAAGTATATATAGACACATGTATTGATATATATTTATACGTAACTCACTTGTTCATATAAGTATATATACACACATGTATCAATATATGTTTATATATACGCAGATTCAGTGATCAGCGATGTTAATAGAATATTCCAAATGTACGAACACACTCAAAATTATAACAGAGCTTGCTGTCATGTGCTTCTCCGTTGTTCATTATGGACAGCTACCACTTCACTAGCATCAAATACCGTTGTATCATCTTCTTCATCGTCATCCAGTGGTAACGGCCTCATTTCAACATCTTGCCGGTGCGCCAGAATTCCATACTTTCGAACCATTTGTGTGCGGTTTTTATTGAGCCTGTAAAGAGATGATTATGAAAATGACTAATGATAATTCATGACACAATTCAGCTTTTTTTTACAACTTGATGGAAATCTATATAATGACTAGTTTATCTTGCTAATCCAAATTTTTTTCAATGGGTTTGTCATAATGTTTGCAGCTAACCTCATGCATCGGAAGATAATGTAAGCCATTACGATGATGCTGAGTCCGAAGAAGACTGAAACACCACGTAAGAGAGCTCCGGTGTTCACGGACTGTATCGAGGTGTTCGATGGAAGTTTCGGTAGCTATAAAAACAAGTCCGTTTAGGAAAAGGTTTTCCTCATTCTCATGATATTTGTTATTTAATGAGTCTGAAGCATACAACTGGCGTTGATGTCGATGTGGTGATCGAGTTCTTCACATTAGAAACTCCTTTGTCGTTTCCAGAATTTTTTATGGTTAGATTATCAACGTCATTCTCTTTGCTCTTGTTCAGAGTATTTTCAGAACTTTTGTCATGATTTTTATGTTGTTCTTGTGTACTTGCGAGATCCGAATCGTGTTTTATCGGATCGCGGTTATCCGGAGAACGCACCGCTTCTGGTTGCGCCGCAACCGGTTTTTCGATCGGATTGGCTCCAAGAACACTCCGTTTTGTAATAAAGTTTCTATCACAATTTGTTATCGTTATACATAAGCAACACCATATAATTAACGCAGGTTTCATTTTTCGACCGGTTACACGATTCATTCTCTCGTGACATTTAAACGGATGTTTTATTTTGTACCAAAATAATTATGACGAGAGGTATTGCCGTTATGGAGCGATCTACGATCGACAGTGTAGTTGACGCCTCCCAGAAATGAGTTACATATGGAAAAACATCACACGTCGTACCACTGAGATATGGTTCAGTCCCACCATTTCTTGTTCATGTACAAAATGTCAAACACACTACGTACTACGGATGACAACAACAAATTTGCCGAATATTTATTGCATTTCCAATTGGCGTCCGAATATTTTCAAACCTGGCAGGATATGGAAAGGTTCTTCTGTTGCCCGTAGAAAGAATCCTTTTTTCGGATATTGAAATATTTGTGGAGACCGCAAATTCCGCGAGTAAAATCCAAGGCGTAATTCAAATTTAGAAACGGGTGAAACCAGGTGAGAAACAAGCCCATTTTTCGCAATCGGACCTTGATTAGTAAATAACGATTATCGTTATTCGCACGTGTAGTTATATTTCTGTCTTCAAAAATCATAACTGTACGAAGTCGTTTGTTTGGTGAGTTTTTTTTACCTAGATGTTGGTGAGTGTGTGCGCAATACGACGCACGCCAATCACAAGAGTATAAATTACGTATGTGTCTGCGCAATAACGACGAGAGTTGCGGATGGCAGAGTAATAATATCGTGTTTAAAGTGTTGGGACGTTAAAATTTGGCCAGTCGGGGTGGCTGGAGATGGTGCGTAGTCAGTGTTTACTTAACTCAGATTTACAAGTTCCTGATAACAATACTACCTTAGAACCTTTGGTTCAAGGTTTTCCTCTATTAGAAAGGAAAACAGGCGAAGGCGAAGGGCAGCAGCTGTCATCAGAGACGGCAAACAGCTGTTCGTCGTCCTGCAAAAGTGTAAATCGTATCACAGAAATGGCGCAAGAAGACAACAGTCCCTGCTGGAATAATTTACCCAGCGTCATTCTACTCGAGATATTTTCTTATTTACCTCACGATGAAAAAATAGCGGCCTCACAGGTAAACCTACAAATAATTTCATTCGTCACCTGCATCGTCTTGCGTATTTATGTACAATATATGTCGTTCAAATTATCACGACATCACAGAATCAGGTTCGACGTATATTCGTTTCTTCTTGTATACATATTTTTGTTTCACATTACATCTATAACATAAATCTATTTTCGATTACCGTAGTTATGGAACGTATTTGTCCTTCAGAATCATTTAAAAACAAATAATTATAATTCTCACAAAATGCATACATACATGTATACAGAGCGGACAACGTGAAATTGCGCACCCCATTTGCACATGCGCGATCGTCGGCATTTGTTTCGCAGAATGTCCAACAACACTCCGCTTTCAGATTTAGCTGTCAAATACAAGGACCTAACCTGAACTTTTCGATGAGTGTATTTCTGTCGACATTCAATTAATCTCTCATTCAATTGATCAATTTTATTTGATGCTATGCCACCCTACTTATCTGTGTCTGGTTTTGTGTCGCATTATTCACCTGACACAACATACCTCAGTCATATTTAAATACGGCGATCTTAGCTGTATTGGTGATCGACAATTTGACAGCTACAGCTGAAATCTGAGGCTGTTGGTACAACACGCTAGCAGATGATAAATTCGACTGCCGTTTTGATTCACGCTTGCGCACAAAATCTGGGTGCGCAATTTCACGTTGTCCGCTCTGTATGTAATTGATATGTTTCTTCGGGAGAATACATGCCACAAAAATGAACGTTGTCAGACCGTTGAGAATAGATGGATCAGACTGTCAGTGTAATATTGTCTGGTATTTAGTTATCAAGATCTATATTCAGATTGCTGTTCTCTGTTTATTAAGAAATTTTAATTTGTCTCATCACGTTTGCCAGATCCTTATTATATTGACTAACAGCAAGATGTTTGTGATTATTTTATCAGGTATGCAGAAATTGGAGGTATGCTCTTTTTCATCCATGCTTTTGGAAAAAAATGACTTTCAAGTTCCAAATCAAAGAGGAGGGTAAGACGAAAGCGCGGTGAGTATCATCATTTATGTACAGTACGTATTGGCATAAATTTTATTCCAAAGTTGACAAGCATTTACCTTCATGGTATAAATAGTTAGATTATGGGCATATAATAGATGAATTTTTCAGATATAAACCCAAAAATGGATACAATTCTGATCTAATTGGAATTTATCTGCTATTACAAATACTCAGAAATTCAAACAACAAAAAACTGCTGTAGTATTACCATGAAAAATAGGAAAGTTGAGTTCATTGTATCCGCAGGTTCTTGGCCAACTGCTTCGGTCGCAGCGTCCGCGAGGCTACGATAAAATGGGATACTGCCGGACACTGTGTCAATGAGACGTCAAAGCTTCTTACCAAATTGAGCTTTAACATACATCTACGCAAACTTTTTTTGGAGCCAAGCAGTTGTCTGTTCGAATGGCCAACTCGATGGACCAGTCCAAAAGACGAGGGGTACAATTATTTAATGAATATTAATTTTCTAATCATTCTATATATCGTAAGTATAAATTGACGTTAAATTGTTGTTCCAGACGTGCCATATGCACACCTCTGATGGGACCATTGCTTAAAATTGTTAAAAATGCGCTGTCTCTACAAGCCCTGAGTTTAGGATGTGCTGAGGAATTAGCAGCCAGTGCCGGGTTGATTTTATCACCACTCAAACAACACCAAGCCAATCATTTGACTCATTTGAGTCTGGCTTCTGTGAAATATGATCCCGATGATTACATTCTGACAGAACTGGATACTTCGGTGTTTAGGTCTTTTCGCAGATTATCGATACTGACTATTGATTACGATTATGTAGACGATAATCTGCTAAAGGCACTTGACAATGGTTTGATGGAAAGATTAGTTATTCACGTTCATGGCCTGGAAGAGAATCATCCTGGGACCACAAACGATTGCTGGCTGTCTTTTGTTGACAAAAAGTAATGTCACGACCTATTACTCCAGATAATTACATTCACTTTTGAGATTCATGGAATCACAATATGATTTCCCTCATCTAATGCAAGCCTCATTCCATTGACTTCGGTTACAGCCCCCGCTGTGAGCTTCGCCTAAATCTCCTTCATTCGTATGACGCAGTCATCGTTCTGGATACTGATATTCTGAAACCAGCAATGCCTC
The DNA here is from genome assembly GCF_917208135.1 of Athalia rosae. Lineage (NCBI taxonomy): Eukaryota > Metazoa > Arthropoda > Insecta > Hymenoptera > Athaliidae > Athalia > Athalia rosae. The sequence goes on along the minus strand of NC_064028.1, from coordinate 18,485,892 downwards.
TTGCATATCTCAAAGTATTGTTTTGTGAGTCAGTCAACGTTAGAGCCCTAGATCTACTATCGGGCTGGTATCCTCACATCTTGAGGTCTGTAATATGGATCGATTCTGTGGACTCGTCACAGTGCATGCCTGCTACTTCTGAACCAGATAGGTAAGAACATTTATTCATATTGCATCAGTAATTGTGAGTCCTAATTTTTTCTAAAGATTTGTTTGTGTCGGTGTTGTTAATGCCTCACTTGAGAAACATTAGACTCATATAGTAAATGAAATTCATTACTTTAGTGAATCGCTAGAAGTTTTGTGAAATATGTTTTTCATTAGGCCTGACCCCTTGGTACTTCTTGCCTGGACCTGTACAAAGCTTACTGAGATTGTGTTTCTCGGGTACAAATATTTCCAAGAAGAACTCTTGGCCATTGCTCGTCTGAGAGGCTTGACATTGAAGCGACTTGAGTTTGCTGAGCGAGATCTTTTGACCGACATATCTTCGGCTGAAGATATAACAAACGTGAGCATTTTTCTTTACTTTACTAAATTGTTGACCCTCCATTCCATCTTGAGCTTTTTTACTCCGGGCAGTTGATAATCAGTGCAATTTTTGAGTTAGATTTTGTTCAAAAATCATCTACAACTAAATTTCGAAGTGTTTTCAGTTCACAAAACTCTCAAAAGTTTCGGATTATTACTTTCTATACTTCAAATCAAATTGACCTATTTTCTATGTTGGGAAATGGGCTTCACTGGGTTCAGAGGTATTCAATCCAATGTATCTTGCAGGAAATTAATGAAATAATGGGTGGTAGCTGGGAGCCGTTAAGCGATATCAATCTACCTCTCGTAGTCATGGATCCGGTTGTTGGTGACAGTATTGAAGTTATAATGCCAATGGTTCTTCGAGATCAAAAGTAACATGGTTTAAAAATTGAAGAAAATATCTTATTAGCACCACCCGTCAGTAGCAGCCATTTCTGGGGATGCATTCTCAGAAGTACGGACGCAAAGTTATATCCTTTATTTTTCTATTGATTTATTTTTAAGGAAGACACGCGATTTTCAAAAACTTTTGGTCGGCATGCGTTTATGTCTTATCGATTCGTGAACAATATTATTTGAAAATAGTGCACTTTGAACTACCTATTTGGTATGATTTAAACTTGAAGCGGCATATTGGCAGCTTTTACCTCTTAGTGATGTTTATTGTTCGGTTTTGGTTTGGTTAATCGGAAATCAGTACCAGCATAAACGCATGCTGTATTAAATTTCGTAGGTAGGATTTCGAAAATGATAAGATCTCATGACCGTGAGGCCAATGATACGACGGATCGAAATATTTTTTTAATGAATCACAATGAAAATCGTTAGCTGAACACCTTAGACGACGAGGCTTCGACACAGCCTTTCGTGACTCGGACCCATGATACAGGGTGGTTAATTGAATATAACATAAAATTTAATGATGAGTTAGCACTGGCCTTACGGCATGGTAATAAATCCGAACCAAAAATCTTCCAGAAGCAGGTCCCGATATTCCATTCATAGTTAGGAACATTATAAATATTTTTCCATTTCACTGAGAATTTAGTGTATAAAAGAGCGCAAGAAAAACCGTAAGTAAAATAAGATACGGAATATTTTAATGAGAACTTAAAAACAAACGAAACATCGTTTGATAAGAAAATCAAATCGCTATCCGAGGTTATTTTTAATACCAAGACCAATCGGATGATTTTTTCACGAACATTATACGTTCGTGATAGCTAAGAGCGCTATAACTGCAAGAATGTTGATATCAGCTGCGCGATCACTTCTATTGAATAATTTATGACTGCTGATTGATCCAATATTTCAGCGTGCAAGATTTAAGATAATAATCGTCAATTTTTCGAATGTAAGTGTGACAACCTAGCACTACAAATTGAGTGTTTTTCATATTGAATTTTTTTTATGATGTATAACAATCTCGCTCTTATCGCGCTCTTAGTGATCAGTACCAGCTAAGTATAAAAATTAGCTGTTAACGTTATAACACGTCTATAGATTTAACTACAAAATATTGAAAAGTAAATATTGAAGAAGTGCATCGACATGCATCCATTTATGTCGTGTGATCTAGCGAGATTTTGGATGTTTTCAAAAGATACCCGTCAGAAACCGACAGATGCTAAAAACGCCAATGATATACCGTTTTTTTCTGAGGAGCTATTTACTTTTCGAATCCTTGTATAATTATTTTATTATCTCGTATTATTCTTATAACTACGTACATCTTGTTTCATTTTATATGTAATCCTATACGTCTTTCGTTTAAACGTCGCGTACGAATGCAATGAAATGTTGCTCTTATTTTCAAATCGCAGTGTATGTTTGTTTGTTTGAAAGGATTTAGTGACAGTAATAGATGTGACAAGGAAAACAAAAGATAAACTTTCCTCGCATGTGTAATTGAGCTGTTGAAACGGACCTCAACATGTACCTGAGTCGCGGTAAGAATAATTTTTAACAAAAATTTGACTCGCGACGCCCAACAAGAATAATTCTAAGTCCGTTAAGCGTATGCGTGTGGTGAAGTTCTGTCCAGGCTCCAGGCCTGCTCCTCTTGACTTTGACGATAACACGCGCATTCTCTGATGTCTCGTTGCGATCGTAATCATAAGAATGAAGTACAGAACAAAGCATCGAGACTTGGCAGTTTGATTCTTATCAGAAATGAATAAAATATAAAATGTGATGTTAAGTATGGAGTGGTATAAAAATTGTTGTTTGTTAATCGTTGGTGCTGTATTATTTTGTTGAATTTGATTTGTTATTTACTTCTTAAATTTAAAGCGAGGTCCTAACAAGTGTATTTGACGGACGCGGCGTCTAAAAAAAGTCTCATAAAGTTGGTGAGAACGGAACGAAAGATATAAAAACAAATAATAAGATTTTAAAAATATGCAGGGATACCCGCGCGTAGGTGAATAACGTGATATTGCACCGTCTCTGAATATTGTACAAAACTTCCAAAGCTCGCACGGCCTTTTACCATTAGTAAAATATTAATCTATTACTAACTTGAGACAAAATCATAAGACTGAGCCTTTGAAAAGGTATATAAGTAAAAGACCGTGCTGGGATAATCTCATATTCATGGAAATTGACAGAAAACTATAGATATATTTGCTCTTACAAAATTCGTAACATTCAAAGCATATAAGCACAAATGTTAATTTTCTAGAATAACTAAAATCATTACATATTATACTCCCAAACTATCTTGGTTTGAGTTCGTTGAAGTACACAAAACAAAAGATTAAAACCAATTGGTTTTAATTTTTCTGTGTCAACTTTTTCTCTGATTGAGTAAGTGACTGGTCATCATTCTATGAATATGTGTATCGGAGATGGTGCGCAAGGTAGTTTAGATCTGAATATGCCCAAAGCTCGCTCGAAAGTTTTCTCCTGGATAATTCATAACATAAACAGCCTGCCCATATCAAATCGCTGTAATGTACGAATCTCAAATTGTAGAGAATACAAAACGTGTTAAGATCTATTTTTTGAAAAAAACTAATGTATATTTTTTTTACTAAGGCAGGCCTTAGTAAGGTATCTTCTTGTACATAATGCCAAGATAACAACTGTGATCGTTATTAACAACTAAGCAAAGAAAGAATGTAAACCTCGTAAAATACAGGTCTCGAGTGAGCTGTACGAAATGGGCTAATATTTTCAACATCTGTGATACAAAATAAAATCGTAGAGAGATACTTGAGAGGCTCCTTACGCATGAAACGCATCAAATTTAAGTTCAATGATTGCTAGATGAGACAATGCTATGTATATTATCGACACACTGGAATTTAGAGGGTGAAACCTACTTAAAATATCATCTTGTAAAATTTTTTTTAAACAGCTAGGCTCTCTCGAATTCAAATATCTATATCTGAATATTTGAATGTAGTTGAGTCAGTTGATGAGGCGATTCCTCAAATCTCGATTGGTAGTCAGCAGTAAAGAGTAATTCAGTCGAAAGAGAGGTCAATTCAATTCAACCCATTCCATAAACTATCATACGAGAGTTAAATTTGAATTGAAAACCTCTCTCCTCTTGCTTACATTAACATAGATGTTATAGTTGCTGACAAATTTAAACAATACTATGGCTAATCGATGGACAATGCTGTCATGAATTGTCAGAACACGAATTATATGTGGTTAGCTAAACTTTGATATTTCCAAATGGAAATTACCTTGCATCGAAAGAAAAATAATGTAAGTCGGATGATTCACATTAGCCATCTCTCGCATTCACTTCAACCATTCAAATGTTACATTAGAATGGATTCTGATTGTCACTCCGACTCTGAGAATTTATCTGGCGACTATAAGAGCTAGAAAAATGTAGGAACTTTCAATCAGGTTTGAGCATCTAAGCTTGAACTGGAGGGCCTCTGTAAACAGTATTATAAGTTCCTAAAGACTTTACTCGATTTAAGTGATGAAACAAAAACAATGTGCGTTTGAAATAGAACACATGCTCTTATATCACTAGACCTTTGAATTGTCGGTTCATTCCAGCATGAGAAAATTTTGAAATAACACTCTTGCCGTAAGTTGGAAAGTGTAATTGAGAGACGGCTATCAAATGTCCGAATATTATGGAAACTTGCAAATACCTGTTGAACTTGCAAGATATAAACCTTTGCAAAATAAACGGCTAAGACAATGCCGATTTACAATTACCAGCCCGCATACTTATACCTATTATTTCAAGCTTGGATTTAACTAATTATAATTAATGTGCTATCATTAATTCAAATATGTATCTTTTTTTTCAAGTCTCCGAAAGCTGAAATGCAAGATCTAGCCGTGTATTTTTTTAATAATCCTTGCGGTATTGTAAACATGTCACGGTGATTATTTAATTGATGCCAAACAAAGTCGTAGAGTATCCAAAATAGACATGTGCGTCGATTAAATATCTCGTGTCAAATAATTATATTACACACTATGTTTATGATCAAGTAATTGAAAATTATTTAATGACCCATCTATTTCTTCCGCAAAAAAAAACCTAAATGAATCCCGATAATTTTTCTTTATACGTACAACCAGATTATTTATCAAACCATATTATCACTTGAATTTCTATTGTATTATGTGTATACATTTATGGGTAATTTTACGATTACTGGTGTATAAAAGAAAATTTCACATACATGTAAAAAAAATGAATTTAAAAAATGTATCGATAAATAAATTATGTATGGCATATTAAGCATCCGAGTAGATACTTTCATTTATTCGTAAGGAGCACTTCGAATTAGCAATAACCAGCTTAATAATTTCATTCATTATCATTGGAAGTTTGAAAAATAAATGGTTCTGATGAGTCGACTCCTATTGCTGTTAGAACAAGTATCAGATAATCATTGCTGCAAAGAGAGAAAAATCAAAACTCTCTCGTTTCATGTTTCAAGATTAATTTTTTTTATACAATTTTAGACTGAAACGAATTGGTATTTGTGGAAATGAGGAAAGCAGATAATATGCAAAGTCGCCTCATTGAAATTTTGGAATCCAGTTCCAAAAAATTCAGTGGTTATTGCTGCAAAGATCCATGATCTACGACTTCACAGTTTCACAATACGTATAAATTCTTTTTTTTTCACAATTCCTAGATTGTGGAATGAATTAAAACATCGGAGAGCCGTTATCCTGGAAGAAAGGAAAGCAGATATTGCGTTAATCCGTTTTGACGGCGAGCCCTTAAGTTTCTTGAGTTTCGCCGCTCAAATGAGGGTGCGCAGAAGCACGTGGATTTGTTTGGATGATTGTCACTCGTATTTACGGAGTCCGTGGTGCCCTTCCGGTGAGCCCCGTAGCCAGCGGCGCTTCCCGGGGCAGGAGCGGTGAGAGGGGAGAAATACGAAAGTGGGGGGAAAGAACAGCAGCAGCAGAACAAGGCCGCCATATTGAATCACTCTCGTTAATTTTTGCGCGAAGGCGGTGTTAATCTTTTACCCCTCTGCGGGAGAGCTAGGTACGTTTGAGGGTTGATAAAGTGTTTAAAAGGTGTTTAAAATATCGTATCAATAAAAGATGTGGGATCGTGTGTGTAGAATAATATCAGAAAAGTGTAATATCTTATTGGATATAATGCGGTGAAGTGCGGCGAATTCCCTACTAGTACGTACGAGTGTGTGGAGAGCGGCTGCTTTGTGTAATCGATTTGTGTGTCAAGCGGTTTACACAAATTTGGACCAACCTTGATTGACCCCCAGGTATGTCTTCGCTGTGCAAAGAATGTGGGCATGTTGGGTGTCAAAATACTCGTGAATAATTGGCAATTGCATTTTTATAATCCACGACCACGAACTCCCGGTTATTAACGAGAAATATAGGGAAATCTTGAGGCAAGCGACCCCGTCATACGCATCGGTTGACCTCCCGATCTTCAAAATTCACGTCCACCGAGTAACCTCGTGTTGGGTATCAAAATTCTCGGTATTACAAAACTAATTCACCGATCTTCGCAAAATTAACCTATGAGTCTCACCAATTCGAGCCAATTATTCACTATCGATATAATGAGACGATACCTTCACCCTCCTAATCCCATATAGTATCCATTACGTAGCCTCAATGCCCATGAAATTGATTTCATTTATTTTCGGTATTCCACTACATTCTAATTGCCAATAATACCAAACGCGAGACGACCACGATAATCCTCCTCAGTCGTTACACATTCTTGCATACGTCGTAAATACTTCCACGTCGCTGATCATTCATTAACTATAGTATACCATAAGATTCTTGAATTTCAACGTTAAATTTGCCGTATAATGAGATAACGGTGATTCGAAACAAGAATCTCACATTATCCAACTATCCATCTATTCTTTCCATCAATTTTCCAATCTTCCAACTAACCACAAAACTATTACTTCTCTCTATATACGTAATATATAATCAAATATTTTCTCCCTCTGCTCGAGTAAAAAGGCGGGAGGAATAGCTGATGGCTTCTATTAAACATTCCAGATCTATTAATCTATTCCCAACTCTCAAAACCGCTTCGGACACACAAAAATTAGTAACAAATTTTAGTTACGAGGGAATAGATGACTGGTACACCGATGTTCTTTCCGTCAGTCGCAAAAAATGTGGAATAAAAAAAAAAACAAATCTTCTCTCCTCTCTATGTTGAACGCTCACATCAAGATTCCAAGATAACGAAAATGGCCACGTATCATATCTCGTCTACAATTGTCAGCCCGAAATAATTACACAATACCCTATCAAATATATCTATACATACATAATGGGTATATCTGGGCTGTACGATGAGTTAACAACGAACTACCAAATATCATTTCACAACTCGTAATAGTGACGAACGATTACGAACTGTTGAAAAAAAAAAACCAGACAGGGCAGGATTTTTTAAATAAATAAAAGTACAACGGTAAATACGGTCCTTGGTGCTCGAATCCATTGGGGGGTTGTCTCGGGGAAAAAAATTCTCTCCGAAATTATCTCTGGTTCCTTGCATGAATAAAGTACGTGACAAGTACGGTATATTATTTAACGTTGAATTTGTTAAAATCTGTCGAGTGAAGATTATATTTCGTGTGTGCGGCATTCGGTAGGGAGTAAAAGGAGGAGGAGGTGGTCTTTCAGGGGGGAAATGAGGTGTACGGGGTCTCTGCCGGGAGGGGAAAAGAGGCGAGCAAGCGGAGAGAGAAGTAATTAATGTGCGACAGTCCCTCCCTCCCTCTCTTCCCTCGTCCACCCCATTCCCTCTCCCCCCTCGACTCCCGCCTGCCGTCGCGGCGAGTTGCCTCCCTCCTTCCCCCCGCTGCCACCCTTTTTGCCCCCTGGCCCCTTTGCTTGCTACGGTTAGCTGCCATTGTGTAGAGACGCTACTTCCGAAGCATCAAATTTAATTTGTTGATTTGGGTTTTGGATATTCGGCTTGTATTAAAATCGAGATATATATGTGATACGTATCGGTGATGTGATTGTCTCGGGTGTATTATGTTCTTTATTTCTTCAATTATTTCATCATTGCTATTGGGAGATGAAGCTCATGATTGGATTTTGATGTGTGTTTAGCCGGGTTCAACTCAGCTAGAGGTTAGAATATTACTTCCTGAGTTCGTTCGTTCGTTCGGTTTGTGAGAATGTGGTGTCATGTATGTGATGCGCGTACGCGTCCCAATGTATATATGTTTTTATATATACGTGACGTATTTCTGTGTATTCGTCGATTCGTCGTCGTCGTCATCGTCGTCGTGTCGACTTTTCTGTCGTGAAATCCTCTTTCGTGTGCGTGCGTGCGTATTCTCTCTATCTTTCTCTTTCTCTCTCTCTCTCTTCACTTGGGGATGCTACACCAATTTTTTTTTTTTTCTACATTTATGCATCTAGTTTCACATTATTCTCCTATCAGTATCATTTGTTATTATTATTATTATTACTATTATTATTATCATTATTTTTTAATAAGGATTTTCTGTATTTGTATGTACTGCAGTTCTCATTACTGTCTCTCTGCTGCTGCTGCTGCTGCTGCCTTCCATCTAGCTTTCTCTTCAGATCTCGTATTTTGTGATATTTTAGTCAACGAATGGAATGCTGTATTCCTGATATGCTGAAATACCGTAGTGCTAATCACTGAACTTTGTAAATGTTACCTCGCTTTAAAACAGTCCGTTTCGCAATAATCCCCTAACAATCATCACCTATTTTTTTTCTTCTTTTTGATCACTTGATTAATAGAAAAAAAAGCGTTCTGCCTAATTAACTTCACTTAGTTTTGTTACCCTCCAATTTTTCTTTTTCAGACAGGTTTTTTTTTTAACATATATAAAATATTTTGTTCATCTTCTCGTTTCAGAATGTCCCATTTATGCAAACAACCATTTCCATTGATTTCCTTTTTATTTATTGATTATTCTTTGACCAACTTCGTGTAATACTAGAAAAACAGTGATCTTATCGCTGTTTCTATGTTATGAAAGTCGTCTTTTCATATTTTTGTTGCAGTTTGTTTAAATTTTCACTTCTTTGTCAGATGATTGCTTTATTTTCATATTATGTAGCAACAACAATTGATCTATTTGTTACAAATATTGAGAATTTTTACTCTTCCTATTTTATAGGGTCGTAGCACTGGGGAGGATGGAGGCGATGGATTTGGACGGGGATACTGTGGTTGACCTTAGTGTCAGGTAAGAATCAAGTATTTGTAACTCATGTTAGTGCTTGCAACTTGTTAGTCTTGTTTTTTCATTAATTGAGCCAAGTTTTTTTTTCTTTTATCACAAGATTTATAATTAGTGTTCCTCAAGCATCGATACTATAAAATTTTGTGTAGAATTCTCAATGTCTACAAAACTTCTTATTTAATACCAAAATTGGAGAAGTAATTAATGTCTGAGCAGTTTTTTCTTATTTCTACTAACTACTGCGGTGTTGGTAAATGTAGCTTTATGTAACCATTGGACAAATAACAATTATTTCACACCGTTCTACTGATATTGCTATTTCGTTTGTTCAACGTACAGTTGATAAAATATTGCACAGAAGTTTGTCGGTTGTATCGGTGTGGTATGTCTATGTTGAAGTTCTAAATTATTTAGTTATGTCAAAGAACTCGTTTCTTATCATAACATACCATAGAATTAACTTATGAACGCAAATATTGATTATCCTCATTTGATGTTTCAACTTGGAATCCAGTTTTACAATTTTTATGTAGACATTAATTTTATCCATCGAACCCTTTGTCTTATTTTTGTTCTTTATACTTGCAATATTTATCAGTACTTGACTCATATTCCAGTACAGCGGTTAACCACAGATACAATAACTTCTGATTAAATTATACATACTTAGCTCTTAGATAAATAATCAACTTAAACTTCAGTGGTCTGATTTACAAAACGTCCCACGGAATTGAATAAAAACAAGCAGCCTTGCATAGATAACCTGAGGATTACACAAAAGAATGAATCTGATATGGAAAACTGTTAATTTTTTTATAGCAGTAGCAGTAGAAGGGACTCCCCGTCCGTCCCTACGAATTCCAGTGATCTGGGTGTTCCACTGGATCTAGGTGCACATTTTGCAGCTAGTCCTGGAATAGAAAACAATATACCAGAGGCTAGAAATATTCAAAACGCAACCCGAGGTATACTGGGTGCTAAGTCAGGCGAGGATAGAAGACCCCGTCGTAACTTGAGACCTAGAACCGAAAGAAGTTATGCAGAAAGTCCTGACGAACCAAGAATCAACGGTTACGTAAACGGAAATGCTTCAGATAGTGAGGAAGGTAATATATTGTACTCCACTTACCGCAATTATAATTATCACGAAGGCTTTACCTGCTTAGCTGTCACAGTTTTCTAATTTTGTATGACTTAAATTGCTGACTCATGATCGGAAATTATTTTGATCCATTTTTAGGTGAAATGCCGCCGTTATTACCAATCAAAGAACTAAGCTCAGATGAATTAGCAGAACGTGAAAGAAATCTTAGGAAGCTAAGAGAAGACCTGAGATCTGAAGAAATGAAATTAGTATTGCTTAAAAAGTTGAGACAGTCGCAGCAGCTCAAAGAAAACATTGCGGCAGTTCCAAAAGTACCCAGTAAATTACCCCCACCAGTCACAGTACAACCAGTGGCACACAGGTAATTAACTTAGATTCCACATTAATAGTAACTTACTCGTTTGATTAAATTCAAACTTCATAACTCCATTATTTTGTTCGTATTATATATATCTTTTTTATGATTGTTACTATCATTTCGTTTATGATTTTATCACAGTCATAGGGCCAGCAAAGCCCCACCGCCCTTATTGAGAGGTCAATTGCCTCCAAGTAGAAACATTAGTTTACATGGGCCACCACCAGGTATACTGTTACCACCAACGACAGCCAGAAATGCTACTTCCAGTACCGGTATGCCACCAAACATGGTTATACCACAACCTCCTCATCCTAGAGGTAGACCTTCGAGCGTAGCACCTAACGTTCCAAGTTATCATGCACCAGCGGACAGAACCGAAAGATCTACCAAAGATCCAACACCTGCAATCGCTCATCAGGTTTGTGGTTAATTTCTGCATTTAGTTTGAAACTAGGGCGATAAAAAAATATTTGCATAAATTATTTATAATTGGAAGTAATTGAATCAGTTGAAATCATCACGATTGATTATATTTGATTAATATTGACTGTTATTAATAAGCAATAAGCACAATAACTATTTTTTCTATGTTATTATTACAAAGCAGCTTATCGGAACTCAGGAAAATAAACCCAGCACGTCAATAAGCACCCCTGCGCCTCCTGAGCAGGTACTTTTCGATTCATCGAATTGTATTTCAATTTTCGTAATTGTTTTTTTAATAAGTTGTTATCATTCATATCTGAGATAAGCAAAAACAAACATTTTATTTGTCCCTTCCTTTATTGGTAATGGATGAGTCAATAACCAAAATCTTTCAATTGTAGCAGTAAATCCTAGAGCCATCAAATTGCTATACCTTCTTAGTTAGTAACGTGTAAACCAAATTGATAGTGTCATCCGTTGTGATTGTAGTTAATACAACGTCGAGCTTTGATTGGTTATAATAGCATAACCTGGTGGTTGAATATTTTTTTGTATTTCTGTTCTAATTAGGAAAGAACACGAGAAGATAATCAAACTCCTGCTCAACGTCAAGCAGCCGCTAAACTGGCTTTGCGCAAGCAGTTAGAAAAGACTCTTCTACAAATTCCACCGCCAAAGCCGCCACCACCAGAAATGCATTTTGTGCCGAATCCCTCCAATACAGAATTTATTTATCTGGTTGGTTTGGAACACGTAGTTGACTTTATAACGAAAGAACCAGCTATACCTCCACCTCCAGAACCATTCGAGTGTACTCAATGCAGGACTGATTTCACACCAGTTTGGAAGTGGGAAAAATCTGCAGGTGGTGGCAAAAAAGAAGGACCAAGGGGTCAACATGCAACGTTTCAACGACCTCCGGCTGGTCGCGATCCTCGAGTCATATGCGAACATTGCGTAACGACTAACGTGAAGAAAGCCCTCAAAGCTGAACATACTAACCGGTGCGTACAAGTAACAATGTCCCTATGGTTGTATATTATTCAACGAGCGGTTTAGGAGCGTTATTTTGATTGCAAAATTTTCGTTTCAACAGATTAAAAACAGCATTTGTGAAAGCATTACAACAAGAGCAGGAGATAGAGCAACGATTGGCACAAGCAGCATGTCCAAGTCCGGATCCACCTCCTCCAAAGCCGGTTCCAAAGGCATCGACACCCACAAGGAGAGTGGCTACTCCGCCGGCACCCCAGCCAGTACCGCAAGCTCCAGCACCGGCTCCAACTCCTCCGACACCTAAACTTCAAGAACACCCACTAGCAAAACTAGCGGACAGTGGGAAATTCAGCCCACATCACGCAGCAGCGGCTGCTGCGTTGCACCAACAACTACTCAGAGGTGAGTTTTCCATCGTGTTCTTTTCTCTTCCGTGTTTCACTTTCTATGTCACAGGTAATTTCTCTCTATCAACTCGATTTGTAGTGATTTTTCTCATTGTACTTTCTCAACCCTATTCTTAATTGTTGTGCTCGAACTCCGATTTCCCGATCAATGAACTTTATTTTCCACAGAACTTACAAAAAATCAAGTCCCTGGATTGCCTCCTCATCAGCCGTTGCCTGCTCATTTGTTGCCGGCTTTTAACCCTATACTGTACCCTTATCAGTTGGCAATGGCACAGGCAGCGGGTGGTAAAGGGCTTGTCGAACTCCAAAGACAGGCAGCTGATCTTCAACGTCAATATTTACTGGATATGATCCCGTCTCAAGCATCTCAGGCTCAAAGTAGTCAGGCTCCGCCACGGGCTCACCCACATAACTGGAAAACGTAACCGAACGTGTTTAAACGCAACCAGTGAAAAGCTAAATGAAAATAAATAGTCTAAAAAAATGAAACTAATGAATATTAATTAAAGAAATAAAAATGCTGATGAATGATAAATATGTACGTGACTTCTTTTAAATTAAAGATAACTGGATCGTACAAATATTATAGTCAATACTGAATATTGATAACCAATCGACATTGCAGTGTTTCATAAAGTATAATTAATTAAAAGAAATCAATGTATCGTTAAAAGAACAAACAAGGAAAAAACCAACAAACAGAAGAAAAAAATAAGAAAGAAAACACGAAAATGTTACAGTTGGTAATGTTCAACGATTTAAATATATCAAAAAGTTTAATGATCCGAACAATCAATCCATAAATGTTCTCTTATTTGATATGAATATATCTGTTTATTTATTGTAACATGGATTATCGTCATTAACAAAACCGAATCTTCAAGCATGGGAACTTTACGTTACTAAGTGGTCATTGAATAAACACAATAATCAATCCAATAATTATTGGTTCGAGAAAGTGTAGATATATTATTATTATTATTATTATTATTATTATTATTATTATTATTATTAATATTATTATATTGTTTTTTGTCATTACAAGCGTCGTATCATAGTCCGAGTATAATTCAATATTGAATATTGATATTTGACTTCATATTGATGATCGACAAACGTTGACACACAGATATATGATACAATTGAATGAAAGATAATAAACATATTGTAGTTTAAGAATGAATCTGATAAATTTTTGTAAAATAATTAAATCGGTATCGTTGGTGATTGTTGCAAAAATTAAATTCACCTAATTTTTGTTATTCTTCTTTGCTATTTTGATGTGAGATATCAAATAATTCGTTGAATTGTTCATTCTAATTCGTAACAATCGGCAAACATGTATGAATGTTTTGGCGAACACCAAGAACCAGGTTTTTTGATAAACGCCATCGGTAAATTTTTTTTTCTCTTTATTTACCTTCAATGTGGAATATAAATCCAAAAAAAAATAAAAAATACTAAAAAAAATAAAAACAAAAAAAAACGAAAATAAACTAATCAAGACAAAAACTAACTAAAAGATTCAGGAGTGCATAATATGAGCGCTCGAGTGAATATAATAATTGATAGCTATAATGAACATTTGTAAAGGTCTTAAGGCAGTAATAAGTGTTATATAATAATTAAAAACAATCGAGTAACTGAATAAGCAAAAAAAATCTTTCTAGACTTTTAGGATTAAGACAGTCTTGGTCGCTGGTTTCAGTTACGTCAGCGGCGGTACCTGTACTCTGTGTATATCTATTGTTTCCTCCAAACTGTGAGTATTTTTAAACGAAACTTAACATCTTTGGATTCTAGATAAAAAAAATTCATTACTTTCGAGAAGGCCAGCTCCATTATCGGATGTTAAGATCATTTTTTACATTAACAGGTTTTCAAAAGTGATAATGTTTGCGCGTGCACAAAGTAAGCAATTGTAATAATACCGGTAATTCCTAGTTGAATATTTGGAATTCAAAAAATAATACTTGGGGAGATTGCTGGAAACTGTGTTTAGTGCTTGTGAACTGAAAATCATCAAGATCATGTTCGGAGATGAAATTGACCATTACTCTTTAGCATAATTTGGGATTCCACTATTTTATGTAAGACTTTTTTTGTTTCAAAATTAGTGTAATTAATCCAAGTTCGGCAAAATTTGACTTTTTTCTATTATTGGTATTGTAATCATCGTCGTTTAAAAGAGCCCGGCATTTTCCCTGTATTATAGCCTTGGCCTCTGTTTTAAACCTAAGTTCATCGACACTTATTCATTTGATAATAGCCGTTCATGTCCGATTCAGTAAATAAATATACTATAGTCTCCATATTTCTCGGTATATAATAAATAAAATAGCGTAATTGTCCCTCTTTGTAATACACAATAGATTTCAACTCATAAGTAATTATACACCATAATCTATGATCACATAATAGATCAAGATCTCCGTGTTTTGTATAATAAACTGACATGTCGAGATGTTTTTTTTTCTTTTTAATCATTTATTTTCTAATTTCATATCTATCGATTTTCATTTTTTACTTTTCGTATTCCTACAAAAGCATTTGACGCTCTGAAAACAAGAAAAAGAATATATGAATAGAGGAATAACTTTTCCGCGAGATGGTTGCTCACTTTTTTAAGGATCATAATATACATATATGTTGCTTTTCGTAATGTAAGAAGCGTAGCAAGAATTTTTAACATTTTAATTGCGCTCCTGGATGGCGAGCAGATCCAACTGTCGAGCCTTACTCGTTCTTTAACAAATTTTTAATTACCTTCATTTGACCATTCTGTTCTTCTAGAAGAAGTGTCTCATCCAAAGTGTAGAGTTAGTAAATATGGAGTCGGTATTATTTTACCTACTTTCTTTAGTGAACACAAAATTATGAATGCCCATGACTTAATTAGTCTGACAGTAAAATGTTGTGCCGCTACAAACTAACAGAGCAAAACTTTTCCAATTTGTTCATTTATTCTCTATCCAATGTTGTTAGATATTTTCGTCCTTTGGGTCTGTATATGGTGCTAAATCTGCTAGGGCTGAAATTTTTTTACGCCAAAATTTATTGGAAAATGAACGTTAGGTAAATTGACAAATTCTTGATAAATTATGAAATAGGTATTAATTTAAGTCTACAATCAAGCAGTTAAGTGAACAGACTTCGAGGGACTGAATGTTTTAGTATTTATACCTGTGTTTTGGCCATTGTATAAAATACAGTTAGTGTAAAATTTCAAGTTTGTAAGCTAGCTGTGTAACGACAAATTTTAGAAATTCTTTTTGTGTATGGCACTTTTGAAAAATGAGAGATTTGCTGGTGGAGAATTCTATCATTAGGCCCATTGGGTTTGCATCTGACTGTATTTTGTAAATTTGTGCTCAGCATCTTAATCAACACGAACCCCTTTTACCCCGTCAATAGAATTAACAGTTAATTAACCAATTATTACGAAAGGTAAACAAATAAAGCTTGTCAATGATTGTATTTAAACATTGGTATTTATTTAAAAACTTTTATTTCTTTTTTTGATTCAATATATTATTCATAATTATGCATATTTATAATATTACACAAGGTAAAATGTCTGCAGGTTGTCACCCATAGATCAGAACATTTATTTTTTCTACTCATAGTCAGATATTTGAACAGCGTGTAAAAGAGTTTCCTATAATCATGCCTTTTGAAGATCCAAGATATTTTATTTATTATAAAATAATAATCATCGTAAAGTTGATTGTACTTCTTTTCCAAGCCAATCATATGCTAGATATATCACGTATTCTAAAGTAGAAAATGTTGATCATCTGGTTTGATTGTACAACCTTCTCTACAGGGCAATGTTTATAGTCGTAACCAGTTCGACTTCTAATTTAGTAAGCCCCCTACTTGGGCAATTACAAAGTGGTTTAACTCAAAGTTAGTAATGTAATATGGAGTGTCAAATATGGCAAGGAATTCTATTTTCCCAAGTTTGTATCGGTAAACCAACTCCATGATAAATCCCAGGATCGTGTCTGTGTCTGAATTGTAATACACATTCTCAAACTGAATGCAATTCAAACACAAACTATAGTAAAACTGAATGATCGATTGTTAGATTTACTTCTGTTTTTTTTCATTCATGTGATTTATACATTTTTTGAAATGTTTGGCACAAAATGGGTACAGAGAGGGATGATCACAGGTCCTACATGCTGCTGCCAAATGAGAACAGCATTTTAAACTTTCGCGACAACATGTTGACCACATATGAGGCCCAGCAACTGCACAATTACCACAGTAACAATCTCCTGCAACAGAAATTGAATACATGTTTAGAATCAATAAGTAAGTGATAAAAATAATAATGAAAATAAAAAATAGTTGCCGCATTAGCATCCTCCAATCGTGGGTATAAGCATAATATTCTGGTGAAACCGTAAATCGAGGTACACCTTGTACTGCTTTTATGGAAATTAAATTTGTCACAATGGAGAGTTTCACTTGCAGATTTGATATTATGAATTTTGCAACTTTCTCCAAGTACCGAAAACTTCCAGCTTTCTTGAAGCATCATACCCTATGGCATTTAATGATTCAATGGAATTCCCTCGGACGTTAGATATTAGCTGGTTTGTACCCCAAATTTTTTATCGTGCAATTGACCTTATGACATAATGCAGCATGTCATTTATTATTGAAAACAAATGTTGTTATTGTTTCATTTACTTAAAAATACATCTTATACACGGTCTCCATAACATACATGTATGTAATTCCATACGCTGTTTCTGTTTCTGTGGTTGATGTTGCACACTCGTGTGGGAGTGGCTATTGTCAAGGTCGGGCCATTGTTGACTCCAAAGTTATAGAATGCATTTCATACACAACCTGATAGGTAACGCAACTATGTGCGAGAGCCATGAAGATTTAATCGCTCCTCTTCATAAACTTATGCAATAATCCCCTATACCACAGGTTTCATTCACCTGATGTTTCATTCCATGTGCATCTACAGGTTTCATTAAATATTAATTCTGTTCAACTCAATAATAGATAAAGAAAAGAAGAGACCATCTTCACTTGTTTGAACTACGTAGAATTTTGTCAACTTCCTTATTTTTCCTTTTTACAGTACCTTCAATGTTTCTGGTTTTGGAGATCTAATTTTGATTAGCGTTTCTTTACAGATTTTGATACTCTAAATGCTTCACTTATTTGTGTGATTTCAGTTTTATCTTACCATAGGGACAATCCACAGATCTTCGCGCCTCGGCTCTTCGACATTCTAGACCATCTTCACCCAGTGGACAAGATGTGGAAGTCTCCTCGCTGGAACTCTCACCAAGAAGTGTATTCATCTAAACATAATTATTACAGTTGTTGGATCAGCAAAAAAATGTAAAATCAATTTATGAAAACACAAATCAGTCGTCGAGTCGAGTCTGACTGTTTTGATTTTCAAGATATATTCAGTAGCTCATGACAAAAATCAACTCTTAAAATGTGTAAAAAATAATCGATTGCTAATTTTTCAAAACCCAAACAAGAACTAATCAGAGTGCAGTATTTCAGACAGCTGGTGCTCTTGGATTATTTTCTAAATACTTACCTGTTTGAATGCACCAGGTTTAGAAAACATTTTTACTAATTTTGCGAGTGCAGTATTTGTGGTGGTTTGTTCCGATTTCATTTCCGCCAACGAACCTATATTTTGTAACGTGACACAGAAACAAAATGAAACAATAGCAAATTTGTACAACATTTTTGTAATTTTCAATGAGCAGATACTGCAATTCAACTTATTCAAATGTACGTCAGTTCGGCAGCAAATATAAACGGCGACTGACAGGTGCGCGGCGAGCGGTTCGTGCGGAGATTTAAAAAACCGGCAAACTTGTTCTGTTGCGACAGGTCGCGATTTCATACTGATGCTCACCGAGAGGGGGCAAGTGAAATGCACTCATTATTTATTTACGCCTCCACAGATTGAAAATCACCTCTGTTCACATGTAATAATCTCGGCTTTTATCCAAACATTCAAAATAATATTACTAGTGATTGTTGGAGTTTCGAATTTCGAGATTTTTGAGGGAATTTATATCGATGCTCATATGCTGCAGTGTTGTAAGGATTGTACGCATCAATGATCACGGTAAATAATCTTTAGAGAGATAATTCAAATGCCCGCGGGTTTATCTACTTTTTTTCGTCCGTCTCTATCAGACGACGTATGATAACAAGCTATACTGATATGACTTTCTTCTCTTCCCAGCAGAAAGAGTAATTTCATCACTCTGCTTGAATGTGACGTTCACATATCGTTTCGATTCAGTTATATTAATATTATTGAAATGAGTTTAGATTGGACAGAGATTGGCCAAAAAGTTGCTTTGCTCTATGAAGAAATGGAGTATCACTGCGAGTACAGCATTGAACATTTTATGGATGATCTTAAGATTGTGAGTGCCAATAACGTGAATGTACAATTTATTTAAACAATCCTAATCCACCGCTGTATGCAACTATCATCACTATGTGTTGTATTTTCAGGCAAAGAACAAAAAAGTTTTTGTTCCTAAATGCAGGCCTGAGGATGAATCTACTGGCTATTTGCGTTATTCTAAATGGTCATACTTTGTACACACGATACCTATTCATCACACAGATTTCAAAATAATTGTTATGTGGTTTACAGGTTGTTATCATTTAGGTATGTAATAGAGTGTCATCGATCAATCTTGACAAAGCTATTCAGCTTCACAGATTATCTGTCCGGCGTCGATATGCTGGTGGAATATTGTGATTATTATAGATCTTATTATGAGCATAAATCAAATCACATTCCTGGTAAGTACATAGAATGAAAGGGTGAACTCTTCAGAGATCATTGTAATCGACCAAATTAAACTAATGGCTCATAGAGCAATTAAGAATTATTTCAAGATACTTTGGGATGACTTAGAATAAGTTCAAGTGGATATATGTTTGATATTTGCATCTAGCAACTTGTTGGAGTACATAACAGAACTTATTATGTACTTATAATCATGGATATAACGTTTTATCCTATTACAGTGGTTTTGCCAGTAAATCCAGGACAAATGCTTTATGAAATATTCAAACTAATCGCCCGAACTGAGACAACTATTAGGCATGATGCCTGGCAACATGTTTGGCTTATGCTACTGGACCTAATGGGGTAGTTACGCGTTATAAAAAAATTTATCAAAAGATCTGTCCCTTTCCAATATTTTTTTAGAGTCAAGGAATTTTTGACTATCAATACATTTCGTCAATATAGGTTGTCAGAAGACAATGTGATATCTTCTGTGGAAACGTATGGTAATAACATCTTTACTATCGGTGCGTTCTTTTATTCTTTCTGAATAATGCAGTATCATCCTATGAAAACTGATATGATATATAAATGATAGGCTCCGAGTCTGCAATAGTTATCATGGCAGATTCCGACTTGTACGCAGTAGTTGAAGCAATTATGAGATTCTCCAGCAACCTTAACTTCAAATTGACCAAGTTTTTCATCCAGGAACCAGTTGAGAAACAGTTTTTTTCTACGTTGCAAAAGAATGAATTCCGAAATCATACTCCACCTCTAGATACTGCAGTACTATCCAGCCTGTACTTGTTTCGTAACATCGCAGAAGTAATAGGATCTTTAAATGGTCAAAAAAATAAACTGAGCACTGTTTCGGTGTGGTCTGAGAATCTTATTGCTGCAAAAAAATTAGCTGCAAATATAGAGGTACGAAGGTGGTTACGCATGAACTTGGTATCTCTTTGTTCGAGTTGAATTATCTTCCAGAGGCATTATGTCTTTATTTACTATTTGAATTATAGATAGGGACGGTTTGGATTAATACTCATGGACAACTTAGTGCTGGATTACATTCGATAATTTATTCTCTACCTCCGTGTGATGCTGGAGATCTGTGGACGTGGAATCCGGAAAATGATATTGATGACAAATGTCCAATCGCAACTAGAACGATCGATCTCTTTTATGGAGGAAAATGGCATACTCCGGATGAAGGAACATATTGGACCAATAAAAGTGGAGTTGCATATGCTGAAGCTACTAGGTAATGGGACCTGGATTTGGATAAAAGCCATTATGTGTAGTTATGCATGTATTGTTATCTTTTCATTTGCATTTCTAGAAAAGATTTTATCAGCTGTGTTAATGCAGCCCGTAAAGGATTCAAATCTTGGCATTCCATGAAATTGAGCGAAAGAGTGAAGGTCATCAGATGTTTTGCGGAAAGACTTTTTGCCAATGGGTGAGATTAAGTTAATTCAATTGCCATTCGTGAACAATTACTCTCAGACCTCATAACGTCTTTGAAATACATGAGAATATTATAATGGATTCACTTGATGAAAAACAATAGTACAAATATTATCAATTTTTTTAGGGAATTAGAACTTGGAGATCTGGTGATGGAATTAGTTAATCTGCCCCACGAATTTGGACACTCGATATCAATTGTTCGAGATGGAGAGGTCGAGATTTTGACCACACAAGAGCCTTCGGGTGTTGTTCTTATTTTTTCAGCCATTAAATCTATGTTATTCACAAAATTAATCATCGCAGCTGTAACAGGCAACACTGTTATTGTTGCATCGGACACTGGTTGTGACTCTATATTTGCAGGATATTGTGACATGTTAACATCGTCTGGGTTTCCTCCTGGCGTTGTAAATTATTTATTTGCTAGAAATTCTGCAAGCTTAAGAGATTCAAGAAAATTGGTCGATAGAGTGCTTACAAATTCTTGCGAGTTCTTGGATTTCAAATTTTCAAAGCCGCAAGAAGAATATTTTACTCGTAAAATAATATTCGCTCAGGTAACTAAGCCTAAGTCCATTTGGGTGCAATGTGGGTGAAGTGCTTTTGGGATTGATTAAATTGAAAGATTTACAAGTCCATATTTTCTTGTGAAATGAGAAGGGTCTCTCAAATCGTTATTCGAAACTTTGAAGAAATCTATCTCTACAAGAATTTGCATTATGGGATCGAACATTTCATACAATATATTTTCTGTTCAATCTAGTAAATAAAAATGATTCATTCTATTCATATCTAATTATATCATTGATACTCTGTAAAAAATAGCACTTATTTTCAAAGTGTAATTCAATTTCATGTTTGACAACATGTTTGAATTTGCCCCAGCAGTGCTTACTCGCCGGTATCGCGATACCGCGGTAATGAAATTCCCAACGCCTTCCCTAGAGAAATGTAATGTGTTGGGAAAACTGACGAGCATGCAGTGGCGTCTCCACCACGAAACTATGCGTCTAACACGGAACGTAAATATTACGCAATACAGCGATTTTAACGTTGAAGTAATGAATCGAGGAATATAAATGTGACTAATTGTTGTGTTTAAAGTAAAGCTAAAGTTGTAGATGTAACTTCTTCTGTGAAAAATCGTGAAACAGTCTGGAAACTCGTTGTTTTATAACCTGGGCGCTCTCGGAGAAATGTCAAAATGGCGTCTTCGCAGGACGCTTGGTATCTTTCGTTGTTGGGTTTAGCCGAAAACTTTCGTACTTCCAGCCCGCCGAACATAAAATCGTGCATTCAGTGTCTGCAGGCTGTTTTTAACTTCAAACCACCGCCCAGGGTCGAAGCTAGGACACATTTACAACTGGGCAACATCCTACTCACGTACACCAAAAACATTGACCTGGCGCGAACCCACCTCGAACAAGCGGTAAGTATTCGATTTCATGACATTTTACTGATATCAATCCTCTCACTTTCTTCATATATTCGTTTATTGCATTTCCCAAACTATCTCAACGGCTCTTTTTTGTTCACTCTTCCTAACGATCCTAACCTGTCTTCATTCTCAAAGGCACACCCCCTAATTAAAACACTTTCACATGGAATGAAAGCAGCTGTAAAAGCTATCATCTGAAAATTGATTTCTGTATTCATAATATCAATCCCTAGGCATTAACGCTCAAAGTTGAATTATTACGACGTATCAAATCTGCTATTTGTTTACAATACTATGATGGCATTCTTATTGTTATAATAAATCTTAAGATTCGGTTAGCAGATACATACATCTTTCGACGAGAAATTTTGACGCTGTCATCGAATTTAATGTGACTTGAGAGGCATTCTCATTCATGAATAAATCAATCATCACATTTTTTTTTCTTGCTACTTATCAATGATTGGTTTGTTTGTTTATTTTCAGTGGATGTTAAGCCAAAATATCAATGCCTTTGACGACGTTAGATTTGAAGCAGCGAGTGTGGTTGCGGAATTGTATGAACAGCAGCAACAACCAAACCTGAGTCAACCAATTTTGAGGAAAGCTATAGAACTATCACAGCACAATGTCTACTGGCATTGTAGGCTCATCTTTCAGCTCGCCGTGAGTGAAGAAAATAAATGAATAGTTTTTAATGAACCATAAGTATCCAAGATGTTGGAGTGTAACGTTATTTGATTCAATTTTCTAGCAAATCCATGCATCAGAAAAAGACTTTGATGTCGCAAGCAGTTTGCTTGGCGTTGGAGTTGACTACTCTCACATGAGTAAAGCCAGTTACACACGTGTTTTGTTTATACTGAGTCGGGGGATGCTTTTACTAATAGACAAAAAATTCACCGAGGTTCATTCACTTCTCAATCAAGCTGGACATCTTGTTGAAACTTGGCAGGGTAGTCCGCACCAAAAAGAATACTTAAAAGTATACTTCCTAGTGCTTCAAGTCTGTCATTTTCTCATGGCTGGCCAGGTACGTGTTTGGAATCAAAAAACCAAATCGTTAATTTTATTTGGAGTAGTTATTATCTTCCAATGGTAATGAAAGAATGTCAAATGACTCAAATCTTCAGTTTTTTCTTTAAATCCAATCACATTAATCTCTCAAGTTGAATAATATATTTTGGTTTTTTATTTTCGACAGGTGAAAAGTGTGAAACCTTGCCTAAAGCAGTTACAACAAAGTATACAAACAATAATGTCACCGAGTTGGCCTTCTGATGAAATAGTTACCGGTTCTAACCTCGGAGACATGTTTGTATGGATGCCCAAAGAACACTTATACGTTCTGGTTTACCTGGTGACGGTGATGCACTCCATGCAAGCTGGGTACATGGATAAGGCACAAAAATACACTGACAAAGCACTTACGCAGATTGAAAAACTCAAAAGTAAGTGGTTGGCCTGTGCAAGTATTCAAAACTTTCATTAATGGAAATGGATTGACTTTTTCCAATAACTGAGTTGACTAATTTGTTTCATACGATTTCGTTTCACAGTTGTTGATAACAAACCAATTCTATCTGTGTTTCAACTGATGCTACTGGAACACATAGTAATGTGTAGACTCGTGATGGGTAATAAAAGCTTAGCCCTTGCAGAGATATCCCAAGCTTGTCAACTTTGCAGGCGACAGCCACGTCTTTTACAGAGTCATAAGCCGCAATTACACGCACTTTTAGGACTTTACGCTATGTCTATGAATTGCATGGAAGCTGCAGAGGCCCAATTCACCGCTGCTCTTAGAGTGAGTGACAAAAATAGACTTGACTTTTCCGTTTCAAAATACTCTCTGTGAAGGCTGAGAATCATCTAGTTATCGATTGATAGTTCTCACAAGATTCTTTCTATGAAAATAAGTATCCTTAGTGTTATAGATTAACAATTTTGATGATCTTTTCAGACCTCGCAAGAAAGTGAGCTGTGGACCTTTGCAAATTTAAATTTAGCAATAGTTTATCTCAGAACCAAAAGGGATGCCGAATTAGGAGCCCTTCTCGAAAGGATAAACCCAGAATCTTTACCGTCACATTCCCACTCTCTACGAGCGGCGGCGTACTATGTTCAAGGACTCCAAGCCTTTTTTGGTGCAAGATATAACGAGGCCAAGTAAGCATTGTTCCAAATATGAAAAGTTTTAGCGATCATTAGTCGTTTGTCTAACGCCTTACTTATCATCGGATATACGTTTCATTCCATTAGAAGATATCTTCGAGAGACGTTGAAGATGGCAAACTCGGAAGATCTAAATCGATTAACGTCGTGTAGCTTAGTTCTCCTGGGTCACATATTCCTCTCTCTTGGAAATAGTCGAGAATCTATGAACATGGTTACACCCGCTATGCAACTGGCTTCGAAGATACCAGATGTACATGTGCAACTCTGGGCGAGTGCAATCCTTAAAGGTGATTAGCCTAAAAGATATGTTCAAAAGTTTATATATCCTCTCCAAAATTGGAATCCGACTTAGTTTCGATATTTACAGATAATTTTTTGGTTCGTTCTTTCATTCCTAATTAGAAATTATTAATCTTACAGATCTCTACAGAATATGCGGTGACCCAAATCGTGAGAGTGAAGCATACCAAATGCACTGCAACTTTTCACAAATGCTTTTAAAAGACCATTTTCAAAGTACACAAATGGGTGAGCATACGCTCATTCAGTGGACCGAAGGACCTATTCCCCAACTACCAAGCAATCCACCTCCATCGACGTCGCAGGGTGTTCTCTAACCAAGCCTACGAAACTAAAAACGAGCCCGCGGATTTACTTAATTTGCTATGATCGCTGGCCTTAATTGCCCCAAGACTTTTGAAGTGATTGAGAAACCTATTTTCGAGGTGCGTTAAATTGTGATGCGGTTATCGAACGAACAAAAACAAACAGGCCCAAGGTAAAATGCGTATGTGAAGACACTGTCAGAGAAATCAAGTTTACTTTCAAGATTGAACGCAGAGCTGCGTAAGAACCCTTACAACGATTACTTTTGACAAAACTGGATTCCATTGATCCATGAGTTAATCTTGAATTTATTCAGGCTGTACGCGCACTTTTTAACATTGAAATCCTAACTAGATTGCTCTTGCTGTGTATTTTGATTATCTATAACTTTATTTTCGACATTGTTAGAATTTTATCATATTATCTTGACATTACCTCTTGAAAGTAATCTTTATTCGTCGTTGCTTTTCCAGTATTGTAAGAGGTCAAGTATATCAGAATTCATATATATATTGTATAATTTAGGTATTCTCTTTTTCTTTCATTCTAATTGAACGGTTTTTAATTTGAAATTATGTGCTGGTATGATCAAACTCTACGATTACATGCCCTCGACTGATTTGAATAATTTCATTGCTTTAAACGATTAGCATTGGTTTCAGCATGATCTCCTCTCGGCGATTACTTGTATTCATGTAAAACATATTCTAGTTTCTAGAAGGAGAAAATAACCAGCACCCTCGATGTAGCTCTCTATTAGTACATTTTGATCCCTCAAATCTCATTGATAATTTATTAACTTTTGGAACAATGAGTAATTCGAATTGTATCTTGGCGCTCATCATTGGTTTTTCTTGCTGTCCAGAAGACATTCTTTGGTGGTTATAGAAATTCGACAACAAATGCATTTGATGGATACAAGCTATTTTAATCGCACAGAAGAGTGTGGAACCGGTGTGTGTGTGTGTAAAACGTACAAATTTAATTAAATTTAATTGAAAGAAGTAAGGTAATAAGCGACGGGGTATAGGCAAGCGACACGACATACAACGGTGTACAGTAGTAATAAATTTGTGCGTCAGAGAAAATACAGGGTATGCCAAAAAAGTGATCGAAAGTATTTTAAATATATATATTTAAATTGAATAAAAAAATGTATGAGTTTAATTACTAAAAACAATTCTGGTTTGATTTTCTTTTTTGGTACACCTTGTATCGTAATATTGGAGTAAAACACAAAAAAAAAATAATAATTAAATAAATTGTTTATAAGGATCGTAAAGTTAATATAAATATTAAAAGTTATAAAGAATTAACATGACATATATAGAGCTGCAGGGGCCTTAGCGCTCGGTAACTTAAACTCATTAATGGCGGTAACGTCAATTTTTTTACAGTTTAAGTTACCCCAGCGTCTTGTACATAATTTAATTATTAAATTTACAAGATACAATGAAATGAGGAGACGTAAAATAATAATTTCAAAGAATTATTATATCGAGTAGTATTTATAAGCATTGACTAAGTGTGTCGTGAGAGGAAGAGTGCTGCCTAGAATAAATAAACCTGGGACTGAATTTTCACAAATTTATTCACATGATATCGTCTTATCATTGCCCGTGTTTCGAAATTCAGTAAAAATTGATTATTCTCTCTATAGTCAATCATTGTAGCATCTCTACCGAGACTGTATTCGTCATCTGTCTATATTTCAGATAAGATTTGATGAAAAATGCTTGAGAGATAAAGATGTAGATATTGTTGAAGGATCAATTTATTTCCAGAGATTAAACCAGTGGACGATTTCTCAATTGATAGCTTTACTCGGTAATGCTGCGATAATAATAATTCCGAATATTTGCAAATATTTTAATTGGAATTATGTCCTGCGTTGAGGGGTATTCGGACACTCTATCTCTGATCGTACTCTTAGAATTGGCCGTATGGAATATTAAACTTAAGATACTTCTAAGCATCCCGGGAGTGTGCTATTGTACATATATATAGTATCTATGTGAGAGAGATAAATCGAAACAAAATCTGGGGAGTATGAAAGGTCATATATTGAAGTTATGGTTGTTTAGGATGCGCTTGTGTATAAAAATGTAGTTCTTGTAATCTCGAATCAAGCTGGACGAAAGATGCTTGGGTTTAGATTACACTTAGGCTAATGTAATTAACGAGTGTGCGGGAGAGACTGGGAAGTTAGAGAGATTGCAATACCAGAAACTCTTAAAATCTTGTACAGGCTGTTTTACCACAAATGTATGTATTTTTTAAATATCAGAAAAAAAGGTAACACACTACTCGAAAGAGTTCGTTTTACTCACAATCAGAGTTCGTCCTTCCTTGTCAGTGATTTGACGTGTCTTGTTTTGGTAAATTCGATTGTTCATGTAAATATCAAGCCCCAGTTGTAGGTGAAAAAGTTTTGTCTTGCTCTTTGCCTATGTACCCACTTGATATGGTCGCGCTGGACGGGGACCAACAATTACCGATGTATATTCTCTTTTGTGCTCTGACTTTGTCTTTGTATTTCATTTCACATGTGCTAATTTCGCGCAGCTCACTTCCCGCGTACGTATATTGCTAACAGATATTTATTTTTTCAATAAAACCAATTCTAGTTACTTTGGGATACAGTTTTTATTGTATGCTTCATTTTTGTTTTCCTTTTTCTAACATTGTAAGGAATTCAATTAGCGTTTACCTCAAAGCTGCACACAAACAATTTCGATTCGCAAACTTAAAGGGGATTATATTGTAGCATCTACGATTACAGTTCAATCTTGTTTTCACTTTATTTCATAATAATTTATTTACAGTACATTTTTTACTATGCATTATCATCTGATTTACATAAATTTACTTCCTGTACCAGACTTGCAGAGTCTTCATACGCTTTACTTTCTTCTGTAGTTGCAGAATGCCATATAACAAAGCCTCTGCTGTTGGGGGACATCCTGAAAAATTTGAAGCTTGTTGAATCAACCCAAGTTTTCTAAGTCATGGAATGAATTATAAAATAAAATGCCTCATTATCTCACCAGGTACGTATATGTCAACTGGAATTATTCTGTCGCAACCTCTCACTACCGCGTAACTGTAGTGATAATATCCACCTCCGTTGGCACAGCTACCCATGGATATAACCCATCGAGGTTCTAACATTTGGTCGTAAACTTTTCTCAACGCCGGTGCCATTTTATTTGTTACTGTTCCTGCTACAATTATAACATCAGCCTGTCTTGGCGAGGCTCTGAATACTACTCCGAATCTGTCCATGTCATAGCGAGGGGCAGCGATGTGCATCATTTCGACAGCGCAACAAGCCAAACCAAAAGTAAGCGGCCATATCGAACCCTTACGTCCCCAATTCAATAGATCATCCAAACGAGCCAAAGCATATTCTGCCCAGTTACTCGTCTCCTGGAACGGGCTGTATGCTTTTACACTAGCTTTGCTGGTTGTTAAAGCTGATCCTGAATCTTCAACTTTCTCTGCCGCAGTTTGCGCTGATCTAATTTGTGTTGCTGCTGGTGCAAATGATGCTTGGGTCAAAGTATTTTGACGTACGAAGGCTGCAAGGCCCTGTTGGGTGGCACCTGTAACAATTTGTCGATTATGGTAATGAGCGAGAAGCATCAAGAGTAGTAATAGAGGGAGAACGATTTAACTTTGGGTAGGGGTGATAGAGTGGTTGAACAGTTTGCAGCAAGCACTGAGGTTAGGTTAGTATGTTGTAATGATTCTTATACGTAGTATAAATGAGCAACGAATAAAGTTTTATTTATACTGTAAAATGTATACAACCGATTTTGTTATGTAATTTACAGAATTGCTTTCTGACTAGATAGGAACTAACAAAAAGGTAAAATATTCTCTGTTGGCACAGATCTACTGATGAATTGTTAACTGTTTCAAGCTGATTCTAATGGATGAAGATGAAACATTACATCTATGAAAATTTAGCAAAATTGACTCAAGAGAACATATCGTCAATAACAATCATTATTTGTTATCAAACTTACGATTTAATACGATTGAACGCAACATTTTCTGGCTCGACCGTGCACTGACGTCAGAGCGCTTCTGCTCCAACTTCTGTCAGGAATGTTTCCAACACTCGACGTCTCGTCGATATATCGCTTAGCATTTTATAGCTCGAATCCGCTCGAGACTGCATTTCAAAAGTGCACGTCGTTTTATCTGACAACGATTTTGAAGTGTGAGAGATTTCTTCATGGTTCTGTCCCCCAATTATTTATGTTAGGTGTTAGAAAATAATTAATCTTTGAACTGTTACATCGTTTGATAAATATAAAATCCAATTGTGTTCGATGTGGTTCTCGAAGGTTTGACAGATACGATAAAATCAAATATTCTAGCTATTGCGATGTGCACTAAAATCATCACGAGGGTTGGATGAAGTTAGGTTAGATTACGTTAAGTTGACTTGATATTTTACTAGTAAACTAAATTACTAAATTGTAATTATTGAACATAATGGACGACCAAATCTGTCCCCGTTGCAAAACGACAAAATATCGAAATCCATCGTTGAAATTGATGGTCAATGTCTGCGGTCACGCTTTGTGTGAAAGCTGTGTTGATTTGTTATTTTTGAAAGGTAAGCACAGTTACAATAGCTATGCTAATCAGTGAACTGTTCATCGTGTCCCCAATGCATTCTCGTATTATTTTAGTGGTTGCACGAGAATAGCCTGGGCAGTTTGCTAAACTGAATATTATTTTCACAGAAGTTCTTCCCAACAATTAAATTATTCCACAGGTTCTGGTGCTTGTCCTGAATGTCAAATACCATTGCGCAGAACAAACTTCAGAGTCCAACTTTTTGAGGATTCTATGGTAGAAAAGGAAGTTGATATACGGAAAAAGATTCTGCGGGATTTTAATAAGAAAGAAGAAGACTTTGCTACTTTGCGAGAGTACAATGACTACCTCGAAGAAATTGAAAGCCTGATTTACAACCTTGCCAATAACATTGATATTATAGAAACAAATAAGAGGATCGACCAATACAAAAAGGCGAATAAAGAACAAATATTGAAAAGCAAATCTAAGATTGGCAGGGAGGAATACGAGCTTGAAGAATTACTCGAATTAGAGAAACAACAAGAAGAGGAACGAAAACTGGAACTCATGAAACAAGAAGCTGAATTGAAAAAGAAGAGAATTCGCGAAAAAGAAGCTCTAATAGATGAACTTATGTTCTCCGAAGCCAATGCTAAAAATATCGTCGAAACATTCGCCTCTACGATACATGCGACCAGAGAAGAAGCCAAAGTTGTTCCTGTTACAAAAGTTACACAATTTAGTACTGGTATTAAATTTGGAAGGCAAGGTCAACAGACTTTTCTGCCTGTGCCAAAAGTTGAGGAGGGCCCAGTGTTTGTTTATCACTCTATCGAACAAGAAGTGGAAGGTCCTCAGCCGCCAAGTTGGCAAGAAATGGAATCTCGGGGCTATGTCACTCATGTTAGAACCGAAACTCAGGCAGATAGGGCTGGTGGTTTCAAATCAAACATCGCATGTCTCAGAGCCTTGCAAGAAGCCATGGCTGGTCTGTACCACAATCCTTCACAACGCCAGGCTGAACCGATGGCAATCTGACCTTACGACTGGTCGTAAGTGGATAATATGGACTGAAATAGAACTTCAATTAAACGTTAAAACAGAAGCTTGTACACTCCTCAAAACAATTAAAGCAACACTAACGTCTGAGCGAAAACTAGTGAATTTTCAAACGGCTGTATCTTTGGACCAGATGCTCTTACAGGGACGATGTGGCATTCAAATTGAAGCTTGCAGTGACGCGGTTCAAATTTGAATGCCAGGTCGTCCCTGTAAGAGCTTCCGGTTCAAAGATACAGCCGTTTTAAAATTCGCTATTTTTCGCTCATTGTCAGACGTTAGGTGTTGCTTTAATTGTTTTGTGTGTATAATGTGTCAAAATAAACAACAGATCGAAGAGTTACCTTGTAAGGAGTTTCTGTGTGCACCAAAGGTGTTTGAAAATTTTATTTGTCATGGTAATACTGACAATGAGATTATTTAGTACCCAGAGGTACCCAGAGGTTTTGAATTATTAAACTCTTTGCTTTATTACTTGGAAAGGTGGTGTAAAGTTAATACAAGTGTGGCTTTTAACAACCATTACTTAATAGATCGTTGGTGATAAATATACGAGAAACTATAATACGCTAAAATATAAATACTCCTTCTGTGATGGGAACTGATGAGAGAACTTGTTCTTTTGTACGTAAAGTATTGTATATATTTGTATCGGCATAAGCAAATTGTCAGATCTCAATTTGCAAGCTAGAAATATATAGGAAAAAATCTGAAATAAATTTCTGAGGATGAGTGTACTTTGGATTCTGATAAAACAGCCCATTCCGATCCGAACCCGACACCCCTTCCGAAGACATTCTGGGGTACGGTAGTTCTTTCACAGATGGCACT
Organism: Athalia rosae; assembly: GCF_917208135.1. NCBI lineage: Eukaryota > Metazoa > Arthropoda > Insecta > Hymenoptera > Athaliidae > Athalia > Athalia rosae. Next base: position 18,454,381 of record NC_064028.1, on the reverse strand, counting down.
GATATGGATACTCCAATAAATTTGTACCGTAGTTCAAAGAACGGCGGAATACGGTGAAAACACTTTGTAAAATTAATTTATTTGCATTGCATGAGGAGTGCGCAACAGACTCCGGTGCTGTTGCCGGACGTATTTATGTTGAAAATCAACATTTTTCCTGAACCCTCCGATTCCAGCATCGAAAATCCGGGCGAGGATTTCTCGATGCAATGCGATCTTTTATTTATCAATTATTTATAGTATATTAAATTGTCTTTTATATTTATTTATTGTCTCGAGCGAAAACTAAAGTAGTCTCGAGTAAAGTAACACGTTGTCACCCGCGCTACGTAGAATGAAATAAAACGTTGAATTTTGTTAATTATAAAACAAAGGGAGTTGGACCGCACAAATTACTTGCGTAAAATTGTCCGTCCGCAGACTCAGCGGTAGCTTGAAAGTTTTTCGATTCCTATGGATGTAGTTTACGGTTATCAGAGTGTAAAAAAATTTGTCACGCGCGCCACTTATTGCAAACTGGAAATAGCGTGTAGTAAAAAGGTAAATTAGTTAACCCCTATTTCGAATAATTATAATACCTCACCTCGGGTTCGGGTTTGCCGCTTTCAGCAATGCTTTCTTCACTCTCAGCGAGATAATTGAAATTTTGATTTATGCGCTTTTCGCTTCGGTGCTGAAATGGTCATATCATAAAACCGAACAACGATAATTTAACCGCCACTTTGCAAGTTGCGGTACAGACGTGAGAGGTGCAGAAGTTCAATACTCTCAAAAATCGTCGATCTTATATTTTCTCAAATTTTTACCCAATAAATGAGTCACGATTATAGAGAGGCTAAAGATTTCCAGGACTTCGGTAATAATTTGTGACAAAAAAGAGAAAAAAAAAATTAAAGAAATCACCGAGCAAACATCGGGCGGTCAAATACCATATTTTTTTAGTTTGTTATTATCACACTTCTTTCAAAGAATTGATAAGGATTATTATGTGCGTCCTGCGTCTCGCTGCAACGATATGTCCATTTTTACCAAACAGGTATATGTGTGTTATGTTGCATTATATTTCTCTAATTTTTCATCACATATTTATTCGGCAAACAAACCCTAAAATATATCATCGAAATAAGAGTTTTTTTTTTCTTCTCTCTTATTCCTTGGAGATTTGAGTTTAATTTATTGCCCAGACTTTTTATTGCCGAGATTAAAAGCGTGTTTGTAAAAAACCTGACGTCACACTTTCGCGCAATTTTCTGATTATCCACTAAACAATAGGCTCGCGCACTTCGACGCGGCCGCCGCCATATATAAAAGCATGATCTTATATCTATGGTGGAGAAGGTATTATATGCATCATGAACAATATGTAGGCATATGCACGGGAACAAATTGAGAATGACTTCCCGGTTTAATTAGTATTTTACAATCATTCTATTTTTGTCTATGAAAATTTTCCACATGAAAATGTGCTTTTTCTACGTTTTTTTCTCAAATTCGATTTCAGTTTTGATGAATAAAACGTGTCGGTACCCACGAATTGTGTATACATATGCATACACGTTATACTCATACAGCTAACAAGGAGATGAGAACACATAAGCCTGAAATCTCGAGATTGGAGGCCCGTTTTTTTTCTGTTTTCTTTTTTTCCTGTTTTTATTGAATTTTCATATTACATTTTGCAGCTGATACTCGACCTAGAATAAGCCGCAACTTGAACTCAACCAAAAGCCATTGAGCCTCCGTTGAGTGGTAGTGAGATGATGGTTGTTGCGGTTCGAGGATTTTAATTTCCTGCTGCCCGCCGTGCTCTGAACAACCAGCAGCAACTTCTACTCCTCATTCTATACCGAACACTCATCGTATCGCGTATAATATGCCATCCTATATACGTATCACACATATATACGTACGTACAACAAACACATATTGTACTCTGCACGATACGCACCTATGTAACCAATGAAATAATCATGTTTATAATCAACCAAATTTGAATGAGTTTTGGCAATCCTTAGTTTTGTTTTACTATTTATATATAGGTAATATGTGCTCTCTGCGATGATCGTACGTATATATGTACAAGTGGTGCAATATACATACGCATCAAGTCGAGCTGTGCATTAGAAACAATTATAAATCGGATACCCCTGATGGTGCGTGTATAAGCCAACCATTCCGTTTCGTTGCATAAGATTGGCCGGGCATTTTATATATACCTGGACAATTATTCCCACATAATACCCGCGCGCGCCCATAAGTTGCATTTGTAAATGTTGACATGAAGCAGCAGCAGCAGCAGCGGCAGCAGTAGCGGCAGCAGGTCTGCGTCCGTGATGGTGGTTGCGGTGAGATGGTGGTTGTGCAGTGTTTGCGCATAACAAGGAGCGAAGGGTGGGCATGCCTGATTAGCCATGCACAATGAGGTAGGCCATGCAACAATAGCATTGCCGTAAGAGCCCTTGTCGGCTCAACCCGCGGCGCAATAATACAGGGTGTTCGAAAAGTTAATTTTTACCCCAACGCGATTCAGCGTCCGCGATTCGTATTCGGATCGCGGAGTGCATATTGCGTTGAAAAAATTGATGGAAATATACATACATATGAGAGAACAACGTGAACGTAACGAACAAAGAATAATACGAGCACCACCAGGTTTCTGGAAATAAGAAATAGAAATTTACGGTCGTTGTACGCCGCACATACCGCAGCGGAAAAATACGCCGTACGCACCGTTCCGCCATTGAATTGGATCTCGATGAAACAATAAATAAATAAATAAACGAAACGAAAAGAAAAAAAATTAGCGATTTTTTCGTTTATCAACCATCATCCGACGTACACGCCAAAATTTTCGCCAACATCCGCGAGAGCGTCGTTGAATACTTGTTGTGCATGTATACATACATAGGTATACGTGTGCGTATACAGATATAGTTGGAAGTGGTACACATAGGGGCCATCCAAATGTTCAATTAGCCCTGAAGTCCCTCCCCTCGGTCGTCCAATGGGAACGCTCCGTCGGGGGTTGGGCGACGCCCACAAACTCCCCTTCCTCTGTTTTCCTCGTGGCGTCAGGCGTGGAATTGTTGGTCTCCGGAAGAGTCACAGTCCGTAGGTGACCGCCGAACGAATCGGTTCTCCGTGACCGCGTCTCGTAGTCGTCCGATTTCAACGTGTTTTGAAATAACCGTATATACCGTGGATTCGTGTTCTTTTCATTTATCGTTATCGCACTCCGTTTTCTACCGACAATAATAAATTTACAATACAATCGATCAGCTACAGAGATCTGGGGAAAATCCACCGTTCCGTCTTCATTCCGTGTCCATCAAGATAAAGGGACGAATTTCATACTCCGTTGAACACTGAAAATCGTTCGAAAGTAATCTAGAAAAGGATTATTATGACATCCCTATGCCAACATTGGTCTGATAAAAGAATAAAAATAAAAAGAACGGAAATTAATAGAAATTAGATAAATTTCAACTGGTTTTATTACGCGCGGTAAAAGAAGAAAAACGAAGAAGAGGAAATCGTATGAAACTAGTTATCGCGATATTTCGTCGATTGTGCATGTAAAATAACGAACGATTAATATATTGTACCGCGTCAAAATCCGCACGTCATCGCTACGGAGGAGAATAAGAAGGAAAAAAAAAGAAAAAGGACGAGAAGGAGACTGTAATAGTTCGAGTTGAGAAGAGGTGGAAACAATATCAAGAAAGAGAGTAAAGTAAAGAACGTTGATCCGTGCGGAATAAAATCAAATAAAATAAACTAAACCCATCATATATCGTACGACAAAGCCGTGGTGTAATTGATGCAAGTTTGCAAAAAAGAAGAAGAAGAGGAATCGAATCGTTGGTTGTATGTCGTAAAAAAAGTAATTTGAAAAATAACTAAAGAAACTAGTCTACCATGCGACGCTAGAGTTCAAAAACACGTCGCAACTGACAGTTGGTAGCCGGTGGAGGAGGGGGAGGCGGAGGAGGAGTATCAGTATTATAGTATTAGTCTGACAGTAAGTAGCGGTAGGAAAGGTGTTTGAAAGTGTGAAGCTCGCCAGTTTTTGGCGCGAAAAACTCATTCGAATCATACGACAAAACGAGCATCGACGATGACCGAGACTCCGACCACTTGTCCCACGATGATGTTAGCCGCCATCCTACTCGTACTCGTCACTCAACAGAACGGGGCGCAGGCCAACTGGTGGTAAGTTTTATCAAAAACAAAACAAATAAAACAAAAAAATAAAAAAATAAAAAACAACTAAAATTATAACCGATGTCGTGTGTATCGGTACGTTGATCCGCGCAATGAGAGTTCGTAGGCTCGGAGAGAGAGAAACAAAAAAAAAAAAAACGAAATAGAAACAGAGGAACGATTTTGATAATAAATCAAAGGGAAAGGGAAAAGGAAACACTTGATACTCCACGGCTTTGACGGACGCACTGTGACTCTCTTTATTTCTCGCTCTCTCCGACGACGCGCCGCCTATAAAAGCGCAGCGCCCTTTTAACACTTTTCATCTTTATATACCACTGCGCACTGCAGCGGTGCACCGGCTGCTTGCAGTATAAGTGGGCTCCGTAAGCTCGAGCGCTTAGGTACATCGTCGCGAGACGGGTGTATCCCGTAGTTGAGAAACTTTGAGGGTTTTTTTATTTTTTTTTATTTTTTTTTGCTCTTCCGTTTCTCAGATTTATTTATCCACCTTTCCCCCCCCCCCCCCCCCTCCCCCCCCATTTTTGAAACTATTTTCGTCAACGAGACCACGAAATGACGGAAAGTTAAAGATTATCGTTAAATAAGAATAACCAAAGCACTCTCGGCTCACCGTTGAAAGGTATATGTTTACACGCACCGAGCACAAGTCGAATATATTGCAAGCGATCGATGACGGAATTCTCCAGAGTTTGATATTTTTGCACTGTCCGTTCGATTATCGGACGTGTGGGGAAACTGCCGAATATCTCGATTCCGCCTTATATATCGTAACAGTATAGAAGAGTATAAGGATACAACGGATTTGTTCTTTCGGTTTGCCTCGTGTATCGGCGATAATACGTGTATTAACATACGTATATACGCTCGGAGAGGATACTCCGAAAGTTTACAACCTTGAAGAGTTGTACACCGACAATGGGATGAAACGACTTTGGGGAACCGCTGTGCGTATAATGCGTGCAGAGAGAGAGAGAGAGAGAGAGAGAGTGAGAGAGAGAGGTAACTCGACAAAATGAAACTGTGAGCAAAAAAAGGCATAAACGCTGCGGCCGGTAAAGCAAGAGCGATAAAAATTGAAGAAGTTGTAAAACTCGATGCGTTGTTATACTTGTTACTTCTCGTTGATGAGTATGTGCTCGCGGTGTGTATATGTATAGTATAGTATATAGGTATATACCTGTAGGTACCATTCGTTTATATTATCATTATATCGTTATTATTATATGTGCCTGAAAATTGAACCTGTGATCTCGCAAGACTGGGAAATGGTCGTATGTCCGAGTACACGTGATCACTGTGTGTGTGTACGGTATGTACGGTGCATAAAAAAATGTATCGGAAAAATGAGGAAATAGGGAAAATAAAGCTTGCGACGAAATAGAATAATGGGGGGGGAAAAAAAAAATAAAAACAATTTTTGGAGTAAAAAGAAACGGACGAGGAGGAGGAAAGATTTTATTTCCCCAGAAACTGGTTTCGGTATATACGAGCAATTAATCGATGGGGGCCACAGCCCTAAGGTATTTCTTACGATATAACATCCTACCCCGCTATACATATACAGATGCATGCACTTCTTCGCGGCGCGGTGATGTTCTCCTCATTTCACATTCTCTCATATACTTTTCCTCGTGTATTATACACATACACGTATGTATGTATGTATGCATGTATACGTTTACACACCGTACAATACCACGATCACTCTCGACGATAACAAAACTCGAGGGAATGCAGGGGGAGAATCCATGCGGTGAACTAATTGCAAATTAGTGCCTTTTGCACATCGGGTGTTCTAAATAAAAAACAATCATCGTTGTCCTCGTCGTCGTCGTTATGTGGAGATTCTTCTTTTTATTCACTTATTCTTTTTACACACATCAGTCTCGAAGGAAGTTTTGTGTACGTACGTCGGTTTCTCATGTACCTGACTTGAAAGTTTAGTTCACCACCGGCTGTTGGCTTGATACACTACTTACTTCGCTCTTATAATACACCTTCCTTCTCTTCCCCGTATGTCGTGCGAGTTAAACTTTGTGCGGCTTATGTGACTTATGACTTATGAGACTCGATTGTGAGTCGGAGTCTCGCGCGTGGTGGAAAACGTACGTTGCAGCGTAAATCGGTGTACATATATTTATATACGTATATATGTATATATATATGTATACGTACTTACGGGTAGCGCGAGGATCGAGAACCGGCACTCGACGTCACAGCGCGATGAAAACGAGTTTTTAGTTTGCGTTATAATCTTGATTTTCGACGACAAAGAGACCTATAAGGGCGAGAAGAGTCGGGAGAAGGAGGAATCATCGCGGCGGCGACGTTGATGTACGTACACCTATATACGCGTACAGTTGACTTTTTCGAACCTTTGAACTTTGGCGGGTTAAAAAAAATCAAATCTCCGATCCATTTCCGTAGCTATTCCACGCCGACACACCTCGTCGCTTTACACGTTACACGGTGCGCGCACACACCCACACACACACACACCGCAGACTTTTTGGTGTCCCATAGAAGAGTTTTAGTAGTTTAATAAAACGATTTTTATTAAAGCAATATCTGTACAGACACCTAGCGCTACCGTATGAATCGTTCTCGCTTCGCAACTTTGCACGTGCTGACTTTACGACGGCAATTAAGGGGACTGAAATCGTTGCATATTACCGCCTCGCGCGCTCCGTCTCTGCGCGCATATGCGTACAAGTATTTTTACATTCATTCATTTCGTTTCCTTCTTGAAATCTTCCTCTTTTGTTTTTTTGTTTCTTTTTTTTCTTCATCTCCCTCCGAACGCGAACGCCGCGCTACAATGTCAGAATCACGGTGCTGCTCTCGATCTCGCGGTAAAACGGGGGCGGCGGTGGCGGCTGCGGTGCGTTGCGTTTCGGCACGACGGTTTTAGCTCGCCGAATATCGCTCATCGCGTCGTCGTAGTCGTAGTAGTCGTCATAGTCTTTGAAACGTTATTTTTCCCATTCAGAAGAGAACCTTTATGACGCAATATAACCTCCGCTATAGATGGATGCTGTGCACGATATACTTACCGTACACACCGGCACCGGCCTTTTATTCACCCGCTTATAGCCGGCCCCGCCGCCCCCGTTCGACTCTACGCTGCGTGTGCACCGTGCAGTTCATGACTACGAACAATCTGAAAAAACTCAGCTTCGCGGCCGTACCACACCGCACATTGCAGCGGGACCTACGAACGGCGATTATGCGCCGCCGCTGTTTCTGGTGCTTTGTATTGAAAAACGATTATTCTATACGCTCGCAAACGCGCCCGCAGTTGTACGCCATTAACTTAAAACGTTACGAACCCTTTTCAACTTTACATTTCTCATCCGGATGTACGATAATGAAAGTAACCCGCGTACGTAGTACCTACGTACATATACACCTTAATACCTTATACGCGTCGCATGTCCGTTTGTTGTACCGAATGAAAAAAAAACATTAAATACCTATACCTACAAAGAAGATAAATAATTTCGCTCGACCGAATGATCGTCCTTAATTCACAAGGAGGTCTATACGGATCTCTTTATACCTCCGCGGGCTATAATCACGCGTTACACACCGAACTTATACGGTACACACGCATACCCATACACATATAAACGTATAGCTCTATGGTTTTAATCTGTTGGCAATAAAGTTTAATGACATACCGTAAATCTCGTATCTTTTAATCTCAATATTTTTTTTTATGATTTCTTTCTTTCTTTTTATTTTTATTTTTTCTCTCTTCACATTCAATCCCAAACGCCTGACACCGCGCGGACACCGGAAATTGATGTTCTCTCTATATTAAACCCGTATTGTACCGTACGGGAACTTTTACACCAACCATTCAATAGGATAATTAAAAACTTTCTTATCAAACGTGTACACACTTTCCTTTGTGTTTCTTATACCTCGCGTATACAACGGACTTCGAAAATTGCATCGACCTTTTTTTTTTTCTGTTTTTTTTTTCATTTAAATTTGGAATTATAGGTGTACCTATACATATATGTTTCGACGTTAAGTCTACGGTCGGATGGGGGTTTATTCGTAATTTTTCCTTTATTCCTCTAATATCTTCTTTTTTTTTTTTTTTTCTTTTCCTTTCCTCTTATTTTACGAGCACGCATTGGCACCCGATATGAACACAGTCTTGGTCGTTCCCCTAACACATTTTTTATAAGTCCAATATAAAATACCCCGTAATATATAGTCACGCCATCTTGTAGTATCGTAAAAAGTGCACAAAGAGGGTCCCTGCCCTCCGGTGTGGAGTCGCCCCCATAGCGACGTTGCGTCGAGTCGGCGTTGCGTTGCTGCACTGCCATCAAATCAGCCCGCCGTTTCTTATTCCCTCTTTACTTTTACTTTTCTCGCCTAGGCTGAACGCGTCGTTTCTTCTATTATACGTGTACATACCTCTCTATATATATATATATATATGTATATATACAAGCGCGCACATACCCCATAAACTTACCGCATTTTCGCCAACTTCGATCTGTGCAACGCTTTCGCCGCGCGTACGGGGCTTTCAAATCACCATCTATGATTGGACAGCTTATGGGGCCTGAAACCGAACCCCATATTTATACTCTATGCCCCTTATGCCCCCCTCCCCCCGTATAATACCGAATACATCCCACGGCAAAAGTCCGCCGTCCACCGCCTGGCTCAAATTCGATGCGCACGATTCACAAAACTAGCCGCACTATAACATTTTCTCATTCTCTTCTCATGTCCGCTCACCTCGCCTCACCTCACCTCACCTCACCACGCTGTGTAACCAAAAGCGCTGAAAAAATTCTACGAGGGTTTCTCTTTTCTCGTATTCGTAACGTGTGGTAGTAGCGAAAAATTTCGTCGATTTCGTATCGATGTATCTATACCTGATACGATTTTTTTTTTTTCGAATACGGTTACGCCCACAATTTGTAAATTAACACATCTTTGATGCGGTTTGTCGGCGGGGTGGGTGTGTATTTATGTATACGTATAATAACCCGCACCGCCTTTGATTTTCTTCCTTTTTATTTTCATTTCTTTCCCTGCGCCCAAAAATTATTATTTTATTACCGTTCAGAAAGAGAGCCGTTTTTCTTGGATTCGTAGCGCATATGTATACATATGAATACGTAGGTCCTCGTGGGACCGAAAATTACTCGGAAACGGTATACGGATTTGTTGATAAAAAGTTTGAACGCGCGCGCGGTGTCTCTCGGCGGTTTACGTTTGAATTTCAAGTTTTCTTTTTTTCAACCACATAGTCGCGGGTTCGAGACTTCCGATTTTTCTCCCTTTTTTTTTCTCTTCTTTTTCAACTCCCTTTACTTTATCCCGGGGCAAACCGAAACGATCCCTCACCGACAAAGGACATCGGCGAGCTTTGGCGATGCTCTCTCCTATCGCGTTGCCTCGCACCGCAACGGGTACGGAAAATATTTTTCGGGACCCCGCAGCATCGTCATAGTCGCTCGCCCGCAACGGCGTTTACGTACGTAAACAACGTGTTATTATATGGCGTATATTATAAAGGTCGCGTCAAAAGTTTTCGGCGTACCGCAACAACGTAACGTTCCTCCGTCCGTCCGTCAGTCCGTCCGTCCGTCCGCGTCTTCGAGGGATGAGATGTCATAACAATGGACGAAGTGATCCGTCTGGTCCGTGCCGTGCCGTACGGTCGAGTTAGTTGCGTTCTCCCCTCCTGTAGCCCATTTTTCTTTTTTTTTTCTTTTTTCTCTTTGCTTTTCTTTTTCCCTTTCTTCTCTCTTTCTCTCTCTTCCTCTCTTTTCAACGGCTTTTCCACGCTTCGCGTGTGTATCGGTGTAGTACGTGTTTCTCCGTATATATATATATATATATATATATATGTATATATATACATATATATATCTACATTGCGCCGTAGTATACGCGAGGTCCAAAGACCGCCAACGCAGCGAGGGATCTTCGCTTCTTCTCGCTCGTCTTGTCCCGTTTCATCTTTTTCTTTTTGTTTTTTTTTTTTATCTCATCTTCTCTTCCCCGATCTTCCTACTGCAGTTCTATATATATATATATATATATATATATACGTATGCTTCACTCTGGTCTACTGCACTAGCTAGCTAGCTATTTTATTATATGGTCTAGTCTACTTCCAGCCATCCCCCGGCCTTTTCTAAACTGCAGGCATAGCCGCTCTCTTTCTTTTTTTTCCTTCCTTTCTTTCTTTCTTTCTCTTTTTCGCTTTCGTTACAAAGGGAGGTGCTAACAGCTACGACCTATCCTCTGAAGTAGCCGACAGGTAGACAATATGAAAAACTGACCCAACCTATTCCCAAAACTTCCCCGAGGCATCTTCGAAAACTTGTTTTTGTTTCATCATTTCCGATTCCCTGTGTATATATATCCCCGTGAGGCTCTGTCGCAGTTCGAACCAGTCGTTTCTGATCGTCCCGTTTTCTTTCTGGACCAGTCCGCAGTCACGGCTCTTTCTCTTCTCATTTTCTCTCCCCTCCCCCCCTCCCCCCCACCCCCCCTCTCACTCCTCCTTTTTTCTTCGTGTATCTTACGATCTACTGGGTGATTTATTCGGCGATGATATTTTACCGCACTCGAGTAATCGAACGAAATTAATCAAATCGTTGTGGACGATCAGGTTCATCGGACGAAAAATAAACGGATCTTCTCTCTCTCTCTCTCACTCTCTCTCTCGATTTTCGATCGAAATTTAAAGAGGAAAAATGGCGACGGATACGAATCCGAGGAATTCTAGAATCTCGTTGAGTAATAAATATATCTGTGACGAACGGCGAGCGTTGCGATGTGCACATCTCGTATTTCTTTACTATACATATACATACAACTTGAGTAGGTTTGCAACAAGTTTTGATACGTACGTACTGTCGAGAGTGTCGGAAAAACTTTCGAGCACGGTATTATCGTTCGCGTGCAGTGCGTTACGCGTTGAAGTTGTTAGCCAGTAGTTTCGATTCACTTGATATTTCAGCGTAACAACGACCACCTTGTACGTACGTACCGACAGCGAGCGCGGGATCCGACGTGTGAAATTGTAAAGCGGAGGAGATCGTACTTCTCTCGTTTCACGGAATCATATCGGACGATTCACCTGAAAATCAATCAGACTCATCGATGACCGTTTAACGCCTTGACGTCGCGCGACGAGAAAAAATAAAAAAAAATAGATGAGAAATGATGTAGCGGGATGGGAATAAAAGTTCTTCAGAAAAAGAAAGAGATATGGCGTATAAAACGGACTTAGTCGTACTTTCCCCGCGGGATAAAATTGCATTCTGGGACTCCAGGGGTCAGTTGATGCCGCCTGGTATCGCGTGTACGTACGTACGTGTACGAGGCATAGGTAGGGTATATGTACGACTAGCCAGTTATGTAGAAGAGTGTAGTATTTTATACAAGTTCTTTCTTACTTTTCTCCATCTTCCTTCTACACTATTTCCACCGTGTACGTACACACACCCGTAGGTATGTAGAGGTATATATATATGTATATACCGTATGCGGTACACGATGTCAGTGTTGCGCGTGTACTACATACAAGGCATACATATGCGGTGTATAGTGCAATTTGACTCATGGGATCAACGAACCCGCACCTAATTTATCGCCGAGGGTTGATTTCATTTGTTTCCTCGGTTGACCCTGTGCAATGCCAAGGGTGCAGGTTGGTTTCGTACACCCTAACAAATGCTGCATCTATTTCGTATATATATATGTATATGTATACTCCGTGTAATAATACTCCGCTAAAAGGTATGGGTATGTATGTATACCCATGTATGTACGTACATAACGTCAGTTACCCACATGCAATATTCACATGTTACAAAGGCTACTGGATCTTCTTTCCCCATTTATATAACCTGCATTCGTGTCGGAGAAACATTCTCACGCACTCCAAATTCTCTACCAGTTACTTATTCATAATCGCGTTGATTCATGCCCAGTTACCCTTAGGTATCGGGTGGTTATTTGTTAATTGTTGAGACGAGAAAAAAAACACCCGAGTCATCCGCGAATTGAATTTTTTTTTCTTTTTTTTTTAAATACGAGAACCCGAGTACCTCCTACGGTCGATTTCTTTAAAGAAGAAAGTTACGAAGATGTGTTTTTGAGACAAAAAAAAATCAAAAAAGGTCAATTTTTGTTGGAGAAGAAATCTCAAACATCACGGGTTATAACGAGACCTCAAGCGATTCGCTGTACGTAGATATGATTTTTTTTTTTTTTTTTAAACATTGTACACGCGTTAAAGTTCATCTTATCTTCTCGCAATAATATTCGCACGATTTGATTGGCTAGCGAGTGCGATGCGTCGTATGATTATATCTGTATCGCGTGTATGTAGACAGAGGTAGGTGAAATTGTCTTTTTGCGTATAACGTAATAGCTATACGTACATACGTTCGTATGAGAAGGAGAGGGAACCCTAGTGCGGAAGCTACTAGGTTGATGATCTATAGCTGAAGATAAGCCACGCATTCAACAAGTGTGCCCGGGAGATAGGCGCGGCGAAGCTTTGGAATTTTTTGAACCCTTAACTCGCACTGTATTTAATAATGACGTTTTTTTTTTCCCAATATTTTCGTCCATTATTATTCAACGTTTCGATCGAATGTCAAATTTTTTTATGAATTTTTTTTTTTATACAGCAATTATTTTATCGTATGTCAAGACGATAAGTTGAAAAACAACGAGAAATATACGAAAAATTAATTTTGGAGAAAAAAAGAATCGTATTTTCAGGTGTTTTTAAACGAGCGAAATGAGCTACGATATACAGGGGAAGGCGAGGCAAAATGAGGTACCCCGAAAGTTTGTACAAATTTTTTTTTTCAAAATGATCGAACAGAACTGTAAACATAGTTCTGGATTTGAGATATTGTATTTTTTTCTTCTCATATGGTTCTTAGAAGTACCCCCTTTTGCACTATGTATAATATTTTTTGTTTACAACATCAAAGTTTTTGCAAAAATCTCAATTCAATTTTTTTCGCTTCGTTTTATCGAATCCGAGTATGATAAAAACACTTCCGTTTATTTATTGATTTTTTTCCCGTCAATTTGATGAAATTTTTTTGCAGAGGATCCAACGTCCTGCAAGATCATGTCCATCGAAATAGCGGGAGAATTTTTTTTCAAGTTTTATGCGACGAATAAAAAAAAAAAATAAAATAAAATTCTTACACGTTATTTCTATGAGAAAACGAAAAACTCTCGAGCTTCCTCTGAAATGAAAATGCGTAGCCGGACTTGTGGGATGATTTTTTTCACATTCACTGGAATCTTCTAAGACGATAGGACTTGAAAAATAAAAAAAAAAAAAGGAAATGTTTTTTTGGAGCACCCTGTACTATACACATATATATGTATATACGTATGTAAAATGTAAGTTTGCCCTTCTCTTTGCGCCCTCAAAGTGCGGTCGCTATTCCCACTCGTTCATATAGTGGTTATATTTCGAGAATACATATCTTCTCGTTTCTTCGTTGGGGTGGAAAGTCGAGGACCTTTTAAACCTCCTCCCCCTCCGCCCCCCGCTCGACTTACCCGGTTCGGTGTGGGAGCTGCCGCTGCTGCGTTTACTTCTACTTCTACTTCTACTTCTACTTCTACTTCTACTTCTGCCCTTCTATTTACCTGTAACATACCGGCCGCCGCGCAACACACGTTGGACGAGTTTTGCCCGCGGTCAAATGAAGCTGCGGTCCCCGCAGACGACTAACTAAGGACTAGCTATGGTATTTCCGACGCAGTCCAATCTTCCCCCTTTTTTTTTTAAATGACTTCTTACGTTTCTCTTTCCTTTTTTGTTTTTTTTTTTATCTCTCTTCATTCTACTTGTCAGAATACGCGCAATTCGCGTTACGTGGAGTCGTTAGCCCCGCACCTCTGTGTAACAGTGCAGGTTACGTATATCTATACAGTCCAGTTTCGTGGAATTCGAAATCCTTATCGGGGAGAATATAAGTTTGAATTTTTCATCACGTCGTCGACCAAAATATGGCGGCTGCGATTTTTTTAAAAAAAAAAATTCAAAACCAGCGGAGCGTACCGAAAATCGGGATTTGGCAAGCTTAAAATTTTGAGTAATTCATCGCGGTTCTCGTCCAACGAGGTTCGAGAATTTATTGAGGGTATTTTTTCGGCCGGCTGTTTGCCGAAAAATGAAAATCAACGAAATACCGAATTAAACGAGGGTTGTCGCTCGGTTGCATCGCGCACCTATTATACTTCGATATGTGGAACGCGTACGCGTTACTCTTGCAGCAGCAAAAGGAAGGACCAAACGAAACGAACACATAAATTACACACGCGTATGTATAGCTGGGCTAAACCTGTCCTAATCCATCATAAATAACTCCGCGTTGCAATCGTTTGCTTATGTATATAATGTACATACATATGTATACGTGTTACATCGGTGCGATATCTACAGTGCGGTGAATATTTCGTCCCCTAAATTATTTCCAAATCATTCAAGACCTCTGAAACCTCCCCACGAATCCCCGTAGATTCGCATGTTACGTACTGTACAGTAAATGTTACGCTGTGTACAAAATACATGTAAATACGTATTGACGAAAATTTTTATCGAACACTACGCTCATCGCACGCGAACGGCGTTGACGAGAGAAAATGGAGAGAGAGAAGAAACGGAAGAATTTAAGGTAGAGTGGAAAGGGGAGGAATGATTTTAAAAAACGAAAAAAAAAAGTTCCGTGTACCCTGTGTTTATATATATGTATATGTGTGTATAATATGTACGTGTATACCTATGTGCTCGCCTGTATATCGTATATGTATGTTTTACTCGACCGCGTCTTTCTTTGCTTTGGAAAGACACGTAAGAAAACGAAAAGCGAAAAAAAAATAGGAAAGAAAAAGTAGATAAAAAAGAAAAGGATGGTAAAAAATGTATGAAGAAGCGGAATCACAAGCGACGACGAACGCGAGTCTATACCGAAAATGTACGTCGTATATTAATATTTTCGAAATAATTACGAACCTCCGCTGCGGTGCGGAGTTTTAATATATATATATTATACATATATTCGTATCGGAAATCGAAAAGTATAATTTGATTAAAAAAATTGACTTCATCGTCGTTGATATCGTTATTTTACATTGGCGATGTTTCGAATCATATATGTATTCATATATGTTGCTTTCGATCGCCGGGAGTTCTGTAATTGATTTTTGTGTAATAATCGACCACCATCATCAATAGAGTTCGAAACTCTTCACGGGTCCTAATAACAAAACAAGTTTTAACACGTGGTTGAGTAACACGTGTGTAATATATACGCGTACATATACGTATGTGTACATATACTCATCATACCTACGTATGTTAAGTACATAACCCTATGGTGCCTGCCAGTAAATGATATACATTACCTAAGATAACAAACAGTCGAATTAACACAAGAAATATTAATGCATATACGCGCACACGTATATGCATATACATGTATACATATATGTATATAAATTTGTTTCTTTATTAGAAAGTTACTCGAATAAAATACACCTACGAAACTTTAATCGATCTTATCCACGTACCTGACAAGATGTACTTATATCATCGTACGTGCTTCTATTCGTACGATAGGTACGAACTTAATGTTAGGGTCCGTTGATTCTATTTTCAATTCACCGACAATTACGATAATAACGAAAATTTCAATTTTCTCTCAAATCTTCCACACCTTCGGATCCAACGTGCGCGATTTCAAACGATGAAAACGTTTACGGGAAAAAAAAACGAACGAATAATAGAAACCAAAATGGTTTCCGATGCCGGTTTTTCGTTCGTAATTGAATATGACACCCGTGTCTTCTTTCGTTCACGTGTATTAGACATTTTTTTTGGGCAGACGACGATGCGCGCCACGTCTCGTGTAGTTCGTAGCTCGTTACGATCGATAGATTCGAAAATTTACTCAATTTAATCGCCGGCGTACACGCGACTCGCCAATAAAAATGTCGGACTCACCAATAATCACTCTCATCCCTAATTACATACGTACGATTCTAATACGTATACGATATTGTCTAGTCGAATAGAAAATTACACGGTATGTATAAAGTAGGTGATTTAACGCTCGTATAGAAAACTGAAATCAATTGGGGTCTAGTCTTTTTCTTTCACAGACAACCTATACTCTCAAAGATATATGTAGTGTGTACACGTATTTTATATTTCGTGAATTCTCACCGAATCATTTACAACCAGCTTATGTATATATTTGACACGGAGATTATCGGTAGTCGCCAATTTATGAACGTTTTTCATCTCTCGTTTATCATTATTTTTCTTTTCTTCCAATTTTAGATCGACGGATCGACTTCCGGTCGTCGTTAAAAAGCCGATGCATTTCCTTCCCCTTCCCCCCTTGGATATCCTACGCGTGTAATAAAAATTTTTTTTCTTTTTTTCTCTTCGCTCGTTCCTCGAGTCCGGCATGACTCACTGCCGGGGATCCCCGGAATCACCTGCACGATGCGCATAAAAAAAAAAAAAAGAGAAGAAAAAAAAAAAAAGACACCCCTGCAGGGCGTACGCCGAAGGCGAAAGCTGAAAGAACATAAACTTGACGTAAGCCCCTCGACACTTCCCACTTTGCTAGACACGTAAATACATAGGTTATATTTATCGTGTGCGTACGACGTATATTGCATATTATGGATAATATGTATTCTGCTCTGCTGATAGTTTGGAGTGCGCGATCTACATTTTTTTTGATTTTGGACCATCCGAGCGCTTCATCTCACGTGATTCTAATTATTTTTCAACCTCACCTCACGTTCGGCCAAAACCAAAGTCGGAAATTTTGTAGTTTCCGGGCGTATAAAAAAGACAAATCCCCATAAGTGAAAAAAAAAAAGAGAAAAAGGTGTAAATAAATGAGACTATTTCACGTAAGTTTAACTCTCGGCGTCAGTTTTTGGAAAAAACTAATTTTTCGTCGTATCGAAGTTATCGGAATGGTAGGAGAAAGCAAAACCGAATATCGGTTGAGTTTTTCCGATTTTTTTTTTTTTTCACCCTCGATTCGCGTACGTACGCGATGCGTGGTAGGTATATAGATATACCTAAGTACATCTATCGCTATGTATTATACATGTACACCGTGCACGATTAGAATTCTATAGTCCCGTTACTACAGCAACATCACATGCCTTACCACCCTCCGGCCATAACCCTCCCAGGTTTACCCCCAATGACATCTATGAGAGGGGGTCAACTACTAACTCGTCTGTTAATATTAAACACCCCCGGGAATATCTAAATCCTGGACCACCGTGTCGCCTGTGTGGGTAGGTACCCACCTTATACATACATCGCGTGTCGCTCGCGCGATATTTCCGGATACACACGTACGTATATATATATAAATTATTTTTTTGCTTCAATTTTTACTTTTTTTTTTTTTTTTTTTCGGGGGTCCGATGTAATTGTCGACACACGTGGTTTCCCGTACCCTGGAAGAAAAATGACGTGTTTTTTTTTCAGAGGGAAAAATACCCATTAGAAAAAAACATTCTTTCGTATTCTATCTAAAAAAATTCTAGGGTGCCAACGAAATTCCATTTTTTTCTTATTTTCATTATTCGCTGCGAAAATCGTAGAATCGCATCGCATCCTTCGCTTCTATTTCGGTTCGAACGTACTTAACGAGGTCCGAGGTAGCCTTCGAGTATATAATTAACAATAATGACGATCTACTCTATTAATATTTTCATCAGACTCTTGACCCACCGCGTAGATCTCCCGTCTCCGGGGCATAAGTTATCTCCTAGGTATGGGCATACCGTCTAACTATTTATGTATAAATCTGCTTACGTCTAACACCACATCACATCGCCACTGCTACTGCCGCTGCTGCTGCTGCACCTTACAACTTTATACGTACCATATAATATACATACATGTATGTATAGCGTGCACCCATAGCGTGCGTTCATTTATAGTTGCAGGCGTCCGCTGTACGTATATAGTATAGGTGTATATGCTAATTTATTCCAGCACGCGATGGATAAATGAATGAATGAATTATACGGACCAATGAATGAACGAGAATCAACGAACCAACGAATGAATGGGATCATATTCGTAATCGCTAGATCTGACAAATGATTCGAAGTTTATTTCAGCTCATCAGATTTCGCGGATATCGGTGTGCACTTGCATACGGGGTGGCCTGTAAAAAAAAACTATTGGACGATTTTTGTTTCTTTAGATTCTTATTTTTAGAATTATTTTAACGAATTTTTCCCGCACCAGCGAAAGAAGCATCGATATTGCAAAAAAAACAAATGTGGAAAAATTTATATCGTCGATACACCGAGGTTCCGATTTGCAAAAAATTGTCGATCATAAACTCGTGATCCTAAAAATTATTGAATTTTATAAATCAGATTTCCGAAACGGAGTCTGCTATAAAAAATTTGGAAAATGATTAGGACCTAAAAATATCAGGATATAAGACCTTGAGATGGTGTTTAACGGAATAGCAGACGAAATAGAAAAGAGAAACATCGAAGTATAGGTATAGATATAAATATAATTACGAAGCTCGCGATGAAAAATATAATGTGTATAGGTACGTAAGTTATTTATGCTACAATACTTCTTTGAAAAGTTCGACTCTCGACGGGACATTCCCCTGCATTTGATCGAGGAAAAACTAATCTCCTTCACAGTGGGACGCTATACATATTATACCTGTATATATTTTATTATATACAATAGATCGGGGAATATTAAAATTCATTTGTTACATTATACCCTGTCAGCTGCACCTATAGTAATATTATCACGAGGTATGCTGTCGGAATACCTTCGCAATCTGCAATATTAAATCGAAGCGCGTATTTTTTTGTCTCTCATTCGCCGTATCTTATTTTTCCATCTATATTCGTGTCGATAGATTATATACTATACGTATACTTAGGCCGTTCGACAAACGAAAAGAAATGAACAATTCATATACCTAATATACTGTTCGAGTGTATATATTTTTTTTTTCTCGACAGATCATCTTATATTCCTGTAATTGAGAATTTTTAAAAAAGCAGAATCAAAAAAAAAAACAACGTTAGAAAGAGATGCAGCTTTTCTTTTCCTTCTTTCTTTCAATCGGCGAATTTTATGTAATTTGAATAATTATGTAATGGGGGTTCGTTGTGCGTGTACGTGAACGTAGGTACACACGTACGTAAATCATGATTTTCACGTACACTTTTTTATACATACACGTGCGATATGTAGAGGTATTTTAGAGTACGACTTAGAAACCGCGGCGTGGGGTGGATGGGGATGGATGGATGGGGGGGGCGTCGTCGTCATAAGTTTTCATCATTATTCTTATATACATAACGATTATTATCATGATTTTATTTCGTGCGTTTTCTTTTTTTCACTTCATTTTCTTTTCTCTTCTTTTCCTTCCTTTTTTTGTTTTCATTTTCTCTTCTTTTTGTATTCAACGTTGGGCGAAAATGGCGAAACTCCCTAACAAGCTTTCGAGCTTGCGGGCATTCGAGGAAGGGTTATTCCATTTTTCGAGTACTCTTAAGCCGAGCGCATGCATGACTTACTCGCTTCACATGTTCCTCGAGGATCATCCAGGGCCATACAGGCATCGCGCTCAACTACCCGCCCTTCAGGCTTCGCCAGCTATACACCCGCAGTTACTCCACAGCCGAGCCAACCCTCCTTTATACAACGGGGCCAATGAACAGCCACGGAACGATTCTTCCGCACATATGTACCCCGTACGTACATCTAGCTGCACCACGTTATATAACCGTACTTACATACGTACGTATATATATATATATATATATATATATATATATATATATATATATATATATACATACCTATATACGTACGTACGCGCTTACGGATATGTATTTACGAACGGAGAATGGATATGTATGTAGAGGTATATTTCTATCCCGTCAAAAATCATTCCGCGTACGTCTTTCATCCCTTCCCCCCCCCCCCCTCCCCACCCATCACTCCTCCACCGGTACCAACCTCACCACCCCCCTCCGTACCTAACCGCTCGTTCATCCCTCTACACGCCAATTGCTTGTAAAATTCTTCGTCGTTAGTATTTTTATGTAGATGGGAATCAAGTTTGTAGGGTCTTCCCTCGCACGAGGGTAGCTGGTGCCGAACGATCGCTACGTTGCGTTCGGAGGGCTGAAACGAAATAAGAAAATTAAGGAAAAACAATAATAATTCAATGAATGGAAGGGCGTAACCCACAAAAATTAATGAAGGACGTAGCGGTAATTGACGTATATAGACGTACCTGTGTACAGGGTGAAAAATTTGATTTCCAACATCCGCGTTCCTATATCACGATATGGATCGAAAAACAAAAATGAAAATAATTAAAACGAGGAAAAGAATGTATAGAGGCAAACACGTTTTGTGAGCTATATATGTGTGTGTGTATGTGTGTTCTGCAGCAGCGTGGTATATACGTACATATATGTGTATAATGTACGTGTATCGCGGTTTTACTTGTTGACTTGAACGAGGCGAAGTTAAAAATGGGGGCGTTGCGTTGAATAAAAAATTTCGAAGAAATGAGAAAAATTTGGAATATCGCTGTACCATGGTGTATGTATACGAAACCGTTGTAATACGCGGTGTGTATATGTATATAGGTATATCTAAGTTGTATGAATAGAGGAGCTTTTTTCACGGATTCAAGAAACGATTATCCCGGTAGCTGCGTTATGTACCATCTTTTAGAGAGGAGCAGAAAAAAAAAAAAAAAAAAAATGAAAAACAAAAAAGCAAAAAACAGAAATAGAACCTCATCGTTACGATTGTCTCGAATAAAAACCGTTGGTAACGAACAAACAAAAATAAGAAAAAAAACAAAGATAGAGGAAGGAAGAAAGAAAGAAATAAACATTCAACACATCTTCAACACTCAATGAGCAACGATATTGTCCCCATGAATTTTACAACGCGCTTCCCACTCGTTCTGCATTCATCCGTTAAATTAAAAACCCTCATCTACTTTGTTTTCTTTCACGAATGCATCGGCAGCAGAGGCAGAAGCAGGAGTACCAACTACTATTATAACTGTATACGATATCGCAATCCTTTACTCTGATATGCAATCCCCATTTTTACCCGTTATACATACTGTGTACGTATACCCGGTACACGTAAAGGTATATACGTACCTCATACCGCAACAGATCGCATGCCGCCGCCGCCGCCGCTGCACTCACTTCGATAACGCGCGGGGTTTATACTCACTCATTCGCGCATTGCAATCTCTCGGTCCTATATGCATATATACTGGTATAGGTTTCAATTCTACGGACCTAAAATTGCTTCTTTTCAAGACGTAGTCCAAGAATTCTCATCCGCGATCTTCTCCTCTTTTTTTCACTTGTTGTTGCGCTTATTTTTTTTCTCTTCTCTTCTCTGAGTTTTTTTTTATTTTTCTTTCCTCTTTGGAACGCGGGGAGGGTTTTCTCTTCTCCGCGCGGTATCTCTTATCTTCGTATACCCCCCGATGCGGTGGACTGCAAGTTCGATAAAAAAATAAATAAATAAATAAGATCAAAGTTTGGAAAATTAGGAAAATTCATCAACAAGAGTCTCACAGTTATCGATAATTCGCCAATAATTGCTTCTCTTTTTTTTTTTTCTTCTAATCATTTCGCAGACCCCATCCGCACACGTTATACTCAAACAAGATGCTCGAGGTTCACCGATATTTTTCTCAACGACTACGGGTGGTGAAAAATGATATTCGCGTCGATCCGATCGATAACAACGAGGACGCCGGCGATCGGAAACTAAGGGTGGTGCATCGGGGGCGGGCGCTAAGCATTCTTAGTTATAATTAGTAGACGTTCGAAATTCTACGGGGAGACCGTTTACGGATGTATTATACACACGTATACGCCGGTCGCAGAGGAAAGCTAAAAAAGCAACTTGGTCGTTCGTCGTTTGGATTCTGTGTAGTGTATAGTATAATACCAGGAGTAAATCGTGAAACGCTATTGGCTACCCCAGGCCCCGCCCGTAGCTAACTAACCCTCTGCACTAATTACTGCCTACCCGTGTTGTATTATATGGCCGACATATAAACGCGCGTGCATATATATGTATATCTATATGTATATATATATATGTATAGAATATGTATACACGCGGTATATATAGTACCGAGATATGGGTACACGTACTCGTGAACCGTATATGTGTATATTATAGCGTGGAACAGGGGTTGCGAGGTTCTATTGTGTTATTTTGCTTCCATCCACCATATTCGGAATGAAACATGAAACGGGCACAAGCATCGTGGCCCCGCGCGTTCTTCTTCCTCTCCTCTCCACAGCTTCCGTACCTCTCTCTGTACCCGTACGTAGTACCTCCACCTACCAACCTACCGACTCACCTATCTCTGCCTACCTACCTACCTACCTACCTACCTACCTACCCATCTACCTACCTACCTACTCTACGCCTCAAGCTACATACGGAGTACGTTTCCGAGATTCGCGGCAGTTTTTCTTTTTCTTTCTTTTTTCAAACTGGGATAACGCGGTTCGTTTCCGATATGGGTAGGTTGTATCGGGCGGATTTTTCGTCGAACCCAACTACGGAAGTGTTCGTATTGTGACACGTTGTATGGCACGGGGTTGTTTCTAATTTTCTACCTTTTTTGCGACAAGATCCGTTTATTTTCTCTCATCGTTATCCCGTTATTCGAATTCGATTTCTGAAAAATCGAAGACGGAGTTAAAAATGAAAAGAAGATTTCCCAACGGTAAATAGGCCGATCGAGGTCATCGAGGTCGAATTTATGCCACTTTCTATAAATTATACATCGTATATATGTATATCCATTTTGTTGGAGACGTAATTTATTTTCCATATATAGCGTAGTGTATTACATAAGGTGGTATACGTATGTACGCACAATGGGGGTGTGTAACCTAGTGCCATAATGTGCCGGGTGTGCGTTAATAAACTACCAGTTATGTATGTATGTACACGTGAATGTACGTGGGTGTCGGAAAGCAATTGCCGTTTGACACCAGGAGCGTCATCAGTTGGAGATATTGACGACGAAACGAAACTGTCGCTGCTGCAGCCGTTGCGCGTATACCCAAGTCTCGTTGAATCTAATGGACGCGTACTTTATGGCTGTACCTTTTCGAATCCCGATGGGAATTGGAATTACTTATTCATTTATTTATATTTATTTATTCTTCTTCTCACTTAGTTTTCTATCTTTCGACTGCACACCTACCTCTGATATACCGCGGGAAGTCGAACTAACGTTTTTTATTTATCGCATGCGCGTGTATATTTCCGATCTTCTTAATACATATTTATTTATTTTGATGTGCATAGATGTTTTGAACACAAAATTAATTCTCATCGCTATCGCATAGATTCCGTTTACGTATTACACATGGAATATTTTTGCGACAGGTGGGAATAACATTGAACACTAAAGGAGAATTAATTCCCAAAATTTATTTTCTCTCTTTAGTTTTCGTTTCTCACGGAATCGATACACCTATTCATTCGAATATGCGATAAACGAATAACACATGATTTAATGTAAATGCCTAATCAAAAATTCATTCAAATTTTAATACAGACTACACATATAAGCACCACGTGATTTTACTTGTTCTTAATTGTGGCAAAGAAAATGAAAAGAATTCAACCGAAAGCGATGCATTTGCAGCAATATACAGTAGAGTCGGTAGAATTTTGCGCTGCAAAACAAAACTCGATGAAAATCTTGCTGAAGGTTTACTTTGGATTGTTTTTTTTTTTTGTTTTTGTCGCAAGTTTTATCCCATTTTATTTTCTCATTCTTATCATCCCAGGCGAAGCATAGCGGGAAAATCGTAGCAGCTGCCGCTTTGTAGATGGAAAATGCGGGAATCTGACGTCGCGCAGTGTGAACAGCGTATCAGCATGCATGCATATTAGAATATGTGGGGTACGTGTGTACGCGTATCGCACATACACACAACCTATACATTTCCACGTGTTACGTAGGTGTATGGGACGCTCGTAGGTGCAATGCAATTCTGCAGAAATCCACTCAAAGCAATCTGTGACACTGGGAGCCTGGGCACACCAGCAATCTTCCTTTTATCTTCTCACCGAACGCGCGCACATCCTTTTCTCTCTTTTTTCTTCTTTTCCTCATCCTCCGAATAAGAACAAGACGAATAAGAAGAAGACGAAGAAGAAGAAGAAGAAGAAGCAACAGCGACTCCGGGAACGGCGGTTTCTTCGTCCGACGACGTCTCGATGTTCCTGGATTTCTCGATTTTGCTACCTTAGCAGCAGCAGCAGCAGCAGCAGCTATCTTTTCGACGACGACGAGGCGCTCTCGCTTCTTCCACCGATATTTTCTCTCCGCGGCAGACTTTCTTTGCCTTACCGCCCGCGCCGCCGATGCAGCGATGAGTCGGGGGGGGAGCGAGTGGGAGAATGAATGGAAGGAAGATGAGGGAATAAAACGAGAAGAAGCGAACAAAAAGCGAAGAATATATATGAAAAAAAAATAAAAAAATAAAAAAATAAAAAAAATAAATAAAAGCAAAAAAAAACTGAGAGAGGAGAAGAGAAACTGAACAGATTTCTACGGAAGAGGGAGGTTGGAAACTGGAAGCTGGAAGTTGGAAGCTGAAAGTTGGAAGCTGCGTCGGGTTTGCTCCCTCGGAATCCTTCTTAGTCTAATGAACTGGGGACTGATATGCTCTGGCATATTTTCCACGGTATATATCTACCTACGTGTACATAGGTATACGTCTGCATGGGCACACACACACACACACACACACACACCACGTGCGCGCTTACATGTACACCGCGATATACATATACCACGAAACCGCCCACGTTTACAATCCCTGCAGCAAAAACTACCACCGTGCGCACCTGTCTTCCTTGTAATCTTTCTCTCTCTCCTTTTCCTCCCATTTTTCTTCTCTTCGTCTCTCGCTTTTGTTTTTCAATTATTTTCTACATCGACGTATGTACGTACGTTATAGAGCCGCGGTATAGGGAAAACGCGGCCAGAAATTTCCCGATGCCCGGGGTCCGCGCCGCTGTGTGCTCTTCCGTTTGAAAAAAAATCTGGGCAACCGCCCGCCGGGGTTCGATGCCCCTCGCGTTTCATATAGTTGCGTTACGTGCAGCGAGGGGTCGCGGAGGAAAGGAGGAGGGCGCGGAAAGTTGATGCACTCACTTTTTTTCAACATGTTCGATACGCGCTCGGATCCTGCAGGAGGTGTGCAGATATATGTACGTACGTACGTAGTGCTGCAGCGGCTAAAAGCCAGAAAATCTCCGACTAAACGAACATCAGAAACTTTTGACGGGAAGTTATTCGCGCCAGGGAATATTACACACCCGAAATATGACGGGTGAAAATAAACTATGCACAAACGACATTAACACTCTACTATTTTCACTTGTTCTACTTATTTTTTTATACGCTACTTTGCCTGAAAAATGGAAAGCAGCTCGATTGAGCTTTTCTTTTCTTATTCTTGTTTTATTTTTTGAAGAAAAAAGAAAACTCATAATGATAACCATGAATTATACATATATGTATATCACGAATCAATTATTTCAAACAGATTCACCCATAGACGTCATGTACTCGCGTTCATTCGCGATTATATACGGTTCAATGAAATGCGAGAACTCGTTTTTTTTTCAAAACTTACAACATCGCCAACTCCGGCAACCTTCTTCTTCGCGCGGGTTGTTAATTTGTTTTTTCTTTTTCAATTTTTGTTCTTTCCCCGCGCGACGGAATCCACGGAATATACGTACACGAGAGGTGCGGCCCCTACCGCGGTATGTGTTTTATCTGAAATTTTTCGTCTCAATCGCGATACGCCGAGGTAATTAGCGCGACGAGCCTTCCGATATCGTTTTAATGCCTCATCCCCGTCTTGATCAATTTCAACGCGCGCAGGTTGTGCTCTTTTCCTCTCGTAATCCGTTTTCTTAATTTTGTCTCATCCTTTTTGTTTTTTTCTTTTATGTATCAAACGCAGTCGAAGAACGCTCGACGCGATAAAGCCCAATTATACCCATGCCATGTGTATTCAGGGAATCCGAATTAGCGAAAAATTCCGAACGAGAATTCAGAATCTTTTTCTATTCGCAGAAAATCATACGCACATTGTTTTGGGCACTTTTGGGCATTATTTTATTTTTTAATCAAAAATTATTCTCGTTTATATTTATGAAAACTGAAAGAAACAAAAAGAGGTTCCGTATATAATCCGCGATATTATATGCACTGTCATTTGGAGGTAGCTTTTAAGCGTCTAGAAACTATTGACTACCCATACGACTCTAGAGTACAAGCAGGACGCACACAATGGTGTAAAGGATAATCGAGGAAATCACCAAATGCCATGCAGAAAAGAAGGAGGGAAAAAGAAAGAAAGGTTCTTCGCATTTTTTAGATTAGAAAAATTTTCACCCCGGTGGGCCGAACCGTCGTCTCAGTTTCTAATACATTTCGGTCCCGCAGCTGTCAGTCAGTGAGAAGATTTAGTTTAAACGTTAACGTGAGAATATTGTCTATATCCTATTTACACGGAACATGTCCCGCGATATCTTCGTGACATATTATACTTGTTCCAGTATAGAGCCGCGCAACAACGCATCTTTCAAAATGACTCACGGTACCATCCTCTAATACTCGATAATATGATCGTAAAACGAAAAAACTCTTTATTTTACATCTTCCCTTCAGATTCTCTATTATTTGTTGGTGTTTTTTTTCTTCTCTTTGGTTTACCTGCACTTTTTAATTTTTAACTTTCTCGTTTTTCCGTTCGTTGTGTTTCACAGAGTTGAGAGAAAGAATCGTCCGTCCGCAGGTTTTTTTTTTTTTTTTTTTCATTTATTTTTTTTCACTTAGGTTTGACCCTTCTCTTACGGCAAGGCGAAGAAAAACGTTTCAACTGATAAACGTTTTACGATTTTTCGAAGAAACTCTACCACATCGAACGAGCATCCTCACATGTACATTGTATACTGTTTCTTTTCGATAGAATTTTCACGGAATATACATTTTTTTTCTATCCGTGCTCATAAGATGTACCTACATAAAACGCTTATATGTATACTCATGCGTGCATAATAAAATTAGATAGAAATTCAAAAAACGAGAAGAAAAAATTGTCAATTTTCCAAAAATTCCGTCTATTTCGACGGATAAATATCATCTCCTTTTCATCGCTCTGCGTCCAGATGCAAATACCAATTCGAATAAAAAACAAAAAAAAAATAAAAAAAAAAAACCGATATCGAAAGTTCAAAGACTCTCGTCATCGCCAAACATTTTGCAACGAAGGTCGAGCTTTCGGCACCTATACGTATACATATACTTACGTACACCCACCCATGTATCCTTGGCCGCAGGTATAATATACCTAACCTAACCTAACCTATATTATAGCGCGTTAAGCCTATGTCAAGACCTTACGATATATTTGGAAAGTGTTTATTTACATATCCTCATATTTAAATACGCCCGCCAGAGAGTGTCGTCGGAGGGTGATATTGCTCGCGGTGTGTCCAAACGTCAAAGGGGGACATATGGGAATAGATCAGCGGCGTGCATCGGGTCTCGCAGAAGCCTCGGCGATATTCCTCGGAGGATGTTGCGAGAGATCGGATCCGAGTTGATGATACGGGGCGCGCGGCAAGTCGCCGCAGTCAAGCCGTAAGGTATAACGTGTCTCGCATGCAGCACGCGGACGTTTCATAAACATCATATCAATTTTAATCCGCGCTCGTGTACACCGCCGCGCATCCCTCGACACCGCGATGCCCGCCACACGCCGTTCCTCTGCGGGCGAATAGATTTATTTATAAGTACGCGCCCCGGTCGTTTCCTGCTGCGGTCTTTCTCCGCCCTCCCAAACCTCCCGAAAGTCTGCGTCGCTCCGATTCCGTCTCCGAATTCGAATTCAAAACTAGCGGATTTTCTCGCGATTTGGAAAAATAAAGTCGAGCACGTTACACCCCGTGGTATCTTATACCCCGCGCTCTTCTTCCTTCGTAGGCACCGCGTATGCGTGTGGTCACGCGGCACTCGGCACCTCTTATATGTACGCGTTACACCTGAACTTCGTGTACATTATACGGCTACTAGTGAATTTAATTAAATTTACATAACGTTGTAAATTATAGGTCGGTATTGACAGAGACGTTTAGGACTTGTATTTTACGTTTTCTGTTATGGTCGCGCCGTGTTGGCCCGGTTAAACTAGACTTTTATACGAGTGTACACACGCGTGTACCTGTACAGCACCGTTTTCGAGCGACCCTTTGAGCTCCGCTTCTTTGAGTCGAGCCGGCATATTCTTCGTCGCGGCTAAACGCGACGCGGTGAAAATTCAAGGGGTTGTACGCTCAACTGTGCAGCAGGACGTCGAACGTCGTGCGGTAACCTGCACCGTTATGTGAAATTTTCAATAGTCATTTCGCGCTCGCGGTCACACGGGGGTTGTTACTATTTTTTTCTTTCTTTTTCTTTTTGTTTTTTACCTAAAACTCGTCGATACGAACGGATGAATAAATTCAGAAAACATTTAACTTGTTTTTGATTACCGTTTTTTTTCATATTTTTGAATCGTCCTTTATACAGCGATTCGATATGGACGTACTTTTCGATGCCATTCGCACCACTTTTTGCTTTTTTTTGTTTCTCTCAAATTCGAAGTTTCAAATGTTTCAATTCGGCCGTTCTCACGTACGTACGTACGTTACAGCACATCGTTACAAAAAAGCTCTGACAACCGCGTTATATATACACATACGTTTTGTGGAAGTATGGAAAGAATATAATTCAAAATTCTTCGAACAGCGGACGCGAGTTGTAAACGAAAGCGATTCCTGCGAGAGAGAATTATAGACGCGAGAGAAACGCGAGGCGGGGAAGAGAGGCCGAAAAATTTAGGATAAAAAATTGGAGCCGAATTAAAAAAAATGATTAAATGATACACGTAACGCGCGTATGAATCTCTTCAAAATACGGATATGGTTTTTGTTTCTCATTTTTTTTTTCATTTATAGATACCTATACAATATATATATATTGCGATCTATTTTTCGAACTCTTGCAAACTGTATAACAAAAGTGGTTTCGCGTTTCTCGGCTGTACGTTATAAATTATTGCAGCATTTGTACATGTATGTATCTATACACGGCATCAAAGGAACGATGAATTATGTCAGGAATTTCTAAGTATATATATTTACCATAGTGTTGCTCGCCGTTACCGCGCCGTATACATACACTCGTATACATGTATGTATAACGTGTATAAGCTGAACGCGGTGCAGCGCAGGTTACAAACGGATTTCTGCATCCAGGATCCGTTAGGAAGGACTTTCACTCACTTAGGATATATGTTACGTATCGTATATATATATATGTATAAATTGTTTAAAAATTCCAACACATACGATATAACAACGCTGTGTATGACTTAGCGTTTATTACATTATATACGGCTGGAGGCATCTTGATCGAACCGATGTGCGGGGACATTATTTATCGTATTATTATTATCGTTGTCGTCGTCGTCGTCGTCGTAAGATTCTCTCTCAGGTGGTTTACCATTTGCGAAACAATCCCGTCGATCGCGCGCGAATATTATTCCCATGTAAAAAAACTGTACAGGTAGGTTATTATCAACGTCGCATTATTCTAAACATCTTATTATATGCATCAGGTGTATGAGCGGGAAGGTACATACATACGTTGTAGGGAGAGATAAAAAGAAGAAGAAGAAGAAGAAGAAAAAAACTAGCAAAAATAAGGAATCGAACCTTTAATTTTATGTGCCTCGTTGTCATTATTACGGAATATGATTATTCGCGTGAATATATAGATATATATGGTATCCTATTTATGTACCTGTCTTCCGAAGCATGTGCGCGCTGAACAAGCGTAAATAATTGCATGGGGTATACAAGCAAACATTTTATATCGTACTGTACATATATATATATATGTACTAGACGAACGGGGTTTCTTTGCACATAGAGAAATACAGAGAGAGAGAGAGAAAGAGATAACGAAAACTAGTCGGTTATCTTTATTTTTAATTTATTTTTTCTTTTTTCGTTTTCCATTTTCTTTATTTTATTTTTCCCGAGTTTTACTGACAAGAGTTTATTTTTTCATCATTTTTTTTTCGTATGTAGTGGTACCGTAAGTGGTATACACAGGTAAGAAACGGTGAGGAAACTTGTCGTCGAACAGATGCGACGTGGGTATACCTATACGTGTAACGTCAGCGCCGGTATTTTCAGATTTTATAGTCATTGTAAATCATATGCAGAGAAATTTATTTTATTTCAAACGTTATTTCGAACGTTGATTAAAGTATATATATATATTATTCTTTTTTCTTCTTCTTCTACTTACGTATTTGTTTTTATTTTCGTCCAATTTTACGTGCGAGTGTACAGGTAGAATTTAGTGAGCAACGGAAAACGCGACTACAAAACGAACTTTTCGTCTTTTCTCGTGTGAAACGAGAAAATTTGAAGAAAAAATAAGGGAGAAGGAACAACCGGAAATATAGGTTAGACAAGTAGGTAAACCTAATTTTTTTCTTCCCTTTTTTTTCCGCACACAACAGGAGCAGGTGATTGCTGCAATGGATATAACGTAAGGAAAAAAACTAACTAAAGTGGTAAATGTCTTTGAAATAAATCGAGCGAGTAAAACGCACGTATACGCATATACTTATATGCGTTGTGAATATATATATATATATATATATATATACATATATATCTATAGCGAAAAGTTAGTTTTACAAGTTTACATGGTAAACACGTCGATTGGACATATAGAAATACAAGCGTGGTGTATACGTGTAATACGGATACCCGTGGCCGGTGTAATAAGGTGGGTGAGACTATATGCCAAGAAATTTTCCACTAAATTAAACGATTTCTAGCTAAGATTGAACTTCTCTTGTACGTATACGTAGGGTTTGTACGTGGTCGTCCGTCTCCACTACGCGAATCCCGGTGCACCGGCACAGATCGAATAAAAGTTTTCCAATAAGAAAAATCTAATCAGGACTTTTCCGAGATAATATCCATACTTTTGCCCAATGACCCGCGGTGCATTTAACAATAAGTACACAGCGCTAGCTGATTATCGGTATGGGCATTATACCCGTTATACCTGCGAGATCCTCGGGGTTTTGCTTTTAACTACCTAATATCCCGTCCGACTGTTCACAGTAGGTACGTACGTACGTACTACACATTCGCGTTAATACATTACACCGTACGTATTACGTTGTCTCTTTTTTTGTCGATAAAATTTTTCTCGATTTTTTTTAAAGCTTAGTCTGAATTTTTCCTTTGAATTTTCTAGAATCTGATCACATCATGGTTTTGTTTTTCATTAAAATCGTTAAATAGAGAAGATTTTCGACTCACATTGAATCAAACCTGGGATGATGCAAATTGACAACATTTTTTTCTCATTTCTTTCGTCAGAGAAACATTTGCTCCATGTTTTATTTTCTTACATGTTTTCTTACGCTTATACGTGTACACGGGATATTGTTTTTTTGTTTTTTCACATATGTGGGCCGATGTACATACATGGACGATGATCGAATTACGCGGTCGTTGGGTTAACATTATACATACGTATATGGGTAGCCAAATCAGGTTTTACAGAATTTGACGAGCGCGTTTAATCGGTGGAACTTTGATCCTCTCCTCGTTTCTCGAATGTACCGCTTCTTCCTCGGTTTCTTCTTATTTTTTTTATTTTTTTATTTATTTTTCTGGTTCTTTTTCTCTCGTCTTTTCTAAATGCTTGTTTCATCGAATTACACGCGTGTGCAGGTAACGCAGGTTGCACATCGGGTTGCGGGCGGGCGTTGTGTCTTCTGACGGAAAGGAGGAGGCGGTATTTAATATACACGTACGCGAGTACGTACGTGCGTACGACTTTATATGGAAACTGCTCCGGTAGTTGGTCAGATTTTATACGTTCGTACGTATACGTATAAGCGTATAATGTAGATTATATTTTATTCGTCGAGGAGATGATCGTCCGCTCCCGAAGAAAGGATCTTACAGATCTGGATGATAAACTCGGTTGAACGGAATGGCTCCACAGTCTTCTTCCTACGGGCGGCGGTAGGATAAGAAAAGAGAAGAGAAAAGAAACAAAAAAAAAAAAACAACAAAGTTTCGGTCTTCAAACCTATAGCTCCGGGCTTCTAAATTTGATACTCACCAATCGATTGAGTCGAATATAACCCATATAGATACCACTCCGATCAACTTTTTAATCGGCCAAATATGAAAGATCAAAATAAGAGAAAAGGACTCGATTAAACGCCTATATGCATTTAACATACTGTACGTATATGTAAAAATCGTGACGTGAATTTTCTCAATTATCTAGTGATTAACAATATAAAATTTGTTTCTTTTTTTCTCTCTTCAAAATTCCCCAGAATTCAAGTTATACGCCATCGAAGCACTTTTTTCCAAAATATGTAGCAAAACTAGAAAAAAAAAAAGAAAAGAAAAATTGCAGGAAATTTCGAGTCGGATTTCGTCGAAACTTTTCACCGTTAAATTGGCCTTTGCGTTGAAAATATAACGAACGAGGGATAACCGAAAAAATAAAATGGTCGTCGTCGTCTTTTTTTACGTGCATCGCGGTATAGGTGCGTGTATAATAAGATGGAGGATATATAAAACAGATTTGGATCAGAGAAAATTCTGTCGCCCACGTAAAATAGTCTGACATAATGTTCTACCAATTAAAATACAAGGCGGTTTAAAATAAATTCTAAAAGTGATCCAGCCGGTTAATCCCAATAACTTGTATTATATACTCGGTGGTTCGACTTTTTTCATTCCGCCCCCGTCTGCATCTTTTCGTTCTTTTTTCGGATGGCTTTTTAACCGGCGCAACGCGCCGGTAGACGCGCGTATATACATATGTATAACGTACAATCCAGTTCTCGCGGCCTAAACTTTGCTTGACATTTTTTCAAATCCGTCGCGTTAAGGCCATCTTTATACGGCAGTGTAGGTGCCCGATGCGTTAGAAAATTCCTTGGGGATTAGCCACTTATATTGTGGTATAAATAACGCATGGGTATTATAAAAAAAATCTTAATATAGATGCTCGAATTGCAGGTGAAAAAAAAAAAGAACGACACTTTTTAAAAAAAAAAAAAAAAAAAAAAAAGGATTTAGAGAAAATAATAAAATTATATCACCTCTAATCGGCTTCTATAATTCTTTACTGTCCCATAATTTAACTCTTGCCTAGAAAATCGTGTAATTGATGACGATTGTAAACTCGATGACGTGAAGACGAGGGGTTTTCGGTTTATCTGTTCTATAATAACCACATACCTATGTGCATCTGGCATCACCTACTATGCGTCGTATTAAATGAAACGAAAGAAAAAAAGAAGAAGAAATGTTTTAATCGGACATAATATACGCTGTCGGGCGCGGTTTTGGTTCGGGTAGGTATATAATTAAGATTACCTATTTATTTTATTGTCGGAGGGCCGTGTAGTTTTTTATCCTGTGAACAGATAACCCGTTTAATTATCATTTTTGGGATACCAAGGGATTCTTTTTTTCTTTTTTTCGTTTTTTCTTCGATCGAATGTAATTCATTTTTGAGGTACAGCTGTAGACGAGTCGTTGAAAAAAAACGAAACGATCGTCGATCACTTTTGCTCAATCAGCCCTAATTATAACACGTGGACCACCCGCAACTAATAAAATATTTCTCATCCAATTGTTTTTGCAAAAATTAGATCAAACATGGTTAGAGAACAGAAGTAATGAAAAAAGTTGTTTTACATAGTTTTCTTGACTTCTTCTGATTTTCGAACTTGTTCAAAAATTTTCCATATAACGCGCTCGCATACCTCCGTAATAAGCATAGTTTCGGGGGTGGGGCGAAAAACCTAACAGTTTCGATGTTCTTGTACGAACGCGCGCGTTGATCCGGCTATTTCTCATTCAAAAGCTGCACCCGAAGAGCAGGCGATGCGCGGCCGACGCGACGATGCGATGGCGAGTGGCGATAATTAAGTGAAACACAGGTGCGCTCGAGTTGCTCGTGATCTTCTCTTTCGGCCGAGAGTCGAGTACAAAGATCGCTTCAGAATGTCAACGCCGGTCGTCCTCTTCTCCCGCTGCTGCGAATCGCAAAGCAGAGCAGATTTAGCGAAAGTTACCCTTAAATATTTTAGCTTTTTAATTTTTAATTTGTTTTTTTTTTTCTATTTTCTCTTCCCTCAACCGAGCTTCCGACCAATCGCCGTAAGTGTGAGAGTCGCAGTTTCCTCGATAATCGAATGACGAAAAAAACGAGTAAGAACAAAAAAAAAAAAAAAAGAAATCGCAAACCGATGCGGAATGACGAGATCGTGAAATGTTAACGCATATGAAAAATCATTCTGTAAAAGCTCTACGCGCTCCGTACGCATACGCTCGTACTACAGAGCTATGCGTAAGGAAGGAAACCGAGTAAGGAATGAAGGCTTTGTTTTGCGCCTGAGCGGTGGCTAACCCGCCGTGCTGGAAAGCTAAACCAACAAGGGGGGGTTACGGCGTAGCCCACAGGATATTGGCATAACCCCTTCGACGTATAAATCTGTGCGTGCGTACACGTGTGCGTGAACGTATGTATTTTACGCGCACACGCGTCGGTAGCGAAGTGAAGCGGGTGAACGAAAGGGGAGGGAGAACAGGGTGGCTCATTCCGCGAAAAATTGCGGAGAAAATACGAGTGGAATGAGAAAATTTTTTCGTAAATAAATTAATAAACAAACGAACCAATGAACAGATCGGTAAACGAAAGAGAGCCGGAAGGGTGGGTATGCGTGGAGAATAAAACAACGATTGATAAGAAGGAAAAAAATTGAAGAGCGGGATGCGGGGAAGAAAAAAAATGGATCACGCGATCGCGGTTAATTATCATCGAATCTGAACTCGGTGCTTGTCGTTAGCTGACGGAGAAAATTTGTACATAACGTGGTACGTATTTACCCACATGATTCTTTCATACCACCCCAAAGCATTCGTTTAACGACCTCCGTCGCTGGGCTCTTGTGAGTATTATTATTTTTTTTTTTTTTCTCACCTTCTTCGCTCGTTCCGTCTATTTATTTTTTTCCTCCCTCTGGTCCCATCGTTCGCCTCGTCCTCCGAAAGAGACGAAGAATCGCACATCGTCGTTAGATAAAGTAGACACGGTATGCGCGGTGCGCTCGGATGGGATTCGTACGCGTGTACAAGTTTTCGAAAGGGATGAATCACCGTGGATCCGGGGAACCGCATCTGCAGGTATAAGCGTATGGTATACGGGAAACTGCTCACCCTGCAGCGTTACCATTGTAATCATCTCTTGAGGGGCTGTGGCAAATCATTTCTACCGGGAGGTATGTATGCGGTATGTTAAAACAAGGCCAATCTTAATTAGGGGATGCAACATCTCCCACGGGACCCTATGTACCCCCCATTGTTCACGTTTAACGCAACCACCGTGTCTTCTTGTGTACACACGATCTTATGCCCACACATACGTGGGTACACGAATATATACCGCGTATACATATTTGCGTATATCGCGTGTATATATATCATCTGTGCGCGGAATCATCATCACGTCAAAGCCATTTAAAAATTTTTGTTTTTTTTTTCCTTCTCCGTTTTTTCGTTTTTTTTCTTTTCAATTCGTACACGCGCATGAGACCACGTGAGACTTTTTACACACGTGGATTTTGATGATGATGGTTTTACAACGACGACGACCACGATGATCCTACGGCGCGCGTTTATCCAGAAGGTAGACCGTGGCATGTTTTACTGCACACGCGTTGGAGGGATGAAACGGAAATCT
The DNA here is from genome assembly GCF_917208135.1 of Athalia rosae. NCBI lineage: Eukaryota > Metazoa > Arthropoda > Insecta > Hymenoptera > Athaliidae > Athalia > Athalia rosae. The sequence goes on along the minus strand of NC_064028.1, from coordinate 18,418,124 downwards.
AAAAGTGCAGTCAAGACTCTCGTGGGATATCAACTAGAGTACCGTTGGATTCTCTTCGTACCCCTCGTCTTCTTTTCTTATTGTATATATCCGTACGCGTTCTCCTCTATTACACGCCCTTCTATCCGTTAATTTCTTTCTCTCTTTCTTCCTTTTCCGTCTTCGAATCCCTTCGATTTTCGTCCCGTTTGGTTTTTCTTTTTGTTGTTTTGTTTTTTTTTTTTCGTTTTGCGTTTCGTTAAAACTTACCTCAATTTGACATTCAAACGCTAAATTTCTGTAGAACATTTATCGAGTATGTTGGATAGATTGAGTGGTGAAATAAAAAGAGAATAATAGAGAGAAAATAGAGAAGTAATTTATATAGACGTATATAAAATAAAAAGAAAAAGAGAATGGGGTAGGAAAGACGTACCGACGATAGACTGGAGTTTTACGTATCTATAAACAAACCGCTCGACGGTCTGACTTCTCCGATCTAATTCGTGGTGGCCCGAAAACCAGCAACAACAGTATAAGCGCGGGCGGTTGCACGAAACGCGACCTCCTCTGGGTTTCGGTCTTCTCAAAATCTCGACGCACTATTTATCCCTCGAATTATACTGCGGGGCATTTACCAAGCGCTTCTCTGTTTTTTGTTTCTTCAACTTTTTACTTTCCTTTCTTCCGCGAGCCGCTATCGCACGAAGTTTGTCGTTACGTCGTACATGACGTATAACGGGGATAAGGTGCGGATTGAGCCGTTCTATAGTCGCCTCAGTTTATTTGGATTTTCTTTCAAGTATCCACGTGGATTGTCGGGTCGACTCCTCCTCCACTTTTCTCTCCCGCTGCATCAACTTTGTACAATTATAATACACGTCCCGTGTCACACCATGTTGTCCCTGACGAAATATCCGATTCCCCTGATATTCACGATTTCATATTCTTCATATTCCTTTCGTTCTCTCTTCCTATTCGTCGCGTGATTAACTTTTCGAACTAATTTTATCATCCCCCTCCCCTGATCTGTTGTAAATGTATCGCGGTAAACGTCTCAGCGGGCAAAAAAATTTGAATATATTTTCCACATCAAAGTCACGGCAAATATACCACACACAGGTGTACGCGTGTTCTCATCCGAGATTGCCAAAAAAGAAAAATCATTTTTTTTTTTTCGTTTTTCCCCTTTGCTCTCATCGTACAACGCTCGGTCGCAATTTATATCTATTGTGTTGCGGAATGCGAATTAAGAGGCGGAATTTATTGAGATCGTTCGTAGACGACGTTGCGTCGTATGATGTATGTATTATATTTAATGAATTATGAATGATTAGGTTGGAGAGGAGAGTGTAACGTATACCGTCGTATGACCCATACGTATACAATAAGTTCTCATTCGTTCGGTCGGTTTCTTCAATTATTATAGATCACCGTTTACCGCGTTATTATTGCGCGTAATATACGCACACGGTACAGATATACGTATGTACGTAAATATGTATAATAAATACAGCGTATAGAAAAACAAAAAAAATAAAAAATAAAAATAAATATACGTACGTATACGTGTGTGTGTAGTTATCGGTGTATATTAAGACGTAGTGCAACTCTGTGCAGCTAAACTTCGAACTCTTGTGAACTCCGCAACTCCCATTGTAGGGTATAGAGTTTATCCCATTATGCTATGGATGAATGGTCGGTAAATGGGCCTATCGCTGTCATGTGAACAATGCTTAAACTGACATGGTTATGACGGCGCATGAACCCCTTAATAATAATAATAAACATAGACGACGGTATACCTCAATTTTTCTGAATAGACTCTTTTGACATGACATCCCATATGTATATATACTATAATAGTAGGAATTTTATTATGAATATGGATCTCATTATTATTAATATTATTATCATTATCGTTGTTGTTGTTGTTGTTGTTATTATTATCGTTATTAATATATTCTAGGAGCACACACGCCTCCTTCGTTATATTGTTCGATCAATCCTCGGGAAATTCAGGTCACCTCGAATTTCGATATTTATTCTTTTTCGTTTTCTAAATTTTATTTTCCATCCCCACACCGTACCATATTATATATATAATATACCATACATATACAGCAGACCCACGAGAAACCTGTTGATAACCTCATTTTTTCGTTCCTTCCCGCTAATTGTTTTCTCCTTCTTTTTCTTTCGCCCTTTTTTCCCCCCCTAGTTTTCTTTCGTGTTTGATTTTTTGTTCTTCTATCGCATTAGAGTTTTGATTTCTTTTTTTTTTTTTTTCATATGAAAAATTCGGATAACGAATCGAACGAATGAACTTTGGTTTCCATCCTCAGATATATTTGATTCAGGTGATACTTGATATACATATACATATAATTATATACATAGGTATACACAGGTATTTAATATTGTCCCTTAGTTAATGCAGCAGCAGCAGCAGCAGCAGCAGCAGCAGCAGGCCGAGTAGGATTTTGGTATTGATTTCAATATTGCGTGTAGAACGTGTGATGCGACACCCTCAGACATAAAAAATCGTCTGTTTGTGAAAAAGCTTAGTACTTTAGTCAATACAGACCGATACAAGGGCGATATAATATACCCTGTGTTTAAAAAACAACGATTACCCAGGCGAGAAAATTTCCTATTTCTTACGATGGTGAGAAAAGGAGAGATTGAATTTTAACGGATAAGTTGAAAAAATGTAATCACAGTTTTCGGATAAGGGAAAAAGGAAGAGATTAGCGAGGCGGTGAGAGAAAAATTGTAGGGGAAGTTTCGGTGAAAATTGAATGCGCGGATAACGAGGTATACATGTATATGTATATATGTTTAATTATATTTTATGTGTGCACGCATATGTATAAATGTCGGAGTGTAGATATCAGAAATTACTAGAAACAGCTATAATTTTATTTATTTACCCTGAATAGGTTAGCATCGGGGGGTACTGTTCCTATATAGTTTTATGACCGCAGAGTAGGTATTTTCAGTATTTTCATTATTTTCAGTATTTTGAGTTTGTTTAGGTTAGGTTTACGGCGTTTTGAGTGGCGTTTAATGGGCACTTTGACGAATACCGTCCTGTGAAATGTTATCTTGTGTATTCCTTTAATGTTTCTTCTCGTGGCTCGGCTTGTGTCCCAGGGGCGTTGGTCTTTACTATGACTTCCTAGTCAAATACCACTCGCTGCTACGTTACTGCTAATGCTATTGCTGCTGGTGGAAAAAGAAAAAAAAAAAAAAAAAAAAACAAATCTGGGGGACCCCGATATTACATCAAACTAGATATACGTGTGACGTATATCAGTCGTTTCGCGGGAAATCCGTCAACCCAATTTTCCTACAATTATATACATTTTTCATCGATCAACGACCTAATCGGCCATTCGCAACGAATACTGTACAACGTCGTACATGCGGCTGAAAAGAAGAAAAAATAAAAAAAAATAAAAAAATAAAAAGTCCGAAACATTATTTTCGGTGTGAATGATTCGAGAAAATTGCCGATAATTTAAAAGAACCGTAAATTAGTCGGATAATAATCAAATCGGATGTAAAACTGGCCCATAACGTCGTTCGTAATTGCAGTTCTATTTTTTTTTTTTATCGGTTTTCTAAATCTTTCAAAAATTAAAAAAATAATCTCAAATATCTTCGATCCTTTTCTCTCTCCAATTTGTTTTCTCTGGTTTTCTTTTTTTTTTTTTACGTTATTATCCATTTCGGATACATAATACGAGACAAGTTTGGCGTCTCGAAAACCGAAACGAGGGTAACGCCCACGAAGTGAACAGCCCTATGTAATTTTCACTCGAATACCTGTTCTAATTATAGGGTGGTCCTAAGTGTCAGAGATTCTATAAGCTTCGCGCCGTTGCTGCTGATGCTTTGGATGCCGTGGATGCTTAGAGTTGGCCCGCGTAGCGTTGATTTGTATAGGGTGATTAACGTTCGCGCATACGCTAGGTATTCGTGTATACGTATATACGGCGAAACTCCTGTTATTAAATATTTAATGAGACCCACTTGCCCTTTTTTCAACCCTTATAAATTAAGCGAACGACGCGGTATGCGAAGATCGTCGCGCCGTCATTCCGGAGGAAACGGAGGAAACAGCTGAGAACGGATCGAACTTTGATTCCCTCGTCTATTTTCTCGAAACAATTATTTCACGTCACAGTTTCGACCTTGAACTCCGCTGCATCGGAAGGTCGTGCGTTAACGCCGCAGCGAAAATTTTCTAATCTAATATCGCGACGTACGATGTGGTCATTTTTTTCAGGTACTTGGGGGTTGAGCAAGGATTGAACGTTGCGACGTCAAAAAATGGCACCGACAATCCGACGCAGACGATCGGTGCCGGTGTCGTTGGACCAGCGAGTGCGGAAAAGAATTGCAGAACGCCACATTTGACGCCCAAACAACAGGACATTTGCGCACATTCGCCGCCGGTACTACAGGTGAGCAATTATCGGTTTTTTTTTTTTTTTCTTCGTCGGGTCGGAGCCCCCTTTCCTTTTTTCTTTTTACTAATTAAGAGCAAAGATCGCGATTTCCGCTGCGCTGATGTCCTGCGCGGACTTTTTGATTTTTTTTTTTTTAATCGAGAGTTCCATTTTAAGTATCATAGCGATTATTACCTGCTGATTTACATACCTGTACATCGGTTCTCGGAATCGAGGGATCGACCTTTTTTTCAAAAATTCTTGATTTAAAAGGTTTCTCTAGAGCAGCTCTCTGATATCGCGTGAAATTTATAAATTAGGATCGTTATATGCACCTTATATGGATAATCCGTTTGTTTAATTTGGATAAATTTACATCCTTTCTTTTTATCTGGTTTTAACGATTATATACTCCGAGTTAATGATCCTCCTCCAATTCTAACGAGTCTTATTGGAACGAATGAATTTTTAAATTGGAGAAAAAATGAAACCTACAATAACGTTCTCCGAATACGCACGGGTAGTGGTCCCAGAAGTTTCGTTCGTTTCAACTCTACTCACCCGGCCTTTCTCTGTAATAGGTAATTCTTTAAATTGTCGATATTCGAAGGTCGTCGGATCGTGTCTGCAGCAGCAGACGAAAATTGCCCTCTCATATGCTTTCGAACGTGCTGCATACGTACACACGGGGACCTACAATACTTACCCGTAGAAAACCGTGAAAAAAGTGTATAGTTATTTTCCTTTTGTTGTACGTATACAGTCCCGTGGGATACGTGGCGTCCGACGAAAAAAACGTAAAACTAGAGTGTTCAGAATTCGGAGTCTCCTTGTTTAAGGGACCGAAAACGGCATTTACCTTTCTTAATGCGTAAATCTTGTGAGATCCACCGTCTACGATCCGTGGTATTAGGACCTAGACAAACTCGAGGCGAAACTAGGATATTTTTTTACTTTGACTCATGCCGCCCGTGTTCCTCTATACATATATACTTACTTTCAATCTCGACCTTGTGTCGATTCGAAACGGCACCGAACCGAGCGATAAAAAATGGAAGAACAAAACTTATGAATATTCATTTCACGCCCAGACAAGAATCGATCATTTCATTCGATCATCAACCTCCTGAGTCCGTAATCATTTTCACACAACTGATCTAAATCTCTGTACGAAATCCATTATGGTAAATTAGAAAATTTTCGTACGTCAGACTTTTTTTAATTCATTTTTTTCTCCAGACTAGTTTGTAATGAACATGATAATGATTGAGTATGCCTAAACAAACCGATTGCGTAATGAAGAAAAGTATACTTTATTATCACAGGCAATCAGCGCCGGAGCAAGATTAGCGATCGAAGAATGCCAGCATCAATTTCGATCTGCAAGATGGAACTGTTCCGTAAATTTGGAAACTCCTAACAACATATTCGGCGGTGTTATGTCAGTCAGTGAGTTATATTGTATTTTTTTTACGAGGAGTATAAAAAAAAATCTAACGATCGTGATTTCGTGATAATATGTCACCATTGGCGATCATTCGGTATAATTCGTATATATACATATATATATATATATCGATTAACTTCTTTTTCTCTTTGGTTTTTTGAATGATTTTCATCAGACAGTCGAGAGGCAGCTTTCGTCTACGCGATATCCGCAGCAGGAGTAGCTTACAGCGTTACAAGAGCTTGCGCCCGAGGTGAATTGAACGATTGTTCATGCGACGATCGAGTGAGAACGCGACATCCGAGGCATTGGCAGTGGGGCGGTTGCAGCGAGGTAATTAAATTTATTCGATTTAACCCTATTTCGATGTACCGCGATCACATATGAAAGAAACCCCCCAACGAAATGTGAAAACGTTGTGAAATTCGATGCAACATATGCATCGAACGAAACCCTCCTTTTTCCCCATTTCACTTATGATTCTACTCGTTCGAAACAAGGAAATATTGATGTGGTTTTGCTTTCATCGCGATGTTGGTTAATGGACTAAATTTTCATACCTATACATATAGGAAAGTAATGTGTATCAACGAGTATCCTCAGGTCAGAAGAGTTTATACCTTATGTTGACTGATATTTTTCAGCGCAACACAGGAGAATAATAAAATTTACCAATGACAAAACTTGACGAGTGTTTTTTTTTTTTCCTTCATTTGGTCTTCCGCCTCCACCGTTATAAGTATAGGTAAATGGATGCATTTCACGTGAACAGGTGACCCCTTGTAGACATTTCGAGCTTACAAGGGGATTAGCATGCTAAGCTTGTTAAGTCACGACGACAACGACAACGACAACGACAACGACAACGACAACGACGAGGACGACAACGACATCGTAGCGCAGCCCTTACCGTAGAGTGAACGACGACGCGCGCGCTTCGTTTTACGTTTTTTTTTTTTTTTTCTCTCCCTCTTCGTTCGTCACGCCCGGTGTGGTTTGCGGAGGCGCAGGGAGGGGGAGTGGCCCGGGCACATATGCAAACTAACGATATAATACGTCTACTATTTGTCGAAACGCGTTGAAAGATTTCCTTAACAAGGGTCCCGCGGGATGACGAGAGATGAGTGAAAACACGTCTCCTCGCAGGAGTTTTTAAGACTCCCAGAGTCGACGCGCGTTCACAGAAAATTCTCGTTCCAACACCAACCCTGCGCATAGGTATAGGTATACACACAAAGCTCTCTACGCTCGGGATAACAATGTTTATTTTGTTACACGACTTCTACGACCTTATCTAACGACCTCACCGCGACCCCCCTGCATGCACGGAAAATAGTCTCCTGAGTTATTTTATTTCATTTTTTTTTTTTCTTTTCCATATCGCTACAAAATCTGCCACACGTTCCACACGTTTTCGTATATCGGTATCATATTTTCGTGTCAGGACAGCCCTGAACCGAATGACGATTATTCAACTAGCACCGCTGAATCTTTGTTTAAAAATTATTTCATTTACAAAAATACCTAAAAGAATTGAAAGAATCTCCATTGAAGAAACTGAAGATGTTATATCATGAGTTATAGGTATTCGAAAAATCGGGATTTCGAAGAGGACGTCATTTATTTTTATTTTTTGTCGATCGACAATTTTTCAGGACATTCATTTCGGTGAAAAATTTTCGCGGGAATGGTCGGACGGTGGCGAGGAGCCATTGAAGGATGGTAATTTGTCCGGACCGACAGGACTGGCCGGACAATTAATGAGAAAACACGATAGCGAAGCTGGAAGAAGAGCGGTTCGTTCGAGGATGCAGCGTGTTTGCAAGTGCCATGGTTAGTATGTAATTATTATCACGTTTGTACGTCTATGTATACGTACGTACGTACGAAGGGAAAGGAGAACGAGCTACGGAGGTATCGGGTGTAATAACTCTTTTATAACAGTTTATAATTGCTGATAATTGTTCGCAGGTATGTCTGGTTCGTGCAGTGTTAGAGTATGCTGGCGAAAGTTACCGCAGTTCAGAGTAGCAGGGGCGGCGTTAGCAGCCCTTCACGAGGGCGCCGCTCTCGTCAGACTCGCTCAAAGGGGCGGCCGAAGACCCGCCAGACTGAGACCAGCTCGACCCGATCTCAAACGGCCCAATAAAACTGATTTGGTTTATTTGGAAGACAGTCCGGATTACTGCGAAAGAAACGTCACGTGAGTAAGCGAATATCTGCGAATAGAAGAAATTGAGATTTCACAACGTATTATTTTTATTACATGGATGTATCGATGCAGCCTCGGGGGGCATAATTAGCGGTTGTATCTTTTATTACCCTATAATTGTTCAAATGTATAGTTGGAAAAAAACAAAAATAGAAAAATAGAAAAATCGTCTTAGGAAATTATAAACTCTTTGCTCGGTATTATACCGCGCGATGTGAATGCGTGTGTGCATCTAATACTTTCATTAGACACTGGGAGAAAGGATTTATTGAATTGATTAAACGGGAAACTCGACTCGAGTGAAGAGAGGAAAAAACGAAGAACAAGCGAGTAAGAAATGTTCGGTCGATCGTCAGATTTCGCTCAATGGTAGAAAATATTTATTCCTCGGAAAAACTTAGAGAACAGGTATTCGAATTGTATCTAGTTCAGCGGAATGATTGGCGTTCGCTGCATGTGGAAAATTTATTTCTCCATGTGACGGTTAATTTGAATTTAAATTGTACACATGTTCCATGGAATCGAAAGGGATCAAATTTGAAAGCGGGATTTTGTAAAATGATATTATACACCGGTAAACAAGACATTTGAATTTCGGCGAATCAATAGAAGCCTTGCAAAATCATGGGGTCAATGTCAGTTTCGCCTGGCTGAATTATACCGTCGGTTCGTTGCACCTGATAATCAAATATATTCCTCTGGTAGAGATATCACGTGTACATAATTTTCTTGCAATAAGAAAGAATCGCTCGGTTACTACCCCCTCTGCGATTCGAATAATTTCGAACGGAGATCGCACCGACGTTCTTCTTCTTTTTTTTTTTTCCTTCTTCTACTTCTATTTGTTTTTCTTGACTTTCGCAGCCTGGGGATACCAGGAACTCGTGGAAGGCTCTGCAACAGAACATCACCTGGTTTGGATGGCTGTCGGCTTTTGTGCTGCGGTCGTGGATATCAGACGAGGGTTCGTGACATAACAGAAAAATGTAACTGCATATTCGTATGGTGTTGTCGCGTGCGATGCGATGACTGTCGGTACACGCGTGAAGAACACGTTTGTAACTGAAGAGGTGAACGATGGTATATATATACATATATACAGTATTATACGTTAATATCTCATTCGATTGAAGTTTTATTTACAAAATCTCAACTTTACTTGAAAAGAAGACAAAAACGGAAAACAACTTTGCCAGAATTGTTCCGCGTATCGTAATGCCGCGGTAGAAGTATAACGATGATTTGAAAATTTTATTTATTCTTAATTACTAATCAAACGAATCGGACTCCGTATGAGAATTTTCAATCTATAAAGATTTCGAAGTTTGTAGATAAATGCTATGCCAATTCTCGGTAGTGATAAGATGTTTGAAATTATCCATTGTAAGTCGAACAGGAATCCGTTTAGCGCTCAACTCGAAGAATATTTCAGTCTATCACTTTCACCGTGTATACAAAATCAAATTGTTGAAAACATTGAACAAAAAAAAAAATTAGAAGAAGAATATTATAATGCAGAATATCAGTATATTGCATTTCAGAATTCAACGAAGTTTTTTCTTCCCAAAACTTGGAAGAGAATTTTATTTTCATCGATGAGAATGCAAGTCCTTTTTCTATACAAAAAAATCTTATCGATGTGGAGGGCATTGAATGATTATAATGTTGAAAATTTGAACCTTGAAAGCAAAATTGATGAAGGTCTGCTGTAATAATATTATTTTTTCCAAAGCAAAACGTTTGTTCTAGGTATTTATAAGTGGTAATAATTATAACTATTAGTTACGGTAGCTGCAGATAAAAATGTCCGAAAAATTAAGAAAGATTTTTTTTTTTTTTCTTTTTACTCTAGTAGAATATATTATACAATAACTAAGTCCTGCAGCGCCGAGTCTATGTAAGGCTACCAGAGGCTATGCTATTATATGTGCGAGGTGTTTACAAAATAATATTTATAATTTATATTTCCAAACGAAAAGAAGAAAGAAAGAGCGGAAGAGAATTAGGAAAAAAAAGCGAAAAAAACAAAAAAATATGCTGTGTGAATGCATAAAAACGCGAATAAATGTTGTTCAAATTCTTTAATTTTTCATATCTTATACATACACTACATAGGTATATTATGACTTTCGGATCATACATATATATATTATATATATTTAATAAATCGCTCTAAAATTAAGGTATCAAGATGCCAATGCTCTCTAGCGAGTAGGATTTACGTAAGTACGCCTGACAGTACTTAAAAAAAAAAATTATAATAGAATAGAATAATTAAATAAAAAGGAAAAAAAATATCGGAAAAAAAAAAACAAGTAAAATGAAATACAAATACGATAGACTAATACAGACAGCTTATTGTTATTAATCTACAACACGTTAGTTGATCAATCAACTAATTTACTAAAACGTAACGATCGAATATACATTTCGAATCAGCCAAGTAATGAAAGTTGAAACACTAGCTCTTTCACGTAACAATTGTTACGACAAGATTCTTAACACAATTTCTGTGATACTTAGAAAAGAAAGACCACATTTTCTTTTGATAATTAATTAAAAAAACTAAACTAATATAAAAACACACCTAGCCACAGGTGTCCGTCGATAGTGGTAATAATGATGATAACATCGTAAGCTCTCTGTATTATTCTGTTGTTAAAAATTCTGCCAATGAATGTACATATACTTTTTTACTATATAGATTATTGTGTATATATATTTCAAATTTCCTTTTTCGTTATTTTTTATTTCTATCTCCATCTTTTTTTTTTTTTATTATTATACACATCATTTTCCAGTGAAATTCATTTAAGCTGTTATTATATTTAATGATCGGTAAGAATTGGTATTATATACATGTATAGGTACACATACGTATATACAGTGCGATTTTGGTGAAAAACGGGTTGCGATCAACGCATGCGTCGAAATATTCGAATTTCTCGATCTACGAGCGAACCCGAGCTGCGCTGGAGTCAGCGTAGCCACAGGCGTAGACGTCTTGTTGTGATCTACAGTCCTCAAGGTGACACCTCGCAACAAAGCGCCTACGCTGCTGGCTACGCCGATTCCAGCTCAGTTCGGGCTCGCTCGTTGGACGAGAAATTTGAATATTGCGACGCATGCGTTGATCAGCAACCCGTTTCACCAGAATCGCACGGTATACTATATATATTCATATAAATATAAATTATATATATTATAAATATAAATATTATAAATTAACGTAATAGTTACCTCTCTCCATTTAATGGAAGTCTTCGATAAAGCTCGCTTTAAGGTTATTTACTATATTTATCTCGTCATTGCTTATAGTGACGTTCTTTTTTATTATTGTTATTATTGTTTTTTTTTTTTATTATTATACAAAAATATCAATTTTTTTCGACAATTTTGTGACTCACGATCAGATATACATAACACATTCGTTTGATTCGCGTGCGTTTAACGTTGTATAATATGATCTCTGATTTATCAAATATTTATGCGTATTTATTTAAAAATTCTAAAACGGCTAATTGTTTATCGTTTCATTCACGTGAATTATACAATGATATATTTATCATTGGAACGTTTTTATACGCAATGACCGCTAACGAATTTAGATTTAGACATGGATATAAAAGTAGATATTAGGTACATATAGGACATAATATAATACGAAAAAAAAAACGATGAAAAAAAACTAAAAAAAATAATAATGATAATAATAATAATAATACAAAGCGCAGTATTGATAGAATGTAATTTATTTTCTTCGATAATTGATTATATTTTACGTTCTTTATTGAAGTTTATCTATTTACTCCTAATCATATTTATAATTAATAACTAGGATTTAATTCTCAATATTTGTATGTGTATGTATGACTTGTATTCTACGTGTATTTATAAACAATATAATATCGAAGAATGTGCGATGATTCAAAGAAAAATGAACAAATTTCACTATATAAACACGTGTGAAACAAATTTCGGATCGATCGATCCGGCTTGATCTTCGGACGAAAAATAGAAACTCGATAATCACCGTCGAATAAGTTTGGCTGTTAGCTACCTTAATATAATTATTTTACGTTTTATATTTACGTTTGGGCTTGCCACGGCCACCGAAGTGCTCGTTCGCTGCCAAAATTCTACCGGCTAAAATATAGGCCGATGGTAAAACTGCCCCTGATATCACACCGAATATGAAACCAATCGTCAGCCATATATCTACGTTGAATATATTCCTGTAAGTTATTCTTCGATTTTCATTAGCTGCTAAGAATTTCTTATCGTTTTTATTTCTTGCCACGTATCCCAGCCAGTAAGTTATCCTGTCCGCTGCAGGATTCGGACGGTCTCTAATAGCTACAGATATTTTTCTCGCGTTTTCTCTGTAACCAGCCGTTTCGTGGATCGTTTTGATCAGTGACAACAAATTTGACGCCGTGTAGTCGTTGTTAGTTTCCAAAGAAAATCCGAGACTCAAAGCTCGTTGCGAATTTTTTATTTCATCCCGGTTTCTTGGGAAACATATCACCGGAGTTCCGTGAAAAGCTGCCTCCAATAACTCCGTGTCCTCGCAATGGCTCAAAAGAACGCGCGTCCGTGGATATCCTAGTGCGAAATAATGGACAGAAAGTAGAGAAAAAACGTAATGAAATAAATGAATATATATATCTGATACTGGTGAAGACGTCGAGCATTTATTATTCTGCACAGTTGACCCAGAATTAAAACGATTAATTACTTTTTTTTTTTCTAATTTTTCTTCACAGTTCAAACTGCCAGATTTTACGCTCCGTAAATTTTCGGCTTCTGCCGCTAAGTACCTCGCTTTGTTTTACCTTATCTGCGGCCAACAGAATCGTGTTACGTTTCACGATATACTTATATGGATGTGAAAGAAAGATAGAAAAAATACTATCGCTTTAGACCGGTGCAGCGTCACGTTTGTTCGATTACTGTGTCGATTTCAGGATCATGATTTCAGATGAATATACGTATATACTCACCGATCACGTCCTGACGAATAACTTCATTGTGAAAAAATAGATTATCCGGCTTTTGATCGCTCGAATAATTCATTTTTTTATTTTTCCAAGCAACGGCCTGGCCCTGCCGACCCTGAGGTAGACCCCTCGCGATTTCTTCTATCAAATTCTTGTATTCCTCATCCAACAAAACAGCTATCGTACCCAATCGAAATTCTACCAATTCCTTCTGCAAATCGGCTGGGACCGGATGAGCGCCTCGACAATGGTGACACCCGATCTGTGAATAATGGAAAAAGGTAAGTCGAAAAATCAACAATTGTACGCGATGATGTTTAATTACCTCGACGAGTAACTGCGAAAGCGGCGAAATTTCGGATCTTAAGATCGGATCCGAACCCCAAAATACTAAATCAACATCGGCGTAGAAATTATCTAGAGTGTTGATAATATCCGGTAAATATTTTCCCACCAATTCCAAAGCTGGAGTAACGTAATTGTTGTCGAAATTAATTCGGGTTGACCTTATTTCTAACAGATGAGATAAACGAGACCAAAATCCACCGCGGAAAATCGGCAGTGCGATCCCTGAGTGATAAAACGTGTAGGTTTCCGCTTCCGAGCCTTGTGTCCAAACCACGGGTATCAATTTGAATTGTTTAGCCCACGGAAGAACGCAGGCGTCGTGTCTGAAATCGTATCAAAAATTTTGTCATTAATTTAGCCAAAGGTATTTCACACATGGATCCATTGTTTACAACATATTGAACGGTATACCTCAGAGCCGGCGATATCACGTGGGTTGGCGAAAATTCTTCGATTTTTTTACCGACGATTTCATTTCGAAGTAAAGCTTCGCAGGCATTCAAAGCCCGGGCTTCCCTCGTTTGCGATCGTTCGTCGTCAAAGTCCAGCTTGATAATTTCAACGTTTACCAATGTGTCGTACAAAATTACCGAAGGTGAACTTGATATTATCAGAATCGTCGATATTCCATTGTCCGACAAAGTGTTCGCCAGTAAAGAGAGTTCGTATTCATTTTCGAATGCTACTACGACAGCTGATTTTGGCGGTTCAACTAAACTAGAAGAGCGTACCAAAGACACCAACGAGAACCACACCGCACATGTATTTAATAAATTCATCGCACTTCGCTGGATCATTAGTTTTCGTTTAATCGTTCTTCTCCAGTCGCCGTGACTCGAAGTATACTTAACATTGGGACGAAAAGAGCCGCACGCCTCTTCCGTGTTTTGCTGTGGTGTCTCGAATGCTCCACGTGTCCGGGTATTTTACACGATAACGGAGGACCGCGGCTGTTAGGATCGAGTTCTTGCTAAGATATTCGTAACTCTATCGACTTTAAAAACTTTCAAGAAAATCGATCGGGAACCAGCGACGTTTGATAAGACCTGCATTGATTTTTTAATCCGCGAATAGGCGCTTCAATTTATGAAGAACAGTTTACTATGTATATTAATACGCTGAGAACGTGGAACGGTTAGCGGGTGCGCTGCGCCAATATTCGTCATCTTTGTTTCCTTTAGTTTTATCTCTCATTTATTTCTCTTCCTCTCCTTTGCTCGCTATACTCAACAGCCCACGCGAGTAATCTGGACGCCAACGTCACGGGAGCAGTGAACCCGAACGATCTTAAGTCAGATATTCACTGCTGAGGGAATAAATAGGGATCCTGTAATTACAAAGTTTTAACGTCTCATGTTGCGTCGATAATTTCTAATGAATTTCGAGATTAGTTTATTGCAGTTTCCTATTGTTTCAAGAACGTATAATTTATTTATAAAATATTAAGTAGTCGTTTGTCGGATACGAAATTTCAAATAAGTTTGCGTCGATTCCTTGCGGATATATTCCACACAACAATATCGCACGTTCGTCAAGAAAAGGTTCAGAATTACATAGAGCTCGGTTTCAGTCGATCCTGGAAGTGCTGGATGATTTAAATTCCGGCGCCTCGACTGAACCCAGGGTAACGTGTCCTTTTTGTGCGACGGTGGATACAGACGCGTCGGACCTCCTCCTTCGGTAGGATATCGCTAGTCGGTAATAACGAATTTTTTGAGATCGAAGGTCCGAAACAGTCAACTAGATAAAATCACCCCTAAAAATGATCAGGTTCCCTGGAACCAGTTACCCTAGTTCGGTTCAGGAAACCTTGATTCGGTTCTTTGAAACTTTGATCATTTGTCTAGAGATGGGGCAATTTTAAGCTTCTAAATTTATTATGAAACATTTAAATTTGAGAACTTATTAGTTTGAATACAACAATCTGATTTTTATTTATGATGGCGCAAATATTAGCCCCGGTCCTAGAATGTATGAAAGAATAAACTGCCGTGGGAAAAAAACCAAGTATTGATCGGCGGTCGGGCCAGTCACAAGCGTAGTTTGAGTTGTATGATAGCGAACGCAAGCAAAAAATGATTGAGTGTAAGGGAAATGCCGAAAACCGATGAAACAAATCAGACTACAATTGCGGAAACAATTAAAATTTTTGGCCCACACATAGAGAGCAACTAGTGACTATAGTCTGGGTGAAATTTTCATTTTTCAACAAGTAAATGAACTTCGCGAATTCAGATTCCTCGGCTCGAAATACGTCAGAATACACCTAAAAAAATGCTCCCGACTCTTGAATTCGGAATCGGGGCCGATCCAAGACTATTATCTTTTTGTAAGTGCAAGTATATTCAACGATATTTTCATTCGTCTATTATAAAAAACCAATTACCTATCTATTTGTGCGAATACATTCACGATGCCGATGGTTGTGTGTAAAGATGTAGTCCATTTTGTTGAGTTATCAATTAACATAAAGCACTAAACATATCAATTGTCTGATTGTGATTAATTATATTACTTCGTATGTTTCACAATTACATCTGTAGGATGGACTCGAGGTCAGCAAGTATTATCAGAGATGTAATACAACGAGCTGGCGTCTGATGTAGGGTATGAGGAGATACCCACGACCTGCGATGAGTGCAACCAGTTAGGCATCAGCTCGCTACAACTCCATGCCATGATGCCTCTTGAATTTCGGGGTCAAAAATCGACGCATCGTTTCACGGAATATTCTGATGAAATTTGAGTTTGAAAATAAAATTCTGTGAGATAAATTGAACTAGCTATAGCAATTAAGCTTTTTGGATCCTGGATTTGGTGAAATGCATGCGTGATGCTGTATTCAGTCAGCGTGATGCTCAAAATACATATAAGCAAACATATTGTGATATTCAATCTTATAATATAAATATTAGACATCAAATCTGTAAATCAAAAATATTTGGAATAAATGAGACATCCGTATTCTTTCGTATGCAAATGATATGTGTATCGCTTATTCCTGAAATCTTTTTCCCTAACCAAAATAACGGAATCGCATGAAGAGAAAATTCAAGAGCTCGACTTTATCAGCTCATACTTGTACAAAAGCATGATTGCATAGGGATGATTGCTAGTGTCTTGATCATACGCTATGAAATAAGGATAAAATACACAGGATTAAACGCATAGACACGATAAAGCACGAGAGGGCTCGGAAAACCTCCTCGGTTTTTCTGTTCTCCTGATACCCAGAAAATTTTTTGGCTTCAATTATAAACTGCGAAAACGCTGTTCTAAAGCTAGAAATCATTCTTCTCTTTTTGTATCTACGATTTATTGAATAAATAAATACATAGGCAGGCATAAAGCTAGTTCTGCAAAGAATCATTCGCTCTCTCTATCAGACTAGAAATAATCAGGAAGGATTGAATGCATGCACATGATGAGGCACCAAGTTTCGGACCACCTCCTCGGGTTTCCTGTTCTCCTGATACAAATCTCCACTTTTCGAGAAACTTTCAATTTTCAGGGCCGGCAATCTAGAGCTCTGCATTATCACTTATGATCCGAAGCATGATTGAACGATCAAAGACACAGGCATGCATGCAGTCAGTCCTGCGATGCATCAGTTGCTCTCTCTTTCATACTAGGAATAAATAAACAGGGTGGAACGCATGCACATGATGAGGCACCCAGTTTTGGAATACCTCCTCGGTTTTCCTGTTCTCCTGATACCTAGAAAATTTTTTGACCAAATTCTAAATTCCGAAATACTTCCTCGGTTTTTCTGTTCTCCTGATACCCAGAAAATTTTTTGGCTTCAATCATAAACTGCGAAAACGCTGTTCTAAAGCTAGAAATCATTCTTCTCTTTTTGTATCTACGATTTATTGAATAAATAAATACATAGGCAGGCATATAGCTAGTTCTGTAAAGAATCATTCGCTCTCTCTATCAGACTAGAAATAATCAGGAAGGATTGAATGCATGCACATGATGAGGCACCAAGTTTCGGACCACCTCCTCGGGTTTCCTGTTCTCCTGATACAAATCTCCACTTTTCGAGAAACTTTCAATTTTCAGGGCCGGCAATCTAGAGCTCTGCATTATCACTTATGATCCGAAGCATGATTGAACGATCAAAGACACAGGCATGCATGCAGTCAGTCCTGCGATGCATCAGTTGCTCTCTCTTTCATACTAGGAATAAATAAACAGGGTGGAACGCATGCACATGATGAGGCACCCGGTTTCGGAATACCTCCTCGGTTTTCCTGTTCTCCTGATACCTAGAAAATTTTTTGACCAAATTCTAAATTCCGAAATACCTCCTCGGTTTTTCTGTTCTCCTGATACCCAGAAAATTTTTTGGCTTCAATTATAAACTGCGAAAACGCTGTTCTAAAGCTAGAAATCATTCTTCTCTTTTTGTATCTACGATTCATTGAATAAATAAATACATAGGCAGGCATAAAGCTAGTTCTGTAAAGAATCATTCGCTCTCTCTATCAGACTAGAAATAATCAGGAAGGATTGAATGCATGCACATGATGAGGCACCAAGTTTTGGACCACCTCCTCGGGTTTCCTGTTCTCCTGATACAAATCTCCACTTTTCGAGAAACTTTCAATTTTCAGGGCCGGCAATCTAGAGCTCTGCATTATCACTTATGATCCGAAGCATGATTGAACGATCAAAGACACAGGCATGCATGCAGTCAGTCCTGCAATGCATCAGTTGCTCTCTCTTTCATACTAGGAATAAATAAACAGGGTGGAAAGCATGCACATGATGAGGCACCCGGTTTCGGAATACCTCCTCGGTTTTCCTGTTCTCCTGATACCTAGAAAATTTTTTGACCAAATTCTAGATTCTGAAATACCTCCTCGGTTTTTCTGTTCTCCTGATACCCAGAAAATTTTTTGGCTTCAATCATAAACTGCGAAAACGCTGTTCTAAAGCTAGAAATCATTCTTCTCTTTTTGTATCTACGATTTATTGAATAAATAAATACATAGGCAGGCATATAGCTAGTTCTGTAAAGAATCATTCGCTCTCTCTATCAGACTAGAAATAATCAGGAAGGATTGAATGCATGCACATGATGAGGCACCAAGTTTCGGACCACCTCCTCGGGTTTCCTGTTCTCCTGATACAAATCTCCACTTTTCGAGAAACTTTCAATTTTCAGGGCCGGCAATCTAGAGCTCTGCATTATCACTTATGATCCGAAGCATGATTGAACGATCAAAGACACAGGCATGCATGCAGTCAGTCCTGCGATGCATCAGTTGCTCTCTCTTTCATACTAGGAATAAATAAACAGGGTGGAACGCATGCACATGATGAGGCACCCGGTTTCGGAATACCTCCTCGGTTTTCCTGTTCTCCTGATACCTAGAAAATTTTTTGACCAAATTCTAAATTCCGAAATACCTCCTCGGTTTTTCTGTTCTCCTGATACCCAGAAAATTTTTTGGCTTCAATTATAAACTGCGAAAACGCTGTTCTCGAGCTAGAAATCATTCTTCTCTTTTTGTATCTACGATTCATTGAATAAATAAATACATAGGCAGGCATAAAGCTAGTTCTGTAAAGAATCATTCGCTCTCTCTATCAGACTAGAAATAATCAGGAAGGATTGAATGCATGCACATGATGAGGCACCAAGTTTTGGACCACCTCCTCGGGTTTCCTGTTCTCCTGATACAAATCTCCACTTTTCGAGAAACTTTCAATTTTCAGGGCCGGCAATCTAGAGCTCTGCATTATCACTTATGATCCGAAGCATGATTGAACGATCAAAGACACAGGCATGCATGCAGTCAGTCCTGCAATGCATCAGTTGCTCTCTCTTTCATACTAGGAATAAATAAACAGGGTGGAACGCATGCACATGATGAGGCACCCGGTTTCGGAATACCTCCTCGGTTTTCCTGTTCTCCTGATACCTAGAAAATTTTTTGACCAAATTCTAGATTCTGAAATACCTCCTCGGTTTTTCTGTTCTCCTGATACCCAGAAAATTTTGCGGCCTAAATTATAAACTACGAAAACGCTGTTCTAAAGCTCGAAATAATTCGTCTCTCTCTGTATTTACGATTTATTGAATAAATAAATACATAGGCAGGCATATAGCTAGTTCTGCAAAGAATCATTTGCTCTCTCTATCAGACTAGAAATAATCAGGAAGGATTGAATGCATGCACATGATGAGGCACCAAGTTTCGGACCACCTCCTCGGGTTTCCTGTTCTCCTGATACAAATCTTCACTTTTCGGCAAACTTTCAATTTTCATAGCCGGTATTCTAGAGATCCACATTATCAGTTCCGGTTTGTGTGAACGCATGATTGAATGCATAGAGAGGCACATGCTAAGGCCTGCAAGCAACGAGGTAATTCTCCGATCCTACGTCATAGAAGTAGGATTGGGCTTGGAATCCAGATAGGAATACTCATGATCGCATAGAATCAGGCCTGCAAGGTCATGTCCTGATCCTACGTTATAGAAGATTGGATTCACAGGAATGAATGCATGCACGTGATAAAGCACTCGAGGTTTCATCATTCTATATTCATCTATTTGTATTTATAAAATCAAATCTAATTGCAATCAAATAATCATATAAGCGGAGCATTTGTTTATCCTGGAAAAGCATTCTACGATCACTTTTATGAGGTTTCATGTCCGCAAAAATATTAATATTCGGCGCCAATTTGAATTTGGTTTTTTCGGACTCCAGGAGTGGTACTTGTCAGAGCGGCTGATGCCTGCATCTGCATTACCATGCTTGTGGTCAACTATTTGGTCTACCATCTTCTCCCGATAATTCGGCATTTCAGTCGATTCGGTGCAACGAACTCGGACTTATCCAGTGCTTACAAACAGTCACATTTCTTTGCTTTTGACTGAACATATCTTACGTGGAGATGGATCCAAGTGAAGTGGAGTTTTTGGGAGAGAAGAAGTTTGTTGAAATAATACCAAGTTTTTCGTTCAATCAGATACATCTAATTTCTGGTTCTGTAGGACCGTTTCGAGCCGGTTTACCAACCCTAGTACCGATATGGTTAGCTGTGAATTTAAAACAACAACAAAAGTGCCGTATCGTTAGACAAGAGTGGATGAGCGTTGATGTACTGAACGAAGTCAAAACAGCCGAACAAAACAGCGAGTTAATATTACTTACTCGAATCTTTGCTTGACAATCCTTTCTAACCTTAAAAAATGTATCATTCAATCGTCTTTTGGAGTCTGTGTCGTCAAACATTCAACAAATTTTCCTTTACGTAGATTCTTCACAAAAATGCCAAGCGATCATTATATGGACGAGGCTTTAGTATTACTGGGCGTAGCTTCAGATGATATTGAGGATTCAGATCAGATTCGAACTATTATAAAGGTGCGAAATCATGTGACGAAGCCAAAACATTGTGCTAAAGGCTTTACTACATCTATTTTTTTTTTGTAGGATATTTGGGATATCAGAATGTCCAAATTAAGAACATCCGGTGATTCTTTAGTGAAGAGCGATAGCACGTATGGTAAACTAGACCATTTAACTCCAATGGAGGTGAACAGTTTTCGACCTCTATTTCCTCACGTTCTTGACCAAATTTTGCGCCTTCAAATGGTAGTCATTCATTTGTCTAGTATATCTCTATTGGTAGTTCTTTTCTCCACTGATATGAAAATTCTATATTCCAGTGTGGGTCTACACAGATAGCAACGCAAAGCTCGCAGGATACGCAATAACGATTAACTGTAATCCCTTTTTAATGAATCTGCAGCTCAGGTGATCAGTGTGAATTTCTCGGGGTATAACTATTGACTTTTCCAAAATAAAAATGAAAAGCAATAAATGATCATAAGAGACAACAATGATTAATATTAAAATAATTTATTTGTCATTATTTCATTCATTTTTCTTTTCTTCTTTTTTAGTTCTGGGTATTATAATCATACACAACAACTTTTACAAGTATTTATTACAATGTCAAAATTAAATCCGTAAGTGTAGTTGGAGCAAAATTAGGATGTATCATTACAATTAATTTAGTTTTTTTTTGAAAAGCAGTTTATAAAATGCCATTGCATCAACTAACGGCATGTCTACAAACATTTGAAAGTATTCATGTTTTACGTGTCCTTTAAACATCAGGATGTGCACTACATTTTTTTCACTTTCACACAAAATACCTATAATGTATTATTAGCTAACATCATAAACATTTTCTTTCATTCTGTACAACCGCGAACTCGCGTATCGCGAACAATAATCAATTATAATAATAAATTTGCTTGTTTTCTTTTTTACATAACTTATTACAATAATTTTGTGCGATCTATGTCCATCCAAAAATCGACATCTACCTATTTGTCGAGATATTTGTGACATCTTACAGTTTTTCTTCCGCTCTCTTTCCACAAAATGCTCCCAGTTTCATTGAATTTTCAAATTATTTATGGAAGCAGCAGGTGAACATGAAGCGAAAACTTATCCTATATTTTATTCGTTTGATTATTAAAGCGCCAGCTACACAGAATCAAAATACATTTGATACACTTATGGCAAACGTAAGCACATGTTAATATAAAACATGTTTTGATTAAGCCTTTCATTTTTCATTCATTTATTTATCTTGTTTTCTCCAAATCACGGTCAGCACCGTATAATTTGGCGCGTGGCAGATTTATGTTCGAAATAATTTTAGTGAGGGCACCGCGTCGTCGTAATTAGGTAATAAACTACTTACTATTTCGCTAATAAGAAGACATTTTCTATTCCCAACAAAAAGCAAAAAAAACAATTAATCTGACTTCTCTGATAATTCGTGTGCTTCGTTCATCTTCTGGATATCCTAATAAGAGTTTATGTACCCATAGACTCACTGGCCATTGGTCGATATTTCTCTACACCTATAAGTACTGTGCATTTATTTGTGCTAATAATCATAATAACTAATCACTTTTCTTTATGTTATAAATTAATTGTGTAATATAACAATGATAATAATGATGATAATAATAATAACTATGATAGTGATCTCGTTGTCTATTAGCTCTTCGTGTGACCAAGACAATAAAATATTCATTTTACATTATACCTATGAATTAATTTGATCTTTGACTCTGAACCTGTATTGTGAAAACGGCTTGTTTCTATTCTAAATAATTATATTTTGAGAGTTTTTTTTATTATATTTAAGTAGACTTTGTTGAATATCTATTAATCTATTTTACATACATATAGGTAGGTAGGTATAGTATGCTCAATATTAATCAAGCGCAGCAGATCATACAAATTATCACTCAACAAGTTGCCCAATCATAGGTATTCACATTCGAAACTCATACTGTGAAGTTTTAACAAATAATGCATTACGAATGCATTTGTTCTAATTATTATAACAATTGTGACCAATTTCCAAGGACGCTAAAAAATCATTTTTTTAATAATAAACCTTATTGTCATCTAAGAATCCGGATACAATTGATATATTACACGCATCCTGACACTTTGCCTCCTGTATAACGATAACGTAATTGGTGATATTTATTTATTAATTTTTTTTCACACTTCCTAGCGCGATTTTTAGGTCGGGAAATGTTTTTTGCATTCGATTCAGATAACAGCAGCGCGTGTATTGTATAGGTAGATATACATTCAGGTATATGAATAAAAACGATTAACACTTGATACTTGATTCACTTGAATCTACATTGCGAATTATTTGAATGTCGTTGCAACAATAAGATTTTGTAAATTCATTATTATTATTATATCGATGTTGTTGAGCTAACTAATTAACTTATAATTATTGATGTCAACCATAATGATTACCGCACCTCGAGCATTTCTTTTTGTTCTCCTCCATTCTTATTTTGTTCTTGCCTCCTTCGTTCAAACGTAGTAATAATTGTACATGTTAAAATTGTGCTCGCGTGTCCCTAAAAGTAGGTAAAATCGGTGTCACGCGTTTGGCAAATCGCTCGCATCTTCTTCAAAAGCTGCTACTTGCTGCACCGGCCTTTCCTGGAGCGCCAATTGCTTTACTTTTTCCGCCCAAATTGGTCCCTCCGCCAACACCCTGAAAAAGTTGATAAAACATAAAGATCGTAAGCGTGAAAGAGGGAGAGATGAAAAAAAAAAAAACAAACTGACGCAATTGCTGCAATAAAGTAAAAAGAAACACTTTCCCTTCCCCGAAGTGCAGTGTTATCGGTGATTTTACCTTCTGGTATTGTCGCTGACGAGGCTGTCCGGGGCTCCGTAAACCGGAGGATTGGCGTAAGGGTCGTATCCTAAAACTGAGAGCATCGGGGCTATGTCCGGCATGTCGCGAACGACGTCATCCGGGATGTGACCGACCCACTTGGTCAGCGCCTCGAGGTTTACGGGCTTGATTACCTGATCCGAAGACCGTTCAACCCTGGGACAAGAAACGACGGTATTTGGTCAGCGCAGTATTTGATCCAATAACGGGCGTTTCGTAGGCGGAATGGTTTGGAGCATCGGCAAGCTTATACATATAGTTCCAACTTCTAGTGGGTCGTAAAACTACGCCGATCGTATATTATACCGGGCAAGTACCCGGAAATGAAGTATTCAGGCTAACGATAAGCTATACTGCTCAAACTATACGCAGTATAATTCGACTAGAATTGAAAGGGGATAAATTTATGCGCACAACAGATTGCACAGAGGATCAAGGTGTCGCTTGCAGGGTACGGAAAATTGGAAACCGCTAAGTTATGAGCTACGATAATAATAATACAATAATTAGCGATTGCTTACTTGCTCAGCGGTACGCCCCCCGGTTTGTTGATGAATTCTTCGTGGTGGAGAACCGAATCGTTCCATGGGACGTCGAGGAACGCCAATATTCGTTTCATCCAATCTTTCGGGTGTAGAACCAACTGCTCGTAAGGTACCATGAGGCATTTGTCCGAGCCAACTTCTTTGCACTGACCATGCATAACGGAAATTGCGTGATTCCATTTCGTAAGACATTGTCGGTACGACGTCAAATCAAACCCTGTTATGGTGACCTACGTTAAAAATGAATCATGTATTGTCAATCGGCGAGGTAATTATTTTGCAGATTCGGAAAATTTCATTGAATTCTCAGAGGTATAACTTAGTTATTACAGATGTAGTAGAACGAGAGGGTAGAATGTGTCTGGCTAGGGACCTATTATGCCGATGTAATATAGAAAAAAGACACAAAAGATAGAGGAGAGGGGAAAATCATAATGTCCCGCAGTCTCCTCATTTGTAATTCAAGTAGCCAATATGCAAAAACTTGAAATCTTGGTTACAAATAGGATGAAACAAGAAGACGTTATTATACAGTTCTCCATTTTGTTCAACATCTTATACATTTGTTTTTATGACAAAACAACTTTTACATCCGAGAAAGAGAATAGAGGAAAGGAGAAGCGAGTAAGAGAGAATCGTTAAAACTCCGCGGGCTTTGAAAGCCTCCATTAAAATTATACTGCCTGTACATCGTATACCTTACTTTACGTTACATCTCGTCGGAAACGAAACAAATTAGAACTGGTGATCTTGTCCAAGATTTTATAATATATTTTGAAAAACAATGGAAAATAAAATAGACGAAAAAATAGAGACGGAGAAAAGTCACACCCACCTTTCTCGATATTATGGAATGGACCGTAGCTCTCCCGTCACGAACCATAAACAAAAATTTAGCGTTAGGAAATAGTTCGAGAACGTACGATCCCATTTTAAGGGTCAAAGGATCCTTGTTGCATAGACGAGGTGCTGGTTCACCGTGACGCGCTATAACTTCGAGACAGAATGCTGCAATGGCGCTGTCCATCACCTGTGCGGATCATAAAACAAAGAAGTAAAATCGTGTGTTATACATACGTACATAAGCGTGACAGGTATATGGATGTACGAAGGAAGGGTGCATTATCAAACTTTACAAAGTATCTCCGCGATGCACGCGTCACGCGGGGCTTGTATAAAGGCATATCGAAATTCTAAAGTCAATTCTTGATCCCTCGCTTTTGCCCATCAATCTTCAAAAACTTCGTAACACGAGCTACGCTCTCACAGCTCTGTCGGCTGCTAATCTGTTATCAGTTTATTTCGGGTCTCCTCTCAACGCTGATGGCATATCGACGACGTTATATGGATCAACTAGACGTACTAACGAGATTTGTATTGATACGTTAAGCCTAACAGAGACGTATTTGACTACTTTGCAGTTTGAAATAGACGATGAATTCTTCTCTCGATTTGATTTTTCTACATAAGTGACGAATTAACGCAGTCTGCAGAACATGTAATAGTAATGCTAGGGCGCTTTAGGACTGCCGAAAATGTCTGGTGCCTGATTTATCGAATATGAATTTATACGCGATCAGGAGAAAAAGGATTCAAAGTAAAAATGTTTTAATTGGAAAGAAGACAATCTGAAGATTCACTAACAATTTCGATATACGTATACATCTAGAATGTGAGCAATGGGGAGAAAATTTGCTTCGCAAAAGGTACTTTACATAGCTTAGAGGAAAATTATTCATGGGGTGCTGTAGTTTGTTGGAAAAAATAAACTAGATGACAAAAAAAAAAAACGATAACAAAAATACCCCGGATTCTCACCTCTTTTGAGATTCCAGCTTCCTCAAGTCGTACACTTTCTCGTTCTGACTTGAGCCAATGGGATCTCATCTGTAGAATCCTTGGTATGACTCTCGTCTCTTGACCACATCTATAAAATCAATAATTTAAACAACAAATCAGTGGTTAATCATAACAATTCGACTATACAAATTCCTGAACCTGATTTTGGTGTTATGCAAATAATGGATACATAAAACATTTTTCCATAGCATGTAAAATCGCTACACCTATTACATCCACGTGTTTCATTATTATATTGTTAATATTTATTTTACGAATAGTTTTTCGGTAAATAACTATACTGCAAAAATTATACCACAATGTTGTCTATGTGCAGGAAACATTATGCACGCGCATGTCCGTGTTCACATGTGTATGATCCGAATGTATAGTATAACAAAAACTTTACAGTTATTTTATGCGTTAGTTACATCGTCACGTCTTCGAGCCGCGTTTGAGCCGAGGAGATCTACTTTTCCGTCAGGATACATATAATATATGTATACTGTATATACAAAACACACAGGATATCTGAATATATATTTATCGGTTGAAGGGCGGCAACTTCCCTCAGGGTTTTACAACACCTGAGCGTATCGCGCCTCGGTGTTGTGCACTTGTATCACTTGTTATTGCGACCATGTGCTCTGCTATCCTATCCAACCTGAGGGGAAAAAAAGTGTAAAGAATCCGTTTCGTTTATACCATGTATACGCGTCCGGAGAAGGATTCGAAAAGAAAAGTCCCGCGGCACGTCGCGTTACGTGGCGTAGCGTCGGTGGGGCATCGGTGGTACGGGATGAAGAAGGATGAGAGTAGAGGATAGAAAAAGTAAAAAAATTTGGGAAGCAATAGGGGTGAAAAAGAAGCGAGAGCGACGGTAACCGTGTACGTGACTCGAGATACTTTAACGTAACGAAACAGCATTGCCCGCAAAATGTCCACCCGGTCTTCCCCATTCTTTTTCAGGATTTACCGCCAGTCACGTCTTAGCCTGCACCTTCCGCGGGTCGTTCTGCAGGTCCCGAAGTAAATGTTTGGATTCAATTATCCTAAGGAGACATTTACAGGCGCACCCTTTCCTTCCTTTTTCTTTCATTTTTATTCGTTCATTCTATCTTACTTTCTCCATTCTCAGGCGCCTGTACATGCTTAGTTTTTACCAATACTATCCACGATAAACTTTTTGGTATACGAATCGAGTATCGTCGAGAAAAAAAGCAACGAAACGTCGATTCGTCATCTCACCTGACGTCCGGGTGAGCGTCGAGCATTGCTCTCATCAGAGTTGTTCCCGACCTCGGTACACCACCGATGAATATCAACGGCATAGTTCTGTCGTAGGGATAAGCTTTGTGGTCCGAAGCACCGATTACGAATTTCTGCAAACACAAAAAAAAAAAAAAAACAATCATCAAACATTTTCGATAAGATGTAAGTAGGAGGGTGGTACATTTATTTCGCAAGGGTATCAAAATTTTACGTCACCAATACCTCGAGGTTTCTCACGGGAGAGTAAAAAAGGAAAGGTGAAAATTTCAAGTCGGTCGATTCCAATCGTAACATCCGAAATGGTGCTCTACAAGGTCTAGGTTGATGGATTTAATACGTCCAATTGATGCGACGACAAAACCTTCGGGATTAGGGGAATTCGGGATAAGAGGAGTAGGATATAATTAATGCACCTATATAGGTAGCTAGTAAAATTTGACAAATGGGTTATAGTTTGACATAGGTAAATTAATTTGCGGTTAATAACAAGGTAGCCGTTGATAAATCATTGGCAAGCCAATTAGTTCGACTATGTATAAATTAGGCAAAATATTCACGCAGATATTTTAGTCAATCATACTCTATACGTCTGAGTGATTATCATCAATAACGCGGTTTCGATATTCAGAATTTCGACACAAAGGACATGTACCGATGCGCAGATTAATCCATAGACTTTTTTATTTCGGACTATTATAATTACGGTATCGATCGTGTACGTTCATTCGGTAAATCTACGAAACAATTCTATACTGAGGCGCAAGAAGGCAAACGACTTTCCCATACGCCTAGGTAGAAAGTAGCCACACGTCTTCCTCAAATATTGTCCGTAGTTTCGAAACGACGTACGGCAATCAAATATATCCCATCATCAAATCAAAAATGTTCGGTTTCTACATTCATCTTGTCGCTACGTGATTTCGAGAGTATCAAAAACTTTCGCGAGTCTCGTTCCATCTATCGATTCAAGCATATTCCGGGTAGCGCAAGAAATACCCTCTACGTCTCCTTTTCCTATAGAAACCTCACGTTTAACCGTAATTCTAAACCAACCCCCAAACTCCCACTCCTCGTTCCGTTAGTTTTTCACTCTAGAATCTGCTGTATACAGGTAAAGGTACTTATATTGCGTAATTTAATCAACATCCTAAATTACCTGTATGGATACTTCAATTAGAATGTTACAAAGGATAAAACCGATGATGATTTTTTTTTTTTTTGCCACATTACACAAAATTTTCTACGCCGTACGCTCGATTCGCGTTGCTTAGACGCACAGGTGGTAATATTCATAACTAATGACCCGGTAAATTTTGGGTGAAATTTTCGCACCGAGGGTACATACATAAATAAATTTCACGTGTATCCGGTAAGAGAAGTGTTGCAGGCATATTACAGTTGGGAGTTGAATGTGATTGGAAACGTTAACTGTACGGGGGTGAAATTTGTAGGCCTGCTTTAATTAACCTAATTGACTGTATTACGGCTATAAATATATCCGTATATACCTGTTCACATAAATTAGATACCGTATACACCATAGTATACAGAGACAATATGTATTACCTACGTGTAGTCAAAAATTTTTCGTAATCGGTATAACAAGGGAGGTATATGTAATGTATGTACAAGTCGCGTTCGTCGACCCCGCAAAGACTACAAAGGGGGCTGGTTTGAAAATCGAAAAAAATAAGTGGAGGATTTTTTGTTTGTTGTTTGTTTTTTTTTCTAAACGAAAGACTGAAGGCGAAGTGCGGAGCCTGAATGTTCGGTGGCGCGGTATCGTAAAATGAAAAATATCGCACAATACGGTCGCCGTAAATTTTCTATCACCTTGCTTCTTTGCCTTTTCCGAGGTTCGTGAATACTTGTACGTATATTATACATATATATATATATATATATATATCTACGTAACGGTATACACAGGCGATCTATACCATAAATCGTATAAGAAAACTGTTTTGGACTCCAAAAATCGTTCGGCTTTGTACATACTCCTTATATAGTATGTATATGTGAAAATTGTTATCGTAAAGATATACGATAAATTTTATAGAATAGAAGACCACAAGTTTGGCAGCAGAATAGCAGGTTTTTTTTTTTTTTTTAAGAACTTCGACTATAGTTTATTTTTTCTCCTGTTTGCATATAGGTGTATAAATTCAGTTAAGGATATAGGTAGGTATTAGAAGAAAGAACGGATTCTACTAACGGAAAATAGGGAGAAAATAAAGTGTGTAGAAATAACTAATAAAGGCATTGATAATGTTTTCCATACTTTTGACATATTAAACGTCAATTAAAAATTTTTGTTTTGTGAAAAAATTCACATTTTAAAAATAATAGCTTCAATCGTTTTTATACCAACGCGCATAGATCTTTGGTATGCAGATTGTCGTGATTTTTTTTATATTCTCAGGCTGAAATTCTTCTGTTCTATAAAACACGAGACAAAACATACAGATTTTTCTTTTTTTACTTTTCAACATCACGTATGCAGAGTTTAAAATAATATATATCTACGGTTTATATATTTATTTTTTGATCGCAAGAATATCTGCTTTTTTCAAAGTAGATATACGTTGTGCGCGAGGTGGTTCGAATGTTTGCACAACCCTCATACATACATATGTATCGATAGGCATATACCTACTATACATATAGATGCGGGGAATTATTATTTTAGTTTTTTATCGTATCCCTCGAAATCTCTTGTTCCTTGTAAGTTGAGAATTGAAATTTCAACCATATTGTAGATGTCTCTATCAACTCACGTATGCAGTTAGTAAAATGGAAAAGAAAATGAAAACGGCATAAAAAAGAATAGGAGGGATACATTTATAGAATAGGAAATGAAGAAGAATAGCAAAAGTAAAAAATAAACGAGGCTCATCGTCATTATATTACTCATTATTACCCAGAAACGCGATTCCAGAATTAAATAGATAGAGGAAATCTAATTAGTTCAGAGTGTTGCAACAATTGTACGAAAGTTAAACGTTTTATCAAATTTGCGATAATTGATATATAGATTACACGGAAAAATATGGGACAGATTAATAGAACTGTAAAAAAAAAAAAACATTTTACTATGCAAATTTATGAAAAATATGCAACTTTAACGAGTCGAATCTGCAATCGTACTCTATTATCGCGGATTATTACCAGGAACATATTAAAAAAATATGAAAAAATTTCAATTGACATTACCAACACGAATAAACGACGTACTCGTACAATTTCCAGTTGATACGGCCGCCTAATAAATTTATACCGGGCGTAATAGCCGCCGTAATTCAGCGGCTCCTATAGATAAGGCGCAGGAGCCGGTAGTTTGCATGCGGTGGAGTAAAACAGGAGGCCCTGGGGGCCGCGGAAATTTGAATAGAATAATGTGTCGCACTGTGCAGATCATGCACGCCGAATGTACTTCCGAATAACGGAGTGGATGATGCAGTTCGTGCAACGGTGGATTTTACCGCAGACTGGGACCGAAGTAAAAAATGAACGAAAAAATGCTCGATTAAAATGTTCCATGAAAACGCGTCAACGAGTCCGGTATAAGGTTCAATTTATTCATCGTATAATTATAGGAGACTGGAGCTTTATGTACGCATGAATTGCGAATCGAAACTGGCGCGTGTCGGAAACAAGGTAATCAAAAAAGGGAAGAAAATTTTTTTTCGGAGTTCTCGCTGCGAATGAAACGAGAAAAAAGAATAAGAGAAGCGTCTAGACTGGCTAATATAACTGCTGGGATTGTCATCGAATTCGACGCTTCAGCAGTGTAGATAATTGCAGTGGGTACAGGAGCGGTTAAGAATTTAATTGGATGTTGTCACCGTTTTGGCTATTGCATAATTAATGCGCCCTATAACACTGTACACGTATATAGTATACGTCCATTTCCTACTTGATTAATTATACCTACTCGCAATCAATCTCTCGAGGCGTCTCTCACCGGTTGCTAATAGTGGTTCGTCATACACATCTATATACATATATATATATGTATACAACATGTCCGTATACAGTAGGTATAAATCTCCGGAATTATAAATAACTTCCGTTATAAAAAATTCTGCAACTTTTTCAGTTTTTATATCAGTCGAATTTGGCAACTTTCATATATTTAAGTGTGCTTTGAGACATCGAGACAAAAGGTTTCAATGAGAAAAAAAAAAAAAAATGCCTTTTTTCAGTGGTACAAATAAATTCCTCTGACTCGGTATTATATCATAGATTTTAATTGAAAAAGGAATTTGAGAATTGAATAGAAGTTTCAACGATTACAAAGAACAATTATATAAATATATGTATAGAATCGACGGGGCGGCGTGTTCATTCGATTTTGAATTTGAATTGAGCTTCGAAAATAGCGAAAGTCTCGTATAAGTTTAAGCTGAGTCGAGAATCCAACTTAGCGTGAATGTTGCAGCGGAGTAAGAGCGAGTTTCCAGTTATCTCTTTTCTCAGGGCTTTAGTTGAGAGAAAAGCATCTCCAGTTCGCGTATAGCCGCGGTACCGGGGTGCACGTAGCGTTATAAGCAGAGCTTTCGTTGCCGCATTGTGCTCGCCGGGTAGACGTCAAATATAGGGTCGGAAAAAAACATTAAAAAAAAAAAGAGGGAGAGAGAGAGAAAGAGAAGAAAAGAAAAAAAAAATTAATTCGAACAAAAAGAAAACGGGACGGCCGTGGTATGAAAAATAAGAGAATTCCTTCATCCGACAGATCACGTATACGTAGTTAGCTATGTGTAGTTTCATTATTAGACAGACACAAAGCCTATACGTATACATATATACAGAGACGTACGTGTTCGTTTGTTCTTTCTTCACAGTCCGACTGATGGCGCTAATGGTGGACGGAGTTTTGCGAACCGGACTATTCCCTATGTACATACATGATATATTTTCTATGTCCGTGAACTGGACATCTGATGGAAACCACCACGATGGAAACCGAGGAACAAAGTGTTTTTTATTTTTCCTCTCCATCTCTCTCTCTCTCCCTCTCTCTCTATGTGAAAAATTTTACAATAGCGACTACGCGGGACTAAAAGCTGGATAATTGACCGCATTTTAAAACGAGTTTCGTACCAACACAGGTGTACGTACATGCGCAAAGTTTCAGAGACAATGAAAAAAACGGCGCGACAAGATCAAAATCTGGATGTACCTACACATAAATGAAAACTGATATTTTCATAAGATTTTTTCTTCTCTTGGATTTTTGTTTGAATATTCATTTCCTATTTTGACGATGGAAAAAGTCAGTCCTCTTTGAATACGATAGTTTTCCTATAGTTTGCGTGCGGTACAAAAGGTACACCGATTTTTCTTTATTCTTATTCGCATACACTCGCAGTCAAGAGTTTTCGCAGATCGGTCGTTCAACTTGGAGACTCAACGTTGAAAGTTCTTTCATTCGTTTTTAATTTGTTTTTTTTCTCTTTTAGAATTCATTCGTGTTCTCTTCGGTTGATATTATTTTTCCGAATTGAGATGTATTTTCAAAAAGTAGACGATACTCGAACACGATACATGCAAATATCGGTACGTAGGTATTATATGTAAATATATAGAAAACTGCATCGAACACGCGCGCGGATATACACGTGGGTGAGCGCTTTTTATTTTTTGCCGAGTAGAAACTTTGCGTATAACTTTTTAAAAGTCGTCTTAACTAAAGCAGGATCGGGAGTTTACACCGCGAAACTAGTCTCAAAGGTAACACTGTATGGTACTACTTATGTACCCACTTCGTAGCTACCGGAGTCGTGTTCTGGAACAGAAAATTTCTGTACAGGAAAGAATAGTTTATGTAATACATGTACATACACACGTGTATGCGTCCCTGTGTGCGAACAACTCTGATTTTTAACTCGTATATGAAAAACGTGACAAACGACGAGGCGAAAATATCGTATGTAATATACAAACGAAAGCCGTGGAAACCTATAAAGAGAGTGAATGGTTTCCATCGCCGAATCAAGTTCTTTTAGATTTTTATTATCATTATTTTTTCCTACATATGTACCATATGCACATACCTAGTTATCTCGCAGTGCGGATAGTGAGCAAAAGCTGAGGAGAGTCTAGACACGACTTTTACAGTAAAGCGAGAAGAAGTAGTCTAGGTCAGTGACGTGCCAAAAAATTAGAAGGACTTTCGGGATGCCATGGCTACTGAAAATAAGAAAAGGGAAACCAAAGAAAAGCGCCTGTCATTTGTCACCGGGCAACGACGCGACTTCGTAGTTCGTGGTGTGTAGATTAGGTGGACGTCGGATATACTACTTCTTCTCTGCAGGATTTTCTACTAGACCCATAGAAAAAAAAAAGGTTAATCATCCTTGGATTTTCACTAAAAAGGTTTTAGCCAAGATCCCGTTCGTATACCGTGCGCTCCGGGATTCGGATTCGGCGAGAGAAAATCAGGCGGAGCAAGAAGAAGAAATTAACGAAAAGTCACCATTATTACTTACGTAGATATCCAACGAAAACGTCGATCGTTGAAAATTAATCAATGATCCTAGCTTTGAAAATATGATGTGGATGTTTTTTGTCAAGAATTAAAAAAAAAACAAAAAAATTGTATCTGCGAAAAAAAAAGAGTCCGGAGTTATGAACAGGGCCGCGTTGTTGGGTCGAATAGACAGCGGCGTTAAATTGTGTTCAATCGGTTGGAATAATTCGTATACCGAACCCTCAAAAAGTGTAGAGGGAGAGAGAAGGATTTCCATTTCTTCTTCACTAACTGAAACGTCGAAGCGCAAGATTTCGATGCTGCAGGGGAGAAATATAAGCCCGTATGTATGTATGTACTATACGCACCATGTGAGTTGGATATCCGTTCGCACGTATGTACGGGCGGCGCACACAGAAACGCAACGAGATATCAGAGGGTGAAACTGAGCGAGACGCGAGGGAAAAAATTTCTAAAAGAAAAAAAGTATTGAAATTGAAAAAAAAATTGAGCAGAAAAAAAAAAAAAAAAACGAATGGCGAGAGAAACGTGGAGATAGACACCGCTGCCATGGAAGAAGAGTAGAAAGAGGGAAGGGGGCGTATAACGTGCGATGAATAATTTCTGCGTCAAGATAATAAATTGTATGACCACGCGACTGGCAATTGTTTCAAACTATGACTGCAACGAGCCGTTTGTAATTGGGGTCACAGTTAGAAGAAAAATTACGAAATTTATTACGCCGGAAACTGAGCGGTAGTTGGCCGGTTGTTCCGTAAACGTGTTCATGTTTCTTCCTCATTCGATAATTGTAGCGCGTCGTATCGCGGAGGGTGACAGCGATAGAAAAATAATCAAAAAAATGACGACCGAACGAATGGATGAAAAATTAAATTGAGGGAGAGAGAGAGCTGACGATGATATGAAAGAAAAAATGGGAAAAACGATGCTCGTGATATCTGCATCGCGCTGAAACTTTAGAGGGTGAAAAGAATACGTCGATGATATATATTGCGGATATAGAGATATACAGTAGATAGACGAGTATGGGTGTATAAAGTTATTGGAAAAAATGGTAGAAGAGAACTCTGTGAATCCTGATTGAGTCGTGTTGGACGACAAAAGGGGGGGGGGGGAATGGAAAAAGAAAAAAAATGGAAAAAGAAAAATTTCACGGCTGGCCATCTTCCGGGTGGATGACCGAGAGGCGAACGGCGACACAATCAGTGATATATATGTATATGTATGGATCGTACATATATACCGCGTAGATATGGCAGCTCACTTTTATTCTTCTATTATTTACTTTTCAAGCGTCGCCAAGATTGTTGAACGTTTGAAACGGAAGTGTCTGGATTTATCACAGCGGAAATTCCGGGGCAAATTTTTTACAGTTATACCCTGTAGGAACGGTTCTAAAATGAAATGTCGGATCTAAGGATTTTCTCGCTCATTGGAATTTTAGTACATTTTTACAGGTGGAGGGAAAAGAAGAAATAATTTCATGCGAACGAGCCAGACTCTCTTCCCCCTTTCGAATTGAAGAAATTCAACGTAAGAAAATATCGCAGTTTTTTCAAACAGCCTAATCAATGTAATCTTACAACTTATGCAGTTTGATATAACTACAGGTGAATGTCTATAGGTACAATATAACCGAGTCCCCCAGGAGTCATGCGGTATGGAATTGTATGCGGAGGTGATTTTTTTTTACTTTTCTCCGTTCATTCTTCTTCTCTTAATGTCAGCAGCAACTAAGAATTTAAAGAGCGCGAGTCCGTATATACGCGAATTGGTTTTTTTCCTTTCTTTCCTCTTTTATGGGACATAAACCTTTTTCTCTCCCATGATTTTATTTCCGCACCTCAACTCAGCTGCTTTTCTTCTTCCGGCCGTATCCGCCGATTTTTTTTTCTTTCTTTCTTTTCTTATCCCTTCGTCTCCATCTTTCTTTTAGCTGCGGCAGAGTTTCAACCGTCCGCGGAGACGCGCTCGTCTTTTTATTTCATCTAATTGTAAATCTGGGCAATTCAGCTATGTACAGGTATACGGGAAACTGCGCGCTCCGTCCGAAATTTTCTCATGTCACTTAACGTATATTTGTAAAAGACAAAAAGACGTATAGGAGACAAAAAATGAGAGAGAAAAATATAGGGGAACGGAAGACGTGAGACTCGTGCGGGATGTCAATTTTTTTGTTCGCCCATTTACTATACGGTGTATAGATGTGTATATATATATATATAGTACGTGCGGTAGATACATAAGGAATTTACCTCCTTGGCGATCATTACCGGGGTCGGCCCTTCCTTTCCGGGTCCGCAGATGATTCCGAGCTGATAAAGAACAAGGAGGAAAAGTAACCCCGCGAAGCACAAGATGGGAGCCTTCCGGCCCCCCCGAGGTGACAGAAGTGACATCCCTCGGGTCAGGCACGCCCTCGCGATACGATGCCAATTGTCA
Source organism: Athalia rosae (assembly GCF_917208135.1). Classification (NCBI taxonomy): domain Eukaryota; kingdom Metazoa; phylum Arthropoda; class Insecta; order Hymenoptera; family Athaliidae; genus Athalia; species Athalia rosae. The sequence goes on along the minus strand of NC_064028.1, from coordinate 18,381,829 downwards.
CGGCCACCACAGCGTCTTTAACAGCCGAAAATCTGCAGCTGGGGGAATGAGGCCTCCAGATTACCTAGACTAACTCATCCCCATCTGAAATCAGACGAACGAAAAATTATAAGAAATAATGAGAATGAATGCCACGGACAATTTCATATCGTAAAACTAAGGCGAGGAACCAAATTTTCGGACGTTTCGGGAGCTCAGTTGTTATAGTTATTCGAAGCTATAGGTAGCGCCATTTTATACAACAATTTGTATGATCAGAAATGATTGAAATATTTTTAATACATGTTGTATCAATACGTGACGTGCGATATTTATGCATTTGGATATAAGTCAGATGCGCATAAAAATATATATCATGTACAGTTATGCAACTGCTATATATGCGAAATACATATACCTATATACGCTTCATACACATGTCCATATATAGGTGTGTACTTTACGTTAAATTCATGGTGTCTGTCGACCGCCTGCACCGGACTAAGCAAATCAGATTAGTGAGCGACATCGGTATTCCCCATGGCGGTGCGCGGTGACGAATAATGATTGTGATTGGTGGGTTAGCTAGTACACCGTCTATAATAAATATATATATACATATACGTATATATGTGTAGAGTCCTGTGCGCCTGACGCACGTCCTACACCGTTCCAAATTGAGTTTTATGTATTTTTTTATTTGTTTTATGTGTTTTCCACATTTTTTCCCTTGTTTTTTTTTTTTCTTCTTTTATTATCATTTTTGGGAGGGGGTATAGCGGTATTTTTATTACATTTCCAGCACGTTTACGCGTAGTCACTTACGGAGGCGCCATCGCGAACAACGGTGCGGTATATATAGCGCGGGGTAGTAAAAACTGCAGTGATGGCTTTTGCGGTCAGTTACGGAGAAATGACTATTCACGAGAATTGTAATAATAAAAATTAACCAAAGCGAAATAAATCATCTGTCGTCGAATAAAAAGGAATTTATCCCCGATGAATCAAGAATTTCATTTTGAAATTTCACGAATTTTGACTACGGCTAAAGAATTTTCCCTTCGCATTAAGCGCGGCGGAGACACGTCCGTGTACGCTACGTACATATCATTTAACTACACGACGGAAGAAGGCACCACATAATATACAGGGTGTCAAATCTTTTATCATTTCACAATACGAACGATATCACGGCAACGTATAATAAAAAATATTTTATCACCGATCAGCGCAGGATCCGGAACGGATTTTTGTCTGTTTTTTTTTTTTTATTATCGCTATTATTATATACGAGCTACATATACACGCTCCTTATTTTCGTTGTTTTTTACGAGGCGTAAAACTTACGTAATTTCCTTGGGTTTTTTTTTTTTTTTTTTCTTTTTTGTTATTCCGGAGAGTCGTCGAATACGGTTTTTTCTCGATAAAGCTGCGACATGGAAAAAAATAGAAAGAAAGAAAGAAGGGGTATAAAAAGATTGAGTCAGACAGAAAAAAACCCCATCAAAAAACGCTCTTTCATTACGAGGGAATCGCGCGAGTCGTCGTGCAGAAACAATGGGAGTTAAATTAATCGAATTCTATGGAAAGTTTGAAGCACGAATTTTTGTGTTTCTTTCTTTTTTTTTGTTGGGGGGGGGGGGGGGGGGGAAATTAATTTCTGATTTTTGCGTCCGATCTAGACACCCTGTATTATTCGGTAACAACTAGAGTAACTCTGCGCAGCGGATATATTATTGGCATCGAGCCCCGTTACCTCAGTTTTCTCATCAAAGGGCTGTCCACTTCGATATCTGTTATCATTCTAGACTATTGTACGTGTATGCACGTCACGTCGCAGCACGAAGTAATCTTCTTTATTTCATTCGCGGTATACGTATATAACATATATAATATACATACACTATATAATACAGCCGTAACTTTATCGTTTCTTTACTTATATACTTTTCCAACAATTCCCGGGGAGAGCGAGCCGTATAAAACAAAGGGAGGAGTACGTAGTAGTACCCGAGCGTAGAACTTATAAAATGATGGCGGAAAAGTGAAGCTAACAATAAGATTTTGCACCTGCAGCGTTTCGCGGTGATAAATTTTCGGTAAATCAACAACTACGTATGTAGGAGGCGAAGTTTCGCCAGTCATCAACTACCGATATACGGGGTGAGTCTTTCCCGACTCCGACGTTGGGAGGAGCTTGATTCGACGGATGTACGCTCGACCTCGAGCCGACTTCCTCAATCATCTACGAACGCGTCATGTTTCTGGCTCGATTTTTCCGCGTGCTGCGCTCTGACTGGGCAAGAAAACCGGATGAGAGCTCCTCCCACTCCCGGTGTTTTGGAACGACTCACCCTGTACGTGAAAGCATTTTCAACTTTCCTCCATGGTTATATTTCCAACGGTTGAGCTACTAAAAAAAAAATAATAAATACCGAAATATTTTTCGAAAAATTGTACCGGTCACATTTTTGTGACAACGTTGGCGATCATTCAAATTCTTTAGGTGCGGGTTGCGAGGCTGATTTGACCTGGCGAAATAATTGGAAAACAAATAAAGAAAAAATAAAAACGGCGGAACAGGAAGAGGAAGAAAAGGTGGACGAAGAAGGGTGCGAGAAGCTAAGAAGAAACTGAGGAAAAACGTGATAAAGAGAAGAAAACACACCGAGTTTATTTTTTCGATTTTTTTTCCTTTCCCCCCCCTCCCCCCGCTACACTATCGCGTCATGGGAACAATATGTTTGAACGTCGACCACCCGCACAAGCGCTATCATAAACATTGATCTAAGAGTTTCCAGAGTGGAGCAGAGAAGTAGACAACGTACCAACGCGTATTATATAAGGATGGGGGCTAAAAGATGGGGGAGAAGGAGGAGGAGGGGGAGGAGGAGCAACAGCAGCAATATTGTGGTGATTGTCGTCATCCTTCATCGTAGACGGGGCTGCGGAGTGAGGCTGGTTGGGACGTGGCGTTTTCTACACCATAGGCGAGAGATCTGCCACCGGAAAATGGACACTTCCTTCACCCCCTTTTACCCTCCAGTTTCCCGGCGCACTTCACTCTATAGAAATAGATGCGGATGGATAGATAGAATTTTGACCGTTTCGGAGACTCGATTTTTTTATCCGTATAGAATTTCGTCGACGCATGACAGTTTTTATTCGCACGATTGTGAAATTTTCCGAAACGATTTTTTCAATTTTTTTTTTATTCGAATATTCTGGCCCTGATATCGAAATTACTTTTTGTATGTAATATTCTGTAAAAAAGAGCGTCGAAAAATGGTGGTCAATCTGCTCTACGTTTCAGCGATAAAGTATCATACCTGTATATACGTGTACTATATATGTACTATATATTTGTCGGCAATGAAGATAAATTCAGTAGCGAAAATCCCGTGGGGATTTTCCAGGCTTTAGTTATGTAAGTCTTAAAAGACTCATTTTCTTTAAATATGTATACGTGTACATATGTATATACACAGAGGTACATATATATATATATATAAATATAAAAATGTAGACATTTTACAAATAATTTCCTTTTGGTTGATGGAAAAATAAATTGAAGAAGAAGGAATTAGATCCGGAGTAAGATGTGGCTAAAATTAAAGTAAAAGTGATTTTTCTACTTTCAATTATACCTATACGCGCACAATTCGGTGGAATAAATAATCGTGCGTCAGCCGATGAGATTAGTGTAGAGAAAAAAAAAAAAAAATTCAAAGAATTTTGCGACGCGTCGTAATCAAGAGTATCGACATTATTTCAGCCGACGAAGGCGGAATCGGGGATTTTCAGGAACGCGTTTACAGAAAGAGGTCAAATTTGTCGGTCGGTTGTATACCGGAGCATTAATTAAATCTGCGATAAAATAATTCAAGCATATTTTAAACACGTTTTAGCGCTCTTATCGGATCAAGTATATATAATACAATAACAGTATCGCGCGGTAACGTGAACGCGATAAAAAAAAAAAAAAAATAACCAAACTTCAGCTTCTGATTTTGACATCGATCGAAGAATCAAAAGGTCATGCGAAGGTTATTTGCAATTGTTAGTAGCTGCGAGTAGCGCCTGCATTCTGGCAACTTTTCTCGACCGGTGGGTTTCATCGCATTTTTCTGTATAATATACGGGAACGTTGTATTCGTAGGTAGGGTATGTACCATGGTGAATAATCCGGAGGTTTAATTAAAAAAGTTTAAAGGGCAAATTATGCCGTGTCGCTGATTTTTTTTTTTGCACTTGTTTATTCCTGTTTTTCACTTGTATATTAATTAACTATGTCAAAGCGAGCTTTTGATCAAAGGAAACCGGACGATTGACATATTTTTTTATGGGGACTTATTAAATAGGTATGTAATGCAGCTATATACATATCCTATGCCTCATTAGTATATGATTTTTGATGTCGTGTCTACGGTAAGGGTTGTGAAATCAAAAAATAAATAAATCAACGAATAAAAAATAATTTTTTCCGTACGAATCGATGCAGATTTTCAGAATTTTTTCGACGATTCATTTTTAATATCAGCGTAAAATTTGCGATGGAAAAAAAAGAGATGTTGAAATTGAGTGTTTTGAAAATGTTTCAAAAATCCCTCATCGATTTCGAATTCATAAGCTCAACAATTATTGTGCAGTTTATGGGATTGACGAAATGAAACGATTGCGGGCGCAGCATTGATTTGAGAAAGAAAAAGAAAACGGAAAAAAAAATAAAAATAGAAAAAATAATCCAATTCATTTGGAAATGCAGCTGCGATCGAGTAGTGGCCAATTTCGGAGAGGTGAACTTTATCCCATATGGTGGGAAACGGTAGGGACTATCATCAATTTTTCAGGTGAATTTATCGTGGAAATTTATGACGTCGCGGTATACATGAAACGGAAACTCCCCGCGGTGGTGTATAAGTATAGCGGAGAGACTTCAACGGGTCTTTTCTTAATGCACTTCCTTCTTTCACGTGCAGTTTATTGGCTTCGGTTATAATGGTGCATCATATTAACGTCATGATGTACTTACGTATTACATAATACGAAACCTCGAAGCGTCGTAACGAATGAAAAAGTCCTTTTCTTTAGAAACGCGAAGAATCGTGTCTAGCGTTCGATAGAAAAAAAACTGTCGCAATTTAAATATCGTTAGCGCTTTTTTCGCGATGCTGATTGGCCGTCGATGACGTCGAGTGTCGTGCGAGCATCGGTTTCGCAACGTTCACGTCGATCCGTCAGTTGGACCATTTGTAACATTTCCGACGGTTCGAAGAAGGGTTTTAGAGTAGCATTAAGTAACGAAAAAGTCTGATAAAAAAAATATTCCTAAAATCTGCAGATGATAAATCGTATTTGCGAAATAGATTGGATCAAGTAACACGTTACTTTGCAGTGGTTCGACGATGTCCCTTGACATTGGATCTAAATTTCGTCAAAAATTATCTAATTTTTTGATCAGAAAACCGAGAATAAAGTAAAGAAAATAGCGGAAGAAACGAATCGCAATTCTATGACATGGCGTGGAGTAGAGAAGAAAAGGAAATGAACGGAACAAAAAAAATAAAAGAAAAAAAGTAAAATGAAACGCGACATGAGTGATTGGTCAGACAAATCCACGAGATATAGGCGCCTACCTTTAGTCCTAACCGTGATTACGAGAAACTTATTGTTAGCAATTTCTGTTATATTGGGAAAAGGATTAATCGATTATCCCATTCTAGTTTGTTTTTTTTTTTCTTTTTCTGTCTTTGATTCGTCATCAACGTATATAATAATTGACGACTGATATTGCTATATGCGCTAGATCGAATGAAAAGAATAAAGATATTTATCATTCCGAGGTATTTATAACGGTGACGATAATTCAAAGGTATCCTTCTTATTCCATAAACCTGATAAATGGAGGACGATCATGGGATTCGGTATAACCGATCTGTTCTGACTCAGATCGAGCATAACGAACCGTATGACGAAACGGGAGCAAAATCTCAAGAATTACCTGCAGCGTATACCTACGTTCCGTATAAAAATCGCCGTCCATTATTCCGCGTAGCCTGGGAAAACGGAAGACACGTTTATATTATTTTTATCCGTGCAAAGTTTCTTTGTATACCTCTATCTACGTTATTTATCCGAGTGTACCGTTAAAAATAAATACGGCAGTGGGGGGGCTTTTATCGGACTTCAGATTGACTGGCGAGTTTCCTTTCTTTTTCCTCTATTTCGTTAACGATGGAAAAGAGCAACGAACGAAACGTTGGCCGTCAACGAAAACGAAAATCATCGCCGGATTGTTTTCGTCGGTGAAATTTTTATCTCGTCCATTTTCTCTTGTTCAATTTTACGATCATATTCGTGTACCGGGTATAGAAAATTTTCATGAATTTATCGCGTTCTAATTTCAGTTTCGTTGGTACGACGACTGTATGCGCCGTATAATGTTGAGTACACGTTCGTTTCTACGGGGCGAAAGCTCGTTTCTGCAAATTACAAAATGGCGCGGTGAAATGAATAATTGCTAATTACGCGCTTGCGGGGGAAAAAAATTACAAATTCTTCCCTCAAATGAATTTAGATCACGCTCGCCAGCCTAGTGCAGCATTATTCGTAAAAGTAAGACTTTAGCTTACGAAAATCAGTTTTTAATATTTTCCTGATTTTTTTTTTTTTTTTGTTTAACTTCGAGTCAGAAACGTGAAGACGTGTATATATAATTTTCGAACAAGGTTGCGTAGGATGTATTAGACAATGTGAGAATCTTCTCTAATGAGAATATTGAAATTAAGATTTGCAGAGGGAATTAAATAAATCCGAGTTTTTCAGGGCAGAAGTCGTATACCAACGATAATAACGATACCTTAATGACGATAATAATTACTACGTTAATTTTTTTTAATCAACTCTTCTTCTGTTCTTTTTTTTCTTCGCTCTCTTATCTTCCTTCAACGAAGCAAAAATATTTTATCAAATTTCGCAGGGTACGGATGTATGTACATGTACAGGGTATGTATTTACTATACATACAGATATATACACCTGTGTATATAATATAGATAGGCATATTTTTTTTTTGCGGAGAAATGGTCAACATTTTTTAATTTCTTTTACAATTTTCTTTCTGCCTATTGTACGTCATACCTGTACACTCTCAGTCGAATAATAAAAGTTGTCCAGGTGTTTCACAAAGGTAATTAAATGGCGAACGGGCACAAAAACGAAGACCATTAATGATGACCGTCTAACGATAAGTCACGGAAAAGGGGGAAATAATTAGCACTTCGACCAAAGGCTTCGTTTTTTTTTAGTTTTTTTTTTTCAATTTTTTTTTCTTTCGCCAAGAGGCCGTACAGGTACGTAACGCATTTATTGTGCTCAATAGAGGGAAAAATGGCCTCTTCGGTATAGAAAAAGTGAAAACGCGTTCCACATTCGCCGTATTTTACTTCCACATTGCGCTTCGTTACAAAAGCGATGAAAAAAAAAACCAAAAGAAAGAAAAACGAAAAAAGAAAAAATAGAATAAAATAAAGTCTGGAATTTTTCGTTGCAAAATTAGCAAGTGTAGATGAAAATTGTAAAGTCGAACGACGGACGCCGGTTGCGAGGGTGGTTAATTTATCGCGGAACGTATTTCTACATTCTATACGATGTTATCCGTATTCCACGGGTATAAGAAATAATTGAAACGTTCATCAATTCCTGACGGTGCATGAATGAAGAGTATAATTATTCAAAATGGTTTGTAAATAGGTATAAGGCTCTCGGTAGTTTGCCGCTGCCGTGCTGCCTGTCGCTGTATACCGAGCAGAGAGATACCTATACCTACGGTTAGTACGTCGGGGGAGGGGGGTTGAGAGGGAGAAAGAGAGAGAGACGGAAACAGAGACGGAGGGAGAGCAGAGCTTGCAGCAATTAACGGCTTAAGCACATCTCGTTGGCTCCCAAGCTGCAGCTCCGCGGGATCAGTATAGATATATAATCAACCTTGACAAGCGCGAACCTCGTCGATTCTAATTAACAAGAATCGATTCGCACCGGCACATAGGGCAACGTACCTATACACGCGAAATTTTCGTCAATGCTCCCCCCTCCCCCTTCTTTTTTTGTTTTAGCGCCACCACGACGTCTGCACCCTCGAATTATTCGTGTGAACTGTTATCCGATTGTGAGATTGAAAATATTTTCTTTCAAAAACTGTTGTACGAAAATAGGTGCGAATCGTCTACCGGCAGGTAGATCTCCCGGTTCGAAAATCACCCCTATCTAACACAGTTGAATCAACGACTCAGAAAACTGGTCGGTATAGAAAACCAGCATGGCTAACGAATGACCGAAGATTAGAAAAAAGGAAGTAGCTTTGGAAAATTTCCGGATCCGTAAACATAAAATTAAGTACATGGGTCATATATATGTACGGTAAATGATTGCAGGAAAAAACAGAAAAAAAAAAAAAAAAAAAATGAGTTACCGCGTAGCGCAATGTAGGTGGTAGCGGTAAGGATGCGTGTGAACAAAAAAAAAAATACCATCAACGTAAAAAGCGTTTATAAAAGAAAAAAAAAAAAGAAAAATGGAGAGAAAAAAAGAGGCGACGTTGGCGTGAAAATGTGGAAAAGCTGTAGAACTTGGTAGCGCGATTAATTACAACAGCTGTAGCCTGCGCACCGGTGCCTGGGGGGGGAGGGGGTCGTGTTTCGAAGCCCGAGGATCGCGCTTTTCCAGCACCTCGCCGTAGCAAAAGCTGCAGCGTGGCCTAGACATCGTTCTCCGCAATTCGCCGACATCGTACCCAACAAATAAATATATGTATATATATCGTATGTATGTACATGTACACATATATATACATAGGACCTCTCATTCCTCATACAACTGAAGGCTTTTCCACCCGCGACGTCAAGTGAAAACTGGATGACATACGTATTATTGTGTCTGTATATATGTAGAAATGCCTTTGTCAAAGGTGTAATTGTACGACGTACATGTATATATATATATATGGTATTAGGCGCGCGAAGTGGTGTGTTTCTACACCGTGACGCGGTGAGGCTTTTGGTGTAGTATAGGTATATAATTTTTATTAGTATATGTAGATAAATATGAATGATATGAAATTCGGAAGATAATATCGAAAGTTATAACTAAAACCCGTAGGGTGTGACCCATAATTTTTCCGCTTGCGTTGCCGGAAGGGTCCTTCTCTACATCCCTGGAGAGTTATTAGCGTGTGTAATTTGAAGAGAAAGAAAAAGAAAAAAAAAAAACGAGAAGATATATACGTAAACGCCAGTTAGAGTAGAATCGTATTATATCAAAGTTCCGGTAATTCGAGAAATTCACGTGCAATTTTTGCTACCAATCGAATCGAATCGCGATTGATTATTTTTTTTTATCAAAGGAAACACACGTGACGACGACGAACAGACGCGGTTATTTTGTATCTCAAAAAAGAAAAACGCGAACAGAAGTTTGACGATACGAACGTTAGGGTGTATGCGGTACTCTACGTCGAGACGGTTTGATTGAAACAAACGAAATGTACCCGAAGTCGTGGGGGTCTGATTGGGCAAAGAGTGAAGTTCGAAACCGTTCGTTGCTCCGTCGCTGCCTCTCCCGTACCTGTACAACCCACGATAACGGTATATCTATCCGCGGAGTCTTCTCCACGCGATTCGGTATTAGACAACCCCCTTCTCTCTGCACGGGTATATGAACACACGTACGCGCATACATATAGATATATTCTAACGTTTCATCCGATTGGGGGAAGGTACGATTTACGCGTATGTATCTTTCTATTTACTACATGTGTATATATGTATGTATATATATATACAACCACACCAGCGTACGTGTAAAGCACATTTGACACAACGTCGATATATGAGGTGACCTGGGTACGCGGGGTGGTCTAGATCTAGAGCTAGACGAATGACGAGAATTGGTCTAGGTTCGAGGGTGTGTATATATATGTATATGGGTAGGGAAGGTATGGTTTAACGGGGTATACGGATGCCCGCCGTAAAATCGCGCAGACCGCATGGTAAAGTCTGCAGGCAACGCAAAGCCCGAAAATTTAGTTGTGTGAACATAGCGCCGCCGAACCCTTGACGCACACGTACATACGGTACTCCTGTACCCCGGGTATACCGTACACAGATATACGTATACCACTCGATGTAAAACGAAGCGTCTATATAACCCTCTGATAAAGCGCAACTATGTCTCTATGTACATTATGTGTACTATACCTATATAGACGCATATAAGCGCGTCGGATCGATCATGCAAGCTTACACGTACATATAGATGAGGAATTTAATCGGCATCGACAGAAGCAATATTATATATCTATAGGTAATACGTCTATATTAAACTGCCATTTCTATGAACCATAATAGAGATATGCGCGAAAGAGGAGAGCGTAGATTGAATCGAGACGCGAATTATCGAAGGAAGTAGGAGGGGGAAAAAGAGTCGAGAAATGTCAAATCAAAGGACATGTTGTAATCGCTTCGAAAAACATGAATTCGAAAAACTTGCACATATTATTTTGGCGCGGATCAGCGCAAGATATACATAGAGCATAATAAAAAAAACAAAAAACAAAAAAACAAAAAAACTAAAAACTCTCCCCAGGGAAAAGGATAAAGGATAAAGCAGGTTACACACGGGCATCGAGCAGCAGTGTGGCAACGCGAGATGAGAGGCCAAGATTTGCATAAAGTATGTAACGTCCCCGAGGAAGAGATTTTGAAAGAATATAACTCGTCATGTATTCGCCGTACCGGAAATTTCGTTACAATATAAAGTACGTTACATTATTTTATGCACGAAACAAAAATAAAATAATAAAGACGTTCCATGTCAAGTTTTTTGGCGTTTTTTTTTTTTTTTTTAAACAGTCACGAGAATTCCGGAATATCGTATAATAGCGTCAACTTTATCTGATTACATGTGAATAGGAAATAGCATTCCCGTTTTATCGATCGATAAGATCGGATCGTTTATTCCGAACTTGCGTCATTTGCGAAATTTCCAAGTGTCGTATAATATAATCTACGGTTGTTTTTTTATTTTTCAACCAAATTCCGTTTTCTTGTTCAATTGCGAAAAAAAACAAAAAAGAAAATAAAAAAAAAAGAAGACAATTCGCGGAGAAATTTGAGGTAACCGCATCGAACATCTTGGTGTGCAGGAAAGCTGAGAAGTTTTGCGCGTTATAAAGGCATATATAATATACAGTAGATGGAAAATATTTTATTATTACACGACCTCATTTTCCCTACCCATTTCGTTGTACGGTTGTAATTCGAAATCGGATACCGAGCTGCACGTAATAATACGTGTACGAGTGTACTTGGCGTAGATTTTTACCTAGTTTTATTCAAGTGAAAAGGGGGAAAAACTTATACAGCTGCAGTCCCATCAAACACGCGGATTTGCAGGAATTACTCGTTCACGAACCGTCGGAATTCCAATTCGCGAGCTTTCGTCGTTTGCAAAGGGGTAGTAGGGTGTACGGGTTACGGACGTACACGTGTACACTCAACACATAAGCGTGGGAAAAAAAAACAAGACCGTGTGTCTTACGGTAAATCGGATATCTGAGATTCCTAAGGACGCTCGCTTCCCAGATGGAAAAACGGTGTCTGCGGAATTCCTCTCGCTTTTCTCCCTGCTCCGCAAGAGGATTAAATCTGATTGTAAGAATGTGATTTCGATATACATTTTCCGCGCAGCGAGCGAGCCAGCCACCCTCCCCCCCCGCCCGCCCCCACCTTCGAATGAGTTTTCGCAGCTTCTTCTTCTTCTACTTCTTCGGCGAAATTAACTCACTCGCTCGCTATACATATAAATTAAATAAATAGAACCCATATAACGACGAACGGAATAAATAGTTGCGCATAATTGACGCGTCAAGGGGGAATAAAAACGCGAAAATCGTATTCAAACCACGTCGCACACGTTCTTCGAGTAGGAAACATTAATTATAAAAATACGATAAAAAGCGTACTCCAAAAGCAGCGGTATCTACACATCCCTTTACTCCCTTACGGGTGAAACGGTACGTATGCAGACAAGGCTATAAATATATATGTAATAAAATAAACGTCGCTAAAATACACGAGGATTCTGAGGCGAGATGAAAATATTCTTCTTGTTTCAATCCTCGATATACTTAGAAGTCTCTTTAAAATATTTTTCATACATGGAACTCGAAAAATTTCCTCCGCGGAATGAAAAATAATGAAAGTATATAATGTACGTACATAAGAATTCCATATGATGTCCTGTGTCGTGTATTATACTTAATAAAATTGGAAGAAAATAACAGAAAAAAGGAAAACGAGCTCAGAATACTTTTCACGTATACGGCTTGAAAGTTTTTTTTTTTTTTTTTGTTTTTTTCTTATCGTAATATACAAGGTGAGTTCGCAGTTTCGTAGTCGACGTTTCGATTTTTTCCAACTGTACGAGAAGGTGAAATCGGCGTTCTTCCTCTACCGCGGGAATCAGAGGTAACTCACCCCGTATAACGTTGCAGCTGGTCGCGGAAAGTTATTTTTTTTTTTGGGAATAAAAGAAATTGGCAAGGCTCGTATATATATAACTATATTTAGGGCAGGTTTTTGGTTTTGACGCGAATGATTTCCCCTGTGTCTGACAAATGATGCGAACCACCCTTCTTCCTTCCCCTTCGCCCCGTAGTTTTCGCACACGTGAAACGATCGGGAAGAAAAATATGGAAGGGAAGAAGGGGAGGGGAGGGAAGGGAAGGGAAGGAGGTGGAGGAGGAGGGACGGAGGAGTAATCGTTCTAAGAATTACACCTGCTACGGTCGACCGGGTGTTAAAATTGAGGGAGAATTGGTATGAGAAGATGAGACGTATTTTTCATTTTTACACGGGAAAAATTGAACGGGAAAAAATGAGATAGAGATTTCTCCTTTATTTTTTTTTTTTCCTTCATTCACAGCATAAATCGTGCGATACCTCCGACATCCGACAGGAATTTACGCGGAACAGAAAATGGATCAAAGAAACCCCAAAACGATTCGAACGAAATTTCTTCATTCGACGTGAAAAATTGGAAGAAAAAAAAAATAAAAAATACATTAATAATATTTTCAACGCATAAATCGCTGTAAACGCTTTGATTTACCGGCTGCGGTGATATTCGAAATGAAATTCGAAAGATAAAATACATCAACCTGCTTATACGTATGTATACTGCGTTACACGCGTGCATTTACAGTGCACTTCAAAGGTTTTAGTTTCTATTTGTGCGCATAAATAGTTTTCACCGTACAGAACGGTTGCGGTTGGTTTATTGCGATATTTTCAAATCTATCACGATTAATTTATTTGCGGTGTATACTGCATGGGATATCTATCGAATTTCCCGCAAGTTTCGCTACACATAATACATTACCATATACCTACGTACAAACAGAGTCGATGTACGTAATGTACGTGGAAACACATACGTGATTCAACTTTGAAATAAATTTTGTTCTCAAATTTCGACGATGGAAGGAGCAAAAATAAAAAGAGAAAGAAAAAAAAACAACCAAAAATTCTCGTCGAACGAACGACGGGTGAGATGTAATACCAATCGGTACGGGGCGGCGGCGGTTCAGTTTGATAAGAAAACGAAGAATTCGGGATAATAATCAATGATGGGAACCGGACACACGCCGGAAAGGTCATTTTGTACGAATCGTGTGTGCGTGCGTGGGTGGGTGGACGGGTGGACGGGTGGACGGGGGTAGGAATGTACACCGCAGCGGACAGATCGCGGAGATCGTTCGTGGTCAGCATTGAACTCCTGAGCCCCCATTCAATTATTGCGCCAGCTTAGGAATCGCCGATTTTCACATACCTACCCCCTCGAACCCCCGACTATATTACGTGCCTCTCCACCCCGCACGAAAAAATCCTGAACGTCAGCTCGCTCGGCGACTACGTGGTACTCTACAAATATCCTATATACATATATCGACACCGAATTAGTTCCGAGGCAATTTTCTTTCTCTCGAACTAAAGAAAATGGGAGAGTAACGAGAAAACGTCGAAATCTCATTGATATCGCGACAATCGAAAAAGTTCATACGTATACCTTGGGAAAAAGAAAGAAAAAATGAATGAATGAATTAAAACTTCGCACCCTCCGATCATGATTTTCGTCGTGATATGGAAAACGACGTCTTCGAAAGCGCGTGCTTTAGGGGAAATAGCGGAAGCGTTTTTTTTATATATATATTTTTTTTTTACATTCAACCGGAAATCGTCAAAGAATAAAAAGAAGACGATTGATGTGATCTCTCTCGCTCTCTATTTCTGTGTAAAAAGGAAGGGACCTGTCTGATTGAAAATCTGCACCCCTCCTGCGGATCTTTTGATAACAATTCAGTTCCACGTTTATAAATACACACCCATCTCTCCCGCCGCGAAGTATATGCTCGTCACTTTCCATCGCGGAGATTTTCAACGACCCCATTCCATCGAATTTTATTTGTTCGCAAAAAAATAAAAAAAATAAAAAAAATAAAATAAAGAATGAATGAATAATGTGGGCGTGCACGCGACGATATAGTCAAGATCGACGTTCGTGTATTGAGAGTTAATTGAATCAAATGATACGAAAATGATTACGTCGTTTTGAGAATGTTATTTTTTTATTTTTCCTCAATACTCCGGGAATGATCTGAAATAAACCCAAGTCCAAAAATACGTATTTCTACATGAGCAAAAAAAGCAATCGAGCAATTGAGATATATATATATCAGATCTCTACGTCGTGAGAAAGTCGACGTGATTTTTATTTTTCAAAAGTATAACCCATTCCACGGCCATTGACGTGAATTATAGCGAGTTTATATCCAACGTTAGTATAACTTCCGGGTTGCTGTAACGACTTTCGGGTGTCCCTTACAGCGATATAGCAACCCGGTCGTGTCGTACGGACCTTACCTTCCATCAAGATCTCAAAGTTCTGTCCAAAACTATTCCCTGACGAATGGACAGTCAGGGGGGGAGGGGTCGGCGGACGCGTGACTTGATATACATGAAAATTAGACCCTCGCCACGAGAGCATATATACATACATACATACATATGTATATTACCTGCGGATACACGCGCTGCGGTTCTGCAGATTTTATTCGACCTCAAAGAGATCGATGGAAATTAACGACCGAAAATCGAATCGGCGTTCAAATTCACCTTCGAAATAAATCGACGAAGATTTCCTTGTTTTCTACATCGCTGACGAAAAAAAAGAAAGAAAAAAAAAGAACGAAGTTCTTTAAAAAGCGGCAGGGTAATTGTTTCGATCCGTAAATTATCCGCGACTGTTGAAACCCCCCCTGGATTTTGTCTGGCGATGGCTGTTCTGCAGTGTCCCAGAAAAATCTTTGAAACAAAAGCTGAGAAAACTAAACGATGTAAGTAAGTGCACCGCACCAGATACACCGTATCCCCGCATAAAACGCTGCTGCTGCTGCAAAAATCAACCGAGCGTTTTATGTGCTGCGAATTTATCTGCGGTTGTTCGAAATTCGCGAACTATACGTGTAACAACGGTAAGTACAGTGGTAACCCGCGGAAAGTGACTTTTTCCGTTATGACCGAGTATTTTCATAAATTCATTTTTAACTTTTGAAAATTTTTAAAAACAGTGCGCCAAACCGTCAGGTGTTTGCAATTAAAATTTATCGTTTCGCGAGGCGAGATGAATGAAAAAAAAATAAAATAAATAAAGAAAAACGGAAGGAGAATTTAGTCATAAAAACGTCAGACTCACCGTTTGACATTGTAAGTATATGGGATGATACGAGAAGCAGCAACCTCTTGTAGTCGTTCGGGGTCGGGTTTATAAATTCTGACATGTGTCTACCGTTTTTACTCGATTTAGACCCGCCTCGGCCGCGTCTCTGACTTGATACCTTTGGCTCAACTAGACTGATCTTAGGAGTTCTGCAACAACAGAGTCGAAGACTCCGCTATTTACTTCGGATAAGAAAACAGAAGAAGAAAAGTAAGGGGAGGAAGAAGAAGAAGCCGGGAGCAGGAGCTTTTACGACTTCTCGTAATATCCAGCAGTGGCTTCGTTTCGCGGTTATACGTATATGTATACATATACCTTGTATATTATGTGAAACGTGCAGAAATCAGACGTTCGTATATCTACCCGTATACCGTCTACTCTTTTAACCCCCCCGGGGATTTATACCCCCTACGGGTGTGTCCCGCTAATTCTACACGACGTCATATCGACTTGGTCGTTTGAGCGGAGCTATTTTTTTTTTTTATTTTTCCTTCCTTCCTTCCTTCCTTCCTTTTTTTCTCTTCTCTTTCATAAATTCCATATGAGGTACGTTTCATTTTGAAATTATATATATAGATATTGTGTATAAATAAAAATATTCGAGTATATATATAATGTGAGCGAACTCTGTCGAACGTGAACGTTATATACGTTCGTGAGAAACGCCATACCATATAACTATGTACTGCAACGTGAACCGGGTATGTGCGAAAGTTTGTTGATGTGTTAAACTTGCAACCATTTGCCGTGGAAATTATGTACCGCATTAATGCGGGGTAATAAATTTCTAGTGAAACTTTTATTACGTTGTAACCACCTCGTGCAACTCGAATTCAAATTCGCCCAAGTTCAACCACGATCTTAACCGAGTTGAGTCATCCGACTCGGATATCCCGTTCGACTACCTACTTCCGTTCTTATCTTGTACCGAACGATGATCGAAATGAAATAACGCGATCGATTCCGCTTACTGATTCGATGAAGAGGAGAAAATACGATAAAAAAAAAAAAAGAATTACGGAACTTGGGGGAAAAAAAAAGTAAAACAGAAGTTTGCTCCGCGTGTAGGAAGTGCGAGGGAAAAATCATCCCCAAATTCGTAGGATCTCCAGCGTCGCGGTAAAGAGTGTAACTGAACGAAGTAGCGATCAGGTGCCATCTTCCATTTAGCGTATAAAAATAACCCTCGAAGTTGCAATAAAGAACTGAGAAGTTGGGTTAACTAACTCGCGAGAAGTTTGGAAATTGAGTCATGGAAAACGGCGATCATTCCGGGGAAAAAAGTATTGAGACAAGCTACTCGTATACCGAGCATGAAATGAAAGAAATCGCCAAACGGCGAAACTGAGGGGGTTGGTTTTAACGTAGAAGTGCCAAAGAAGCGAAATACAAAATAAAAAAACCAAATAAAAAAAGAATCAAGTTTCGTCGGCTCTTACAAATAAACAAGTCGCGCGGCGGAAGCAAACCGATTTAACTGCTGCTGCAAAACGTATGATAATTGATGGTTCATTGAATGCTTGTTAGATGCGGAAGCAACGAGAGCTGCAGACCCATTTTATGAATAACTTTTGTTAAAGACGCGTGCAAAGCAAATTATATGAAATGTTGCATTATATCCTTTATACGTATCACGTTTATATTCATTCTTAGAGCGGGGATTCCCTATTTTTTGTAGCGAGTCTCAACGACAAGGACGTTAAGAATTCTTCGAGTTTTTTTTCCCGTTTTCCCAATGAAAAGCGGCTTACAATTATAATCTTCTTTTCATCTAATGAAATATAACAAGCATTCTCTTTTCTTCTTATTTTCAACCATTAGGAAAGTAATAAAACAAAAGCAAGGGGGGGGAGGGAAAAAGAAGAAAATGGAGACGACGACGACGAAGTCGAGTCGTATACTACGTCGTTGAAAGTCAATCATCGTATACTTACGTACATTATACGTAAGTACATACGAGGCAACGCGTAATTTGGAGGGTTTGATGAAAATTTCAGTAAATTCGTGTCGCGCGACGGTTGAAAGTTGATTTTGTAATTACGTCTAGGGTGCGGGCGTCGTCATGAATAATAAATTTCACGATTTCCCTATAACGCGCAATTTCCCTCCCACAGCTATCCGTACAAATAGATAATACACGGACTCGCAAGCGTTCGCCGTTCATATTGTCTACGTATAGGTAAATAATAATTATACATAAAGAAAAACAAACGAAACAAAAATAAAATGAAAAGAAAAAACTTTCCCTCTTAATTATCCATCGTTAATCACTGGTGACCGATTAATTGATTATTCATAGCTTCTGCGCAAAGCAAATTTACATTTCTAATAAATGAATAGAACTACTGTAATAATACATAATATACAAATATATAATAAACCTAGCGAACGGAGAACATAATTCGTTTGCTGATCGAATATCATAAATTATTCATCAACGATAATCGAATATAAAATTATCGTTACAATAAATTCAATTGATTGTTTTTCCTCATCTCATTTCACGTTCCAATTGTCAGAACGAAGACCTTCCGATCGCGATGCCTGATCGATTTTTCATTTTCCTTTCATTTCCATTTGAAGAATAGGTATTTTGATTTCTTTTGATTTTCTCTCGCACTCAACGAAGTCCAAAATACGGTGAAAATCTTTAAAAAACAGTCGATATCACGCTTTGTGACACACCGGAGGATGAGATGTAAGGGTCGGGAGGAAAAGGGAGGAAAAGGGGGAACCCTTTAATTGGAGGGACTTGTTGCGGCGTGTCGGTTTCGTTCATATAAGCTCCGCTAAGCCAACCACCTCCCCCCTCCCCTCCCCCCCCCCCAACGGTACATCTCGTTTGCTATGCTAGATTCAGGCGTTTACTCAATGGCGAAGTGTACACAACACACAAACACATACGCGAATGTTGTACAAATGAACACACGTGCACGGACATCCTACCTATACAAGTATACCATCGTACCTATACAAGTTGGAACAGTGAACACAAACGTCGAAGTGTCACCATGGGCTGGAGAACGTTGCGGGGTTGAGGTTCACGGTGGTAACTCGATCACCATGCGCTGCCGAACGATTTGAGTAATTTGTGGACACATACACGCCACCCCCGAGCACCCCCGGTCGCTGCGTTACACAGCGGGTATACGTATACGGGTATACCTGAATTAGTTACAGGACTCCGTTACGCTGTTCCAAATTGTTCGATTATTATTAGACGGGGGCTGAGTTTTCTTCAAATTCCGAAAATTCCGAGTTGAGGGAGGAGATCGGGTAGCTCGAATCTCTCCCTACGTTCTGGCATGCTCGACAAAAAAAAAAAAAAAATTCCTTCAAATTTTCCAACGTCATAATTATGACGTCGTGGAATTTTTATAGCCCTGTTTTGCCCACCCCCGTTTTCTATTTACGTGTCGGTGAAACGGGCCGAAATTTGGTGCATTGTAGACGGGCGGTGGTAGGTATTATGTAGGTACGTTACGTATATATTATATACACAATATTAATTGAGTTCCGCCGGTTATCGTTAAAGTGCAAAATTCCACCGCGTGGAGTTAATCGTAATATTAAACGACCTGGTGGAAACGACCGAACACGTGTTTATGTAACACGCAGGCTCCTCGCGGTGAGGATGTTAATGACGAATGACGAGCAAAAACTGACCTTTGCCGATCGTCGGCTAATAATTTCGCGGTTTCACCCAGAGACGCAGCATGATCTTCTAAATACTGTAATTCCATATGGCCGATCGCCAATCGCTAAGAAATTAGTACACGTGGGAAGAAAAGTGTAAAATTTCCAACGATTCTAAATATACCCACCCCCGTACTTACTGTACCTTTACAAAGTGAGGTTGAGGTCGTCCGTTTCCCTCCGCGAAAGGGCCTAACTAATTGTTCTACGGAGACAAAGCGCCCTGCGAATTATATGAACGCAGATCCCGACAGACGTCGCGTCTTCCACGAGCTCGTCGTATAGGTATAGCCGGTTGTTTCCCTGTTGGAAAACTTTTCTGCAATAAGGGAGGGGAAAAGCGTCTCGCACACGTCGTTGTTCTCTTCGGAGCAACAGCTGTACGCGTAACGCGTAATAGAAGGTTACGCGCACAACCCCGTTCCGTTTTCTCTTCTCAAAAATTGCCACCCCCCACCCCCCCTCCTCGCCACTCTCCCCCTTCCGGATGTTGGATCGCGAGGCCGTGAATTTTGGACCGAAGCATCGTCGTTACGTTTAGGATCGGCTCAAGGCGTAAATCCTGTCGTTAATTAACGAGGAGGTGTAAGAGTTGGGGGGGGAGGGAGGGAAGGGGGGGGGGGGAAGGGCGTCGTAATCGATGATCTCTGCCCTAATCTATTGCGCCTCCGGCAAGGCCGATCCGCTATACCCTGCCCCCGTTTCTGTTCTCCTAGACCCGAACGAGAAAACCTAGTTCCTCCATTCTCGGATAAATACCTACTTCCGGAATTGGAGAGGAGAATAGCTCGACGTACGCCGTATATGACCTTTGACGCCTGTACCTTTTCGTTTTACTCCAGATGTCAAGGATTGACGATTCGTCGAATAAGAAGATTTTAAACGAAGCGGGGACTAGTCTACGTTCTTCAATTATTTCGCTCGGTGCTCTTGGGGTTGTATAAAGGAAACATGATTATAACGGAGTTTCAGGTCCGGCGCCGGCTTCACGGAGGTTGGACGGGTTTTGGCCACAGTCGGCAATTGCCGGACATAACACGTCGGACATTCCGCACTCGTATGTGAGCGGCATTCTGGAAAGTTACTCGGCGCAGTGAGCGGCAATTTAACAACCCTTTAATCGAGCTTGGTCGAAAGAATTTAATTAAGAAATATTCGTCCCTAAAAAAAGGAGAATGGAAAAAAAACATAATGTGCTTTATCTTTGGCCCGGCCCTACGGCCGTCCGAGGCAACGTAGGTTAAATTCAGGATTAATCCCACCGGGGTCATCCGAATTAGGTAGCCCACTGGCGAGGCATTCGCCGATTCGACCCCGCCGTTTTCTTGGATTTTTATTATTATTTTATTTCGTTTTTTTCGTTTTTTTTTTTTCATAGCTTAACGCGAAGTTTTCCGACTTCTTTCTCTTTGTCTTTTTCAAGACTTACGGTAGGAAAGAGGACAATGATCCGCTAATGCTTTGCAACCTACTCCTCCTGATCCTATCGGACTAGGTATTCCTCGCTACTGGGGGGGGGGGGGGGGGGGGACGCACACACAGTCCTTTTGAACGGCAGCGAATTCTTGAACCGTTAAAAACGGGGTCTCAATCTTGGTTATAAAGTGCGGGAGCTGGTTTAATTAGTACTCTACAATTACGTTACATAAAGCTATGCAAGAGTGGGCCGACCTCGGGGGAAATAGAACTTTTTACTACCGCGTATAATGGGTAGACGTCGCGAAACTCCGACTCGCCACTAACGGAGTCTGCGACGACACTGCGAATTATATCAATGAGATTTACATCTTTTTAGGAAAAGTTATTCATCCGTCTCTTAGAAATTTCTTCCTCAAATTGCTATATTGAATTATATCTGACACACCTGCCTATACTTCACAGTTCCGATAGCTCCATTCAAAGTATTTCTAGAGTCTAATTGTTCATTTTCTTTTTTTTTTTTTTCTCAATTTCCGTAGAATTTAGGGAATAAGAATTCAATTCCTTTCAATGGAGAGATTCGCAAGATCCAGCATTTTTTTTTCAATCTCGAGGGTACGACTAATCGATCAGACGCGTCGGAGTAAACCAATTTTGATTTTATTCCGCGGAGTGAAAAAATTAGTACAGATTTTGATTCGATCGAGTCGATGAAAAAGTGAACGAGAAATAAAGTGACCAAAAGAAAAGATTTTTTTTTTTTTGGTTTTTCGAACGTGTAAAATTAATTTACGAGCAGCTGTTAAATTATTTATAGATTTGTAACGAAGCGTTGATTAATTTATTTTTCATTAAATCTTTGAAAACTTGAGAGAAAAAAAACATCAGCATCCGATCGATTATTCCTCGTTTGTTATCAGTTGATTTACAATTCAAGGTAATACAAAAGTTTTTGAATTTCAAACAGGGCGACTTAACTTTACTCGCCAGACGGAGGGTGTACATGTAACAAATTTGAATCAACCTCACCGCCATTCGGAAGTGTACGGACTGCAAGTAGATTTATCTTTCGAATATTGTAGTTCGTCGTTCCACGGATGTATAGTATGCGGAGTGAGTTATTATCGCGCTGTATAAAAATCTCGGGCAATTTATAATTTTCAAATGTGGGAAACATCGAATACCAATTACCCGAAATTGGCCGTGAGGCATTTCGCATTCCGTTTGTGCGGGAGCACCGCAAGCTTCCAACCTGACGGTCAAATCTAACTTAACCCAAACCCCCGCGCCGAACGTGGTGTGATACGAACGGCGTAGATGTGTTTAGGTAATCGGTTCACGTCCATAACCATGCAAGCTCGTGCTCGAGGCCCTCTTCCGCATCCTTGGTTGTACATAGGTATGCATATGCACACACACATACGTACCCCCACCTATCTAGGTACTAAACAAACGTAATTACGTGACGGAGACGTCGCCCTGATAGGATAGGAGAACGACGACGCACGACGTCGCGACGCCATAATATCCTCAGCATCAAGTCTCGGCGAGACCTTCTCTCTCTCTCTCTCCAGCACCGCCTGCTTATCAAATTCAATTCGACGTAAATTTTGAGAGCAAAAAATAAAGAGCGCGCCAAAGGAAGACAAAAAAGTAACGGATTTTGTACGGAGCAGAGAAAAGAAGGGAAAAAAAAATTTTGTTGACGAAAACAACCCCTTCACCGTGCAACTGTAAAAGGGTACAGAATAGCCAATTTCGCTCTTGAATTTCGATGTAAAATTCATGAAAGAAACGACAGATTCGCTTCCACGTTTAAACTCAACCTGCGATGGTTGTGATAAAGGACAATTATGGCATAAAAAAAAATAAAATAAAATAAAATGGAATACGAATCAAGATGTCGACGAGGAAATGTGGACGTTGGCGAATGTAACGGAGCAATAAGTGACGTAGTTTTTAATCGGCTGGATCCGACGACAACTGTCAAACTTTCCTAATCGTTTCATGGGCACACAGAGCGCCAGCCGCGCCGGGTGGGTTTTGAGGCACATTGGAGAGAATTGCAAGGCTCCGCGCAGCGCAGCACGCGACCCCCAAGGGGATTCAGGTCAGGTTCACCTGCCTCAATTAAATTCGAATGGAACTTTACTAAAGCTCTTAATTACCAACTATTTCTGACCACCCTTGTTTTACCTTAGGATACCCGCGTATATAACGGCGTGTGATATATTGTAATTCCGCTAAGTGTGGATAAACCAACAACCGTGAATTTCGATTTAGATTTCGTTTAAAAATTCTGTCGTTTATATATCGATAAGCTGATGGAAAGTACGCGAGATATTAAAGAACCGATTGTACGACCGGTGGATGGGGCGGAACGCCATTTATATCACCTGTCAAAGCGGATTCTGCACGTTTTTTTTTTATTTTTTATTATTTTCACCATTAAATATAATTCACAAAAAAAAAAAAAAAAAATCGACCCAGTGTAATTAGTTACGATTTTGATCAACGGTAGATTCGCCGGATTCGGCAGAAGTAAAAATGAAAAAACCAAGCAAATAAAATCAATTCGCCGAATATCGGATTACGATGTTAACCTGCACACTGTACGATCATATTTTCCATCCCCTAAATTTGGGAATTTGAAAATTGCGGTGAGAAAAATAGGAATATAACGAAAAAATGCGTTCATTTGTATTAGTTTCAATACGTTAAAGTATCCGAACGTTGTAAGCTCTTCAAGCTTTCCCCATTAATTATTAGTTTCAAAATAGTAATTGTTTTTTTTTTTTCATGTCGTACCTTCGTCGCCCACATTGCGTCCAAAGTTTCTGTTAACGCGAGAAATTATACGGAATCGATTGGAGGTAAGTAAATGGGCTATTACCGCAGTGATGTTTTCTTTTCAGTTACGAAATCAAAACTTTGTAAAGTTTCAAAGTTTCTGTAGAGCGTATAGTTCTCTGTAGACGATGGTTAAAGTGTTAGCAGATATTGCTCGTTATTTTATTTCGTCTTTTTTTCGTTCCTTTCAATTCTCCGATTCGAACACGCGATTGAAATTTGATTTCTCTTTTTTTGTTTCCTCTTCTGTTTCTTTCGTGCGTTATCGGAGATAAAATCTTTGGATCCGTCAATGTGGTTTGAATTTTTGAATAAATATTTCCTCGAATTTGTTTAAATACAAATTAAACAATGAGAATAATACCTATTACCAACCCCTCTAGTCATGACCAATTATAATCAATTTATACAATTACAACGACTAAGCATACTTTTTTTCAAATTCTTTTTCGTATAAATATTCATATTTTTAACGATCGATTTATACATTCTGATACAGGGAGTTGCAGGGATGATGGTTATAACGAAGCAATTTATTTATGTCTTACGGACGGCATAATTAAGCAACCATCGGAGGAGAAAAAAACAACGAAATAAAAAAACCAGTAAGGGAAAAAAAGTTAAAAACATATATGAATAATATGCACACATACAATACGTATTCTAGGGTGGGCCAAAAAATAAAACTGATTTTTTTTTTTTTTTTACACCGCGAAAATATCGTTTAAGATGACAAAAAACAAAGTCTGGTAAAGTCTGAGCTCTTGCCTCTTCACGATTTTTGATTTTCCATTTAAATAACAAGGAAATTTTTATTTTGTTTGAAATTTTATTAAGCGCTTTAACGAATTGGCGGGTTGTAGAAAGTAATACATATTCTTGTGGGGGATCGAACGATCGACGAAAAATGTCTGACATGATTTTTCGCCAAGTCGACCGGTTCAAAAATTATTCAAGGTTAAACTTCGCTCATAAAACACCGTCTTCAAGTAATTTATCTCGACTGGAATGAATTTTCCCGCTCGTCGATCTTTTTTACTTCTTCAAAAATGAAAGAAAAGGATGTTTCCCCTTTTTCTCTTTTTTTTTTTTAATACTTGTATACGAACCCTGTACGAGATATGGTACGTGTTATAACGTGATACGTGTCTATGAAAGACGGACGGCAAAATATCATTTGTAAACTAAATTGCGTCGTTTACATACTACATACATTACACGATATATCACCTATTTTGTGTGCGTACATACGTTATGTAAACGACGTGATGCGGAGGACGATCTTTCGCGAGGTGAGAGTTTGCGGAGGTCGAATGTCAAGGAGTGTAGACACACGTAAGTACGTATATACGCGTGTAGGTAAACCGTGGCCTGCAGAGCGCATAAAAAAGCTTCTTCTACATCATCTTCGATTTCGGTGAAAAATATCATTCGATATCGCAGGCAGACCACGATATTCAATTTATTAGTACAGACGTATGGGCATCCACCCCGCACGTTTTTCGGGTCTGTTGCAACGCGCTTACGGTGCTTCCAAAGGTATACCCCCTCGCTCTAAAAACTAAAATGATGAAACGTCGGATGAATCGATTTATAAAATGTATATTCCGTTCACCGACAATATCACATTTTTTCGCACAGGTCGCTGTGAGGCACAGTACGTCCGAAAGTTACATCAGTTTCTCTTTCTATTCGTCAGAATCAAATAACGCTTGGTCCTTTTTTTTTTTTAAAGCACGTTGATGCAACTTAGCAAAAAACTTTTCCCGTCCCTGGTTCCCGCGTCGCGATATTAAAATTCAGAAAAAAACGAAGTAAATAATAAAAAGTGACAATTCTACAACTGGGATGCGAGGATCGGCGAATCCATTGGAATTTATATGTCCTCTACCTGATTTAACATCCGGTAGCATATTGGGGATATATATATATATACATCATTGCGAAATCGTGGTGAGTCCGAGAAGATCGAGGAACGCAAAGAGATTCTTACTTCCTTTTTCGGTCGCGTAAAAACAAGTAGCCGTTTGTTATAAAGTTTCGTTTGAGTACGCCCTCGGGGAACTTTTTGGTTCAAAGATCGTCTTGTCTCGCGCACTCGTCACAAGTAGGAGGAGAATTTCCCTCCTCTTCACCTACTACATGTATAGAAGTTTCGAACAATGAACGTACTGCTGCTTGAAACCTACAACCCTACTCAACAAACATCGCTAATTTTTACTTCTATATCCCATTGTTAGCGAAAGCTTTATACTAGTTCCGACGATGTATAATCTACCCGAACACATAATCTGTGTGAAATGGTTTATTTCGGGGCTCGGAATACTCGAGCGAAAAGAATGACGTTCAAAAATTACACGTTATCGTTCATTTGATAGCGTTGAAAAACATTGAAAGAAAAAAGAATATAATAATTGTTTGATTGCCCGTGAAATTGTTCTACGAAAATTTTCAAGGTTTATTTCTTCTATTTTTTTATTTTTGTTTTTTTATCGTTGCAGTGTTTCGAGCATGCACTTTTAATTTCGAGCCTCATCAACGAAATGAACGCTCGTATGGTGACGAGAACAAGTAAAAAGGAACAAAAAAAAAAGAGTTTTTGCTGATTTTTTTAGACGCGGGGATAAAAGCTTTCGAACGTTGCTCTGAGGGATGAAAAACTTTCATTATCCGTGGATGAAAAAAAAATCCGGTAGAGTTCGCACTGAAATTTTTTCGAAAGGAGGTAAAACTCTGGGTAGAAAAATATTAAAGACAATCCCAAAAGTTAAAAAATCTTCCTTTTTCCGATCTGTCAAATTATGTATATCGTATATACCTACTACGTATATAATTGTATGTAACTACTCAATTTTTTACGAGTTAATTTTCTGCAACCACACCTGCTATTTTTGCAGCAGCATATTTTCAAATCGTCTTTTAATCGTTTACTTCTAGTCGTGAGCACGTTCGGAAATATATAAGCTCCGCTGAGCGGATTTAAATTTGTGTTTTAATTAAAGTTTTCCCACCGTCTCCGCGTCACTTTGTCTCTCTTCTGTTTTTCTTTTTTCACGAGTATTTAACCACTTGCAATACATAAATTTCGAGATACATCATGTCGCGAGCCAAAACCCAGAGGGTCGCGATAATCCCGAAGGAAGAAAAACTCGCGGCTGAGGCATCAAGGGCGTAACCCGCAAGAAAGCTAACTGAATGGAAAATCGTTAATAAAGAAAGAATAAAAAGAAGAAGAAAAAGGAAAACTCATTACATCTGCGGTAACATCCAATAACGTAATGGAGGGAAAGGTTACGCGCGTGTATGAAAACCGCACTCGACAAATTCCTGTTTCAGCAAATGCGAGAAAAACGAAGAAACGAAGAAACGAAAAGCGAAAAGCGAAAAAAAAAAAGATGCGCAGGTTAGTTCGGACAGGATCTAGACGATTTAGTGCGGAGTCAAGTTTCGCAGTTTAGTTTCAGCCCCGGTTGGCACCGTAGGTGCAGTTTGTCTACAGATATCTATGCTCGCAGGTAGCCCGCTCAACTGTAGCATTAGCACCGGCAGCGGGAGGCATTCGTCGCTCTCGTCGTCGTCGTCGTCGTCGTCGTACTCTACGCGAAAAACCGGATATACCTGCTCCCCGTGGCAGCTTCGCCGTACAGGGGAGACCAACGCCTCCTGTAATACTCGCTCTATTTTTCAATCGGCGAACGTATACTCTGCGCTCCAGATGAAACCTGGCACTTTTATCATTCCACCCGTAGTCTGCAGTACATACATACATACGGTGGTATGTGTGTACCGGTAAAAGTATGCTGCATGTAACGTACTCGCTCTGTGTTATATTTACTGCATAAAAGTTACGACCTGTGTGACGCTGTACGTACGACGTGTACGTATGTACGTACGTTTCACAGGCATCCGGGAATCGGTGGAAAAACGAAAAACGGCTCGCTCCTCCCGACGGCAAAAGATACAAGTTCTACAAATTTTTCTATAGTTTCCTGTACGGTGTCTATACCTATACATATACGTATGGGATTGTTGCAGTGTAAGAGGTATACGCGGGCGAATCGACAGCGGGCTACTAGCCCCCGCTGTACCGAGCTTTCGGATGTATATCGGGAGGAATTTCACGAACTCGAAACTTCTCTTGCGCATTGGTAGGTATTACGCGGAGCTGGTGCACCGGCACTCTCCGGGGGATCGAATGAGCGAAGGTATCGGTATGCGAAAAGCTCCACTCGAAGCACGATGTAACGTCTAGGTACGCGTACGTTACGATACTTGACATTAGCAAAGTGAAAAATAACAGAACTAAAAAATTAACGAACAATGCGTAGCGCTACGCGCTTCTAGTATTGGATCTCGATAACTTTTACGAGAGGCATCTGAAGAATCTAAAAATTTATCGGATCGATCGAAGAATTCTTTTTTTTTTTCCTTTTCATCCGAATCACGACTTCGCATAGTTTGAGTTATAATTCTCATTTTCGATATCACATTAGTCGATTTGGTCGCAATCACGTTGTTCACAGAGAGCGACGAAAGATTGAAAATTTCAGGTGAAAAACTTCGCCGCCTCAATGTTATCCGGAGAGATTTTCTTCTTTTTTTTTCAATTAACGAATGTGCGACGATAAAAGCACCTAAACGTGTTACGTATGTTGCGAGCGCTATGTAATATTTATTCCGATATTTATACGGGCGGTCGGACGAAATTGAATTGAGAAAAAAAAAAAAAAAACGTTACACATAGCTAAGCTAGATAGTGCTCTCTCCGAGTTATAAGAGAACAGCTTTTACGGAGTAGGTAAGTATTACCAGACGCCGAAGAAAAAGGATTGCAAATGTGCGAAGTTTAAAGGTTCGAACAAAAGAAAAAAATATAATAATAATCCTTTCAACCGTTCCGAAAGCACATTCTCGACTTGTAAGAACTTACGAAATTTTTACGTTTGTAGTGAGCATAATTCAGAAATATGAGGAAAAAAAAAATAATAATATAATAAAATGATCGAGGAGGTAATTGGCGAGAACAAACGAAAGAAAACATAATCACCCTGTTTCAACTTTTCTTTAACACCCGAATCGTGAGAACGGTGAGAAAAAAAAAACTTTCGTCAAAACCACAGGTACTCGGGCGTTGTTCGTTTTTAATAACCGCGAATTTTTTTTTTTCCACCCGTATTTTTCTCTTCTCTTTTCTTTTTTTTTTTTTTGTTCGGAGTAGTCGATTGGTCTGATGTTTGAAGTGGCGCTAAAAAAGCCCTACTAATACGAACTTCGTACCAGCTACCCTAAAACTTTTAAGATTCACTTTGGTGCGAAGTTTCGCGGCACTTAAATACACAGCGAAACACGTGGCTCGAATACTCGAGGTGAAGTTGCCGCCATTTTTTTCGATTTCGCGACCTCCGTCGAATAGAACAATTTTTTATAATACACGAACGAATGAATATATTCAGAAATAAAATGAGCGGGAGAAATTATCTACGCTGTGAATTCATATTTCGATACGAAAGTTTGAATACGTTTCTTTGTACAACGTGAAGAATAATTGAAAAAAAATATTTTCATTCGTCCAAAAACAACTTCCAAGATTTTTCTTCCTTCGAATCGAGCGGGGCGTCGCTACATGATGGCGGAAAAAATAAAGGCGAACGATACAACGAATAACGCGTGAGAAAAAATAACTGATCGATAAAAAATTGATCATCGATTCCAGCGAGCCGATCGCGAAAACGGAGCTCATGGAGAACTGTAATGGCTTTCGACGTTCCTATACTTTCGACTGGTATTTATCGGAGAGCTTGTCTGAAAGCTGTTTCCATTATACCTCTTTTTTCGAGTCATTATGAGAGAAAAATGTTGAATAATAATCTGATAAATCATGAAACAGCGAGAAAAAAACCTATACCTAGAATTTGGCATGTGAAAAAATTCGGAATCGGGTGATATATTTTGTGAAAGGGAATAGAAGAGCAGAAAATGTAGCTTCTTCCGGTGCTACTTTACTCGCGAAAGTCTGTTGGGATATAAGGTTTCCCATCATGCGAAAAGTATAGATTTGTATAAATTTTGTATTAGCGATGAATATTTGGCACAGTTGCATGGAATTTTCCAATCCGCAAGCTGTCGAATATATGTTCCGATGATTGACGGTATTCGAAAAAGTCGTTTTTTCCCCTCCTTCTTTGATTACGTCATGTCCTCGCGCCCAGCTTATTTCTACGGGAAGAGGGGAACGAAGAGTACGAAAAAAAAAGGGAGCAAGGAGAACGAAAATTGTTCATGAAATCTATAGTAGGGCACAGCTGCGTCGGCGGCGCGATTCCTAATTATGACTTTTGAAACGATCATGAACTTCGTCAGCTTTGGGGAGAGCTTTCATCGCGCGGGTTATTCGTCCCGTCCCGTCCCGTCGGCGGCCGGTGGCGCGCCTTTTCTATCTCGAAAGCCACCCTATAGCCGCCGAGTCCTCAGCTGATAAAAGCATCCGATGGAGGCTTGAAACAAGCTCGAGGAAAAGCTGCTCAATAAGAGTTTAACGAACTGTACGGAGGTACAACTTTCAAGTGCCCGCCTATTTTGCGACTTTCGAAGGAAGTCGCCTCGCTTTCTCTCTCCCTCTTATGCTCCGTCTTCTTCATTTTCACATCTACCTCACGGCCGCGGCGGCGCCCTTAAATCCCGTTCAACATTTTTCGCTCGTTAAGGCAATGACTATTTCACTATTGGGTACATCGCGCAAACGAACCTGACTCGAGTGCCTCGAAAAAGGGAGAACGGAAGGATGACGAGGTCGAGAAGGAAATTCTAAAAGTACACAGCTGAATTTCGAGCTTCTTCCCCGTTTTAGGGCGAAAAAAATTTTTTCACGACAAAAACTTTGACCTACATGGAAAATAACTTTTAAAAACGTTGATGGTTTTGAATTGCCAAAAAAGAAGAAAAACGAGCTTTTCAACTTTTTATGATATAATCGAGCAGAAAAAATCATAAAAAAAAAGCCGTGGCCTGCAAAATTTTCACCAGCCATAAGTATAATGTGTAAGTTTATATAGTTTGTGCTTGAAAAACAGTTCTATGGCCGACTCGTAAATTTTTAAACATATAGTCATTGCTCCTCAACAAAATATTCCGACTACCCGGTTTCGGAATATTTTTACAACCTTCAACTTTTATACTAGAAATTCTCCAAACGATTTATTTTCCCTACTGATATAACGTGAAGAGGTTAGAAAAAAAAATCCAGAAACTTTTTCCTCCTTTTGTCTTCGTCATTTAAAGTTGATGAACTACTTTTGGTGTCTAGGTTTCGTACATAAAGATTTTTTTTTTTTTCCAAAAATAGGATAAACTTGTATATAGATATGTGATTTGGGGAAAAAATTGGATTCCGGAATATCACGTTCCCAATAAGGAACAGGGTGAATAATTGCGTTGGAATGATGAAATTCGAATCAGTGAAATATCTGAATTCAGGGATCTGCTATACATATATATGTATTACAGATATATCTGTATACATTCCTCTCATCAACTGGAGCGTCAGTAGCAACTGGTTTTGCACGACCAAATACCGGGAGGATTTACACCCTACAAATATCTACCTTCTACTCGTACTTCAACCCGTCATTACCAAACCTATACAGAATCCGCCCTTTCCTGGTTACCGTGCAGACACGAGGCTTTCAATTACGACGCATAACGCCCCAGATTCTACGACTCACTTTTATAAACGAAAGTGAAATCATTTTTTTTCATCCCTTGCCTGATCATCCAAAAATATCGAGTTGGGCCAAAAGTGGCCAGACGATTCTATGATATGAATGTCTGTACGACTTCGTACCTTGTATGTACGTTTTCGCATTCGCTGACTATGATCTTGGTGTCAAAAGAACAGTTTTACGGTTGACAAATGTCAAACCAACGACAAACGTAAAAAAATGTTTCACTTTTTATTGCTGTAATTTGGCGAACAACCGTTTACTTAATTTTCACGGTCGCCGATCACGATTTTGATGGCAGGATTGGATTTTGACAACTGCCAAAATAATAAAAATAATCAATGACAAGCTGAGCAATATTCTTGGCAATATTGAAACACACAAGCTCCAAATTTTTATAGAAATGTTACGCATATACCTCGATATGTGACGCGTCAACTGATGAGGAATCCACAAATATTGCATTCCGTTGCATTTCATGACAGATGCCAACTGCCAAAATTTATTTCTAAAGCCAAAATACTTCGGGTCCTGGAAACATTCAACATTCTGACAGCAAATTTGGCAGTTGACGTTTGTCAAAATCTATATTTCCGACATCGGTATTCGTGATCAGTAACTTCAAAAGCCCTGGAGTAACAAAATTCACGTCGGAATAGGCGAAATTTTGCAATAACGCGTATACGCGTCACGAACAGTCAAAGGGTTGATTCTCGGGTTAATTGAAATCAATAGAAATCTCGTAACTTAGTTTCTTCGTTTGGCATCCTTCGGCCCGCCAAATTTGACAGCAATAATTGCACAAAATTATTCGAAGATCGTCGGTCGAATTGAGTCAAAATTGGATTTTCGAGGTTCCAAAAAATACGCGGAGGAAAGAAAATACGCGAAAGAAAAGCGTGAGAGAATAGTGAAAGGTACATACAAATCCGTACTTTACTAATCAGAGTCACACGACGGTACTTTGTAGGACGACCTGTAATGATGTCCCAGAGGAATATGAGCAGCCGGTATATGGCGTGATCCACATCATTGCCAACGTTAGCTTTCTACTTGATTGGCACAACGAGAGTTATGTAATTTGCATAAAGGGTAGTTTTGTCTCATCTGTCACCTACATAGTTTCTAATAATTATAACAAGATTCCACAAACTCAGAAACTTTAATCTCAGCACACGTTCAAACCTAGGACCTAAATATTAATCTGTCTACCGTACACACTTCTGTCACATTGTGCAGCGTGGGAAAAAATTCGACACGTCGAAAACGACTTGGAGTCGCTTAATAAATAATTGTACCGAAAAAACTCGTCGTCAATTTCCGTTCCTATTATCGATTCATTTCTTTTTCTCTTTCTCTGTCGTTTCAAAATTACTCTTATTTTCGAACGTTTCTTTTCTCGTGGACACAACGTGTAAAAGGGATGAGAACGTTTCCGAAATTTTGAAGAATTTGTAATATATATCGGCAAAGAAATTCCGTGAAAGCTTTCGAAAGCTTCCATGAATATTTAGGTAAGCGTCCTACATTGTTCCTTTTGCATCTATTGTTATACAGAGAGAACATGTGTGTACACGTATTTGATCGTATACGCTAGCGGAGGGTTCTGGAAGGACTGCTTTTAAGTTCGGCGAGTGATATACATATACATGCACGATATATTATGTGCATATACGTGTATCTCATGAGATAAAATAGCTGTGGACTCTGTTCGTTTCTCCTGCATTTAAATAGAAAGATCCGACGAACTGTGTACGTTGTAACTTATACGAACATGTACGTATAAGTTATCGTTATATTTGAACGGTAAATTTGCAACGATAGTTTCGCTGCAGGTTCGGGTCGCGAAGGTATATAGAATGAGATCACGCGTCGACGTCGAGTTCACGACTCACGGCGACGATTCGTCGTCGGAATATTTAATTAGCGCGTGTATAACGTCGCGAGCTTGAATTCAACTTCAAAAAGAAATGAATAACGGTGGGTGTGTGCGAGAACCCTTTACACTCAAAAAGCAAATATTCCGCATACCTGTGTTCCAGCTGTGCGTCTCTTTGCCCCGAACGATGGTTTCTTTCTGTAACAAAAAAAAATTCCGATTGACGCTATTATTTTTGATAGATTTTTTTTCATATCTTATTTTCATTCGACACAGCGGAGCGTGCGGAATATGAAAAATAAATTGGGACAAGATTCGATATACATATACATAAAACGACATAAGTTTAGTGGAAAACTTTGCTCGATTATACATATATATATGTACTTCGAGATATCGAGATGCGTCGTAAAACTTGTTCCAAATATTCGCCATCCCCTCAATAGTGGGTCGTTACGGCGTTATCCTTTTTTTTTTCTACGTCGTATGGATGATATCTATTTTCATTCCGTTCTCCACGCGTTCCAACTCTCCCGTTTTCTAATCCTTCGGCTCTCGGGTCAGCTTTTCCATTTCCCGTATACTCGACATAATTCGTGACAAATGTTTAAATGTGTATTACACCGCTGCCGATGAGTTTCAACCCCCGTCTAAATTATTACTTCACTCCCGATGAAATAATCTAACCACAGCGCAGCGAATCTCGCGAGTATTGTAAACTGCAGGCTAGACACATTATACAATTTGTTCTCTAATTTTTCATCGATTAATTGTATGTAATTCCGCGAGAATCCAATCACGAAGGGTTACCTGGTGTGGGGTGCACGCGGATAGAACGAGGAAAATTGGTGTGTGGAGAAATTGGTGCAGAAGGAGCGAAAGGGACGGGGTTAGGGAAAGGGACAGGGAGGTAGACGTTGGTTGGTAATGGCGAATGGGCGCGCCATGGAGAGTTCGTGGAATAAATGATCAACGATGAATATTAATATCAGAAGAGAAACCCGCACCTAGAGAGAACGAAGCGGCGAAGCGAAGCTACGGGGTCGTCCCGACCACCCCCCTTTTGGTCGGGGGAAAAAGGGAGAGGAGCGGGAAAAGAGAGGGAGAGAGAGAGAGAGAGAGAGAGGAGAGTCGAGCGAAGCAAACGCACGGATTCAGCGATCTGTATAAGGCTACCCCAATTCCCAGCAAACGACCAAACGCCACGCCAACAAACCCCGACGACTTATATATATATATTCTCCGCACACACTATATGTGCATAGATATCTATAGAGTCAATTTCGCGACGGTAAAACCGGGAGGCGAAAAACATCGCCGTAAATATTATATACATAGATGTACGTATATACTACATACCTATCTACTTTATACCGCACATGAGGCAAGAGAGAGAAAGAGGAAGAGAGAAAACGACGAAAGAGTTTGATGCACGGCGTCGGCTCTTCAATCCCTTTGAGGTACATAAACTGACACGCGCATTAAAACTGACGCTGTACTGCATCGCCAACTGTTTGGTGCTTAAAAGGCATAGCTTTGAAAATTATCTTTAAACTTTATTCTTCTTTTTTTTTTTACCAAGCTTAATTGAATATCACGTAGCCGTTATTCCTATCGATAAAATTAGGTACATCGCCTCGGTAACTCGACTCAAATTTTGTCATTTTCTTCTGACTGGATCAACATTTTTCGGAACACCCACACGAATCGTAGACATTTCTTTACCAAGCTCATATTTTTTGCACCTCCTTCCCGCCCTTTTTTTTTTTTTTTATTCAACTAGGTATCGTAAAAATCAATGAGAAATATTCCGCTAGAGTGTGAAAAAAACAAGCAGTATATGTACGTGCTCGATTTTTCGCATTTTTTTCCGACCCCGTAGCGTCGAATGAATAAAAATGCAAAATTAGACTCCTCCCATTTTCGGAGTTCGAAGTGACTCGCCTTGTATATATAATATAAAATTTCGCGTAGGTTTCCAAATTCACGAGCCCCGCGCACGTCCGTATAAAGTACCGTCGTACCTGAGTGCCTTTTAGATTTTGGCATATTATATAATATGTATATCCTTCTATATTAGGCGTATAAAATATACAGGGTGAGTCTCCGGAGGTTTTCGAATAGGCGGATACGAGTCGACGTCATACCTCGCTCTGTAGCCAATGAACAGCGAGGGAATCCAAGGAAAAAAAATAGCGACGCTATAGACCGGCTATCGCATTCGTTGACGCGCTAGCGTCACGTCGTTCAGTCTCCGCCTATTTGGGCACCTCCGACGAGTCACCCTGTATACGCACGTTACACAGCTTTACTTTAACCTTGGAAGTCGCGGTGAGTGCGTACGAGCATTTAGCAGATTTCCGACAAAATTCGAACCATTGAGGATCAATATTCATCGTCGCGAATGTGCGTATTATGGGAATATTCAATAATTCAAATTTAAGAGAGAAGCCACTCTACGGCCACGTTCGTTTTTTGATGCAAATAGGTATATATAATACATACGCCTACTCCGGCATGGTTCAGTGGGGATATTTTTCACCATGGAGATTTTTTTTTTGTACTTTTTTTCTTTTCACGGCATGTTTTTCCTACCTTTCCCTCGACCTTTTCTATATACCTTCGTGCAATAACTGGTAGAAATGCGGGGACCAAAGTCAGAAAAAAATCACACCGTTTGGTTGCAATTTTTCAAATCAACAAAATTACGTGCCATCGATCAAAAATGGCAGAAAAGAGGGAGGGAGGAAAATAGATAATAAACTGTGATTCGGATGTTATTTAATGGTACCCAGCTGAGCAGTATACCTGTGATATTATAATAAACGTTAAAAATTAATTCTACATCCGTTGAGGTGAACTCAGTGGTGTAGCAAATATAGATCCATCATATTTCCCAAAAGGTACATTCGTACAAAGGTTATACTACGTACAGGTACAAAGGTTATACCTATACACACGTAGATAAAATGTAACTTTGAGCAGTGTAGGTGATACAATAGCCTCAAGGGAAATATGAAATTGAAACGCTAATGTTGAATAATATGAATCCGCTCGTTAAATAATGTGTCAAAGGTATAGAACTAGATCCAGTTCCACGTGCATATATGCAAGTTCATTAGCCGATGGCAAAAGAAAGGTACAATGAAGGAGGAGGGAGAAAAATTATTCGTCCATACGTTTTCTTTTCAATGCGGCAAAGAATTCAATGCAAAAATCTTTTGCATGTGAAACAAGCGCTCCAAAAGGTTTGGTATTTCTTTTATTTTCAAAATGATCGTTGTAATTGGGTACCATTTTATTATTTTAATAATTTTCAAAATTGAGTAGCGAATAACTTCCACACGCCTCGAGTAATAATCTTCGCGCAATTACTCACCGGGTAAAAACCGTGAAAAAAAAAAATAATAACTAGTTCAAAATATCGACAAATGAGTCAAGTGTTGTACTGTACAGTAATAATCGTAACTACGATAATTTACCTCGTCAACAAGCATGGACCCGGGATACAACAGATGTAAATTCATCGGGGGGGTGTTTACGTAATTGCTTTGCGCGATACGCGAGGAATACCTGTGAGAGGTCGAGAGAATTTCAGGAAGTACAAACACAGGGGGTGATAACGACTACGAAGACGACAGTGATTCGCTATGAAAATTTCTATGACGACGAAGCGAGACGCGTCCGTAATCAATCGGATCAGGATGAATACCGATGACCATTTTCATCTAAACATTTCGGCTGCATACAGAGAGATTCATCAGAGGTGTCCGAATGGGCGGAGACTAATCGACGTAACGCCACGCCTCTGTAGCCAATAAACATCAAGAGTAAAAACGTAAGGGATGATTCGTTAAAACGACGAAGGTTGTCGAATTTATTGACGCGCTCACAGTACTTTGAAAAATCATAACCCTCCACTGTCGATACCCGCGTATGTTGGCTCGAACAGTACCGCCTTTGGTTTGTTCGATTTTGCACGCGATACTCATCGGCAGTTTTTTGCAGACATCCATTCCGGATGTAAAATCGTACGATGAATTTTACGACGGATTCGACAGATGTCGAGACGACTCTTCTAGCGTATTATCAATTTGAATAGTTCCGTGATTGGGTCAATGAATAAATGAACACGACGGCCGATTTATGGCATCGATATTTTCTTCCTACACTACGTGTCATCGAATGTTGTTCCTTTGCCCGTGCGTTACTCTCATTGGTCATCGGCTACAGGGGCGGGGCGTGAGGTCGATTAGTCACCGCCCATTTGGACACCTTTGGTGAATCTCCCTGTATAACTCCGGTTACTTAAAAGAAATTTGCATAGCTTCTTTTCGGAACACCGTGAACTTCAAAACACTAACCGTAAAGAGATCTTTGTATCATTGTTAAGTGTGTAGTTCAAAGTAACATTTGCATTCGCGAAAACTTACTTTTCCCGTGTGGATTACACGGAACTATGTATTTAAATAATAAATGCGTGTAACGTACCTATGTGTATTTTCGCGAGATATACGTGACTTGAAAACTACATCCCTTCGCGGTGAACGTCTGTAAATACATAGGATATATTTTTATCTTTTTTCTCTCAACCTCCATGTAGGTATTCGACAAACTGCTACAACGCGTTTTTAGCACTGATTTATCATCGCAACCACGTCACCATATCAAGAAGACAAAGAGAAAACAAAAGACACATCAGACATTTTTGTTTTTCTCATCTAATGTGATGTGGTTTTTGATCTTGAAATAGTCAGATGACCTTGAGATCTTAGAACTCGAAGTAATCGTCAATATCGAGTCGATGTACTTACTTTTCAAGATTTCTGTGTCCATTCGGAGAAAAATAGAATCGAAGAAAATCAAAGATAAAAATGGTAAGCAACATTTATGACGGTTTTCGCGATGATATATAGTCGATTCGATGAATCTGGATAACGTGCTTTTCGAATCTGGTGTACATCAAGCCGATCGGTCGAGTGGCTTTTACCGTCGGTTAAAGTTAAAAACACACCTCCTCCTAGTGTATACGTATATATACGTAGGTAGGAGAAAAGTATTTAAGTATAAAGTATCGATATCGGAAAACGGTTTCGCGCTAATTGCCTCCTCTATTTCACACTCCCGAGCCAATTGACGCGGGGTCCGGTGGACTCCACTTATCTGTATTTAGTATAACTATAACTATACGATAACTATCTACAGAAAAGGAGTAGTAGTTACCCATAAACCGCGAACGAAGTGAAATTGCTCGATGATGGCAATCGCGATACCTCTAGCGGGCGAGTGTCTCGGCAGAGCGACCGAACGTAATGATATCTGATTAAACGAAATTACTATACATACAGAACGCAAACACAACGCCCGCGCGCGCGCGCGTTCGCCTATATTATTACAAACGTAGATTTTAACGCTGATGGTGATTCTCGCTATAACCGGATACAACTCAAAATGAAATTACACCTCGTTGATTTTCATTATTATCGTGGTCTTTAGCCACGACTACTAACAATGAAGGGTCAACGACGAGCATTTCATAATAATTAATATCATCATTATTACCCTAGTGGAAACCGTAGCCGTGCCCCCTAAGATGTAAGGGTGAGTATTATAACGAGCGGTATACTCGTACAAGGTACTCCAAATAAATTTTACACGATTTCGCACGAATAACGATTCAACAATCTTACGTATAAACTAATGACGAGAAAAGTTATTAGATCTGTTCACCGCAGGGTGTAAAAAATTCTCCGTGCTTCGGGAAGACCTTACAATAACAGACAACGTCAAGTTCGAATACTCGCCAAATCTAACAATCTTCAAATAAAAATTGAACCTGTACAAATAACGCGGTGCCCTTGGTTTTCAATCGATCAACGTTTTCGATAGGAGTTACAGAAACGAACGGTTCGAAGTAACGTCGACCGCGGTACGATGTATGCATGCATATAGGTATACTACAGGGTTGCGAAGGAGTACATAGTGAAGAGGATCATAGAAAAGGTTGTTGTTTCTCGAAGCATATTATCCCGAGTTTGTTTAGCAACCGCAGGATTATACTTCCTTGAACGTGTAAACGAAGTGGTAGCGAGCGAAGGTGGTAAACGGTATAGGCTAGTTCATGCGGTTGTCCTAGCAACAGGCTTACACTATAGAGTACGTATGTACATACAGCAGAGACTATGGCGAGTAGAGCGGCGTTGCGGACTTGTATTACACGAAAAGAGATCAGCGTGGCATCTCAAGTTCTCGGGGGAGATGTGTAGAGGAGGGCGTTTGAGAAGAAAGGGAAAATAGAGGGAGGAAAGAAGGGCGATAGGGAGGGCTGAATTTCTCTCGGCGCAGATTACAATCTCCGTTTTATTGTAACCTGCAATCTTGCGGTCGGTATACTTATTTTCCAAAGCTCGAAGCTACATTAAATCCCACGTAATAAAACGCCCCGCCGTGACCGCGTGTATAATAATAAAATATACATTTACGCACGAAATTCCTCCGTCGAATTATATTATACCACCCTCTTTTCGAGTGTCGGTTGAATTTGAATATCTCAAGATGTCAATTAATTTCGTCGCGGATAATATCATTAATAAATAACGAACTCTTTGCCACGAAAGGACTAAAAAAAAAAATCAAAAGTACACACAGAGGTACCCCCCAAAGTACCTAATTCGTTAGTACGTTAAACACAGTAAATATAATATAGCCTGTCGTCAAACAAATTCGTTATTCAAATTCTATTAATCAATTAATTTTCCCTTTCTTACTCCGAATGAAACAATTAATCGCCTGCGGAGATAGTTTTGTACGAGGTAAAAATAGAAAAGTATTTCCAAAATCCATTAGCCGACTTCCGAATGAAGGTATATCAGCCCGTATTCGATCGATTGACGTACACTTCGAAGCGATGTAATCGATTTTCGGGAATATCGCAAATTTCCGAACACACGTAGCCCGATTGCAAAGCTAACAATAATAATTCAGCGTAGGTAGGGGTCTTTGCTCTGGTCCTATACAAACTGAATTCGGCCGAAGGAATACGAAATACGTATAGGGTAAAAGTAAAATCAGCGATTTATTTTTCGACACCCGATGAGCTGAACGACGCGCGTCTGAACATTGAAAATTTTCTTATATTCTTCGCCCGAAAATATCTCTCGCAACGGATATATATATATATATATTTTTTTTTTTTCACCAAAAATCATCGGAGTTGTGGAGACAATTTTTACTCTCGTCTCTACCTTGTACCTTTTTCGCGAATATTCCTCCCTAAATAATCATTCACCCCGACGGTGGGGGAGTATAAGTAGTTTTATCTCAGCAGGCACGTATCTCCGTACGTAAGGGAGTAATCGTCAAATTGTCGTCTCATTCCTTTGGCATCTGGATCTTTGGGTTGTTACAATAGTGGGAGTCTAGAGAAGACGAGTGAGGTTAAGATAAGAGAAGTTTCTCAACCCTTGAGGCATCTCGTGATTGCAATAGCTCGTAATACACGAAGAACGATATACCGTACAGTTACGTACAACTGAGGTACATATATACATATATATATGTAACTAATACATACCCGTGTAGCGAAAACCAAGTTAAGGGACATGAAGGATCTAAGGAATAAGATCAGAAGCCACGAGCTAAAACCACGACTAAAACTTAAACTTAAACTAAAACTAAAACTGAAGCTAAAACTAAAACTAAAAGCAATATTGGCCCGCCTTTACTCCTCAAAACTTTCCCATTTAAACCGGTATATAAATATATTACCCTCCTATACGGCATATATACATATATGTATGTATAATAAGAAGAGAAGAGCAAAGAAAAGCAAAAGGAAATTAAAGGAAGGCTTTCACCAGCTAATAGGAAAGCTCATCACTCGCATCTTCCTCTCTTTTTCGTAAACATCCCTCCGTAACGGAACTTCTAAAAATAGGCGGCCGCTATCCGCCACCCTCCAAAGATGATTAAACGTTTTAGGATTTCAAGGTGAAAGAAAAAAATCAAAAAATTAAACCAAAAAAAAAAGCGTATGGATAAAAAAAACAACGACAATATTGTTTCCGTACACATGTGACACGTGAATCGCTGACAAACTTTGAAGAACAAAAAAAAAAAAAAAAGAACAAAAAAGAAAGAAGAGGAGGAGGAGAGAATCAAAGAAAAGAAACAACGAGTTGAGGATTTTAACGAGTTACCGAACCTTTTAAACAAAAATCTTTTTTTCCCTATTTCTCCACAGGTTACAATGCTCAATCCTTTTTTTTTTTTTTATTGATTTCTTTTCCGTCGTTTCTCTCTGTAAAAGTTCGAGGTTTGAAAGCGAGGGTGAATCAAGACGTGCCCGCAAGTTTCTTCCCCTTTTTATCATGTTTTTTTTTTTTTTTTACGATAAAATTTTTAGATAAAGATGT
The DNA here is from genome assembly GCF_917208135.1 of Athalia rosae. Lineage (NCBI taxonomy): Eukaryota > Metazoa > Arthropoda > Insecta > Hymenoptera > Athaliidae > Athalia > Athalia rosae. Next base: position 18,340,040 of record NC_064028.1, on the reverse strand, counting down.
GTACATAGCTGTAGAATACAAGAAGAAAAAAACCAGCGAGAGGCGAAGAAAAATAACCTGGTTCTTTACGGACGCCAAGAATCGGGCGATGATTTTTAGGGGTGTCAATGGGGTAAAAATAGTTTCGGCTTTTCCGACAACCCTTCGGAAAATTTTGAGATTCATCGAATTGCAAAGTCGAACGTAACGGTCCGCGGTGTGAAATGGGGCAAATTTGTTGTTCCCACCGGATAAGTACCTGTTATGTACATGTACAGTTCATATTTTTGCTCGGCTATGTAAAAGTAGCGTCTGTAGCACGGGACGTGCCTACCTATAAAGATTCCAGGAGATCAGAGGGTGGACCGCTTTCGTACATATGTACTACGGTAAATAAAACACTTTGGAATTTTTCTTTTTCTAGTTTTTCTTTTCTTTTCATTTTGGCCACTCGATCTGCGAGCGTTCATGATTTATAGGGTAAATCCGCAGCGTATCTACATGCATAGGTGGTGCCTATGTACGTACACGAGGGGGACGGGGGGGGGGAGCATCGGCCACGCACATAGAGTCCTCGACACGTAGAGTATAAGAAAGCTTTTTTCGTGAAAAATGTCTTTGTCCGACGTGATGGTTCGCTTCATATCGCCACTCGGGATCGATACACCCGTATATATACGTGTATACTCCGCGTCTCGCGGTATTCGAGGATTCGCCGCATCGTCGTCCACGCGAACACCCGACACCCGCTATATAAATAATAGAAATGATAAAAACCAATCAAAGGAGAAAGGGTTGCATCCTGAATAAATAAAACTGTATACGCCCCGCCCGACATGGCTTAGCTCCAGACCTGCGTATGTATGTACCTGGGAATTGATTTCACTGTTCGGCCGCCCAGAGCTTTTCTTTCGCTTTTTTCACATCCACGTGTGCGTGCATCTTTTACAATTTTTACACGCGCGGATTGATTGTCAAAAGCCGCGGGTTCGTCTGATGTGGGAGCGGGCGGAGTATCGTTGGAAAATTTTACGTCGATATACGTCGTGACACGTGCGATTTACCTATACAGTATAGATCGCAAGCTGCATACGTTAAGATATTTTATGTACACGAAGAGGTCGGCGGGCGGGTCTGTATGCACAGGGTTCACGATACATCCGCATCGCGCAAAGGATATACCTTTTATTATACCTACTCCGATCCTGGCTGCTATCCAAAACAATTGCTCGAGCTTTTTGTATTTTTCTCTATGAATATACGAGCGTATATATTTATACACGCTATCGGTTTCGACGCCTTCCAAGGTATTCTCGTGTGATTTATGCGGACGTAACAAAGATACTCCACCTCAGGGATGATAAACAATAATAAACAGATACAAATAAAAACTAGAAGAAACAATAACATCGTTCAGAGCGACACTCTGACGTGTAAATTGTAAGGGGTGAAAATAAGGGAGATGGTCGAAAAGTGTTCAACTCGCACCGAACCGGGTTCAAATTTTCCAAAACTTTTACCCTGCCTTCCCTTTACGATTTATACCTTCTCCTAGACCGCTCTCGTACATTCTCCGTCCGCGGAAGGGTTGTATCTTTCTGTTGGGTTTTGAGGTAGACTTTGCATAAGGACTTTATCCCGCGCAAAGTGCTTTTCACAAAACAGAGAGAGGCAAGAAAAAAAAAAAAAAAACGTATGAGCTCGTCGGATTCTTCTCTTTTTCTCTTTCCTTTATTTTTTTTTTTTTCTTTCAAAAAGTCGTCATAATGCGCTTGGATTGAAGATCGTAAACTTTTATTGCACGATTCTGCAATCTTTTTAAAAATTACCCCGCGAACCCTGGGGTTTTTTTTTTCTTTTTCCAAAGTTTACAGAAGATCGTCCGATTGTCATGCAGGAGGAGAATTTTATGCGGGCGGTGTGCAAGTACGCCGCAAAGGAAGAATAAAAATTTGCTCAAACTTGATCTTATTTGACCGAGGTCGAGTGCCGCTGTAACGACAATTAACCGTTCATTAAATAACCCCAATCAAAATAATCCGACTAATTTGCAAGTCGACGCGTTCGTTTAGAACTTTCCAAGCTTATTCTGCGAACGGGACGGGGGGTTCATAAACTTTGATAATTAAGTGCGGAACATCCGCACACTCGAGATGATCCGAGTCAGCTTTTATATATATATATATATATTTACGTATACATACGTATATGCACAAATTATATGGTGTATATGGCTACTGTATATCTACACCGGAATTGTCAAAGCTTTTCAAAATTGTTCTAAATATATATAGCAACATATTGGACAGAAAAAAAAATCAACCACTTGCGATAACGATTCAACGAGTATACGTCAATTTCAATTATAAGACATAAGGGCAATTTTCCGAAAGAAAAATTGATCTATCTGCGAAATTGACCGAGTTATCCTAATTTTTTCGCATATTTTGGTACAAATTTGAGGCTATCTCGAAGAGGAAAAATCGTAGCTCAATTTGGACAACGGATTCGTGTTTCTGAGGTCAAAATACATAAGAAAAGTGCCATACGATCAATTTTAAAAAATAAAAATTTTTGGCCAAAATTCGAGATTTTTCCAAGGGGTACCCCTTACGATTTTTTCAAATTTTCGCCAAAAATTTTTATTTTTCAAAATTGATCGTATGGCACTTTTCTTATGTATTTTGACCTCAGAAACACGAATCCGTTGTCCAAATTGAGCTACGATTTTTCCTCTTCGAGATAGCCTCAAATTTGTACCGAAAAATGCGAAAAAATGAGGATAACTCGGTCATTTTCGAAGATAGATCAATTTTTCTTCCAGATTCGGATGCCTGAGCTCAAATTACATTAAAATAGACCAAAAAATCAATTTTTCAATTTTGACCCCAAAAAGCTGAAAATTGGCGATAACACGGTCAATTCTAGAGATAGATCAATTTTTCTTTCGGATTCGGATTCCTGAGGTCAAAATACGTAAGAAACGCATATTGAACCCAATTAAAAAGATGATTTATTTTTTGCTCAAAAATCGAATTTTTTTTTCAATTTCTAATCGGTCGTCGACGGGCGCGGCTGCGATATAAATTCTTTTCGGGTGCGATATCATTATAGTGCAGGTGCATGGAGAATATTTAAACTAGTTTGGCACAGGTTCAATACCTGTTGTCAAAAATCCATATATATCTACGCACATTATGTACCGGTACGTTCTTGAATAAAACATCTTATAAATGTCTGGCGGTCAAAAGTGCAGGATTTATTGATGTAGATTTTCGTTTCTGTTCCCCGTGTACGGTATAGCGGTATATAGGGCTCGATTCCAACCGATCTTCATTTTGGCTTTTTCTATTTCCGAGCCATTTTTCATTCTCTCCGCACGTACGGTACGCAACACAAAGCACGGGATGGAACAGCGGCGGCACAAATTTTGAAAAAAGAAAAACAAAAAAACAAAAATGTTCAAAGGGACGTAGGGTCAATTTTTTTTATGATAATTTTTCTAATTTTTCTTGTCACTGAACACCATGAATTCAACAGATTCTGAAAGGATTGCATTAACCTATAATACAAGCAATCGATATCTCAGCAGGATATCCACATTTAATTAAAACCGAAGACAAAGTCCGCCGTTGATTTTGGAAGAAAATTTTAATTACCCCCCCGACCGGTTGTGAAGAGTATAGTGTACAGGTAACGCCGTAATAGGCTCGGAAATCTTTAATGGACAAACTTGAAATTAGTTCCGGTTTCTTCGGTGTCGATTTTTTACATATTTTTTTTTTTCCGCCATCTCTTTCTCCTTTCGCTCCTCCTCTCTCCATACTACTATTCTCGTCACATCGCGAATCATAGTTTTTTTATTTACAAATTTTTGCATCATCTCAGTCGTAAGGGTGAAATTTTGCAGACCGACGGCCGTTTCTTTCCGTCGGTCGCACTGCCCGAAATCACCAGTGATTGAAATAATGATAATAAAAAAAAAAAAAAAAAAAAAACAGGAGGGTAAGAAAAAGAGTGGATAAACGATGACGTCGAAGAGAGCTCTTATCGAACTACTCCGCACGGATGTCGTCGACGTTACGACGATGCGTATAAAATCGCGGGGGGGTCGTTTTCTAACGACTAATGAAACGAATATCCGGATTACTTTTATGCAGAAAAGCTTTTCACTCGAAAATTCTCAGCGTCGGTTTTCAATCGCTCTTCGTCTACGAGGTCTTCGACGAGGTTCATATCCCATAAACTCCCGCGTCATTGACTACAAATCGGCGCCTATTGTTACATATACACCCGAGATTCTTGAACGCTTCATTTCAGCGATGGTACATAACGCGTACATATGTACACACATATATATCGCCAAAATACTTGAGAGCTTCTCTTTCTTTCCTTTGATTTTTTTTTTCTATCTTTCTTTCCTCTTTGTTTCCGAGGAGATAACAGCTTCGCCTTCTTTCCATGGAGGTCGACGACGACAAAAGCTTATTATTTTCGAAAGCAACGATAAATGACCTGGTTCACATCTACGCACTTCGGAATTCTCCCCTTGTGTTTGTACCATGTACAATGTACATACACAGATCGTGGGAATGGACGACGGTGTACGGGTACGCAATAGGTACGTACGTACGTACCTACTCGAAACTTTGGTAGGTATTTATATCCTTTGCTCTTCGGACTTGATTTCGCAAAATTGGATGAAGAAAGTTAAAAGAACCCCAATCAACTGAAGCCTGATTGCGACACGACGGGAAGGGGTATTCATTCCCGCTCCGATTTTACCCAATTCATTACTTTTCTCTTATATATAATACAGGTGTATGTACTCGATTTTCTTTTTCCCCCCGAAATGCCATATAGCTGGGTGCAAAACTACAAAATCTATACGTGTATTGCAATTATTTGGCGCGGAATGCCCCTTATATGTATACATATATGAAAAGGAAATTAATTCGCTTTTAAAACGAACCGAATGCAGTTCGCCACGTGCGGTTGCAACGGTATAACCTAGGAAATTAGATCCTTCTTTTAATCGAGTTACTTTTTTTCCATTTCCTTTTTTTTTCCATTATTTCCACTCGCGCGTCTTTGAGAGAGGAAATCCTTGTTTCTTCTTATCTAATTCCGGGGGCGGAGACGCCTTCGGAATCAGCTTCGAATGCACACCTGTACATAGGTGAATTATGAAACTTCAAACGTAGAGAGAAAATAGAAAATTATGTGGGTTGTTATTGTGCGGAGTAACTCGATTTTTTTTTTTTTTTTTTTTAATTCTACCATCTAACCTAACCCAATGTTCAATGAGAAGGGTTTAAAACTCGCGTATATTTGACTCGTTATTTTCGTGTGTGAAAATTTCTTTATCCAATAGAAAAGCGACGCGTATATATATAGATTACGGAGGTGCCGTGGCGTCGCGGCTGTGGCCCCATAAGACGACGGTGTTTGTCATCTCCGTGAGAAATAGAAGGGAAAAGAATTTTTCGAGAAAGTGCAGAACGTGTCGGTTATAACTCATGGCGAATAAAGAGACTTGGGAGTTGGCAGGTGTAGATAATGTATATAAGCTTACGTTAACACCGTCCACAGCCAGGGTTATCAAACCTACAAAAGATCTCGAGAGATATGGAGTCTCCGCCCGAGTGGAAGTCGCGTACGCATTATATTGTAATATAACCGTGAGTACGGTGGATAATTTTTCATCTTATTCTTCATTTCCTCGCCGCGCGCGCTGTAGGTACTTATACCTACGTACCGGTAATTTTCACGGTTGAAAATTGTAGATGGACAAATTCAAAGTTTTCGGTATTTTTGTAAACTGGATTTTAGCTATCCGCTTGCCAGGACGGAGGAGGGAGAGAAAGAAGAAATAGATTGCGTACAGGTGGATAAAATAAAAAAAAACAAAGAAATCTTAAAATTAGGATTTTGGCGAAGGTGGTTGAAATAAGGTCGAGCGAATGGTGATGATTCTTCGAGTCGACGATCTCGCTATTATGTACAGTATATAATTATTATTCATCAGTCCGCGCGAACTTGATTAATTATAGGTTACCGAAGATCGGAAAACGGGATGAAGGTATAATGTAGAAAACAAGAAAATAAAGATACAAAAAAAAAAAAAGAACACCCATTAAAGTAAAAATATAATAAAATAAGATACGGGGGTATAAAATTAATCTCCTTGACGGAAGTTGAAAACTTGCAAATTAAAATCACGAACTTCTTTGTAGGTGTATAATATAGTGCATGTGCTTCCGATGCGAGCTACACTTGGATACCTGCTGTATAAAGGATCAGCTTATGGAGATTATATATCAAAGGAGGTACTTCGATGAAATTTGAGAGTTTTTTCCTTTTTTTACTTCTTAACGGTACGATACGGGTATAGTACTCATTGTAACTCACGCGGTGAAATTCGAATATCCAATGGAATTCGCGAAAGTTGTAGCGAAGATGAAAAAAAAACCGTGGCGAAAAACTCAGCAGCCGCACAGAGGATAGAATAAAAAAAAATAACACAGCACAAAGGCAAGAGAGAAGATCGCGCTGAAGATGACACACGTGATACGAAATTAAAGTTTTGTAAAGTTTTTCGTTCAGTGAAGTGACCCGGAAGTAATTGATTCAGAAAATATGATCATATTCGTCTCGGTGTATACTTATGGGAATATTTTTTCGTGCGATGAGACCGACGTATAGAGAGGGAGCTTTGAAAACGAGCCGTTGAGCTTTCACGGAACGATCCCTTAATTTCCCTTCCACAAAGCAAGTCTCTTTTGAACTTTTGAATCATGCGTTTGAGCGTCACTAATTTATTGCCGTCGCGTCCGAGTCGTCATGGTGACCAAATGTAACCCTCGTTTTTAGTTTTTCACCCCTGGTTGTTTTTTTTTTTTTTGCAACGTTTTTTTTCCAATTTTTTTTACTTTCGCTTTCGGTGTCTCGTTTTGTTAATCTCCTTCACTCGACGTCCCTCCCAACCGACCCTCTAATAGCTGTCACCCCTGCAGTGATAAAATTATACGCGATTGTATCGATGGTCAAATAATACCTTGTTGCAAACGGCCGGGCTCTCGACGTCTGATTGACTAATTTCAAATTCTCCCCTACCCCTAAAAATCGTTGGTGCCGGACACGAGTTAGAAAAATTAACCAATCTTTCGAACTAGTTACTCATTCCGCCAGTGATTCTTCATTTTTTCCTATTTTCTTCGCATCTGTTTCTTCGCAAATTTTCCGTGCCTTGTGTAAAGCAGAGTATAGAAGTGAGCGATGATGAAGTGAAATATTTGAGAAAAAAGAAAGAAATGAAAATGAACAGAGAGAAAATACGAAAGATGATTACTTGGGACACTATTTTAACGAGGATCAAAGAAGAGAATTTTACAATTCCTGCAAGATTTTAACCAGGTGAAAAATTTGATAGTTTTTGAAAAATCACAGAATTTTGAGATTTGCCGGTAGCGCAACGCCGGAAGCAAGATTAAAGAAAGTAACCCTTCGCGATAGAATTTGTAGTTTAAAATCTTGGCAGCAATAACGTAAGAGAATAAGAGCTGGGGAGAAGAAGAGAAGAAATAAGGAATCCCGACTGCATGGTAAAAGCAAATTGAAAGAATCAAAGAAACGGAGATAATGATCAAGGAGGAACGACAGTTAAAGTCGGAGTATTCTCATGCAGCTCTACACACCAAGAGGACGGAGAGAGCGAAGCACTGCGGATATATATCCACAAATCTGCAGGGGTTTCTATCGTAGCGACAATAGCCGAAAGTCAAAATCGCCCATGCAGACATAGCGTATAAAACGTACAATATAATTTGCTACTAATTAGCCGGGTTGAAAAGCAAAGATTTGATAACTTTCGCAAATGAATTGGGATTATCGACGTGGATTCGCTGCGAATTAATTGACAAGTCTGACAAGTTCCAAGTTATGATATATATAGGTGAAATCCAGGATGAGACATGAATCGACAATAACTGCGAATATCATCCCCGAAAATATAACGCTACAGAGAAATATAATGTAGAGAAATTCAGCAAATAGTGAACGTCAGTTATACAATGTACATACAACGGAGTATTAAAAAGTAAATGAAATCCGGGATTTGGTAAATGGCGGGAATCGCATATTTATAGGTACGTACGTGACGCACGATATACACGCGAGAGTTGTGTCGACCGTGGGTCTTTTTTTCTCCCTGAAATCGCATGTGTATCACGTGATTTTTTTCCAATCCCCGTACAGCTTCCCGAAGCTGCGGTAATACGGTGCACGAGGTGAAAAAAATTCGCTCGCGAGCCAACAAAAAAAAACAGAAAACATAAAAATAAAATAATCGAAAGAGAAATCAGAGGCGTAAAAAACTAATGAGTGTACAACGAAAAATTGAAAAAAAAAAAAAACAAAACAGACGAGATTTCGAGGGGAAAATTTAAAGCAAAAATTAAAGATTATCGCCCCACGAACATATTGATTTCGAATACAACGTAATTGATAAACGAATCGAGAGTTGATACCCCCGGATATAAAATTGTGAAATTACAGATTCTAGATTAAGTCAGGTATGAAATTAATATTCGAGAGATGCAGCAGGTCGTGATAGCTGCAGTTAGAGTATGTAAAAAGCCTCGATGGTACATAGGTATGTACGGTGTGTGGAATACCTACACCTATACGTATACATACAGCGTAACCGAGTTGACGACGAGACAATCTCGGCGAATCTCGCGCGGATGAGGAAAAATTTTTCCCCTTGGATCTTATATACCTTATACGTCCCCATTTTGGCTCGCAAGTCACGCGTTTTACCCCCTGAGATATTTATTATCCCATTTAAATTTGCATTGAAAAATTGGCTAAAGTTTTACCACGATAACGTGAACTTCTGCGATAAATTTTAAAGTCTTACTTGATAAGGGTGTTCGGTGTAAACGCGTCAGTCGTCGCTCGTATCGTAACCTTATTTCCTCACCTGCTAGCGCTATAAAGAAAATAAATCTAATACCTGCTTCTCGATTAAAGGGATTAACGGGAAATTATTCCCGCCCATTTCTCTTTTCCTTTTTTCGTTTTTTTTTAAATACGTTCCGAAAGCCGTAATTATCGCTACAAGCTGCACATCTATGAAACTTGATCATTCCATCATACTTTCGAGTTAAAAATTGTTTTTTTTTTTTCCAAAATCGCGTGAAAAAATCAACACCGGTATTTATCTAACCTAAAATAGTGGCAATGTAGCCGGTGCATTAAATGCGGCGGCGGCGGATTCCGCGGTTTCAAACAAATATTAAATTTTTCTTTTTTCCACCTGTACGTAATTAGGGAATTGCTTGTAGCCATGGTAAATAAAAGCGTTTCAATTATACGATATGAATATACATATATACGTACGCGTTGGTGTAGATTACATACGTACACGTATAAATATTTCTCATGAAAATATCTGTCAATATTTAGGCGATCAAAAGCGTAGTATTGTTTTCGACAGGGCTATGAAGAAAAAAATTTTCATACTAATTAAGAAGTGAAGAAAAAAAAGAAGACGATTTTTGTGACAATCGTTTATCGGTATCGCGATAGGTATATCTATATACAGGTATTATACAATATGAAGATGTGTAAAATTTGGTTTATGAGGTAGAACGAAAAGTACATGAAAAGGAGTTAATTTGTCGTAGAGTGGACCGTGATATAAAATTCTTATCGAAGGAGAATAATGGTAATAATGATAGAACGATATAAAACTACAGTCAACTATAGTTATGCGAATCGGAGAATTTCGTGCGAGCAGAGTTTCAGAGATTCTATATGTTCTATACTATAGGTACAAGAAACGGGGAATAGAGAGACATCGCCTACAGTCCAATCAACAGAGAAGTGATAATCAATAGACACTCTAAAAGCAATCGGTAGCGAGATATACACACAAATTGCGGGCAAGGAGAATCTACATATATTGCGTTCACAAATGGGAACGGAAAAAATCAACCCCGTAAAGTTCTTGTATTGATATGAAAGGAAAAAAGAACGAGATAAAACAAACAAACAAACAAAAAAACAAAGGTGGCGAGGAATAATGAATTCGAACAAAATGAAATAAAATAAAATTTGTTCGCTCTGCACACCGAACGCTGGAATATTCGACGAATATGAACATGAACCGATTTGATTTCTCTTTTTGAACTTGTTTTAAAAAAAATTATTTTCGCAAAAATTTTTGGAAATATTGTTTTTTTTTTTTTTTACAATACCAGGCCCTTTTTGATACGCAGGTACGTAGCTTGAACTTCAATTCTCGCTGGCGTCCCGTAAATTTGAGGAAAGAAAAATGAATACAACTTTAAAATCGACTACTCTAATACCCGTTTTTCACGTGTCAAAATGTCACTCAATACCTATACAGTTATACCTGGTATTACACGTATACATGAGTGGACCGATCAATCAATCGGAAAACTGTCAGGTGCGAACATTTATTTAACCGATTGGTCCGCGGTAGCGCAACTATATGGAAATTACGTATGTTCTCCGTACTCACGCGGGTATATGTAGATGAAAAAAATTCGAAGGTAAGAATTTTGTGCAAACCTCTTTGACACCACACATGCATACACGTACGATAAAGTGCGTAAAATACACACGACATATTTATGCAGGTACATATGTATAGTCCCACATACATTTATAAATCGTATAAAAAGGTGTTTAAAGGCAGGGAAAAGTTGCGCAGGGTAGGGGAAAAGGATCGAGAGAGTTGTATTATACGGGTATAGTTTAAACAGCCCTTGAAAAAAAATCTTCCTGCAGACGAAGGTAATCCGAGAGTTGTACCCGTATAAGCGGAGGAAGATTTCCTCCAGGATTTCCGAGATCTACATCATATACATATGCGGTATACCATACACCTGTATGGATATGGTCTCTCACGTCTGAATATAATATCAGTTGATATGTGTATACATATTATACGCCGTGCATATATAGTAGGGTATATGTATAGAAATAGGCTATTTTAAATTCGAAAATTGCAAGATACAAAATATCGAGAATGAGCGAGAGAAGAGGGTAGGAGGGAGGGGAGGAAAAGAAACGAGAAGAGGAAGAGGAAGATTTTATCGAAGTGTGAGGAGCGTTACGCAGCTTCAGGCTCATTTTCGTAGTTCAAATTTCGTATAAAATGCAAAATACCTTCTGTTAATGTAATGAAGATCGGAGCACTGAAATGTAGGTTAGGTATATGTATAATAGACGCGCTCAATTTTACATACACATATAATATATAAAATATACATATCCACACATAATCGTGGTACACGACAAGGAGAAAATTAGAGAATTCCAGAAACTGCTTGGTGCGAGCTTTTAGACGATAAGTACGAGCTTAACTCTTTGCAGGTCAACGACTATAGGTATATATATACGAAAGCTTAAAACAATTCTGGAATATGTAAGCCAAAAAAATAGGGTTGCGTATGTGAGAGAAGCACGCGCGTACCTACGTGTGTAAGACTTATACACGTACATACAAGACGTCGGAGTGTTGGCGACAGAAAGAAAAATATCAAAGAACTTTTGGTATTGCTTCTAGATTTCTGAAGTAAATGGGTATTTCGCAACATCCCTTTTATAAATCCTGCCTAGCAGGACGACGAGTTGTTTCTCCCTCTTTTCCCTTATTTTGCGATCTCCAAACATTTTTTTTTGCTTTTTTTTTTCTCTTTTCTTTTCCCTTCTTTTTCCAAACACCGTTTCTCTTTCGCCCCGTGTACGAGCTGCGGCTCTTGTCAACGCGCCGTAAAATATTACTGCTTTTCTTCCTCCTTCCCTTTCACGTTTTAGCAAAAAACTCACACCGTCTCTTCTACATATAAATATATAACTCGTTCGCACCGAAGTCGCAGGAAAAATGCTAAAACATGCGAAATAGCCGAACTAAGTAGCTTATACCTACTCGAGGCTCAAGGATTCCGAAAAAACCGAATATATACGTTACGAAAAAAAAAAAAAAAGTTATACGGTTATGTAAATGAGCGTGTAATTTTGGTGCGTTATTACCCAGTGCTCGATACACCGTGGAGCGAGTTGGCGAATTATTTTTTTCGTGTGAGAACAAAAAAAAAAAAAAAAAAAAATTCTGTACGTATTCAATAATTATTGGAATTCATTATTAAAAAAAAAAATTCAATGCAAGTGGAATGAAAAAACGGGCGTACGTTTATAATAAACTAACATGATTCCCGTCGTTGGCGCTTATCGCCAGAGCCCTGCTCTAATTTGTACTCGTATTTCGTCGCCGATGCACAGCAGCCATAGGTACGTAATTTCAAAGTAAAGTAAACGTGTTTAATTTGCCGTGGGTACACGCGACCTTTTCAAATGGAATCTAACTACCCCGTGTACGTAGCTACCATACCTGTATTTAATTGCATGCAGGCAAATTATATTCGAATGATTTGAAACGAAAATCATAGATATATTTCGATAAAAAGTATCGAATGGATACGACACATGAATTCATGTACATCCATACATATGTGGGTACATACGAAACTTGTATATAATATACGTGTAACGTTGTTTATACGAATCATTGAATCGTAAAACTGTAAAATGAAACGAGACGAAAAAAGATGAAACGATATCGAATTTATAAAAAGATGCGCATACATATGTAGGACATCTATAAGCACACTTCAAACAATTTGTCGAATTTATTGACAAATCAATCAGATCCGTTCGCTCGGGTTCCCTCAGCTTTTTTCCCTTCGCAAAATAATTCATTTTACCGACTACATTTTCATCGGTTTTTTTTTTTTTTTTTTTTTTTTTTCTTTTTTCAAACATCCGTTCAATTATTTCGTCGTCATTACCTGTTTCGAAGATCATTTATCGACGTGGCGGCTAAAAATCGTCGCGATATCGTACACGGGAAAAAAAAAAAATAGTCGATCGCAATTTTTTCTGACCAATTGTAACGAGAAACAAAAATCATCCGCGGAAAGAAAAAAATTCAAATTTTTTCTCGTCGTCGGAGCAAGTCTGAAATTTTCCAAAGTTTTACAGAATCGAAATGTCGCTGGCGTATGGAATTATTTTGAAATATCGATTATTCAAAGATGCGTCTATCGCAGAAGTTCGAGTTACTTTCAGCGTGAGTAAAAGCGCCCTTTATATTCCCTCGAACAATGCATGAATACTTGGCGAAACATTGGATAAATTCAGAAAAGATTCGCATTGTTCAACGGTGACAATGAACAATTGCGTATATAAGTAGATGTCGCGTGTAGGCTACAGTAGTTCCTATGCCTGTAACTACGTTTCGTACAGCAACTTATATCGTAATAGTTTTAATTTTCTTTTTTTCCCATTTTTTTTTTATTTCGCTTCCGAAGAAAATAAGCAATGTTCGAAATTATAACGAACTTACCCGATGCGTTTCGATCAAACTTCTCTACTCGTGAAATTGGAAACGCGCGTGAACGCCTGCAGCCAGATATGATAATCTCTCGCTGTTTTGTATCAGGAGCCTGTAACAAATTAAACTCTAATATAATCTCATGAAAAAATCAACTTTCAACATAATAATGCGAGGTGTATTCCATAACACACTTGCGGAGTATAACATATTTCATAATTATCAGATCAACCGTTACGACCGGACGATCGTAAAATTTATTGTACGGGACATCAATACGTAAGCATATGTCAGATACAACCGATTATACATGTGATACGTGCCTATGGCAAATAAAAAAATGGGGGAGATTTTTTATAGCGAGAAAAAAAAAAATAAAAAAGAAAAAAAATTCAAACACGGCGAATAGTACTCGAGCGCATTAAATATACGACGAAGGGTTCGGTGAAATTATTTTCTTCTCCGAATAGCATAAGGTATTAATATAAGGGTGGATCAGAAAGGGTCTCTACCTCTGATCTCCGAAGGCTTATAGAAAATGAACCGTATACTGTCTTTTCCTGGTCTTATGTACCTATCATATGGGATATATAAGAGGAGAAAAAGAAGCCAAAGAGATATATTACGTACCTACACTAAAGGCTGAATTTTTTAGACGAATATTGAGAAATTAATTTTTTATCCTGATTTCTTTCTTTCTTTTTGTTTATTTTTTTGTTTTTTGCTAGATCGAATGTGTGTGAAAATTGGAGGATAAAATTTCGCAAAAAAATTCGTAAGTGTTCGCGGAAGTTATTGACGTTATTGTACGGACTGCAGGTATAATACGAATACATAACGCCGTTAATTAATCAACCGGTATAGATATAATACTTCTTGTTGCGGTGCGCCATCGTAATCCTTAAAGAAGCTTAGAAAATAATCCCGAACTGCGTGGAATATAGAAAGTCTAGTCAGTGTATAGCGAGGGGTGATCACTGCAGATCTACTCGTATGTAACCCTGTAGTTATTATTGTGGTGTATAGTTCGTGTAAAAAGGATTATACATGTAATCCTATTGATATACAGGCGTATAAGCTAGAGTTGATGATGAAGCTTCGAGAGGCTCTGCACATTGTGTACTTTACACGCAATTTTGCAAAACTACAGAGCCGATTATTACAATCACGTTCTCATTATTTCGAGGAGACTTTATTCGAAATGAGAATTTGGCATTGTTGCTCCAAAACGTGAGAAAAGAATTGACTAACTTCGTAATCGTTATGCGTGAGGAACGTAAATTTATATTTTTATTTTTGCCAAAATTCAGGTTTCGATTCTCTACTTTGCCCATATGCAATTGGAAGAAAAGAAACGTCCCCCCCACCTCAAATGACATTTCGACACAAAAAATCATTTCTTTCGATGACTCGTCATCGCGCTGATCACCTGTTATACTTATCGCACTTTTTAAAATCGCTCCTCCTTCCGCCCCTAGAATCATTTTTCCGAACAACTCAAAGACTTCGAAAGTAACTTTTTTATGTGTATGTATAACAACGTTGACGCGACCGTCATTCGGTATTCGGTGAATGAATAGCGTTTAAAGTTCACTGAGAAAAAAAAGGCCGAACGAACTTTTTACGTCACTTTAATTTATTCAATAATTTCATAATACGCTCGAGATTCGTGGCGCATGAGACAATATAATCCTAATTTCTTTGATTTGCAGGAAAAGAGACTTTCACGAAATGAGCAAGAGGGCCAAAGAGCTTCTGAAAGTTGAGCTTTCACAAGATAAAAACACTGCGGGGCGCATCGCTACCTTTTTTTTTTTTCATTATGTCTTTCAGCAGTTTATTCCCCAAGTATCTCGATCCTTTCTGCAGCATTGCGTAATGGGTTCCTCGGCGAGGTATTTTCGAGAGGGACTCAGATTATAAAAGTTCTTTGTCTTATAGAAAATTTTGACAAAGATCTCCAGTACCCAAATTGACGGGGAGAAAGGGCGCGATCGAGAATCGCGCTGCCGTTGGCCGTTAATGTGGGGGGGTAGGAAGGAGGAGGGGGGAAGGGGGAAGGGGTAGTACGATCATCAGCGACTTTTAATTTCTGCCCAACGATCACTTTTTATGTTTATAAATGTATCAGCCGAGTGCTGCGGGATAAAGTTCGTCGATCGATCGTCGTTTGAAAAAGTTTTAACCTCATCTTAATTTACGAATATCGGAGACGCGAAGTTCGCCCGCGGAAAGAGTCATTCGGAACAAAAGGGTGAAAAATTCAACGCCTCCGTTGAATTAATGCTCCGGACTCCGCGCCGTGTCTTCCTCGTCTCTCTCTCTCTCTCGAAAGTACTTGAATTTTCCACGACCACGCCGGGTAAAATTTTTTAAAACTGTTTTTCATTTCCGAGACTTAGTTTCTATTTTTTTTTTTCGATTCATTTATTTTTTATACACACACATTAGTACATGAGTGTAAACACACTAAGCCGGAAATTTGTAGATGCAGGAAGTCAGCGCGCGTCGTTCCTTGTTTTGTAATAAAAATACGGATGAAAAAAAGAGAACGGAAAAAACAATCGGAGGCACATCTCATGCAGCCACCCTCGAAATTCAGTATTTGAAAAATCGTCTGTGGGGTGAAAATAATCAAATATAATTACGAAAGGCAACTGGGTAAAAGTTGGCCGCGTGAAATCAAAAAACATTGGAATGAGGTCCGTTGAGAAAGTCGTTCGATCACACCGCGTTGTCGTATATATCTACTACTCGAATGAAGTTCAATTTTAATTTTAATTATTTTGTTTTAATCCGATGCGACGGACTAGCGGTATACCGTTAATTATTATTGTAATTTACAATCAACTTGTAACGAACGAGATACGCGTAATGTATTATAATTCGTGTACTCGTATTTCATTGATTATACACGTAGGAAAAATGTAACCATGCAGAAATGTAAATTGCATGTAGGTACCCGGTATAGGTACAAATTTTCAATTAGGCACACGGCGTTATAGCTACGTAGCACATAATTCGTACGTTTTCATATATTGTGTGTTCATAATATATCGATGTATTTGTAGAGAGATATTCAATACCGAAAATATTTAATAATATTCAATTAATTAAGAGTTACTTCGTGGTATTGAATAATGTAACGAATGCAAACATTCGCTAGTCGTACAAATAATAGAACAAATGAATTACAATTCTGAAGTGCATCGAATCGTAAAAAACCGTGAAGAGTGCCGAAATAACGATGCAAATTTAAAATAACTTTGATTCAAGAAAGTAGGAGACAAAAGTCAGAAATCACTCTCTGATTTACATGTATACTGTGTCGGACCTAGAGACATACACGGCCTCGCCTTTATTCCGTTAGAATTTTTCCAATTTTTTTTTTTCTCCTTTTCTACACTCTATTACATTTTCCGTTGCGAATGCGAGTGACGCGGCAGGGTGGGCGAGGTAATAAGCTTAACACGGGGAAAAAAATAACAAAGACGAAAGAGGGGTGGGGTAAAAAATAATAGGATAACGGGGAAAAAGGTAGAATAATAAGAGGTGGAAGAAAAAAAAAAAAATTAAATACAAAAAACCGAGCCCGAGAAAAACACGAAAAAACGAGGGAATAAGTTGAAGCGAACGAGTGAATCGAGGGAGAAATAATGCAGAGTTTGAGTCGACGTTAGCTGCTGTTGCAACAACGTCGGAAGCCGCTTATGTGCAGTACTTTCGAGTTACGCAGTGTTACCGCTGTCTTCGCGTTGCTGAAAAAAAATAAAGAACCAAAAACCTTCTTCATTCTGATGGCGAATATTCATTCGAACCGCTTCGCACGGTCGGGAGTCGACAAAAACATTGATTCGGAAATTTGGAGATATTTTAGGATCGAAAAATTTCATCAAAATTGCAACGAGTATATCGGATTCGGAGACACGCGTTCGTACGGAGTAGGGTATGTAATGAAGTTGGTTTCAATGGACGCGAATTTGAAAATTTTTCAATAAATTTCGAAAACGCTCGATCATTACGAGTGCGAAGGTTCGATTAATTTTCTCATCGCTCGGCGCTCCGCGTATAATTATACTTGCGGCGTCGCTTCCCTTCGTATACGGTATAGCTAAACGTGGCAAAGCGTTCTGTTTTGATATCACCGGTTCGACATACTCATACCCTCCTCCCTTCGACCCCCGTGTTCCCCAAAGGTCGCGGGGCTCGTCGAGAACGACGCTGAATAACCGCCCCCCCCCCCCCCCCCCCCTGCAGTCTTACAACGTTACTCCAGAGATACACGGTGTGTGTGTAACGCCTACGACTCAAATAGCTCGTCTGGAATGCGCGGGGTATACATAGAACGTTGAACACCGAGGGGCGAAAAAAAAATTGAAGAGCAGGAGCGCGTCGATTGAATTCGCGACGAAGTGACGAAACGTCGAAGAATCCGTAAATAATAATAACACGAACGATCGTGGGAGTGGAGCGATGATCGATGAAAATTATCGGAGATGACAATTTATGCGCGGTAGGACGTTGAGATCGGGAGGTACGCGTTATCGCGACGTTCTTAACGGATTTTCTTCAATTTTTATCGCGAACAATAATCGTTAATTCTGTGTACAGAAGAAACTGTGTAGGTGTTTACGACGGTATGAAAAACGTGCCTGGATGCCGTCGTTACAGGGGGAAAAAGTATTACCCGATTCGAATACCCTTAGGATCTCCCCTCAGACTACACAGAGACCTCAAACCTGCCTATAAACTATACACGTGTACGAACGCGTCGTATACGGAGGGTATTGACTGCCAATCTAAACGACGCTATAACCATGAGCTTTAGTTTTTACGCCTCCAACTATGCGCGTAACCATGCCCATCTTCGACATATTTTTCTTCGGTTTCATGACCTCTGTTGACGACCGGAAGGTGAAGGAAGGGGGAAGGAAAACTGGTGAAATGCATCGGCGACGTGTCGAATGGAAAAACAAAATGATAACAAACGTAAGAATAGAGGAATCGTACGAAATGCTATTCCACTAATGGGTAGCGGTGTGATTTCTCGGGAGGTTCATAAAGTGCGTACATCACCTCGTTGAAAAATCAAGCATTCCTTTTTCGCGTTATCGAATAAGAAACGGTTGATTTGCGATATTTGTTCGTTACGAGCTAAAGTGTCGAGCGTGCATTCTAGACGGAGACGTGACATATAGAAGTACATAGAAGTTGGAATCAGCTGCACCAGCGGAATAAAAGAAGAAGCCCGACAGAAGTCAGGTGGAAGCGGATTGGCCGTACTTACGATCGATAGATATTTTATCCGCAAACATTTGTTCGACGGTTGATTCGCTTTGGGATGTAAATTATCGGCTTTTACTTCAACACTACTAACTCAACCAGTCATCTTGACCCAGATAATGGTACCAACAATGCAAAATCCACTCTTCGTTGCTTACCGGCTGGCGGAATGACTGCCGCCGCTATCGCTCCTCTCACTCGTTCGCTCAAATACACCACCGAACACCCTACCGCACCACCGGGGATCTATGGATCGAAGGAGGCGCGTACTATCCACGGCGTACGCGATATCTTCGTTGTACTCGGCTAACGGTGAGAGGTATAGTATAATTGCAATTGCGATTGTGATTGTGATCGTGGTTCACCGAGAGACACGGCGCCATAGCGATCGACCTAGCGGTCACGACGTTTCGACCCGAACCGATGTCTTTGTTAACCTCAGCGCCCGTTCGATAATTCCCGAAGAAGGTGTTGCAGCTCGTATCCTCGCGAATGGAGCAGTGGAATGGGGTGGGGGGGGGGGGGGAGATGTATATCCGGGATTTATCTAGTTGGCAAAGTTGGTAAACACGTGTGGGTAAATTTGATGAAAAGAAATCTAGCGAACTGTGAACGTTCGACGTGATTCTTCACCGGTATGGTATCGAAATCGCAACGCGAAACCACCTTCTCACGGACGTGTACACGCATTTAGGAACAGTCGATGAAATACCGTATAGTACCGCATCCGAAAGAACTTGCGGCAAGTTACGCCGACTGACGTTCGATGGTTGCAGCTTCGTATAGAAAAGATTCTCTCTTGAAAAGGAACAGAGATAAACACGCGTATACCCCGAGCAGAAACCAGATGCATTTCTCCGACAACCGCGTACGTGCCGACTGTCGCTGATATCACCGAGCGCACGTGCGCTCTCGACTCAGTCTCGTGTTCTCTAAAAAAAAAAAAAAAAACCCTCAAACATTCAACGCGCTATCATCGGAGCCATACTTCCACCAAAACGGCACATGACTCGATAACCATCTCACTTAATTCGTGGACTGAAAATGTTCATCGGTACTTTGGCTCGAAAATGTCCAGCTTTTGAAACCCTCGTCAACAAATACGGGCTACACTCGAGTGTACGGGGTATTTCGCCGTTCGGTAACCAGCTTACGGTATTTTACGTATGTACGCGAAACACGAAATCCTGGGTAACACGTGATGAGAGATGAGAATACCGAATATAATACTCGGAGGAACTATACGGACGTAGGATGTTGTAATGGCACGGAGCTGCATCCTCGTGTACGGTGAATATTATCTGGGGATGATCCCTGGGACAAGAGGTTGCTCCCAAGGTCGGTGTCTCCTCGAGTCACACACACACACCGGTAGGACTGGACGACCCACATCTAGTCGTACCGTCCATTGTTCTAATCCAGCTTTGTTTGTCGTTAGCGTGCACGCGGCGCTCACACTATCCGAATCAAACTGAACCGAGCCGAACCAGAGCGGGAGTGAAGCAGACCACCTTCCCGACGCGTTTAATGCCACTCCCGAGTAATCGGGGCGGTGCAGCCGAGTCGTCAAGTTCGCGTCTTCGCGAGGTTCTCTGGCAGAGCGTGGTCTGGGAGAAAACCGGCGATGAGTTTCATCGGGTCAGAGACAACAGCTCGACGATACGATCTCGTCGTTTCGTTGTAATCGCTTGCCCCGAACACTGTGTACGGGGTGATCGAGTTAATCGATGCTCTCCAACGACGGAACGAACGACCGACGACACTTTGAAACTCCATCCGGGAGTTCGGTAACCGCGCGATGTTCAAATTTCAGTTAAACGTACAACGTTGGCGGAGGAGGAGGGTTCGAGTTTGAAAATTTGATACTACCACCGAACGTTATAGAAATCGAATTTCGAAGGAAGCATTTTTTCAATGGTCGATAAAGTTAGGCACGATGCTCGCCGGTGAATAAAATACGATCCGATAACCGGAGCACGCCACGTCGGTCGTGCAATGTCTCTAGGTGTGACAGTGACAGTTCTAATGGATTTATAAAAGTATCATTGACTTTGTTCGACACGGGAAAAGGGCGAGCGAGAATACCGTATAAAGCGTAGTTGTAAACTTGGTATAGGTATATTCCGTGAGAGCAGCTGCGTCGAGCACGAATGAGAAGAGAGGGAGCGGAGCGGAGGAGAAGTTCGAGGTACCGCGGGGAGAGTAGTTGCCTGCGGCGAAAGTACTTTACATGTAAAAGTGTTTTCACCGTCACGTTTAGCTCGAGCATGTGAACTGCAGGAATCGAGCCGCGTTCTCGTGTAAGTGCGGTAAAGACTTGCCGCACAATTCTATCCCTGGCGTAGTAGTATTGCCACCAACGGCAGAAACTGACTCCGTGTATCGCGGATTCCGTCGAATGAGATTGCCGGTCGTCGCGGTCGTCATCTGAGCGACTCGCGGGACCACCGGGCATCGCATGCACACGCGGCTCATTTCATGGTGTTGTAGCAGAGCAACGAGAGGAAATGAGGGCGTGCGACTATAGAGTTCTAACAGTTTCATCTCGTACTCTAATACTCGTCGTCTCATTGTTTAGGAATCTAAATGATAAACCGTTCTCAGGCTATCTCTGCTTCGCCACGCGATACACGCTGACTTTTAGTCATCGATCGAAAGGTTTTCGGAACGCCTTTCGTTGGTCAGTTTCCTTACGCGTCAGGGTCCCGTAGCGGTTTCCGTTTTATTCGAACGTCTAATAGCGAGGATCTTGCGGAAAAAAAAAGTTTAATCAAAGGTGAGGTATTCCTCAAAAGTAAAGAAAATCGGTGATTCGGGTGGGTGGGTCAAATAACGGTATAAAGGCAAGGTATAAAGGCCGGAGTTCAAAGTGCATGAGGTGTGCGAAGTGCGGAGGGTTTTTTCATCGCGGGATCATTACGTCGGATCGTTTGGTTTACGCAACGGCCGCCCGGCCATTGATTCCGGTGATTCACGTCCGCCTTTGGTGACGCAATGAATGGTCAAGTGACTACCGAGTTCAAAGTAACGATCCGACCATAAAACCCCCGAGTCTTTAGCCCACCCCCTCGAAGGGATCAATGGGCGAACGACTACGTGAATGAAATCGCCAAAATCGGACTTTAAAAAGAATAACTATAATAATAGTGGTGATAATAATACTTTTGACATGGAATCGCCGAGGATAGAGAGAAGTCCTTTTACGAAGAGTTGCGGAGCAAAAAAAAAAAAAAAAAAAAAAACACCGGTGCACCAGAAAATACTTCTTCGCCGCTGCATAGAGCAGCTGTCCTGGAAAGATGCGACTGGGCGTTAATGGCCTGGTAAATAATGAGCCAGACTCATGACGACAAAGACCGCGTCGTTTCAGGTCCGCGTACAGCGGGGGTGGTGGGTGATATAGGTATATACGTAGTTTTATGCGCCTTGTGATAAAAATTAAAGAAAACTTTTTACCAGATTATAATCACCCTGTACGCCCTTTAGTTCATATGCAGTTTTCTATATCCTCTGATTTAATCAAAACCTCTCTTATTTCATTCCGTCGTGAATGCTCTGCGAGCGGAAAACTGTGAGAAAGAGACCCTATTAATTTTTCTATAAAATCACGTTTGATTTTCTTTGTAAAATGAAATAGAAGCTCGGAGAAGAGAAGATTCTTTTAGCGCGAGTTCTCCTTCAGGAGTTTAGTTTTCATTCACGTTTTCGAAGGAGCCACTTGCTTTGATTCCCCTTTGAGCCACCCGTTTATATAACAGGATCGAGTGTAATTTGTCTGAGTTGCCACAATCTTAAGCTAACGGCTTTTTCTAGGTAATTTAATACGAATTTTACGAACGAAAACTCTTAAAAACCGAGGGGCTCGGAGTTCGCGATAGCGCTGCTCGGTACGAGTGAGGAGGTATATTTTGCCGTTACGTCACGAAAGAATTTACACAGATGTCAACGCGCCCGCTGTCTAATTAATTACACGGTTAATAATAAGCTAAAGCTAATTAACTGTCACGTATCACCCCTCCAATAACGGGGTAATATACTCGACTCCAGATTATTCCGGTAATATCAGTTCACGGCGTAGGGTGTCCGAACGGGTCGCGCATCCCGCAGATATGATGTATGGAAGTGCATCGCGTCGTGTTTCCTCGTAATTCCAGTTATCGTTGTACCGAAAGCCAAGATCTCGCGATCAGATCGACGCGGTATTTTAATTGTAATATTTCGATTCGATCGATTCTTTTTTCCATTTTCCGACGAAGAGAATCGAAAGCGAATATCGTTCAAGGACAAGAATAATTGAAATATGATAACTATGAGATTTCGCAAGACTTCGTAGCATAGGTAATCTATTCAGGATATTCAACGCAGTTATACGATCATTTCCACAAGTTGCGTTTTCCCGTCTACTTCGTGGAAAAGATTTTCTACGAGTAAACGACACCCGACTTAACCAACACCCGACTCATGTTAGATTTATTATCGCTGTACGGCGATAAACTACCGTCGCCCGGGCACATAGGCAATCCATATACGATATACTGCACGGTACACGCGTATCTCTGAACTTTCCGGAGTGGGCGTCGGAGATCGTTATTTACTTATTGTTGGCGTAATGTACATTACAAACTATCGACGCGTGAAAAATCCGTACAAGTGAAGTGACGGTAACGCGAGCGTTTTTTGGACAAAACCGTTTCCCTTTTATCAGATTCAGGGGTTATCCAATTGGCCGTGGACGTGAATTTTGCGAATAATTTTTCTCGCCCGGTTACTCGCCGCCGTAGACACACGCGCGAGAGGTAAAACTGGTAGGTGAGTTTTATTTTTTTTGCATTTTTTGCCCCGCCGTTCCGCACCTTCTTTATAAAGCGATCGTTGAGTTGCACAAGGCAGTTGAGTTACAGTTCACGATCCGCGCACAAGTCGTTTCAGTTTCCCTCAAGAATAAGGTTGCGAGTTTAACGACAAACGAATAAAGAAATAAACGAAAAAACTGGGGGTAGTAAAAACAAGAAAAAAAAACAGAAAGAAAAAAAGAGGAAAGAAAAGAAAAAGGAGAGGAATAAACAAAGCGCGGATAAAACGAGGTTGCTAGAGACGAGTGATGTCCTGTGGTTTAGCGGGGTAACACCGCACCTAGCGGCAAAAGCTTAAGCGCAGGGGAAACCGGATGAATCGTGGTGCCGGGAAGAAGAGGAACTCCCTCTCACTCGTGCGCGATCTGTCAGTGTCAACTTTTTGCAAAAGACTCCGTACACACGTATAAATATATATATATACTATACGGAGCGGTGCTAGAGCAGGTCGTTGTACTTCTTTTTCAATTTATTTATCTATCCGCCCTGTACCTTTTTAACAGCCAATCGGGTGACGAATGATCGTGCGAGGACCCAGGTTGTGCCTCGCGTTCGAAAAACAGGAAAAACGAATGAAGAAAAAACGCATTAAACCGAGAATAAAGTCCTCGAGAATTGCGTCCCCCGGAGATCATTTTGACAAAAGCGATACGTCGAATGTTGAAAAAAAAAAAAAAAAACCGCGGAAATAACGCGAGAACTCTTCGGTTAAAAATTAAATCAAGATCTTTCGTCACTCTATACCGTTGCGAATAAACGTGATTATACAGAGAAGCTGCATGTGCGGTACTACGTATACTATACCGGTAGACGTGCAGGCTGTCTTGATCGCGGCGAGACCTGCACTTTCCCGTGCGCTGCAGGAATTCGCAGTCAACGACCCGTACGCGAGCGAATCCCTCGTATCTCCGTATCTGCGATACAGGATTATTCTTCGGTTATCGTTACTACAACGATACCTATTCATCTATTGGCTTTTCAATTGAGAAAAATTTTTATCGTCATTCCGTTACTTCTTTTTTTTTTTTTGTCAATCAATCCGGTAACTCGATCTGACGAGGGAGAAAATTGGGTGAAATTTTGAAAACGCCTTCCGCGGTGAGGACCGCCCCGAATAATTGTTCGCATTATGATACGGCGTGCACGAGTTGGATACGTATATTGTATATATTCGTATACATACACGTGGTGAAGGGTACGCCGTAATCCGGAGGCAATCGCGGACGTGTTACGTTTTTTTAACGGCTGACCCCGATCGTCCTGGGCGACGAAGGTATGCGTTTTATGTGCGTGGATGGACGTGTCGCGCGCGCTACGGGGAACGAAGTGTAACGTTATCATTATCACAGGCATGTCTAGCGAGGAATAACAAACGTGTCCGATGTACAAGTAAGTCATCGATGTACGGTAAATGGATTAATAAATCTAACCAAATGCCGCGAGACGTGGTAAGAATATTCCGAAAGATCGATCGTTGCCGCAAATTTTCGAATACCTGCGTCTCTTTTTTTTTCATCTCCCCCCCGCCACTTGGACTACGACGTCACTGCACCACGGTGTAGATAATGGTTGGTCCGAGGGTGACCCGTATAAATTGTTCGAAACCCGTAGGAGCTCGATCCATCGATTTCCTATTATTTCAGATAAGTTTCGTTCCCAAAGGCCCGTCGGGGCTTTTCCTACTTCACGGATCATTTGGCGCTAAATCAGTTTTTTTCAACCGTGCAGAGTTCACGCATGTAAACGATTACCTCTCCAAACGTCAATTTTTTTCAATCTCCGCACCACTTATGAAAGTGGCAATTTTTCTCACGTCGTAATTCTTGAGGACAAGATTCAACGACAGTTATTCGCATTTATAAAAAAAAAACAAAAAAAAAGAAAAGGGAAACAAGACGCAGTTCCTCCGATGAAACAATTTCTGGACGCCACAAATGCGGAGGTAAAAATGCTCCAAATATTATACAAGCTCGGATGAATCTGAACAGGGACGTCAGAAGTGATTCTGGTTCGTAAACCTTTTCTGTAAAATAATACAGCCGTGAGTACATAATGTGGCATGCTTAAGGTAGACGGTAGGTATGTATACGTCGTACACCTTTCTACGATTCAAAATTTATATGAGGTGGATACATAACATTAAATCCCGTGAACCGTGAATTTAATGTACAGTCGAGTAATTGAAATTTTTCGGAAAAAAATTTTTATTAAAACTTGAAGACCGGAGGTTGTGTACGCGCCGACTCTCGCATATTAACAATATGCATATATTTTCCATACGCGAGAGAAAATTATACGCATATTTTTTTTTTTTCACATCAGGAACAATCTATACCTAGACTTCGCAGCGGAATTCAATTTAAAACGTGTAATTATACGAATGAAATTTGAATACGAACTCGGGAAAGTAGAGTACCACCGCCTGCAGTTCCGCGATGGATAAAAAGAACGCGCACTTCAGCCGGGGTAATCGGCTGCAATTTTAGTGTTTTGTGCTCATATGTGTTTTTATTTTCTTCTACATCTTAACCCGAGTGTTTTACTTCCGTTCTAATTTTGTTTTTGTTTTTCTTTTTCTCTCCACGGGTTTTCAAGCGGTAAATAGAGTTAACCGTCATCGGTGCGGCGATTGCATCGAATCGCTCAAGGACCAACGTACGTTTCAATTTTTCCCAACTCGGTACACGTAGGTACTCGATAAATAAGTAGACGTGCACCTGAATCGCGTATCGGATACGAATGAAATATCGCGCATCATCCAACGATACACCGAACAGCAGGCATAACAACGATTTTACCCGATGCACTTGCGCCTCCGAGTCATACCGCGGCCGTTATTCAATAATTTCTCGTTTATATGTAACGAGTTTGCCCTACTGCATTTACCTCCCTTAACTCGATAGACATAACTACCGGGTATATATATGTATATATGTATGATACATAACTTGTACGTACAAGTACGCTAATGGGTGTCTCTTCAGCTATACGTTACGCGAGATAGGAGAACCTACTAAAACCTATCGCGAGTTTACAGTCTATATAGATTATTACGTTGCAGCGGCGAAGTCTCAAGGTGCGGCGCAGCGAATGGACTAGTTGAAATTACGAGGCTTGCTTAGGGGGGTTGGGGTATCACATGGTACGCGTAGGCCGATGAAAAAACAGCGTTTTTTCAGGGCGGAAAAATCTAAAAAGTAGGTACCGAAAATATATACGCGCGAGTTTCAAGTTTCTCTCATCAATGGAGTTCAAACGTTCGACCTCCCCTATATCCACCGACATCACCATAGAGGTTCTGAGGTAATAACGGTTCATTATATGTTCCACCGTCGAATTCAATTTGCGCGATAACGTAGAAGCTGCTTCTGTATGGGGCATTCCGTGCCAAGTCACCCTGTTTTTTACCAGATCCTTTTTGATACTGCTTTTTGAATTTGTTTTTTTTTTCATGTTTTCGTACGTATCGAAAACGACTCGTACACCAGTTTTTAGCTCCTTATCGCGAACCGTTATTGAGTTATTGATTTTTCAAATTTTCGAGTGGAAGAATAATTTTTAATTAACGATAGATTGGTTATCAATCTCGTTATCAACGTCGATTTCGAGTTTTAAACGTGTATAAATACATGATAATTACTACGGATGATTTTCGTTCATTTTCATTCTGAAACTAAATTTAAAAAACGAAAAAAGAGATACTCAATTTTCCGCGAATATCGATATTGGACACCAATCTGTATAGTTGATTGAAAAATTTTTTTCGCCTGAAAATTTCGAAAATTAACAACTCAATAACGGTTCGAGACAAAAAGCTGTAATTCGGTGTTCGAAGTTCTTTCAACGCGTACCAAAGCATTAAAAAATTCCAGCAAAATCGAAGAGGATCGGGTAATAAACTCGGTGATTTGGCATGGAATGCCCCATAGTACATTTCCTGCTGTTTTCCGCATATTTCATCTCGGCAGCTTCGGAATATACAGGCCTTTGCCTAATTATTTCATATCCACTGGGACGTGGGCAACATATATTTTAAACGTGATTTCCTCCTTTTTCATTACTTCGCTTCTGCTCCGACACAAGGAAAAGGAAAGAAAAAGTGAATAAATGAATTAGATATTCCATCGTAGATTTTACACCGGGCGAGTAAAATAACTCATTTCCTGTTTTGTCAAAAGAGAAAAAAAAAAAAAAAATGACAAATACCTTTTCTCATCAAGAATATATCGATCTCACGCGAAGGTCGCTCGAGTAATCAAAGGCTTTTGAAAAAATAAAAAAATGTCAAACCCTTCGGGCGACCTTTAATTTTTTAAATTTTTTTTCCATCCAAATTTCGCCTATTATACCTACACAAAGGAGTTAAAAACAAAAAAAAAAAAAGAAAGATGAAAAGACAAATTACGAGGTTTGAAGAAGAAAACAAAAAATAACACATTTTTTCGCGCATTTTTCCATTGCAGGACGACAACTCTCCTCTTTCTTCGAGCGAAAAATAATCATTGATTATCGAGGCAAGTATTTAGATCAAAAACGATATCGAATAAGGTGTTAAAACTACAAAAGAATTATTTCTCTGATTCTTCGTTCACAAATTGCCCCATAGATTTTAATAACCGTTCTCGATTTCTTGCTCATCAAAGACAACGTTCTTTTTTTTTTTTTACCCGCGGTGGTTTTTTTCTTCTTCCTACAGACTTCATCACGGGCAAAAATATGAGAGCGAATGTAGCCATATTCGTGTACTACTGCGATCGCAGCCCTTTACAACTTTGATGATTGGAATAAAACGGTAACGAGCCAGCGCGTGGTCCCGCGGAATTTTCGAGCTAACTTTTACCGTACGGCCAAAATGTTGGCATATGGTAATAATTCGGTCTCTTCCCGCAGGCTATTCGGTAGGTATTACGTGGCCTGCACGGTTCGTCGGCAAAGAAAATTAAAAAAAAAAAATTTTATTTTTTTTTTAAAAATCAAAAGCCAACGCTTTCGTGTTTCGAACTACGTATACATGGTCTGCATAAAGCTCGCGTATTAGGTACAACATACATATGTGATGAGTCGAGCGCGGTAGCTCTATATGGTATACCTATGTGGGTAATTAAAAGAACCGCAAGAAAACGAAATGTGGCAAACAAAAAAAAAAAAAAAAAATCCTCCTTTCGCAGTCAAATTTTCGCTCGTTTTTATCCAAAACACTACAGACGAAGGAAAGGAGTTCTTCTTTCTATTCACTTTTCTGGCAACTTCCCATGAACTTAGTTCGTACATTAAATCGAATGAAAAATCGAAAAAAATTTTTTACTCCCCTATTTTTTATAAGCATTCGAAAATATGGGTACGTAAAATCTTTACATACATATATGTACTCCTAACCGCAAGTCGACGGAATCACTTTTTCCCACCGGTTGTATACACGTGCGTGAGAATTTTTTACACATTCGAAACGTACTGCAAAGAGAGTTGGATATGAAAAGAAAGTGTTTCAATTCAAGTATCATCAAAGCCTGCTTTTACACTCTACGCAGTCATTGAGTGTCATTTTACGCGTATACACATATAATACGAGGGATACGATATACGCGTACCGACTACCGCGTGTACGAACAAGCAGGGCTTTTTTCACCCTCCCGCACAACACGTGAAAAAAAAAAAGGAAAGAAAGAAAGAAAATATGACCGGACGTAATCTCGGACAAGTGAAAAAATTACCGCTAAACTCCGATGGGGGCATTTACGTTAGACGTATGGTACAGGGCGGATAGAAGCGTTTTGAAAAATTGGAAAGCTCCGATAAAAACTGTCGACGAAAGAAGAAAAGGTGGGTATCTATGTGAAAATAAACTGTTATACAAGTTTTAGCGCGGAAAATCAATTTCAACGTTACCGAACGCAATTGTACGAGAAGCATCCGTATATTTTACATAAAAATTCAGAATGAGTGCGGACCCAATTTTTTTTCCTTTTTTTTTTTTCCTTCAGCTACGGATATCGGATACTGTGGAGTACCTTATACATATATCCATGCCTATAGGTGTACTAAAACTTGTGATTCAAGTACTCTTCGTTCACCGACTGCATTTTCCATTCGTGAATAATAAATGTGCAGTTGCACTTAACTAAAGTGCATGCTTGAGCCGTAATTTTATTTTTTTATTCTCCTCATTTCAATTCAATATCGTACGTACGCGCGTATACATATAGTATAATACAAGGAGATATCGATGTCGTATGACGTGCGCTGCCAGAGATATAAATTGATAGAATGATGGATGTGATTATACAATAAAAATTCCGTAACCTGCGACATACAACTTATATCACTTTTTCGCAATTGAGAACGGCAGTTCGCTCGGTCGGAACACCGCGTCAATTTACGTACGGTTTAATTAAGGAAAAAAAAAAAAAATTTATCAGCCATTTCGAATTGGATCAATAAATTTGGGAATTCAGAAAAAAAATTTTCCGCTGCGACTCGCCTGGAATTGTAAAAAAAAAAAAAAAAAACCAACGTCATATCGCTCGGCAAATTTTTCGACCAACGCAAAATGAACAATTTTTTTTTTTTTTTGTTTTCGAATCATTCATCCGATCGTAATTAAAAAATATTCGAATCGGTCGATGCGGAATTAAGATTGTCGTATCAACGGCACGATATATTCTTACGGTAATTGATGCGTAAATGGAATACCATTATTTGCTGTCACAAATTGAATCGACGTCTACTATACGAGTTGAACGAGCTCTATCGATAATGTCGAATACAACGGCCGGGAATCGTGATGCTGACAACTTCATCCTGCATATACGCGACTGTTTAGCGGGGGAGGATTTTCAGCGAATTCAACGTCATCGTCATATAAATGTGTGCCGATACATTATATACCTGCATACATATACGCTTATAGTCTGGGCCATTATGTATGATTTATTCATTAGGAACCCATAACCCCCATAATATATAATAGGTATACCTATAAGGTCACTGATGGGGATGTTTTAGAATGTTTATGCTTCCAAATTGATACAAAACGAATTTTCTGAAAATTGAAGTTTTCTATCTCCGCTCTCGGACAGTCCGTTTTTTGACCGCAAGTTTTCTCAGATGAAAAATGAAGCGACGAAAAACTTTCTTGTACTTAGAAATCTTCCAACTCTGATTTGAATTGCTAAAAAAATTTCTAAGTTTGTTACAGTTGTTCTCACCTGTGTATCAGGGGTACCGAATTTCATTTCGAAAAAATTTTATCGCGTTCGGGAGTGAAATGACGTTGAAATTAAACGTGTGTCCGCAATGCATATGATAATAATTATGGTTTCATACGTGTACATTGTATACATAATACGCGCGTTTACATACAGTATAACACGGATACACATATAATAGATATTACGGGATTATAGAATTAAATTTGAGATCTGCGGTGCGCGATAAAATTTTAATTAACTCAAGCTTTAGTGATTGCAGGTGCCAAGCATAATATTAGGTGCGGATTAAAACTGCCTACATACTTCATAAGCCCTTTGAAAATAATAAGGGTGATCTACCGACCACGATCACTCCACCCTTACAAGTGTGCGAGATAACTCGGACGACGATAACGACGAGGTGTATGGGTACCAATTCTAAAAGCTTATACATATCAGTTTTTTCTGGTATATGATAACGTAAAGTACATAAATATATGCAGGAATAATAAAATAATCATATCATCCAATTTACGAAGTAAAAATTTCAATTTGTGTGTAATCATAGTTTGTTCTTCTATTTTTTCTCTCGTGCTCTCAGTTGCTCAATTTCTCTACCCCCCTCCCCCGCACCCCTATTCTCTCAAGTGTACTCGTAAGCACGGGGTAGGAATATCGGGTTTTTAAAAAGTTGGCGCTACACCCGGTGCGCTTCCTAAATTTTACCGCTGTATTGCCGGACTTTTGCGGCTGAACGGTGCATCAAATGGTACACTTCATAATTACTAAAGTGGTAATGAACCCATACAATATAAACGTATACGGTCGGTTATTTTATCATCTCTCGCGGGTTGTCTGTTAAAAGCTGACCGCAAACCGCGATAATTACCCCGACGTCGGATGTAGAATTATAGAATTAATACTACACAACCTGTACAGGTATACATATAAATGTAACTGTATTTGACGCAGGATATAATTCAGAGAATTTAAAAAAAAAAAAAAAATCATCAAACATGTATTTGAATACGATTCTTCCGATTTTAATTCAATCGATAACAGTCGATTCGAATCAGTCGCGCGCCGACAAAGATGCATGGTCTGTTTTATTAACGACGTGGTTTTCCGTTCAGTCGAGTCGACATGTTCGCACGGTTATGCAAGAATATCACCTCTTTCCTCTACCGTTTCTATAGGCAGAGGGGAGAGGAAAATGCAAAGCGAACCCCATCAACACCGAGGGTAGAGAGGGTGGCGTGGCGCGGCAAAGACAAGTGTTTGATATTATTTATCTACTCGTGAGATGGAGATACCCCGCCGACCCGCTGCAAGAAACGCCCGGGTATTCTCACACTATAGGGGCGATGAAGAACTCGCCGTACCAATATCCATACTTATAGGTATATTTATACATATACTTCGCGTTATGTACTGTACGTGTACAATACATGCCCACGAGGTTAGGCTTATGGATATAAGCATACATTATGCATCCGGGAAACAGGGAGATAAAAAGAGGGAGGGGACGGGAGAGAGCGGACGAGTAAAAGTGAGAGTGAGACGAAGAAAGAACTTGATCTATAAACAGGTCGAGGTGTATCAAGTTCAAGGTCGTTCGCAAGGTCGACGGGTTTTTCTGGCCCCGATGAAAGAAAAAAAAAAAAAAAAAAAAAAAAAAAATTAACGGTCGGCAGATTCGTTGCTACTTTTTTTTCGTTTCATCGATATGATTCAGTTTTCAGATATTTGAGGACCAAGATAAAAGTTGAAAAAATTTGAATAAAGAAACGCAAACTTGTTCGACTGGATAGGAAGAGCTTTTTCGTTATACATAAAGGATACGCTGAAACTCACGCATCTCGAAAATATAGTTGCGGTTGAATATAGTTGAAAAATGAGGAAAATACGACTGTGGTAAAATTACGTCTGCTTTACGCAGAGCTCATAATTTAATTTAACATTAACAATAAGTTAGCCTCAACTCGAAAGGTGAATGTACAAAGCTCGTCATAAGAGGGTTTGTACACTGCCGACTTTCAACGTTCACCTTACAATTAGTCGTTATAATTTGTAAAAGTTCGCCTCTTTCAACTTGACGTAAGAAAGACAATGGCGAGTAACTCGAAATGGAAATTAGCGGAATAGGATCTGTAAAAATGACAGATGCAGAACTAATTGAATGCGTGAATCTACTTTCGTTTCCACATCAGAATGGTAGAAAGAACATTTCGGCAAAGTATCCGATTGAAAAATTAAACCCCAGATCGGAGTTTCTAATTCTATGATTGCAGACATTTTAAAAGCCACTCATCCTCCTTTAAATTACAATCAAGTAGTTGTTACGACGTACTATCGATGTTATTCAGAAAATTAAAATCTGGCGCATGAACCACACGTTGGAAAAGTGAATTAAATTGAGGCTAACAATAAGTTGAGGTTGAATTAAATTACGCGGTCTGAATAAGCCCGCTGGTTTCGCACACGGTGGTTATGAGGTGAATTCTCGAAGTTGCACGAAATAGGTATACATATATGTATATAGTAGATTTTTGTTTCTGAAGTGAATCAACCGGTAGAATTTATTGACGTATAAATATGATTTCTATAAATTGAATTAGTTTGAGACAGTCTCGCTATCTCCGCAGATTATAAACTCGGCATTTAACGAAGCTGAATTAATTGATCTGAAGTCGTCGATGGTTGAGTTTGAGAAACTAACAATGAGAGCTGGATCAGCTTAATTTTCACTTTAATGCCGTATATATTCGGAAGCGACACGAGACGGTATGGATCTATGGAGTGAAGAAAATCTCGGGTAACCAATCGAGAAATGCATCGATTATTGGCACCCATCCAATTTCTGAATTCGCTTAAATCCCTCCGAACTCCTCATATCACATATATATATATTTACACATGCTCGAGTATATACAGAGAAATTGGGATAGAGAGAGAAATTTTCATCTTCGAAGCCATTTACGAAAGTGCCAAGAACATATACTATATAGTACATACACGTATACATACATACATACGTACCACATACGGTGTTCAAGTGCGCGGAAAATTGCATCTCGATAACACAAGTCGAGGCGATATGTTTTTCGTTTTATCTATACACATAAGGATTCCTACCCATTTCCGTACGGACTTTAATCCCGAAATTAAAAAATTGAATCGCGGTTGCGATTACGTTACACGAGACTCGCTGAACAGTTATCTCGCAAAAATTGAATCATCCTTGTAAAACATCCGAAACTTGTCGGAACAAATAAAATAAGAAAAGTTAGAAGAGAAAGAGAAAGGCGACGGGAAGTTATGCGAGAAAAATTCCCAGGTGTCATATTTGTGCGAAAAAAGTAAGAGAAAAAATAAAATAAAATAAAAAACCAACCAACCAACAGAACAAAAAAAAAAAAAGGAGGAAAATAATAATAATACGAAAGAAAAATAGGAAACTTTATCGTTATACTCGATGTTTCGGTGAAAAGACCACCGCGGGCAATATAGACAGAAAATGCAGATCTCTGCAGATTTAGATGCAGATGTAGATGCGGATGGTGGCGATGCCGGTGCAGCCCCGCACGGACTATACACCGAGTACCAAGGCAATACTAAGAAAATGTGTAAATTCTGAGGCTGAAAAGTTTCGACTGTATACATATATCTAACGAATATATACATGTAAACGAAAGTAGATTGAATGGCGTGGAGCGAGTGACGAGTTCCGTCTCTGAAAATGAATCGGATAGAAAAATGTACACATGCACACTACGTGGATATACATGTACACCCGCAGCGGAGTTTGTATCCTGCAATTCTGATATTCCCACGTATGTGAAGAGAAAGAAGAAAAAAAAAAAAAAAATTTACGCGATACGTTGATACGTTCACGTTAAAAAAAAAAAAAACAAAACAAAAACAAAAAAAAAGTAGCGAGAAAAGTAGACTCGCTGTACATAAATCCGTACGTACCTATATACAGGTATAGGTGAACGCACATAGACCATCGCGCATCGGCGCGGTTTCTGCTGCAACGGCAAAACTTGCGGAGAGTTCGAGAAATATGAAGAAACTCACCACCGCGAACTGCAACAGAAGAAATTGGAGTGTGTGAGCACAAAAAGACGACAATAAAAACTCATCAGTTCTAGCGACTGTGTGAGGGGTGTCCAATTTTCGGTAGCAACATCACGTTCGGACGGTGTACCGTATATCATATTTCATAATACTCAATTTCGAATGTACATGTACATTCACATTCACGTACCGATTTCTTTTATACTCGTTGGCTGTGCACCTGCGTTTACGGAAATGCACGTGTGAAACTATTTCGCGTTGCTTTTGTATTTTTTAACGAATGGCAAAAAAATAAAAAAAAAAAAAAAAATCCCCCAAAAAAAAAAGAGAGAAAATATAACGACACTTCCAAAGCTTTATCATCGCGACGATTCAGTTTGGGGAGGGAAATGAAAGGGGACATTTTTTGCGCGCGTTGTTAGTCGGATAGTTTTTCGAACGTTTAGTAATCGCGCGTGGGGTATGATGTATAGATTTTACAATTCTACACTCTAAATCACAATTTTCACGCAGACACACACACACACAACCACGTGCAGACGTTCGTACGTAGATCTATTTCGGGTAACGTCACCGACGCGAATGTATTATATATCTCTTCGGGAAATATATCACGGTGATACTGCAATTTTAACACAAGCAAAACAACGCGATATCCAACGTCGAAAACTGTATTGGTACCTAGCGTTGCACCGTTGAATTGAGTTACGAGGTGCAACGGGAGTTCACGAATCGTTGAACGCCGCCAAAGCCTGATAGGACGTGTGTACGGGCATACATTTCTACGATACATGTGCACAATGGGGATTCACGTTTAGTTACGTCGCGCGATACCTTCGAAAACGCCTTGCGCGAACGCATGTACGTATGTATAAAATACCTAATGTAACCACCACCGACAACCCCCCCGGGGTTCGGGTGAAGTGTAAATTTATGTTTGTCACGAAAGTTGAAATCGACGATTCGTAAAAATTGGAACACGAATCGCGACACCGATATTGTTTCTCGCTTCGATTCGAAAGCGTCGACGAAGG
The DNA here is from genome assembly GCF_917208135.1 of Athalia rosae. Classification (NCBI taxonomy): domain Eukaryota; kingdom Metazoa; phylum Arthropoda; class Insecta; order Hymenoptera; family Athaliidae; genus Athalia; species Athalia rosae. The sequence goes on along the minus strand of NC_064028.1, from coordinate 18,304,198 downwards.
TACGGCTGAATTCTTCGAGAAATTGCTCGTGTCGAACACGACGAACGGACGACGTTGCAACGTGAAGCGAAATGAATAAAAAAAAAAGAGAGAGAGAAAGGTTCAGCGAATAAATAAATTATGGTAATTCCGGAGTTGAAAATTGAGTGAAAAGGAGGAAGAATGGAGAGAAAAAAAAAAAAAAAAACAGCCCGTTCGGAAGGGTGTTTGACATTTCGGTGATGGTTCCGGGGGGAGGGCGTAGTAAGAGAACGTCGACGGTCACGCTTTTCCGCGGCGTTGAAAACAAAAGAATTTTCCTCTCGCTTAGCCAAATTGACTTCATAATTACAAAACGATTCAACGTAATTATAAGGGTGATGAAACAAGGTGGGTACACAATTAATCCCTTACATAATTATTATAACGAAGGTAAAGGAAACTGGGCGTAAAGTTCAAACGACAAAAGGTTGAAAATTGCTAACGGTTTGTTATCGCACCAACTCGGCAAGTTGCGCGGAATTGTCGAATCGAAGAAAAAAGAGAAAAAAAAAAGAAAAAAAAAAGGAAAGGAAAAGTTTCTAATTCCATTTAACACTCTACACCTTCGTAATAATAATCAATAAGTAGTAGCCACATCCAATTCCATTTTATAAATACACTTCTGAACATTTTATTTTTCTTTTCACCCGAATAACGGGAGTCAATTTGAAGATTGAAAAATGTCGCCTTCGTTCGCCCGGTTTTAGAACGACGACCTCGTGACGGACTGCGGAAAATAGTGATAACGATAAGGACTGGTGGGTAAGATTTTCAGAAAGAGTGATCGCCCAGCGTCGACTTATATGTGCAGCCAGCGGAACCTGCAGAGCCAGATCAACCGCTACGTAGCGTTATATAGGGGAAATGCTCCGAAATCCTTTTCAGGGTTGAAGTCCTCGCTACTCCGCGGTACTCCCGCGGGATTTTTCGGGCTGCCAAAGCACGGGGGCAAACGTCCGGTCGGGTCCGGTACCGTCCTCCGTCCTCTTTTCCCTCAGGTCCCTCCCGGTCCGGACTTACATTACGCGACCTTGTAGCTTACACGCTTTGCTCGCTTCGCGTCGGATCTAGCGAGGACTTTTATATTTATAGGACGTCGTTCTCTTTTACTTATTTTTCCGTTCGTTTTTTTTCGTCCTCGCCGACGCTTCGCGGTGACGCAATACCATAACGCCGCGTACGGAGGCGAAAGACTGGGCCGGAACGCGCGCTATATGCCCGCGGGGTCGAAAGTTTAACTCCGTAGAAATGTCCGGCTGTACTTTTACCTTTTTCCAACAACGTCGACCGACCCGTATCCCGAAGGATATCGACTATGCGCGTCAACCTGCAGGTATAATCCGGTGGTCGCGTTACGTCTGCTGTTTGTCCTCAGGTCTTTGCGCGACAAACTTCTATACACCGCGCTACGTAAACCAACTAAACGCGTACAGAACCACTGTACCGAGTGTATAATTATCGTCGACACGCAATTCCGCCTTTGCAACGAGCGTTACGTAGATTACGGTGTACGCGGACGGTGCGACACTCGAACGATCTGCGAATGATGATTACTTTGGGGGGAAAAAAAAAAAATGACAATTTTTTTCTTTTTTCTTTTCCATCACGGCGCCGCAGACGACGAGATTTTAGAAGGTAATTTTTTCTTTCATTTCGCTACGAATTTCGCACCGCTTGTTGGACCCGGAATCCGGGTGTCGTACGTTACACGTTGGGATTGCGGTTATCGACGCACAAGCGGAGACGTTATTACCGGCGGAGTAGCCGACGGTTGAGTTGAGACGAGGTGATCGGTTCGCGAGTAAACGTTATACCCCATGGCAAAGTTAATGCTATGGTCAATTATAGCATTAGATTACAGCCACTCGACGCCTAACAATCGGATGAGATAACAAGGTTAATTAAGCCACGCATGCCCACCGCTGTCAACAACTCGTCGCCGGTGGCTCGATGTTCCTGAATAATTTATCGGGGGCGAGGGAAACGCGGGGGGCGGGGGGTAGGGGCGGGTTGACTAAAACACAGGTACAACGGATAGGTGTGTATTCGTAAGGTAGTTATATTGTACGACGTAGGAGGAAGGCGATGGTCGTTACGCGTTAAACAACCGAGTAACACCAACGGATAATTTTCTCTATAAACGAGGACACCGAACCGCCGCGTACTGAAAAAGTGGCGAACGATTTGTTCCAACGTTAAATCTGGAGATTTTCTAACGGTATATGTCGCACTGCCGGGGGTTATCGGTCACAGGCGGAGCTTTGAACAACCAGTCCCTAAATCGAGTACACCGGGTGTGTGTACGCGGGGGGGTACGTGGATTCTTGTGATATATACGTACGGTGAAATTCGACGTAGTTTATATCGATAAATTTTCTCCCCGCCCGGCTGTTGCCAGGGTCGTCTCCCAGCTGCACGTTTCGTAGAGACAGAGAACACCATCGCGAAGCGTATATATACCTATACAGAGCGGACAACGTGAAATTGCGCACCCCATTTGCACATGCGCGATCGTCGGCATTTGTTTCGCAGAATGTCCAACAACACTCCGCTTTCAGATTTAGCTGTCAAATACAAGAACCTAACCTGAACTTTTCGATGAGTGTATTTCTGTCGACATTTAATTAATCTCTCATTCAATTGATCAATTTTATTTGATGCTATGCCACCCTACTTATCTGTGTCTGGTTTTGTGTCGCATTATTCACCTGACACAACATACCTCAGTCATATTTAAATACGGCGATCTCAGCTGTATTGGTGATCGACAATTTGACAGCTACAGCTGAAATCTGAGGCTGTTGGTACAACACGCTAGCAGATGATAAATTCGACAGCCGTTTTGATTCACGCTTGCGCACAAAATCTGGGTGCGCAATTTCACGTTGTCCGCTCTGTATGTGTACTACCCTGAATAATCGAAGACCTATCGGAAGAAGATGTGGAGACGGGAGGACAGACACTTCAATTAAACACAGAATTCTGACAAAGCGCGTTTGAGTTTCGCCGGCTATATGATGTATATACGTGTACGCAGTTGCGCGCGGTCGATAGTTTCGCTATAGATTTGTATTTCTGCTGTTCGCATGTCGAATATGAACGTATCGTTTGGCAACTCGTCAGTATGCCCCGGCATCTAATTTGATATACCCCACGCAGGTAGACGCGGGTACCATCGGGGTGGATGTTATCCGGTTTCCAGTTATCCAATTTCGAAACACATCCCAGAACTAAATATATTCGGTTTCGTACGAAAGATAAATTCGATTAACGTCTTCCAGCTATAGGTTTTCTTCGTTTCCGTAACCAGTGAACCTTGATCCTTTGAATGTAATCAACTTGGAATTAATAAATAGGAGTCTGATTGTTAATTGCCGTCCTCTCGAAGCGAACACATTTTTCAGACGTTAACTAGACGTACGGTGAGTTTAGGTCGATCGGTACACTTACGCACCTGTAGTTGAGATTAGGGTTAAACGCACGAATCCGCTAAACGCGCTTTCAATTCCGCCGGGAGTTCAACGCAGTTTAATTTGTTCGAGCAATCCGGCGAACCGCTAAAAATATTATTCTGGATGTACCAAGGTAGCCGAGTGAAGTGGGCTCTCGGAGCAAAGGGATCGGCGAATCCCTCGGGACAAACAATTCAAGAACTTCGGCAAGGGTGCGCCGACCGAAGGATCCCTCTCTCGATTATAATTCCCCGTAGATCCGACAACGAGTAAATAATAGTCGTAAGACTTTCAATTTTTTTTCCTCCCCCCCACCCCCACCCCCAACGTTCGCGCAATTGGAACCTCGAGAGTCGAAAAGGGAGGGGTTGTTGTTCGACGCGTTAAATTTCGCGGAACGATGTCACAGTCGCGCGTGCATGCACTCGACGATCGATTACGTCAAAGGATGGAGGTCAAAATGTCAATTCCATCGAACGTGCATCATTTTGTAGGATTTCAGCATGCGCGTAATAATCTCGCAAAGCGGTCAATTTCGTTCGCATGATCGCGATGACGGCACATTGCGCACAATGAATCTCCAGAAACGCTACAGTTACATTCATTTATCCGGTCGTTGCGTGACACGCGAAAATTATTACGACCGCTATCGGTTTTGTGATTTCTGCATCCGTATTTTTTGATTTATTTAAAAAAAAAAACGAGATGGAGAGTAAAACGAACGAATATAAAACACATCTGTCGCAGTTTACTTTCTCTATTTTTTACTACGGCATTTTTCATCACGATACGGTTAATGGTATCGCGCTATATACGTACAGCGTCCCAACGATCAAATTACACGTACAGCCGCCCCAGAGTCCACGGGGTAAAATAATTTTGTTTGTCATCCGTAGAAACCTTGGTTGCAATCGATAACCTTAGCTAGTTTTTTTTTTTTTCCCCCCCTTTCCGTGTCATGTTATTCCTCATACGTGTGAAACGTGCGAAAGGATCCGAACTCAATTTTCGATAGTTTCCCTTCAATCGTATAACAATTCTGAAGTCACGTGCGCCAGAATCGAGACGGGTGCCAAGGGTCGAAGCTTCATCTATAGTAAACCGAAATACGTGGTCGGTCGGTCGGTCGGTTGGTTCTCCTACGGATACGGGGTGCCTACTTTGAACCGAACTTTCATTCGAAAATAAAAAAAAAATAAAATAAAATAAAAAACCTATAAAAGAAATGAAGACGGTAGCTAGACTTTATGCGCGCCTCTTTTGTGCGTGCGTGTATATATGTATTAAGTATAGTATATGATGTCGAAGGTGCAACTTTTCAACCAAGTATTGGGAAAAAGTTCACCCTAACGTTACATATACACCTCTTATCCTGACAAGATTGCGTCGATTTGGCACCATTTCAGGAGACCTGGTTTCAATACGTCACTTGAAGAAAAAAAAACAAAAAAACAAAAAAACTTTATACCTGCACACAAGATACCGTCCGAACGTGTACCAACACTCCTTCGACTTCATCCTACTCCTTCCGACTTCAATAAAATCCGACCATCTGGAGACAGGAATAATGTCTATTTCATAGAGGAAAAAAGTTGGAATAAAACGAAGAAAAAAACAAAAAAAAACAGAGAGAACTATGATTTGAGAAGAAATTCGAGACTCGAACACACTCCGGTTCTTTCTATTTTTGAAACGAGAAAAAAAGAAACTTTGCCGGAGAGTTTGGTTCATTTTAATTCTACTTGCATTTCATTCGACAAAATATCATTCGATGCTTCAAACTGAAACCCTCGTACAATCTGACCCGAAATTTTGTTTTTTTCGTCAAATCGGAGTAGCGCGAGAAATAATTTATTGTTAGATGATTTTTTTATTTGTCATTATGTTGGATTAAATTCATCGATCGCAAAATGATTTTCCGTTCATTCTGAAACAACGAGTACCTATACTTGATCGTAATTTCCCACTGATATGGAAATAAATAAACCGCATATAACGAATACGGATATTTTATTGTTCGGTCTACCGTATAAATCGGTCACTATTTTCAGTCCTTCGACGTCTTCGATTCACACACCTCTGTACCAGTGTATAAGGTACACGGGTATAAGTACGTTATTATCTATGTATCTATATGGAATAATTGTTTTCATTATTAATTGGAACGTAACGAATCGTTACCGATGCAGATCATACATTTATACAATGAAGCAACATAAGGAGCATTTCTTGGATTTTACGTTCGTCGTGAAAATTTGAGAAATGTGGAGCCGCGATCTTAACGAATTCGCGGTTTTCGCCGACATCGCGATCGAGGAAAAATAAAAAGCATAACCTATACGACTCATGGGAAGATCATTGAGATCGCAATCGAAATCGGTGTAGAGAGGAGAAAAGAAAAGCAGGAAAAGACGGAGAATAGGAATAACCGGAATTACATCAGCATTAACGATCTGAAGATCCTCGAATTTTCGTGAAATTAAAAGACAATGGTGACTCCGAGACAGCTGTAATAATTCACGGTCCAAGATGGAAGAGAGAGAGAAAAAAAAAAATTAAACGAAGCAACGTAAAACTCTAAGGTGATTTAGAACGGAGTGCAGACTCCGAGGCGTATATATTCCATCTGGAAAAGTATGCTACATATAGGTATGCGGGTAATGCAATGTCGTTCTCAAACTAAATACTCTTGTATGCGTTTCTACTTATCAGAGTGAGAAATTTCACTTCTTGCATTATAGTGCGATAAGTTGAATAATCCTACAGCAAGTGAAAACCTACCCCGGATTTCGAGCTGATATATGGATCGTAAGGGGATATATTTCAAACGTTAATTCGGCCAGTCGTGCGAGTACGGTCGAAAAAAAGTATAACAGAAAACCGAAAAAACTTGAAAAAATCACGATCAAAATGGCTGTCGACCGAATAGGAAAACAAATCACATATATTCGTCAAAAAAATTCATAACTATATACACACACATACGGTAATTGAATTTCCCAGGGGTGAAAACATAGAAATTATGTATGTATAACTATAATTTATACGGCTCTACCTACTTACCGTACAAAGTTAAACGTACAACAGTTTTGGATCCGTATCAAACGGATGATCAAACTGATGCCTCTTACCGGTTAAGTTCTTCAGCTGTTTCATAACCGAGTCAAAACTTTCGTAGCTAATTTATAGTTTGAAGTAGCGATGCACCTGGATATTGTAGTTTTATACGTATATATATATATATTTATATATATGCGGATTTATACAGTGTACATATGTACTTTTACTCGTACAATATCTACACAACCGCGATGTTGAACCGAACTAACTAGGTGTGTAAACATATTCAGCTCGCTTCTAACACCAGTCCCCCCATACCCAGCCGTGCATTTGAGGAAAACGCAGGTGTGGCTCGCGCACTTCTGCCGAGATTTCCATCGGTTTCATTCAACATACGAATGAATTACCGACTAATTCTTATATACGGTCGAATTCGGGAAAAACAAACGCGTAATCTCCAGTTAATTCTATCAAGTTTTCGTAACTTTTTTTACGAGTACAGGTACAATTTTCCTACCGGTTAGTTTGGTTAAAAGGTCGATTATATTTTTTCACGAATTCATTGACGTCGGTTCGAATAAACCGTGCGCAATGTATGAAATATACGTTATTGCGGTTCAAGGGGGGGAAAAAAAAAAAATGAAAAAAAAAAAAAAATTCAAAGCTGTAGAAACGTGAAAATAAATGGCTACCTAAATACGGTTGAATTGCAGCGTGCAGATCGTATAAATTGGAGTTCCTCACTTATATTTCCGGTGTCTGCAGGTCTCTCTTAATATTATACAGCTCCCTTCGACGTCTTAATTACAGGCAGGCCGTAACTTCAGCTAATTATGAGAATTTATATCCGGGGCGAAGAATTTCCTTGGCTCCGAAATTAAGTGCTACTCGAGCGTATAATTATACCACAGTTATAATATAGCTGTATATATGTAATTGGCTAGATACCTGGAATTGCGCAAACGCCGCGAAAAATTTCATCAAATTATTACATCGAATTTGGAAAAAAGGCCGATTATAAGTGTGCGCCGATCAAACGATCGATGAAACCAAATCAGCGGAATGTTTCTCCGCTAATTACAGGCACATCTTCAGCTCCCGAAGCAGCGACCCTTATTTTCCCGACTTTTTCAATACGTCGCAGTTCAGACCAATTAGATATATCTAGACGGTCGCGTAGATAAAGAAAATAGACAAAAAAAAAAAAAGAGACGGAGAGAGAAGCGATATCCAATCCGTTCTATTCGTTTTAATTACCATCCCTGCAGCGTTTGGGGAAACAGGAACCGCATATATACATATATGCCTATATATACGTATATTGGGCATCTATATGCATCGCCCGTATACATATATACCGACATATGTATACGCATATATATATATACTCTGGATGGCGTTAACGTGCGATTCGTCAATTCCACGTACGGACTGAATTTAATTACATTTTCGTTTCGAGCGAAATGGTATAGTGTGCGGAATTCAAATTAAAATGATCATCGACCACTATCTGGACCGATCGAGGTATCCAGTTTCTCCCGTCTCTCGTTCGCACTTCATACACGAGCAATTCTTTCAAAAAACCCGATGCTTTGCAAAACCTTTGCGCTTGTGTCTCGCGAGAAATTATTGTGAGTGAATTTCAAGATTTTCATGTATCAGGTGTATTGGAATTTTTAATTGTTTCCATTTTTATTATCTTCACGACAAAGAATAGGGGGAAAAAAACTTGATTGGGACGATGATCGATTTGCATTGATCGAAAACTGTATAGCCATATGTCTACTCGGACGTACCTAGTGCGTTCCTGATTTGAATAGACTTCACATGAAAAATAATTTTCGTAACATAAGGCGTATCGCAACGATATGAACTCTGGCGGTGCAGTTGGATGAGATAGATTTCCATTTTTCAATTGATATTGCGGGTTTCTTATTGCGATCGGAGTATGTAGGTTACGTTAGGGTATCAGGTATAGTCGCTGCGTTACCTTTATAGATTTATCCAGCGGCTAGGCGAAGTAAATTCGTAGAATCGGAAAATGAAGAGAATCGAAAGAAAACTCGGATACGTCGGATTGCAAGATTCAAATCAGAGACACGGAAGCACGTAGTAAAGTACCTCGTACAACGGGTGTTTCGTTCGAGTTAACAAAACATTCAGAATATTTGATACAGAATTAAAAAAAAAGTCTTTTACAATTTTTGTTCCGTCAAAAACAAAATTGACATGGTCCTTGAAATATTCAGTTTTACGAACTAGAATGACACACCCCGTACGTAAAAACTATACGTACAAATAAAGAAATTATGAGAGAAGAACGAAGTCGTCGCATATAATTTCACATTCCTTTCTTCTATACAATTTCTTGTTTCCATCTCATTCTTTTCACCTGCTTTTATTCTTTACACACGACTGACAAAATCGCACTAACGATCACCGCGTCGCAACTTTGAAGAAAAAAAAAAAAAACCATAAAAAATATCAAAAGATAATCAAAACTAGTCCATGTACACGCATGTACGTACATCGTCGCGGGTAAAATATAATGGGAAATTTTCAAAATGCATAAACTCGAACTTGATACAGTGATAATATTATTTCAAGGACAGTAGGTAGGTACGCTACCGTTGAACAAATTCACCTCCATATTTTAAGTGGTACTAAAAATGTAGATTTCGAATTAAACGAAAGCCTTCTATCTCGTGCAAACTTCTAGGACACGTCGTACGTCGTACGTATTATACATGTATCTTTATATTCCGTTAACTAGGTTTTCCAGTCGGGTCCTCCATAAAAAGTGGCCCTTCCCGTCGAGTATGATAACAAGTTGAACGGGGTGGTAAGGCGCAAGTAGCGGGGAAAAACCGACCGTGGCAACTACACCACGCGACTAATGGGGGGAGGGGGAAACGGTGTTACACCGGGTATATGAAATGTATACCAGTGTCCGCATACGTCGTACCTCAGTTTATATAAAATACACGTTACATGTGTATATATATATATATATTCTGTCAGCAGAAAATGATGCGGTAATATACAATCTACGATGCGGTCATGTACATGATACATAATACAAATCCCGCATGCTATTTCCGATATCCACCTGCAGCAATTCGTGTAATTTTGCTCAGCAATTTTTAGAACAATGCATCGCTCCGTTGCGCGCCACTGTGTACAGCTTCGGGCCAAACGGACGGCTAACAGAATAAACTATCATAAAACAAAAAAAACGACCGAAGAAATGGTAACAAGAAACAAACAGAAAAAGATTCACTACCGCAATATCGGAAGATCGGATATCCACATTTTTTATTTTTTTTTCAATAAACAATACACGTGATATAGATATTATGGAAAATTTACTCGGCGTTACAACTGCGTTTCGATGTTGGATAAAATTTTCGAATTATATTGTCAGTCGCGCGAACCGTTTCAATCTTGCTTGGATCTTGAATGCATTAATTTCCTCCACGTCCGGATTTATGGCGCGAAATAATCGTCGGATTATATTCCATTCGCACAAAACGTGAAAATCATATTTTCGCGCCACTTTCGCGAATGCCGATACATACCTGTACCGACGTACAAAAAAGGTCGATTAAATAGATTAAATCTGTAGGAATCTGTTTTTTTTTTCTTCTGTTTTATTTTCGTTATTTGTTCGTGACATAAAAATAGTTAACAGTATTATACGCAACGCGAGATTATCTTCCATTTATGGGCGGACCGTAACGTATTGTAGGTACGCTACCTACGCCCTGTACACACGTATAGGTATGTACGCGTATATGTACGTGTCGATAAAACTAGTGTTTCCCGCATGCACTACAGCCACATCGAACGTGCAATTTTTCCCCCCTGAAATCGTGCGCGCGGTTTAGCAAGTGATAATCCCTGCCCGTGTAGCGGCTATACGAATACACATGGGTGTACACGGTGAATAAAAAGCTTAAGACTCGTTAATCGATTGCAAACTTTCGATGTATATTTTACGTACGTGTATTTTATAGCCGTCAGCACGCTCGTATGTAGCTGATGGCGTATGTATATTTACCATTAAAAGTAAATTGATACGTGATGATGGGTAGGGAAAAAAAGGAGAGAGAGAAAAAGAAAAAAAGGAACGAAGATATCGCAGACGATTTTAACTCGCAACAATTTATCTCTAATCACGCACGCGTGTTATTATGCAACGATAGTTTTGTGGAAAAAGATCGTTATGTGACGCCTGATCTGATCCCATACGTGGGACATGTATGTAATTATTATCTAGGTGTACGGCGAGATCACGCCTATATATGTACACGCAAAATTGCACAGGTCAGCGGTGTGCGTACGCGATAATATGTGGGAACTGTTTGAACACCGACACAATGGCCAAATATATGCGCGGATGACGTTATGCCAGCCACACGATTCGCGAGGTACGCAATTAATAAAAGCGAATGATCATCGGCGACGTTTATATTTACGGTACACGTTAATTTACGTACGTGTATATTTGGAACATCAGAGTTCTGTTTTCTCTTTCATTTTTGGGATTTTTTTTTTCCCTTAAATCGCGAATTATCAAACGAATCGTTGAGTCGTTTTATCGACCACGCATTTTGGTCGTATAGTTGGCAGAATTTGATAATTGCGAAATATCTGTATTGGCATTTCTATATCTCCGTACCGATAATGTCCACACGATACTGCGATGCTGGATAATTTCGTAACCTTCTCACGGATTCGCGGACTAATGGAAATTGCAGTAATATAAAGAATCTATGTAATTTTACGTCATTCTAAATTCGGCGATCTTATGCAATATGTTTCTCCATGCGATATTTTATTCGTTTCCATCTTGACTTATCAGAGAAATCAGTAGTCAAAAGATTAACGATCAAAAACAAAAAAACAAACCGAATCTTCTCTAGTCGTATTATATCAATGACGTAGTAAGGGCTTAGAATTTATCCAAACCCCTATGTACTCTAGTTTTCAAATATTGTCCGAAAATCAGTCACATCGAACAGCAGTTCCGTTGTATGATTTGATTTTTTAAGGGTAGTTCGACCGACAGCTTGCGATCTGGATTGAAGTGCAGCGAACCGATGGACGCAAACGATTTCAGTAAGAACTTCCAGAGTGGAATTACGAAACACTGCAGCGTACAATGAAGTCGAAAAATTTCGATTTCACAATTCCCTGGCTTCCACAGCAGTTTTCCTCCTCGAAAATTGCCAATTTTCTCGCCATTCCCAAAAGAAATGTGAATAAAACAACGCAATAAAAAATCAAACTCTGTATGGCCTCTGATACTTGACTCTATAAACGAGAATTCCAACTACCTATGTACCGTACATGTGTGCATATACGTATGTACATACATTGGTTAGTATATGGACACGTAGAAAATTTTATAACCAAAGTTCCTCTGCACCCCCTTTAATGGCAATTGTTAGTCTCTGTCCGGCAGTACGATTCTCGTCAAAATTAATTTAGTCATTGATTTTAACGAGGGCGCGGCGGCATTCGCAGAACTAGAAGGGTGAACACAAAGGGGTCAGAGAAATGCTATTTTCTCTGTACACGTTTGAAAATGATATTTTGGCTTTATGACGTCTACGCCTCTGCGTGCATCGCGGCGAAATCCCGACACATCACCGATACGTGAAATATGGAAAAAACCGGAAAACGAAAAAAAACGTGCCGATATCGTGAAATAAAAAGGTCCGCAGCTCACAATCAGCTTGGACGCGCTAAAGTCGGGAGACGACGACGACGACGACGACGACCGCCTGTTATGAGAACGTCAACTTCGTAAATTGCAAGCATCACCTGTTGTTTCATTTCCGAATGCAACTTTGACAGAAGCAATTTATTTTCGTATAAGTGAAACTTGAACGTGTCGACGGTACTACAGTCACTCGATACTTCATTAAATTTTTACGAAGAAATTAATTTAGAATTCAATAACGAACTTTGTAAAATCGGATACAGGGATAATTTTCACGTACAAACGAAAAACTATTTCTGTCGTTTCGTTAGGTATCAACAGAATTTGGCCGGATGTAGAGCTGTAGTATACTTATGATTTATGTAAGTGGTATATACATATATATATATATTTAAATACAGATGTGTATAAGTTTCGAGTTTCGCTGTTTGTGACACGGGGCGGGTAATACGGTGATACATTCGCAAAGACAATTTCAACTTACAACCGGCTGAATGGTGTTTGCTCGAATTCCTGTCACGACTAAATTAAATCTAACCTTCGTATCTACTAAATATACATATACACATGTACATTATACATATACCTTATAAACTACCACGCTCAATTATCTCGGTATTAAAAGCAGCTGCATATTAATTAGAGGGATGTATCTCCCACGTTGCATCGATACATCGTAACTCGTATCGACATATTGTACATTCCACGCATATATGTATACTTTGCTAAAAAAAAAATTCTGTACATTTTTAAGCCATTTGAAACATAATTTTGACCGAAACACGCGTACATTAAAATGCATTAGATGGGGGAAAAGGTAATATAACAAGTATTATGTTATACAGTATACATACAGTTAAAATTTTATAAAATATGCAATGCATATAAGTAGATGCAGATATATTCACTACCGGTTAATTAATATATGTCCTACATAGGTATAATAAACAGAAATTGCAGCATCAGAAGCTTTCTTTACAAGCGTAAAAAAAAAAAAAGGGAAATAAAAAGCAAAACTAATTTCACATATTCATGAGAGAAATGACAGGTAAACATTGCTTTGCAAACTCGTGCTGTCTGTACATACAATTTGTATATGAAAAATAAAAAAAGAACAAACGAACGTACATTCACGCGTAATAACTCTGATATATTATACGCACATTTCAAGAGGAAGAACTAAATTATATTATTATTTTTCTCCCTAATGCAGATTAACAGCTGCGATGAAAGTATGTATGAATTTCTCAAATGAGCGCTACTTCGTGATATAATAGATGAATTTTTACATACGATCGCAAACACGTATTAAAATCATTGAGTCTCTACGGAAATACGCGGAGTACTTATTCGGGTGCATGTATAATGCGGAAACTTGTTTTATGTAATTTCCCAAGTTCTGTATAATTACAATACGTGTATTATTACGTCGGAAATACGTGCGAGCGTACGAATACACACGGATCATAAGTGTGCGTTGTAACAAGTACACGCTCGATACTTGACCAAACGTTACAAGTGAAACGTACTCTACGACCGAAGAAATTGGTGCCCCTCCATCTCGATATGATCGCATCCGACCACGCGGGCATACGCATGAATCTCTAAAGTCTGAACTCTTAAACGGGACAAGGCTGAATAAGTTAGGCTAGCTAACGAGAGAAAAAGAACGGTGCTTTCGAACAATGGAATGCGTTCGATGGACTGCGTATCCGAAATTAGGGAGGACAAGACGAATTACTTTGAATTCTGACAAACGCCATAGAGTTCTACGTGGGGAAAGAATTCCGTGATTCGTAATTGGAATTCAAATATTTTTTTTCGACACAGCGTAATACTTTTTAAAACTTTTGCAATAACCAAAGTTCGGTATACCCGAAATTTCTTCAAAAAATATTCTTTCGACTCGACGACGTGGAGTTGGATGTGCGGTTGGGTTTTATGCAACAGAAAAATTACCCCTACAGTTACGAGATGTGCAATAATATCGCGTGAAGTACGGTTTTCACGTCCAACGCATAGATCCAACTATATATAAACATTTGTACTTAAAATCAGAATAGCACAATTACGTAATATTTATTTTCAGCGGAACATCTGATTCATCAATTTCGCTCATGTGGGATGAGAACTGCGGTGGAGCAATGCATACCGCGTTAAGAAACAGAAATGAATAGACGAAACGAACTCTACAGACGTAATCTCGTTTAGCTACCGACTGTTAGACTAGAAGAGCAAACTGTGATAAAATATCTTCGATACACAGAAACCGGCTAAAAAGAGTGATAACACTTTTGACAAACGGTATGAAGCAAAGTACACACATTCACATGCACGTGATATATCGCAGAGGGCAGATCAGGCAGACTGTGACTACAAGGTCCGATTATCAGATGTAAAAAAATTAGTGGAAGTAAATAACTTGTTGAGCAATCGGTCAAGCGTTTCTTGATCATCAACTATTCCAACTAGATCCTCCAGTTATCAGACCTGATGCAAAGCAACGATGGCAAAAATTAGGCTCGACTAAAAAAACAGCACGGATTAGCCCGAATCTCTCTTCTTCTTATTTTCTCTCTAATTCCCAGCTTCTTTGTTTGAGCTGCAACTTTCAAGGTTCGCTAATTGTAGTCTGTGAGTTATTGCACACAGACTACAATTGCACAGATTTTCAATGTGAGCGAAAATCTGAAAGATTCAAAGGTACCCCCGAACGAGCAATCTGACAATAAAAGGGAGTCTCGAGCGGCACGCGAGTTCCACATGCGTAGCATGGTCAATGACGCATCAGGTGTCAGTCACCTCAAACACACAATTCCTATCACGCGGTGAACCACTTGCGTTCGTTCAGTTTCGCCGGTACCGTTTTCAATGAACACCGAAAATTAATTGTCAGTGTTTGACGTTGATTCGCACACTTTTTAAACCAAGTATCAAAGCTTAAAGATAACCTCAAACGTGAGACTCACCGATCAAAGGCAGTTCCTTTAAACCAGCTGCTGAAGCTCTTCGCCGGTCGCCAATTTTCTTTGCGGATTTACCAGCGTTACGGACAGTCTCAGAGATTGATAAATACGGAAATGCACTTCCTACACCACTTTTGGATAGAGACGATACACACCGTATTAAAAGTCCGCGCGAACCGCACTGTACGGACAGAACAGGTGTATCTCACCACCGAACTTCACTGGCCGGTGGATCAGCTGCGACTAACAACTACCACAGCGCGCTTGACGCGCACGGTTTCTAGGCAAACTATTTACAGAGTATAATACGCTTCACCTTGGAACTTCGGCATACCGAAGGGCGGGTTTTGCCAATAAAGAAGGCAGCTATCTTCTCTCGATTTATCAAATATACACACGCTAGAACATCATTTATGCAACAGCGAGTTATGTAGCAGCGGATTCGCCGACTGATGAAAAAGATGTCTTTGACTTTTGGAACTGACAGTTCTTTTTAAAGACCAACAAGAGCAGACTACTTTCCGAAGCAGACAGCAGACTACGTTTTTTAACAATATACTCTTGACAATGCTTCTGAATTTTTAGCTGTAGTTTTTCTTTTTATTGAAGATTCGAACTGTGAGTACAGTGTCTAGAGTAGTGAATGCGTGATGAATAATTTTATATGACACATATTATTTGAACCTGGATGCTGATCGCCCCGATATTATTAATGTCCAAAAAACAACCTGAACTATCCTCAGCTAACCTCAATCTTACCTGACCTGTCCTATCTTGTTTGGATTTGATCTCATCGACTAGACATAATAATCCGATTTTTAGAACAGTTTTTGAAACTCGAAGAAAGTTAGGTTTCATGGATTCCGAAGCTTGTGTAATCTGTTTTAAACACTGCTGTTCGAGAGCTATATTCTGTAAACAAGTACCAGATGATTGTCCTCTCTGCAACTCAGCGATAGCTGATTATGAATTAGAACCTTTTAGATTACCATATCCCTTTACTAAGGCAAAAGAATCCCCAGTTACAGTCGTAATAAGACCATCGATTGGGAATTTTTTGAATGATTATAATGTCACTGATGACTTACATATAGGAATTGTAGATTCTGAAGGTTTTGTATGGGAGTTTGATACCCCTGGGTTAATAAAAGACGATTTTTTAAATTGGGAAAACTGCTTGGCATTTAAAATTGTTCCTCAGTCCTGGACAGACCACTGGGATCAGATTTTGAGAAGGACTTGTAACAATAGAAAATGGTCATCGATAAACTATAGGGAAGATACATTAAACTGCTTTGATTTTGTACTCGAATTTCTAAAGGCATTAAAATTTGAAGACCTAGTGTTCTTTAGTAAAGAAGAATTCTGCCAACAATTTATTATTCCAAAAATTCAAGATGCTCTGAAGTTTATCACTATCTACAGAAAGCTCAGAGATGCTGATTACTTTGTAGCTAGCTAATAGTATTAGTGTTACAAATTTTGTAACTCTGAAGAATTATCTGGGAAGGAGGGCCTTTTTTATAATCACTATGGGAACTAATCTCTACCTTATTCTGATATTCCAGAGATCTCCCAAAAGATCCCTTCAATTTTCACTACCCTGAATTAAGTTCTGCTAATAGACTCTTGCAAACTACAAATAGTGAATCTGTGGCAAGAAATCAATGGACAATGTCTATTTCTCAGTTAAAAAACTCTATGTTCAATTTTAAATGTAATCAATTATACAAGTGCTCGATTAGAACATTTGTCAGTGATATTTGTAGAGAAAAATTTGACGTCATTGTCATTGGAGGTGGACATGCGGGAACAGAAGCTTGTGCTGCTGCAGCCAGAATGGGTGCTAAAACTCTGCTCGTTACCCACAAGAAAAGTACTGTGGGTATGTTGTGAGGGTCAAAAAATTTCATATGGTTCTGGTGGACTGAGATTACACAGAACTATTTATTCGTACAGGGGAGATGTCCTGCAATCCATCGTTCGGTGGAATTGGAAAAGGACATCTCATGCGGGAAGTGGATGCGCTGGACGGTCTTTGTTGTCGTATTTGTGACATTTCTGGAATACATTACAAAATATTGAATCGCAGAAAAGGTCCTGCGGTGTGGGGCCTGAGAGCCCAAATAGACCGAGGATTATACAAAAAACATCTTCAAGCTGAACTATTCTCAACAGAGAACTTGCATGTTACCGAATCTCCGGTAGAAGATCTCATTCTCAGTGAAGACTCTCTGAAATGTTGTGGAGTTGTACTCAGTGCGTTGGTTACTCAAGTACTACAATTATCACATCATTTACTGCTTCTTACTTCTTCCTAATTAAATTATTCATTTATTGTAGAAGATGGTACAAAAATAATTGGAAAATCGGTAGTCATAACTACAGGAACTTTTTTAAAAGGGCAAATTAATATCGGCATTGAAAAAAAACCGGCCGGAAGAATAGGAGATGAGCCAAGCATTGGTTTGGCTAACACACTAGAAAGACTTGGATTTAGAATGGGAAGATTGAGGACTGGTACGTCATTTCTCGCTTTCTTATTATCACCTTCAATTCATACCCCTAATTCAGTTTGTTGGTTCTGTGCAGGTACTCCTCCAAGAATAGTGAAATCCACTATTGATTTCACAAAGTGCACACTTCATAACGCTGATGATCAACCGGAGCCATTTTCCTTCATGAATAATTCTGTATGGATCAAACCAGAAGACCAGTTGCCTTGTCATATAACCCTTACAGGAGATAAGGTAGCAAAGATCGTACGAGATAATCTCCACTGCAACACCCATGTAACAGAAGAAGTAACTGGTCCGAGATATTGTCCCAGTATCGAGAGCAAGATTCTCAAATTCAGTAGTCTCAACCATCAGATTTGGCTTGAACCAGAGGGACTAGACTCTCCATTGATCTACCCGAGTGGGCTTTCTTGCACTCTTCCTGCCGAAAGACAGGCAGAACTCATCAGGTGCCTTATCGGTCTAGAAAATGCAGAAATGGGTCTGTACAAGAATCTCTAACTTTGTTTACTTAATCTTGAGATAAATGCGGATAAGTAACCATGTGTTTTTATCCAACAGCACAGCCAGGCTATGGTGTGACATACGATTTTATAGATCCAAGAGAACTGACTTATCAGTTAGAAACTAGGAGAGTTGCAGGGCTATTCTTGGCTGGTCAAATCAATGGCACCACCGGTTATGAGGAGGCTGCTGCTCAGGGAATCGTTGCTGGAGTGAATGCAGCTGCCAAGGTAATTACAGACGTTAATTATTATCAACTGTTATCCGATTTTGAGTACATACATTTTATTGTATAGAGTTAGAAAAGTAAATTGATTCACAGGTGCTAAACAAACCACCATTAATAATAAACCGAACAGAAGGCTACATCGGCGTTCTGATCGATGACCTCACAACTCAAGGGACTTCTGAACCATACAGAATGTTTACCAGCAGAGCAGAATTTCGAGTTAGCTTACGACCCGATAACGCGGATCAAAGGCTCACAGAGAAAGGGTATGCATCAGGTTGCGTATCCAATGAAAGATTCGACAAGATGCGGAGTGTAAAAAAGCAGCTGCAAAACGCAGAAGATTTATTGAAGTCGGTTGAGAAAACAGTGATACAGTGGCAAAGGCTTCTTAAAATAAAACTGAGCAAATCACATAGCTCAAAAACTGCTTTCGACATGCTAGGTAGATCAGACCGAACCATTACTGTTGAAGCACTCCGAAATTGTCTACCCGATGTCTTTGGAGAGCTGCAGATGGACCCTGTACTGAACAACCGATTACAGGTAGATCTTTGTTTTTAAAGACTGCATGTGTTATATTTTGTGAACTTATGCTACCAGGATTACACATACATTCACTCTCAGATTCAAGCTCACTACTCATACGCAGTTCAACAGCAGATGAACGATGTCATTGAAGTACGGAAAAACGAGGAAATGGTTATTCCGCCAACCATCGACTACGCGTCGTGAGTATCAACCCTGCATCGCCTTTCATCGGCATTCATTATTATTATTATTTATCTCATTGTCAGCGGAGACAGGAGATCCGATACATTTATAATGAATTTCCAATGCTCTACAGGTGCTATTTAAATTTATCGTTTGAAGAGAGGGAGCAACTAATGATAGCTCAACCGCAAACTGTAAGCAAAATCTATTTATTGATTGAGCATTTTTCCGTTCAAATTTTAGTTCATTCAGAGTTAACACGATTTCGATCACCAACTTGTATTTCAGATTGCTGCGGCCAGTAGAATACCTGGAGTAACTCCTTCGGCTATACTGCGTTTGTTACGCTATGTCAAACTAACATCGGACGTTCAATCAGTACAGCATATGTGAGACATCTGTATACTAGGGATATTAATAAAGAGAAATTATTTTTTTTGAACTCGCATTTTCAGTCTTTGAACCATCATCAAGTTTTCCGATTTATATGTAAACTGTTGTTTAAACGAATTATTGGTCAGAGAGGCAGTTTGGAGGAGCTCAATTCGATAGGACTATTAGATCATATTCTTCTACTATGGCGTACGTCATATCGACGGGAAAACGAAAAACCTTCAGCTATTGCTTCAGCTGTGTAAATACACGATTCCGTGCGGTTGATTGATTAACCGAATGCTCAGCCCGGCAGTTCCCTTCCGCATTTTTACCGCTCTTATTTTCTTAAAGCGTCTTCAGTCGTCCGTGTGTAATAACTGCAGAATGCTTTTTCAGGAAGTGACGTTCATTCATTACGACCCTGTAGGTATATTACTATTTTTTCAAACAAAGATTATTACAGTGACGACGTGCATACACCGCCTCCATAAACGCCACCACATTGCATCGCGGGCCGCAACTCTAGGCTGTAGAGTTCGGTGCTGGATTCAACGCAAAAAATATGGTCTATTTTCATTCGGATAATAAGCACGAACGTTTTAATTTTAAAATAGCTTTCAGAAAGTAAATAAATAAATAAACTGCAGCTTCATTATACGTGCCACTACACGATATTTATAAATTTGTGGATCTAGAAGAAAACTGAAATTCTCGCCGTGCTATATTTTTTTAAATAATTTCATTGAGTATTACCGTTGTGCAAATACTGATCGCGATACATCGTATAGGAATGGTGTACAAATCGATGTAATCTATGAGTCGCGGTTCATTGTCGCGGTTTAATTTTATCCAACTGGTCAATACTATAATTGTCAGCATAGAAGTAATTTTGAGAACTTGTCCTTGTAAGATCCTGTGAACCCTGTTTCTGAACCCTCATAATAGATCCAAAGATCCTAATCTTTTCATAGGTGAAAAGCTAGATTTTTCATGGTATCTGAAAAACTTTTTCCTTGACCAAAATCAAAGAGTTGATTTGGTTCCTTTCTTTTGCAAATATCCATTCGACCAGCCCAGAGTTTATCAACGCCCTGAATTCTGGAGTCTTTCTTTTAATTTTAATGATACATCGAATGGCGCCCAACATAGTGTAAGAAATAGTTGAGTCACAATATTTATAATTGTATGCATAGTTTTCATTTTTTCAAACATCCCCTGCGCTTGATTTTTGCGTGCATCCAACTATAAGTATACAGATATGTAGGCTTTTGGTATGAGTCAATAGACGAATAGATGAAAACGTGAATAGAGAGAGACATAAATGTTAAGAATTGTCAAGGATGTTCGAGAGAATAATAGACCCGGAATAAAAGCCACGCGGGTAGCTGAGGGTGTAGTTAGTTCAAAAGTGGAAAACGAAGAGCAAAGACACGCAATTTTCAGCGCCGAATAAAATTATTGCTTCGTTATAATGTGAAAAGTGTACATTTCATTATTTATTTTGAATTTTACTCTTGTAAATTTACTTTCCTATCCGACTGAACACTTCAAAGTTCTTCCGAACAATGAGCATACCCGAACAGGCCTCGCCGTATTTATACCAGATCCCCCACTCCTAATGACTCCCACTACGCACCGATTCAGAAGGTGCACCAATTGTAAGACGCCCACTGCCACGCACAGCGTGAGGGAAGGGGAGCAAATACTCCAAATAATGAGATTGTGATTTACACGCTTTTGAAATGAAAGAAGTGGAGACCGTCGAAAACCCATGACAAAACCCACAAGGAAATACGCCAACCCAGGCGACTCATTGTCAGCCAGAAATGAATTATACCCAAACGAAGACTTGGAAAATCTATGCGGAAAGACATTATGTTTCGTGTGGAGAGGCCATCTGTTCCACATACGATCCCCCGAGGGGCAACTTGGCGACCAATTGTGCGATAGGGACTCTCTTTTAGAAATCTACTGGATGGAAATGTCCTGGAAAACATTGCAAATACAACCTGGGACAAGATCTGGTCCCCTTGTATGCTACATTACTACATCGTTGCTACTGCAAACGAATTCATTGTCAGATGAATGTTTCAAAACATTTAATTAACGCTGCATGGTATTTGACGCGGTGACTTCTCGCTGAATGATTCGAATGTGGAATGTTTTAAGTCGATAAACAGGTGTGAGATCGGTAATGATTACTCAGATCATATGCAGGTAATTCTTTGGCCGGTACTGTAGGGCGTGCGATGTTGTGACTTATCTTGGTCCAGAACTCTCGTTTCCCATCTACCAACAAGAGAGGTCTGAAGGATTCTCCGAAAAAAGACATGCCTCTGCAAATATGTCACCATTACCCTCAATGAAAAAGAAGTACACGCACCTTTTAGTGATCGTGGATGCATTCACTAAATTCACCTCGATTTTCCCTATTAAGTTATCAGCCACCGAGTGCACTGGTAAAGATGAGCGTCGTACAGCAGATGTTCGGGAACCCCGGAAAAATTGCGATGGACTGGAGTGCAGCATTTATCTCATCGTCAGCTGAATTTGCAGAATACTGTAAAACGACGTGCGACTCCGAGCAGAAATTGAAAAAGAACTAATTGTGAGGCAAATCGTGGCAGAAGAGATTGTTCGTATCCAGAAGGAAAACCGGAAGACCTGCGATTGGCGAAGGAAGGTCGCCGCCGAATACAAATTAGAATATCTAGTTAATCGCAGATGAGACCTAGACTTCATTTTCCGATCAAGTATTTGGGCCCTTACCGGGTCACAGAGGTTTAATATTGTGACCCGCTTAAAAAGTCCATCCAAAACGTCAACGGTAGCGGTTTCCATAAAGCCATTGAAGTAGAGAGGTTTTCGAGTCGACGAGGAGGATTCTGATCAATCTGATTCAGAAGGGAAGGACTGATCAGTGGAGGCGAATTATTTTTAGGATGGGAAAGGTGCAGGATTTCGGTATAAGCGAATAAATGAATAGATGAAGACGCGAGCATGAGAGAAATATTTGTATAAGTGGTAAGATTTGTCAAGAACGTTCGAGAGAATAAGAGACTTGAATGCATGGAGAGCGAATGCCAGAGTAAACGAAAACGAAAGAATGAGAAAACAAAATAAAGCGAATAAAGTTATCGTTTTTTTATAATGTGAAAAGTGTATCACCGATTTTTTTAATCCTTCAATCTCCTCGATTGTCCCACATAAAAATACCATCAGATAGATAGATGGAGTATCCTTTACTAATAAATTTTTCATGGATTCACTGGCGCGAGTTCATGTGAATGAGATCGGGTACTCGATGAGCTTGCGAAATGTATAATTTCCCTCCTGTTATACGTGCGTTACATTTATCCATTGTTAGTTTAATTTTTGGTTCGTAGATATCGTTTATTTTCATTACATTGTGCAACACAATTATAATTATAATTGAATCAGTACAAAGTGAACACGTTTTATTTTATTAATCTTTTATTTTGTCACGTTTCCGATTACGTCGACGTACGGCGTCCTATAGTCAAATATTTCACAGTTATAAATTCATAGTAATACATGTAAGTATCTATAACATATAAATTAGATAATTAAATAGCGCTGCGCGTACTTTGGCCAGACATGAGTTTACAGTTCACACTTATATAGGTATACGTATCAATTGTGATCCACGAACTAATTTCTCTTGACGAAATTCAATTCTCAAATATTTACATTCCCAAAATTACTTGTCGTTCTTGTCTTTCTTGTTCTTTTTTTTTTTTTTTCATAACGTACACAATGGTAATCGATATTGAAAATATTACAGCGAATGCAAAAATTTGGAGGAGACAGGGTTCTTTTTTATTAGAAAATTTTCGCTCAATTTTAAGAGAAACCATTCCGATGATCGACAACTTCAAAGGTACCTCAATAGTAGTTTCTTATTAAATCCTAACTGCTAAAAATTCGATACAGTAATAATAACATTAATTTTTATGTTTTAAATATTACATTTAATATCGACCGAAACTAATTACTGGCAAGCCACCGTACATCGTGTACAAACATATACTGTATAAAGTTTTCCATATATCATGATAGTATTCTGTTATTTTACTGATGCATCTGCACGTGTGAAATGAAAAGAAAAAGAGGAAATTAAAGAAACAAGATGAAACTGAAAGATATCTTTTACAGTTGAAATAAATTATGATAAAATTACTTTTTAACAATCTCCCTCGCGATTTTACCTACTATACAATGAATACTAAAGACTACGTTACGCGTGTCATAGGTATGTAATATGTCATATCATGTACTTATAGTTCAATAAATGTACAGTCCAAAATGTTTTCCCTACACGATTCAGATTATACGCTACATATCCTATTATAAATATCCGCAATAATCTCCCGGCAGTTTTAGGTAAGTTTTATTTGAATTGTTGCGATATTTCATCTTGAAAACAACAGAAATGAAATTCTAGCCTCTTTGACGTATTCATATGATTATCATCGTACGTACGATACACATATGAATGAATATGTTTTGCCGTGATGATTTTGCGTCTAAAACTTCGTTTGTCGTATGTTTGCTTGTAATATTTCCGATGTACTTATACCGGCTATGTATATAATGTATATAAAAGCAAGAGTCCTATGGATTACATCGTATAATTTTAATCGGAGTAAGTGCCGCTAATGGGACATTAGTATACAAATACTAATCTACGTATGGTGTATTTGATGTTATTTACAAGAATTATATTTACCGTATTTAAAGTAGTGCGATGATCGTTTTAGTATAATGCTTGAATTACAACTATAATAATTATAATTAAGTTTTAACTACGAATTACGAGCTGCTCCGTAATGCCGCATCACGTTTACTGCTGCTTTACACCAACAATAACCAGCGGCATAATGTAACACAATAAAACTAAAATCGATTTAAATAATTAGTAATTACAAGGTACCTGCACGAGTACTATAAAAAATAATAGTTTTTCATTTATATAAAGTACACACAGCATACATCGAAACATATAAAACACGGCCGAAGACGCCCGATCGTGCGCGTGTCTATTTTTGAAATAAAATGCAATCCCAGCAACGACTTTTGAAAAAGATTCTTTCAAAATTTTTTTATTAGAAATTCTCAAGCGCGTTCGCTCGTGTTTTCTTTAACGATTATTTTATCACATATCATTCGTCGCGAAAGAAGAGAAACAAACTGAGAGACCGTAAAAAACAAACAAAAATGATAAAACAAAAAATGAAGACTGAAGAAAACTAGGAGAATTCAACTACGCAAAAACACTGTGTAGTACTGTACGTCATGACGCTTATGCGTTCAGTCTTGAAAGTGCACCTGAAGAAACAATTGATGAGTTCACTATTTACTATTTAATTGTACGTGTACGGTATACAGATAGTTATATGTGGGTATGTAATGATAATATGTATGTGTATAGGTACCAATTACACCAATCATTATATACGGAGCGTCCGCACATTCGTCATATAATAGCGCGGTGCATAAAATGTGTCATCCCATTCTTACGCTGTACATCTTCCATTTTCGTTTTTTTTTTTCCCAACTTCATATACGTACCGTTCGAGGTGTAACAAATATTTTTTGCCATATTTCCATTGTTTCGAACTCATTTACCCATATCATATCAATGAATGCCGATGAAAAGTTTTTTTTTTTCTAGCTTTTATTTTAGTTTTTTATTAATTATTATCATCAATAACGATGTTCGTCGATTATTCGCAAAAATTATTTGAATATAATAGGCTATTTTTTTTATATTCATTTTTAATTGATTTTTTTTTTTTGTTTGGTTTTAATGAACACCGACGTGTTATGAAGGCATTTCAAAAGGCATTGCAATTTCATCGTTCGTATTGTCAGTAACTCTATAGTTTTCTATAATATATAGCTATTATTACTATTTTATCATATTCGGATGATAACATGATATATACGAGAAACAAGAAGACAACATTATTCCGTGTTCGATCATTTTGATGTAATAATAACGATAATAATTAATGGATGATTGAAAAAAATTATTTTTGGTGCGTTCTTTTTTCTGTTGTTTAAAGTTATAAACTCAATATTCACGCAGAATTACCATTACAGAGGCTATAAATTATTTTCGATTTTTTTGAAGAATAGGATAATGAAGAAAAAAAGTTTCTTTAATGATTAGTATAAGACTGAGGTCACTGATTATTTTCTTCCTTTTCTTTCGTATACCATACGACAGGTTTTAGAAAAATTATAATTCGAAAGCAAAAAGGAAAAATGATACCGCGGAAAAACGTTCAAGAATGCAGCCAATTACGTAGCCTTACACTCCGTACTATACCTATGGATATAAGGTATAGCAGTGACTGTAATGTCGAAGATTAGCAATCACGATTAGCTGACGGCTGTTGCGGCAAAACCA
Source organism: Athalia rosae (assembly GCF_917208135.1). Lineage (NCBI taxonomy): Eukaryota > Metazoa > Arthropoda > Insecta > Hymenoptera > Athaliidae > Athalia > Athalia rosae. The sequence continues at coordinate 18,278,194 of NC_064028.1, read as the reverse complement.
CCGGTGCGGGTATATAAACGCGTGCATTTATATATAATCATTGTGCAAAGCTCAGCTAATCGAAAAAATCGCTGCAACAAATCAAACTGCGGCTACGAAAGTAACGAAAAAAAGAAATAAAATAAAATAATAAATAAATAAATATAATTGTTATTCCAATTGATATTTAAAGCGTTCGAAAATTTGCAAGATCATTAGAAAATCGTATTAAATTCCTACGATCGTGACGCGACATCAGATTTTCCGATATGCCGATCACGTGCGTATTACGTGAAAAAAAAAAAAATATAACCCGAAATCTGTATCATTCTGTTCGAGGACTTCAATTTTTATTTTTCGTTTTTCTTAAACGTCAGAAAAACGGCAATTGTCATTGGTATTACGATTAGATGAAAAAAAAAAATAAATAAATAAAAAAATTCGTTACCGTCGCGCGATTTCGGTTTGGTGTTTTTTTTCATACTTCTTCTTACCTTACCCCGCAACATAAACGTACGTATAAGTCGCGGGATGATTTTCATCGTCGTCGAGAGGTACGGCGGAGGCAACTTTTCTAAAAGTCTCATTTTTTTTTTTTTTTGTCGCCATCCTGCAGCCCTCTTTCTCACATATATATCCGTACGTATTTTCCATGTGCGATTGTTTAGCAGATAGTTTCCAACGGCACTGTTTTCGTGCTCTGATTCTGCGTGACGCTGTCGCCCATGCTCGGCATACCGTGACTCGTTGTACTCATGGCGTTACCCTGTCTACCGGCGTTGGCGCGCGGATTTCTGTTGCAAAGTCTCTTAAGAGCGGCCCAAACTTGAGGCTGACAACCGACGACCGCGAAGATGAAAACACCTTGAAGAGCATTTATCAGATCCGTGAAGTACCAGAGATACTGAGGCCCTCCAACGCCCCAAGAAAGTACGTCCGCCACCCACGTTACTCCCATGACAACGACCAGCTTCATGCAAACTCGACCGAGCGCAGCTCTGAAAATTAAATTAGAGAAATCATTGAGCCTTCTCGAACAATCAATCGAAATCATTCAGCTGTTGATGAAAATTTACAAAGAAAATACAGCGCGTGTACTTTTCAATTTTTTTCAGTATCTTTGAAATTTGTTATTTTTGTTATTTTTTTTTTTAAACATAACGCGTCGACGAGTAAAATGTACGATCTCAATTAGGTCATGTGTATAAAAAGATGGGGAAATAAAAAAAATTCCGATCCGCATTCCACGACCACTTACATGGCCATAAATTAGCAAGATGTTTTCGATCAATTATCGACTTCCAATTAATTAAAACTCCTCCGCGCTAAACGCGGAAATAACGACGCCCGCGAATTCTTATAGATCTGTTATACGTTTTACGATTGCATAAGTGCATGTACACGAATCGGCTCGATCGATATCGTTTTATAAATATATTCTATAACAATCGAATTTTTACAATTCGGTTCATCCGCAGTTAAACGATACTTTCGTAATAAGTCGCATACTCGCAATAATTCAAGTTGCTTCTGGACAAGCTGAAATATTGTCCGTACATAACTCACAGTGTACACATAGTTATGGTATTTATAAAGAGAAGATAGTCGAGATGTCTCTTCACTTTCCCATCCGACGATTTTTCCTATGCGTTCGTTGTGCTGCACGTATATATATATATATATATACCGCGCGCTGCACCATCCGCACGAATAACTTACTTCTTGCTCGGCGTAGCGGTAGTGCGTCTATTTTAGACGGCATCGCTAATTATTATAAACGACCGGTACTTACGCGGTCAAAGACTACGCCCAAAAAATGAGAAACGAAAAATTGAGAAGAAAAGATACAAAGATGGAATTTCGGAGACGTCGTACAGATGCGTGGGGTACACACCGATATCGAGATTGATGCGGAATTGTTGAATCGAAAAAAAAAAAAAATAATTTTCAAACCGTACAACGTGATCTGGTTTCTTTTATTTTGGCAACCTCGCGGAAGTGAGAAAATAAATTTGAAGGCTCGCGCGTTCGTTCGCATCGATTGAAAAATTGACATTGACGCGCAGCGAAGGAAACGTACGATATTATTATAAGATATACACGACGTGCGCGTATTATCCCCCGTGTCATCCGGTCATAATAAATTACGTAATCTTGTTAAAAAAATAATTTGTTCGCATATACGTATGTACGTACGACGTTCGTACGAATCGCGCGAACTCGAATTTGTCAAAGTGTTAAGATATATCGTCAAAAAAGTTCGTGTGTACACTTCGAGTTAAAACCCTGCTTGATTAGATATGTCAAAATACGCGAGCGTCGCGACTAACAGGAAATATGAAAATCTATAAATAATAAATATAACGCGTTCACGGATAGATATACGTACGACGAAATTCTGGCTTCAGGGACAAATTCAATACTTCGATTCAAAAATATTCAATCATATTTTCATCCGTTTTAAAAATATCTCGCGTAAACTGCACAATAAATCCCGTGAAAACTTTTACAGTTCGTTATCCTTCTCCTCTTCGAATGTTCTAGGCTTGATCGCGCGCCCAGAACCAAACCACCTAACCCACCCAATCGTCATTTCATTCGAAGTTATCCTCACTATTATTCGACCCAGACACTAGAATTGTGTCTAAGAATCGTTATTTTATTCTCACAAATGTATTCCAATAAATGTGACTATATCGGGTTTCAAGTATTTTTTTTTTTTTACAAATCTTTTCGCTCCCTATGATATACTTTCCTAGAAACTTTGGAAAATTTGACATTTTTTCTATGCAGTTATACAGCTTGAAATTTGTACAGTTTTTTTTATTATTTTTTTTTTTTATCGTCGACATTATACATAATTCCGCGGAGAAATAAACAATTAATCAAACGCAGCTGCTGCGTACCCCTTTTACCATAATTTCCCGGATGTTCTGGAAATTCGTTGCGCATGAAAGATTTTTCGCAACAATTTCGCGATTATAAACAGAATCATCAATCAAATTTACAAAAAAGTATACAATTCGCGGTGGGGTCGAAAACTCCGCGCGATCATTCATACGTACGGCCCACACGTGTATAACTTTAAAAAATATAACGAACATTGGTGAAAACCAAAAGGAAAAAATGACGATGGATGTCATGTGCGCACGGAGTACGTACGTACATGGTCTTTGATCGGGGGATCATTTTCTCTTAATTTAGATTCAATTTGCTTCATTCGATTAAATTTTCAAGGCTGCGGGCGAAACTGTGCTTCATAGAGTTTCGCTGTTGGAGATAGAGCGTACGGACGGACGGCGATCAGTTCTTCGAAACTTTTTTCAATACTCGGATCGGCCATTGGCCTTGATTCGAAATAAAATCTAGATCTAGATCGAACGTCGTCGACCTAGACCTGCGGGACAGCCAATCTCATCGTTTTAACGACCGCAAGGTCTGAAGCATCAAAAAGACACAATAAAACGTGTCGTTTAAATCCACGTGGGACAGGAAAGGCCCCAATATATTGCTTTCCAGAACCTCCGATCTGAAGATTTTCGCGTTACACACCCGGCTGGGCGGTGCCAAAATTTATAACAAATTATGAAAAAATAAATGAATAAAAATAGTTTCGAAGAAATTCTTATTCTTCGATTCGTAGACTACATAAAAATCTGCTTAAAACGATTACGGTACACCGCACGTACGGTTTTACGTCGATAAATCCATTGGATTTGAATTATTTTCCCCGATCACTAGCAGAGAAATTTTCAAATGTTATTTCTGATCTTTTTATATCGTGTAACAATCTAAAAATATAACAATCTCGAAATAAATATTCTTCCCAGATATATTTTACAAGAGCTATCATTGCCCCCGCGTTATGTAATCTTCATTGAATACGTCATCAAAAATATGTGTTGACCATCTCCGAAGATCAAATTTGACTCGCCGGTTTGTGTCTGCAAGTTTTTTTTTTTCAGAGATACAAAAAAAAAAAAATAAAAAATCAAAGAATGTGATCCGATTCTCGCTCAGTTCAATAAATACGACGAAAATGAAGATGTATATCTCTGAGGAGAGTTTAGCATATATCATCGTAAACAGAATAAAATTTATACACACCTACGTGCATGTATATTTATGGCGTGTATTTTCGCGTGTGAAAAACTTTGGACGTATAAAAATGCAGATCAAACCGCGCGCCTGTGTGACGGTTGAAGTTCGCAAAGTATTCCTGATCCGCACGTAGTACCTACATACCTATAAGCACTGCATCGAATGCAAGATAATGGCGTGGAGTTGTATGAACACATAGGTACAGTTATTTATACGCGAATACCACCGACTTGTACGCAAATAATATCGGAGAGTGCTCTCATAAATATTATTCCGTTGGAGAAGTGGAGAGTGAATTTTTAGAACCTAGCTGCGATCTTACGATTCACGAGTGTTTCGGGGTAACGTTATTCGGCTTTCGCCGTTGAAAAAAAGAATCTTTACTTTAAGAAAAAATCAGAGCAATCTAAAAGAATGTGAAACGTTCTATTCGGGCCTTCGATTAAGGTCATCACGTATTCCTAGATTGAAAAATTATATCAATTTTTTTTGCGTTTCATCAAATTATTGTCATATAATTACAACGAATTATTTTCCCTCAATGCCGATACATCGAGATCTAGAGGTATCGCAGACCGCGAACTTATAGGTATCCTACGCGGGAAGCATAATGTTCATACATGGTTATATTATATGCATATTGTATATAGTTGAATGGTATCTAATTATTCTCCGCAAGTCGCTTTTCATCACGTATTGAAACTACGAAGCACTCCCCCCCGACCACGTTCCGTATTTTCGAGGAAGTTAGCTACATGCATATAACAAGTTGCTCTTTGAAATCGCCAAGTAGAAACGTGTCTCGGTGGCTTTGAACGTGATAATTGAATCATGGCGCTTACCTTTCCGTCGTGCTCTTGACAACTTCACGCTTCCACAGGCCACAGGTAAGTTCCCGAGCGGTAGCGGCGAACAATATGAGATTGATCGCCAGTAGAATACCGACTGGACCGAAAAAGTATACGAGTATTTCCGTGTCACCTGAAACCAGAAATTGGAAGAAAAACTTGTCAATCAACTACATATTCCAATGTAAGTTCGATCGGACGCAGTGTCAAAAATTTTCACATTTTTTCGGTCAACACCCGAAGTATGTACAGGGTGAGTTTCGTCAAAGCTCCGAAAGGGGTTGGGCCTGCGAGATTAGTCAACGCCCACCCGACCAATCAGGCGATTGATCTCAGCGGTGGGGGAGCAGGAGCGTCTAAGGAATACGAAAAGAAGGTTCTAAAGCCCGTCGATAACTGTGCACCGATGATATTTATTTCGAATCAACTTTCCGCTCGGTTGAGATATCCCTGAGAATTAGATGGGCAAAAATTTGAGTAGCTTCCACGATCGTCGACAAATATGAACCCAGGCCCAGTTCTTGTCATTTTTCATTTTGGGTTTTGCTCAAAAAACTTCTGGCTGTGATTCGAAATAATTATCACGGATTCTCGGACCTTATTTCGATGTGGTATACACGCTGCCTCACCCCGGCGCTACGATTACTCAGCTGATTGGTGGGATGGGCGTGTCTTCCCGAAAACTAAGTCCAACCCATTCCGAAGTTTTGATGAGACTCACCCTGTACACGTACGTACGTGTGTTTATATACGTGCTTCGTACGCGGAAGAGTTGAATCTGCAGGGAATGTGCGTAAATAAACGTGACGATTCGTGTAAGTTTCGCAATATAATTTACTGGGATTTAGCAATGTTTGATTACGTTTAAGAAAATCACTCACGATAATTAATTTGCCTCGAATTAAACGCAATGGAGAGCAGCGTCTCCGCTGTAAGGGAATTTCCAACAGCTTTTTTTGATCGTGAACTCATCTCGTATACAATTAGATAAATTAGGCATGTGAGCACACTTATATACACGTATATCTTTTTCACACCGTCTTTGAATTGAATAAATTCCGTTGATATTAAAATTTTCTATCCGGTAATTGGTAGTTGTGTTCATTTTTCCCCCGCATAACGTACGTTACGGAGGGTTTATTTTTTTCGCAGGGGTGTGCCAAGGCGTACCAGGCAGTACAGATAACTTTCACGTGTCGGGGTACAGGTAAGGCGTATCAATCGTCAAAAACAAAGTCCGTAAGTTTCTCACAATAAACGGAAGTATTTCGAGGAAAATAAATAATTATTATACTAAATTTATTACCGCACCTGTACACTTCAGTCCCAGCCCAATCTGAACGTTATATTTCTGTCACACGTGACGGGTGGTGTGGGTAATGGAATTTATTGTTTTATTGAATTTCGACATCCGTTAGTCGAATCGACCGCTCTTTCAAATCATCAAAATTCAATGAACTCTGATTCCGCTATTTACTTTCATCGAGCACAATCCGATAATTGAAATCTTATTCTTTTTTTCGCTCTACTTCGATTTTACCTGAGATTTTTATTGAAAGGGATGAAAAGGGATGTAATTGAAATTTGAACGATAGGCGTGGCGTTGCAGCGGCGTAGGGCGACTAGCAACCGTAGGTATATGTACATTAAATACAGATATACGTGTACCATGTAACTAGTACATCCCTTATTGGCCTATCCATTTATTTCGTTATCAACTAATTCCCTATACCACCCCGATTACTCGGTAAACAAACCTATAAATAGTACAACCCTCGTTATTTTTCCCCCATAGCAGAGAAAAAAAGTCTATAACATTATCGGGTATATACACGGTAAGCACACGAGAAAAGAGAAAGAAAGAAAAAAACGATGTAAATCGGAAGTATTGCATTCGTAACTGATCCGGGTCTTGCTTTTTTCTTTTTTTTTTGTTTTTAATTTTTTTACTCCATGACCGACATACCTATTAGGTAATACGTGTATAACGCAGGTTGCGGGTGGTCAACCGAGAATTTTTTTCTTATAAATCTATTTATAAATATATAGGTGACCCGTTGGCCGTTCAACGTTTGATATTTTCAACGCTAATCAATTTTCCAATTACTTCACATCCGCGTCGCGTACATAGGTATAATGTAAATACATATGTATATATTACGTTATATAAAGTGCATATACCTGTTCCAATTCTAAGCGTTGAATTTTTTTCGTCAAAAATCTTGTACGATTTTTCCGAAATCTTTCAAATACCGAAAATAATTTGAAACGAGTTTCTTGAAAAGAAAATAGGAAAAAGAGAAAAAAGAAAGAAAAAAAAACTTTTAATTCAAACAACGGTGCAGCAGCGTGCATGCATATGGTGTGTCATAATACGGATGGTCGGACGTTATTCTACAGCTATGGTGTAAAAGAGGTAAAAAGGGAGAAGAGGGAGGCGTATCTCTATATTTGCTTGGATTTGGCTCATCGCCAATGATAGCTGTTTCCTTGGTTATATCTCACTCGGTGGCAAACCATGACAAACATACATATACAAACGAATCTCTTGTAACTGTGATACAGCGGTCAATACTTTGCGCAACGCAAGACGATCGTGTCACTGTATATACCGTTGCTAAATTCTGTCACCTCTCCCCCCCCCCGACTAATAGAGGAAATCTGATTCGAAAAAAGAAACAAATAAACATTTTTAAAAGTTTCACCATTGAGTATATATACAGAATTGAAAAATAACAAAGCTCGTTCAGACGTAAAATACGAACTATACACACGCGCTGTCGTATAGGTGTATGTATAAAAATTGGGGTTGATATTTTCATACCCATAATAATTGTACGGAGCATTGCAGAATGGATTTATATCCATGCAGTTACCGTAAATTAGGGTATATCATCGATCAATTTGAATGGCCCAATCCTTTTCCTTTTTTTTTTTTTTCTCGCTACACAGTTTGGTTCCGCTTCGTTAAACTCCCTAGCGGAATTTTGCTGTATGTTCATTTTTTTGTGCATATACATATACATATATACGCAGTAGGTACGAATCTATAGATCACGTATATTTCAATTTATACTCGCGCAAAGTATTCCTATATACTTTCGTATCATCCACTTCCGTGATCATCCACCCCATGCGTTTCGTTACACACGTGCGACCACATATTGCACCAAGACGGGGTGGATCTTCGTACTACGTACGATATACAGTCGTATTATCGACGAGCGATTTCCCCCCCCGCAGGCGCCACGGATTTATATTACCACCCCATATATTCATAGGTATATATGCGTATATGGTATATATTTTGTCCTTTGGTAGGATAGGCGATGGGCAACCGTTGGCCTAGGGCTAGATACGAGTAAACTTCTTAAGCCAAAGTGAATATAGAAGGTAGTATATATGTACCCCTTAAATGGTATTTGTACGGAATCGTTGCAAAAAGAGAAAAAAACTAAACGCAAATGTCGGTAATGGAATGGAATGAACGCAAAAAAAAAAGGAAGAATATGTGTTGAACGAAAAAAAAAAAAACGAATGAGCATAAATTTGAGAAAGATTTCAATTCCAAATTATATAGTTCTGAATAAGAAGAGCTAGAGAGCTGTGAAAAACGTGAATATTCCATATTTTTTTTTTTTGTTGCTTTTTCGACACACCCTATTGTTATTGTATTCATGGCGGAGTGTAAACGGAGATTGAGGATAACCAGACCGAAAGATAATAAATCTTTCTTTGTTTTGAGCGAACGTGTTTTATTCGGTGGTTTTTTTTCTTTTCTGATTTCTATTTTTTCGTTTTTGTTTTTTCGTTCAACGTTAATTGTTTTATTTGGAGAATCGATGCGACTTACCGTAGAACCAGCAATAGTTTTCGCCAAAACGTGGTTTGAGAAACATGTATCCTGGCTGTTGCGGTAGATGGTCCAGAAGAGCGGCTAAACCGGCTATGAGAAGGGGGCCACCCCAAGCGTAACACGCGTACACCCTAAGCCTAACAGTTTCCTGGCCCTTCTCCAAACTGGCTGGTCTCAAGTCTCTGTAACCAACGAAAAGCACATTTCTTTGCTAATCAAGTAGAATTCGAACACCCGAATTAGATCCGAGTTTTGCAGTCTGAAAACAATAAGGAGAAACTGAAAGAAGAAATAGCAAAAAATGATCATAACTGAGTTGAATGAATGCAAAGTATCGAAAAATTGAAAATCAATTGGATTCGTCGATTCACTGAAGAGAAATAAGATAATTTTGAGAATCCGGTTGGTTCGAATGTCGGGGGGTTGCCGATTCGGACATCCTTTTCTCCCATTTTCAATTGTTATTTTAAATAGGATCGCGACGCGCGAACCGATTGACTCACGGACGAATGAAGTTTAATTTTCATTCAAGTTTATTATACTTATGAACGTGGGTGTGATCTGTTCGAAAGGCATGCGGAATTGTTTGTGAAAATAATAAACGAAGTACCTACGTTCGCGCTATAGATAAGAGAGAGAATATTATTATAATAACATTGTACGGTAGCTCGATATATTTTTTTTTTTTCTCTCATCGGGTTTATTCTTTCATTATACCATCCCTCCCACCCCCTCCCATTCAACGCGTACAGATCATGTACTGAACGACCAGTTTTCACTCGCGCTCGTTAAGAATTCATCGAATCTTCTTTATTTTGATGAGAAGAAAAATTCGCGCTGCATTCATAGTTCGCGTGTACAGATTACCGGATTAGATGAGTTTTTCCGTACGAAAAATTGTACTCTACACGGACCCAGAAATTTTCAGGATGACAAACGATAGCGATCACGTCGGCGTTAAGGCGACACTCGCTATGTCCGTCCATGTTTCTTTCTCATCAATTCGGTTGTCACGGATGGCGTCGATTTACCACCGACCGAAGTTATCGCGACGGTCAGCGTCCCGCCGCGGACTCGCCGGAGCCGAATCACCACCTCGAAATAAATGTCTGGATTAAAAATAATCCAGCGATATTATAATACGTCCGCGGAGAGCTGTATAGTTATAGTCTATTTTTCTTCAATAACGATTTTCGGATAAGTTGGAAAAATTAATTCTCCGTCGTCGGTTTACACGTGTATACGAACGCACGAGCGTTTCCGAAGTATCGGATCGCCTATCGTATGCGAAACGATGGTGCGACCGACGCTCGCCGCTTTGTCGCACGTTACGGGGCGTCGCGACGCCCGAAATTATTATGTGCACCGCACCGGATATACCGCCAACGTTATGCGTATAACCGAGAAGCGATCGGGCGCGAATGATGACGGCTAGAATTACGACGTTGTTAAAACGGAGTTCTAAGGCAGGAACAATGACCAAAGCGTATTATAGCATCGCGGTTGTAATTATTATTACTTAGCTCTTGAAGGTTATTATATTCCCTGACCCTAGCGGAACGACGTTCGAAATTTTAACGAGTTTGAAATTCTACCGCTCGCAATATTATACGTGCCGCGGTGGCACCGGTTATTCAGTTAACGATAAAATCGGATCCCTTTTATCGAGTTCGCATCGACAATGATATCATATCGTCCCTATAAAACCCATTCAAACTGCAGGCGACCGTTTCGAACGGGTTCGTTAAATTTCTGGGATCACACTCTCCGTCGATGGGCCCATACCTGATTCGCGACAAGACCAACCGACGTGCGACGAACGTTCGATCGTCCGAATTGCGATCTACGTATTTTTTTCGAACGATTACAGGCGACGACTTATAAATCCGTACCTGTGCTGAAATTCGAGACTCCATTTTGTCGTTTCTTCAAAACGACAAAAATATGGGAAAGAAAAAGAACATCGATCGCGTGTGGGATAATTTGAGCGTTAACGAGTTAACGCGGGTAAAATTAGGGTAGGTTAATACGACACCCCGTACAGCTGCCGCTCCGCAGGCGTATTACACGTTGATATTACCTTTGACCAGACGTACTGCAGGCGCCATTCGAAAATTGCAGTGAAATTAAGTTTAGGACCTGCGAGTGCTTACGGGCTGAGGTATAGGATAATATATATCGCGTGTCGCTTACCTACGTATACGACATATGTATGTATGTACACGTGTACATAAGTATATGGAAAAGAAACGATTTGCATGAGCTTCGTTTTTCCTTTTCTTCTACCCGTAGGTTTTTTGTTTTTCTTTTCATCTTCTCTTTTTTTGTTCGACTATACGCTACGCGATCATAGCGCAATATAAAAAAAAAAAAAAAAAAAAAAAACAAACCCGCGTTCCTTTCCTCCCACTGCAGTTTCCAGCTAGTGAATACATACGTGTACACCGCACGAATACTGACGTAGGTGTGTACATAGGAATACGAGTACGGGAACAAAGTGAACTAGCAAGGCGGCAGTGGCGCGGTAGGAAACTCGTTTCATCACCAGGTCGAACCTGGATACCTGGAATCGTGAGGCGATCGCCGGTAACCGATGGGAGGATGTACGTTTGCCCACGTAAACCGAGGATGAAGAAGAAGAGAAGAAAAAAAAAAAAAAAAAAACGGAGAAGGAGGAAGAAAAGAAAATACGCCGCAGTAAAATTTCGAAGGGAGAATTTCGCGGTGCTGTAAAGGATTACTTAACGAACAAAGGGAGAGGGGGAAAAAAAAAAGAAAAGAAGAGTCCATATTTTCGTAATTCCAGGCGTTCGCTATAACCCTTCGGGAATGTAGCTAACGCGGTAGTTAAATATTGAAAGTTTTCACAGTCGAGGTGTCCTTCAGCGGTACCCTGCGCTCCTCAGGTTCAGAGTCCTTGAGACGGTTCTATACGGTCTAAGCATCGCGACCGTGGACACCCAGGAGTTAGTTCCCGGTATCCCGTAAGAGGATATCCCCACAATTGTTGTCCGCCATTTCACTCATCAGTTGAGGAGTAACTTCGACTAATTAACGAAAAGAAATTTATTCCGCTTTGAGTACGAAAAAACGAAGCGCATCGCAGATTGGTTGTTGAAAAAATCATTCGAGAAAAACGGATTTTCTCAAATCAGGATTCGATCACCGCAGGGAAGAAACGAAAAGAGGAAGTCGATCGTTCCGAATAAGATGAAAGGCCGGATCCCGCGGCGTATGAAAATGTAACACGAGATTCTTCGACGTCGCGTAATGCACCCATGTCGCGTCCTTGAACGTCGAAGGACGAGAGCATCATTTTTCTGACGAACCAATCGCGATAGTCGACCTTCCCGTGCACGCGTTACACTACAACGTTAAGACTACGTGGAAATAATTCCTGCTGTACGTACGTACGTACTACTTGTACATACGGGTGCCACCGACAGGTAGTAGGTATTACATGATGCCAACCTTACGTACGATCATTACAGTCGCATAAATATAACGTAACAACGTGTCGGATTTCGAGTCTCATTCTTGAGGCGTGACAGAATCCAATTTGAAACAAGTAGCCGGTACACCTCGGCAATAAAATTGAAGCGAGAAGAGTTAGGACGGTCGATGCGAACGAATGCGTATGCGGCAAGTGTAAAGAAAAGTAGTCGGAGTTGAAAAAGTTTAATATATCGTAGGTACGAATGTGGGCTGCAGCGACGTCGGCGAGGGCTTCATCCGTCGTTTCACGGTCCTAACCAGAAGTGTATTTGCAGCGGCGCGGCGGTAGCGCAGCATCGGCAGAATTATGCCTCATAAAGGCATTCCGAAGTGCCCTCGTCTTTCCGCTTGCTCTCATCTCTCTTTCCTCACCGATCTCTTCTAGCGTGAGTTTCCACGGTAGGTAGGCATAACCGCTCGCTCACCGTTTGACATTGAAACGAAGACACACGCCGCTGAGACGAGAGCGGAAACTTCGTTTCCAGTTTCACGCACCGACTGCGCCACGCGCTCAACGCGGTGGAATAAAAAAAAAAAAGAAAAAAAAAAATTCAACTAGCCGTATGCGTCGTGCTCACTGCAATGTCAGAATTGCAAGGTTTCTAGCTCAATTCTTTCGGGGTCTTCCGACGCGGTAATAATCGGTAATTGAAAAACAAGTTTTTGCGGTGGGTGAAATTTCACCGGATATAACGCGTGGAATATTATACCGCGGTGTAGATGAGGTGGAAAATTTCACAATTGTCGTTATTGCAACGGCGGATCGGTATAAAGCCGAAAAAGCTCGAATCGATTCTACGATTAAAAGGTATAAATTATTATACGGACGTAACGTGCCTCATTAAATCCCGAGTAGCGACTTGTGTGATAACTTGGCAGCGCCTCACCATCAGCATCAGCAGCAGCAGCAGCGGCAGCAGCAGCATTGCAGCGGTATAAGTGGAAGAGTAGAAGAGCATGAAAGTAGCATTGGGGTACCACCACCACCCCGTGCCCGACGTAGCATTACGGGGATTTCGTCCCAACTAAAATCCGGGGATTATTATTCCCCTAACAAATTATTCCGAGCGACTAGCTACCCAAAACTACCCTATGCATATAATATACATTTTATTCCAACGGTCTTCCAATTACCCGCGGAGACGTATGAAAATTTCTTTTATTTTATTCCGTGCGCCTTTTCACGATGACTCGGAGGAAGGAAGGAAGGAAGGAAGGGAAAAAAAAAAAGAAAACGAAACCGAAACTGAAAATCGAGGGAATGGAGAAAAATGCAAAGCGTGAGAAGCGCGCGGGATGACGAAAGAAACGAAAAAAAAAAGGAAGAAGAGCATTATACACGCAGTTCCAGGAATGACTAAAAAGAGCTGCGGAGCTTGTGCATCGCGTATAATGGCGGACTTAAAAAGCAGTACAAGAACGTTACGAGTGGCACAGACGAGGCCATTCATTGGCGCAAGTCAAAAGGTAATGTGCTTTTAAGTAGATCAAATTAATGAACTGGAGTTGCAAAGACGGGCGCGAAGCGGGAGTGTCGAGGGGAACGAGTTGAGAGGGTCGTGTCTGCCGATGCTCTGCGATCTTTCTCATTTGATTGTCGTCTTTACTTCCTCCCACACCGTGGAAACGGGGGCACGATTATTTCACCCCCTTCGAAGTGCAGCTTCGCCCCGTGTTTTCTATATATATATATTGAAATATTTCAAAATACGAAAAAGCTCTTCGTTAATTCGATAAAAATTAAGCGACGATCGTTCATCTCGTGCATGGTCGATTTTTGACTCTTCCGATGAAGAAAAAATTTCCTACGAAACTTGAGGAGGAGAAATGAGTTTTTTAGATTTTTTTTTACCCAACACGAATCTGCGTCCTATTTTTTTTTTTTTTTTTCTTTTGCTGTTAAATCACGTCAGAGAACTGTAAAGTAATTTCCAATCGGGCTACAGTTTTGAAAAATAAAAACTACCCTCAGATGCACCGCAGAATAATAATTACTATAGGAATAAGATACCGATTGGATGTGGTATTGAGCAATAACGTCTCAACCGAGAGAAATACAATTTCAAGATTTTTTTTTCCATTTCATCATTCGCCGGATACATTGGTCGTAACGACTTGACTTTTTTCAAATTGTTGCTCGAAACGTTATTGGTTATTACCATCCAATTAGGGTAAATATCGGTGATATAAAAGTTGCTCCGAGGTTTCTTCTGGCGCAGTTTCCGCTTTTCTTCGAACGAATATATATCGCGTAGAATATAAAAACGACGATTGCCTCTGATTTTTCGAGCGGTTATTACACGAGTTAATAAGTCGACGATTAACGGTGTATACGTAATTGATGGAATAAGAAAGAAGGGGGATGTTAAACTGGATAAGATCAGTTCTTATTGCGAAGAAACCGATATAAAGTCGAGTAGAAAAAGAGAGAGAGAAAAGAAAATTGAACGGAAGTACTAAAAAGTTGATTGTGAACCAGAGCCGGTAGTAATACACGTATAGGTGGTGGTGGTGGTGTATTACATAAAGGGTCTGTACATAAGAAATCGGGGTAACTTACTATCACGCGTATATTGTATAGGAGCGGTTTTAATGAAAAGGACGAAAAGTCCTTTGTGCGGTACGCGTGTCACTACTGTATACTACAGACGTCCTTTGTACCCTTTCCGCGTTACAACTTCTGGGTTTCAGTCGTTGAATATTAATAAGGCGACGGTCACGAACCGAAGGGTTATACTTGTAATATAGTACAAAACACACTACGTGTACGCACATAAAACACCTGACAGACACCCTCGTACCGTCGGCGGCGCGATGCGGAAATTCGTAAACAGAAAATCTCTTCGCTCAAAAATGGTCCGAAAACCGTCCCTTCGAAAGATTTCTTTTTTTTTTTTTCAACCATGTTCGATTCTTTTCTCGTTTTTCCCGTCGAATCGTTAGGGTTGATTTTTTTTTTTTTCTTCTTCGTTTCTTTTATCTTCTAATTTATTCACTATGATTCAATTGTTCATTTGACGCGGAGCTACTCATGAGTAGAATAATCTTATTCCCGTCACGTAGACGCATTCATTTATTTTTTAGCTCATTCTTATACAACCAGTTGTAAGTTGCACACGTAGTGCGCGGCATGAAGTTGTTCGTTTAATCGCGCCTTTGACCCCCGTGTGTTTTGAGTGACGTATTTAGGCATTATATATCATAATACGTATACGTGTGCACAGAAGATCCTTTCACACTCGTGGGCGTCTGTCTGTATAATGCAACGCGGGAAGACAGACGCCAGATCGGGCGTACCGTAGTGAATGTGTCCTCTGCAGATGTATTATTCATGTGTACGGAACGTCTTCTTGCGTATACGTATACACGAATCAATGCTGCGAATCCGTGCAGAGGTCATCGGAGTGGATGTGATACGATTTTTATTTTCGCTTTGTTTTTTTTTTTTTTTTTCTTACCGATACCTATCTTCACTGCGCTCTTTTATTCATCCTATTCATCTTTTTCTCTCTTTTTCTTTTCTTCGACGCCTCCGCTAATTTTAGAATCGTTTCTCAGCGCCTCCATCGCGCCTACTGCGAAAAAAATTGACTAAAAAGGAAAACGACGACGGGGCGTTTTTTGATACGACACACGCGAAACCCGCATCCCTCCGGTAAAGACGCGGAATGAAATGAAAAAAAAAAAAAAAAAAAAAATCATGAAAAATAAAAAAGTCACTCGAAAGAAATGAAGATTCTATACGAGTAGAATTTATGCAGTTGCGAATTTTCCCCCCACAAAGACTTGGATTCAAATTAATTAAAAACCGGTTCTCTGGAAAATGACGGTATACTCAAAAGTCCCCGGCAACCCTTTCAGATATATTCAAATCAACCGGAGACCGTGTTGCTATCCGACGCGTGATGACGAAGCTTTTTGTTGCTCGTTCGTAGAGCCTGCGAGGCGACACCCCAACGAAACGTAATGTGATTCGCTCTCCGCGAAACGTAAGCAAGATTTTTATACATCTTCGTAAATATTGCGGGGAAAAACGTCCGGTCCAAATTCAGCTGAAAATATTCGAGACAGTCCTTAAAAAAGCGATACAAAATTCAACGAACAACACGCATAAAAAAAAAAAAAACAACAACTATTAAGATGATAAATTCCAAGGGGTGATCTTGGGTGCGATAACCTGAATAATAAGTCGGCAGAATAAATTCCAAGTAACATTAAGTAATTAATTGAGACGTCGGACGGTATGAAAATGGCGAACGAGTCGAAGCTATCATAGTGTTGGGAATTGAATCATTTATTTCATGTATCTACGTGTGTATGTCGTATGATGCGTATTCGAGACACGATGATAACTGCGATACGTACAAATGTTGCCATTAATCTCTTTGAACTTTGCATCACAACGCGACTTACGAAGAATTGCTGCAAACTGCATCATTTTCAACGGTGGACCGGTTCATGAATTCCAAATCTTGTTCGAATATCGTCGAATCTGGATACATCGGAGTAGGTTCCGAATATTTTGTCAAATGAGGCGATAATATTTATCGACAAAATAGAAATTATCACGAATACTCGAATCGGTTGACAATAATGGTAAACACGTAGATAAACAATCGAAAATATCTGGAATCAATGTTCAATTACCGATTCGATCGTCCGTACAATAGGCCACAATTAATCTCTGTACAACTGCGTATACTCGAATGAAACTAAAATCATTCGGAATATATCGGATAGCTGTATACTTTTGCTGTTTTACTGCCAATAATTCGACCGACCGTACGCACGCTGGAGAAGAATATCATACCATCAATCTCTCTCTATCAACTAGATTTAACGGTATAAAAGCGTATTAGAGCATCGGCGGCAGCGGCAGCAGCAGCAGCTTTGTCGCATCGAGTAGATAATTAACAGAGTCACTCTACGAAAGCTAATGAATTGGTAGCGAAGCTGGTACCGCGGCGTTTCATATACATATGTATATACCTGGCGTACTAACAGGAAATATTAATTACCAAACATAGAACGTGGAACGCGGTTTCCATTGACGGGGTTTCGTCAAAGATTACTTTATTCCTCGAACAGAATTCACCTCGACGAACCGACACCCCTTGCAGCTAGTTTCGCAAAAGCCGAAGACCGTAGCGCCTGACAACTATTTCGACCGTGCACACGGGCGCTTGCGGTCTTCGGAGCAAACTTCGACCCTCTCTATTTGATCGTCAAACATATAAAATAGGCGGTATCGGAACGCTGCGGAGGTATTCTCGTTCGAGGGACATACGCGCCATAATTATCATAATCGAATACCGATAGTTCCGATCGTCGGACTCGGATTCGAATCGTTCGCCAAACGCGTAACAGCGGTGTTGGTTGTAATTATGGAAAAGGAATTATGAATTTCTATAGATATACGCACACACCATTCGGAATGCTCCGATCAAATAACTCGCGGTATTTCGGTTTTCGGTTACTGGTGTTACACGTGAAATATTTGTAACCGTACAGCCGTGTACGTACGTACATTCATAGGTATAACGTACACATCGATCAATGCTAATTAGACGCCTATAAGTAAAGCCCATATAATTTATCGCCCGCCGCAAGTGCGCTCCCACGATCGTAGGTGTATATAACACCGCTTATAGCGTGCATATTGTGCACGTACAGCGACGCAGGGGGACACACACGTATACATCGCGTAGGTGTGCACATCGTTTGTAATCCTAATGTTCTAGGGATTACATAGATTCGGAATGGAAACCCCCGCGCGGCTGATTGATTGATACCTCCGTGAAATCGTATTTCATACGAGACGACCGGTAACAAAACCTTCCGCATGAGTCCTCCTCGTCACTCGCGTTACGCTTACGGTCTTTTTATCCCACACTCCACCAATACCGAACACACGCCACTTCATTTTACAATATCATCGCCGTATATGCCTATCCAAATGTATATTATAACCATGTACGCTCATAGATGCGTGGGTCCGATACACCGTGACTCAGCTGAGGGTTACACCTCTCGTCACTTGCCGAGGAAAGCTCTGAATGAAATGTTAACAAAAATTTGCAACGATCGTATGAAAAAATAGAAAGTAATTTCAGCCGCTGTCTTTCCAGAGGGTTTCCTCTATTTGTTACGAGAAGTCGCAAGCGACGCGACGTCGAGTTTGCGTTCAAAACGTGGTCAACGTGGGCGCATCGCCACGTCATATCGTATGCGCGAAGTTGCGCTTGTGTATCGCACCGCGATGATACCTCTATCCGTATATATTGGAAAGCGATTACCAGTGAAACGTACGGCTCATCATCGTCATTACCGTGTCGGGATCGTTATTATTTGCGGATACCGAGGTGGTCTGCGATTTCCCCGACGGTGTTCGAACCGATAAATTATATCACATCCATTCGAGTCCGTAATTCGCGAAAGACATTATCGAAAGCCGTTACATCGAAGATACGTACTGCAGTATAAGTGTATTTTTCGCCGCGACTCCGTTTGATGCGATCCGTTAATCGCTCATGAATTTATTGTCGATCGGCGAGAAAAAGCGACGGTGTAGATACGTACGTACATAACGGTACGGAAAACGTATCTCGTATATGCGTGCGTTCGTCAATTTCTTGTCAACGTCGAGGGGTCGCACGCGGTATGAATATCGCGCTAACGGGTCTACCGCATGATCTGTAAGTCGATCGAACGTTTCTCTATTTCTATCTTTGTCGTTATCTATTTATTTTTCTCTCGTTGAAACGGAAAAACTAGTTAATTTTTTTTTTTGTTTTTTGTTTTTTTTCTTCGTCGATCTACTCGACGAGGACGTTTTACACGGATCGATGAGAACAAATCGCACGCTCACATAGCTGGCAGAGGTTGTTTAATTTTCATCAAACGTTGATTTAACGTTCATACACGCTGAAAATATATCGAGCACATTAGCCATATAGATATATAGATATGTACACACCTCTGCACGCCGGTAGATTAAGTTTAATTCAATTTTGTAACGTTACTGTAATTTATATTCGCTAATTCCACATAGTAAATTGGCGGCTCGATAGCCCTGGGCTATAGAAGCGCGCGGGATTAACTCGTAATCGATAATGGGAGGTACGGCTAATTTTTCTCTTCCCTTCCCTTTTTTTTTTGTTTTTTTTTTTTGCTTCGAATCGCTGAAAAAGAAATCGTCGAGCTAACGGCGATGATCCACAAACGGACCGGATCGACGAATCGAAAATATCATTACGGAAAACAATTACCATTTTTGCACTTTTCCCAAGGACGACTTTGGCGAGTCTGAATTTCTTCTTTTCATCCATCCTTCTTTTTTTTTTCTACCGGTTTCGACCCATGCAGCCGGTTATGTTAGACCCGTACGAACGGATCATCGGACGAGCGGTTCGTGCAGGTATTCGCAACGGTCGAAGAATTCCAGTCGAACAGCGTCATCTGGCATCCGTTGGTCATTATTTTCTTCCTTTTTTTCCCCTCCCCCCGTTCGCTCTTCATTTTACTCCGATCCTTAAATATTCCACGAACGACGGAACCTTGCCGCGGCCTTGCGACACGCGCATCCCGTATCTCCCAGCTGCGACGAAGGAGTCGCGAAAAAAAAACAATATATCAACGCTGTCCTCATCCAGCTGCAACTGCGCGGGCGAGTCACGATCTTCCGAGTTTCGCTTGGAACGGAAGAGGGATAAAAATTCGTCGATCGGAAATCGACCCGAGCGTCTCTATAATGATTCTTTCGTCGAGGGTGAACAAACTTGACGAGCTTCTAGAGACGTGGCGGAGGATGACGCACTTATTCAAACATATCCACGTCAGTATCGTCGTCAGCGTGAAACGATAGGTGTGCGATACACCAATGGGGGTGTAGGTAGAACTTGACACCTCCGTCGAGCTGGTATATACGTACATCGTATGTGTATATTGTGTACAATTGTGCGGCTATCGGAGCGACCTACGCGCCCGGGGGGGTTTTTCAGGGAGGAGACACAATGTAAGTTTGAGTGACCAGCGTAGGGGGATTTTGAAACGAAGGGAAGTAGAAGCTCGACCCGGATGCGAGGTATAAAGTTTCCAAAAATATATCGAGTTACCGTAAGGCCCCATTAGAAAGTCTCCTCCGTTGATGACGTACTACGGGGTTGTGTATGCCCTTTCAGAATCTCCTGTAAAGTTTTTGTAATAAAAAAAAAAAAAAAAAAAAAAAACACCGAACGGTTGAAATGTTATTCCCGGAATAGAGTTCGTTAAACTTTTGTTTCTAGCCGCGTCTTGTTTTACGTTTTTCAATGCCGGTGGACCGCGGCATGCCGCTGACCTCGAGAGTAAAGGAACGGAGAGAGAGAGTGAAAGGAGGACGCGGGCCGAGAGAAAGTTGACGAAACTAAAAAAAAAATGAAAAAAATGAAAAAAACAACAAATATAAACTCCGGGCGGACCGCGACGCCCGAAACCTTGCCGGAATATCATTAGGAGGAGATGACGACACGTCGCGCCTCCGAGAGTAACTTCGATTCGTCCGTGGTAAAACTGAGGAAATCTTTGAAACGTTCGTTTCGAAGGGAACTCGGAACACGGATCCGGCGCAATTCGTCGTCTAGACAATTTTTTTCACGCGATAACTATTTTCTGCAAACGTTCCCGCTCGTTGTTCAGCTGTTTTGAAGTGGTTGGTCGGCCGTTGGTCGGTTATTATCGCCGGGCGCGTACCGACTCTCGGAGGATATCTTCCTTCGTACATACGTAGCGTAGAAAATTTATACGCGTGGGAGCAACGGAGCTCGAACACAAGGTGTCATTGTCCGGCTCTCGAGATTCGACTGACTAACCGCAGGCTTGTGGCTCCAACAAACTCATATTTTGTACATAAATAACTTCCCCCGTAAATATGCGTACGTTCGATCGGAGCTCGATCCGTAAAATCGCACAATGCATGCGTGGGTTGACTCCGTGCATAATTTTTCAATCCTCTCGATTATAATTATCCCGTTGGAACCCCTTCGTACTCGTTCATTTTTTCGTTACAGGGACGAACTTCGCGGACTGACTACGGGATACACGATTATAGCAGTGGAATTATGAAAAACGGTTGATCGAAAAGAGTTGCGAGGAGAGAAAAAAAAAAAAGAAGTTTTTTTTAATTGGACCCGCTCGATATTCAACTTGATATCCGAAGCGTCCAGTTTTCGCTCGCCGCAGTTGCACTCGGATGTGGGAACGCAAAACCTTGATTCGCGCGATAACCGCACCGATGTTGACAATTTTTTATTCATTTTTTTTCACGTCCGTTTGTTCGACGAATCTCGTCGCGTTTCGCCGGGGTTTTAAACATGACCGTATGCATCGGTCAGTCGATGACCATAGTAACGCGGGTTGCCCCGTCTACGTACCTGTATACCAGCCTATACATATACATGGTCGAAAAATCATAGCTACGGGTGAGATAAACGAGTAGGTACCGCGCGCAGTTGGAAATCAGAAATCCATTAGCGAATTATTCCGCGCATGCGATAATTTACGAGGATAGTTTTTTGCCGGCAGCCTGGCCGCCCCGCGCCGTTGGAGGCGCGTCCCATCAATTTGAAAAAGAGAGGAACGGAGAGAAGACAAAGAGAAATAGAGAGGCGGATATATAATCGTTGCATATTTTTCATTTGCGTCTCGTTACAGATGTTACGTACGCGTTGTATTCGTAGTTTTCGCAACGCTTTTATATACAAAGCCGCGCCGAGTGCGGATTAATGCAAACTTCACGGTCTAAATTAAACAGCACCACCCTCTCCACCCTCCCCCCCCCCCCCCCCCTCGGCCCCCCAAAAAATAAATAAAAACGAAGCGGAACGCGAGGATATGTTATTTTTTCAAGTGCCTTCGAGTGGGGGCGAATTATACTTATCTACGTTTTGAGTATAAACCATAAGTGAAAATTCTTCGAAATGAACATACATACCGCGGGGCATATATACTCCGATAGTGAGTCAAGATTTAGCATGCAGAAAATTGAATATACCGCAGATGAGCTTGTGTAAATTGAATAACGCCAAAAGCACACATGGCGTACCTCAAAAACCAACGATCCCCCCCCCACCCCACCTGCCGCTACCCCCCCTCTTCGCACTTCATGAACGGAATGTTAAAAGCATTACACCGGAAGTGACGAATCGTTCTAATGTCTATAAAAAGATTACATGCGTGCATATTATTGTACAGTCTGTTTGCTATTTAGCAAAATAAATTAAATATATATGTATTAAATCATGCGCGTAATATAGCGGTATATATATATATATATATATATATATACGGTGGATTCTAATTTACAATTATACAACGAGCGAATTCGAAGTGCAATAAATAAATAGCTCGGCTCACACGGAAGCTAACGCTGGTAAACGATGTTTATTAAGTGGGATTAGCGTAGGTTCGTTCTAAATTTCTCTAAATGACAGCATCCTGATTATAAACGTTCGCAATTAAGCAATTGCAGCGGTATCCATGTCGCCGTGTAATGTGTACTGCCATAGTGTTGCCCGTGGATTACGAAGAAACGTTGCGACTGGTTCTCCCTCGAACCAACGTATCTCCCTCTTTTCGTTCTTCCTCCGTTGTTTTTTTTCTTTTTTTTTTCTTCTTCTTTTGTGGTTTTCGTGTCTCGAAATGTGAGCAAAAAATTCTTTCTGAACCGCAACTATTATATCCCGATTATAGCAGGTTCGTAAGGTCGCCTAATGAGGGGCTGGGGGGGCGACTTTGGTTGCGAGAGAAAGAAAAAAAAATAAATAAAAAAATGTGCAATTTTATCACCTCCGGCGAGACATCACCTTTCATCGATATCCGTACGCGACGTACCGCACGTCTTCGCTGAATACAATGGATAATTATTAATCAAACTCGGGTCCGTCGGATTAAAATATATTTATCATCACACTGACTTCTCCTGTACGTACGCGAAATTCACATGAAATTTTCCGTAGACTCGCACCGCGGCTGTACGAGATTAGCGATAAAATTCGTGGCCGCGTTAACAAAATTTCGCTTCAATTTGCCCCGGCGATTTTCGAGTCCGCAAAAAGCGCATGAAAAAAAAAAGAAAAAAAAAAAAAAAAAGGTAAAAATAGCGTAAGCTTTTTCCAGCAGGATTTTCGACCGCTGCCCTTACATCGTATACCTGTATAGAAATAATCCTGATTATATTCACGGTATGAAACTGCCTCGTGGCTTCCGAAATAAATGGTCAAATTATATTATAATCCGCGTATTCCGCGTACGACGGACAGGGGGATGCGGTGAAGAGGGAGGAGATGCGGATGCGGGCCTGCACGTGGAAACGTATTTTTTCGGAATTTGTGTAAAATTCTTTTTTTTTCTTTTTTTGTTGTTGTTGTTGTTGTTTGTTTTTTTTTCTTCTTCGCTTCGGTGGCATTTTTTTATAAATCCGTCCGCCGATTTCTCGTGTATTCCGTATTTGGAGGTTTGAATTTTCCAATTACGATTCGAGTCACGCGTGCCATTCGAGACGTCGCGTGGTACACTACGAGCTCTCTCTGTACCGTGTACGCGTACAACGTACACCTCAATACCTACGGTTACCGCACGCGGTGGTGACAGACGAAGAGCTGGAAACGGGTTACTTTTTTTTTCAACTTCCTACATTTTTTCTTTTACGGTCAAGGGTACCGCGCGCACGTAGCCGCGTCTTAGTTTCCTGTTAACGGTGATCCTGCGGCGGAGATCGCAATTTATATTATCCACGTGTCAACCGTGCTGCAACGATGATTTCTAACGTGATATCGCTGCGGTCCTTCATCTCTTTTTCCGGTGTCAATCCCTGGCGTTAAATTACGTGAAATAAACTATGGCACGAAACGCTTCTGCTTTTCATTTAACCAGCCTCCCGGCGCACCGATCGTCGCGCGGCAACGATTGATGACCGCGTACAGTTAGGAACTCTCGTGATTCGCGAGGGCGTTGATCCTGGAGCGGAAAAAAAAATGGGACCCACGAAAAACCGAAATAAGAAAATTTCTAATACCGATAGGTTTTCCGAATTCGGAAATCGCAACGGATCGAATGCAGTTCTTGCGCGAAAGATCGTATTTCCGTTCCCTCTATTTTTCCAATTTTTCTTTTATTCATACGCGTATCATTATCGCAGGGATGTGCACGTAACGTTCGATATTTATTCGCTATTAATTCGTTAGCTTTCATGTACGCGAAATTTGAACGGAATCGATACCATATTTTTCGTATATCGATAAAGTATTTATTAATTTTCGCTGTTCAAAAGCTCGTTTAATATTTACTGTGTCGTTTTTTTTTTTCCCTTCGTTTTTGTCCAATAAATTGCCATATTATTAATAATAATATCTACAATACATATAACAGCAGTAACAATCGTGTGAAATCATGTTTCGATATCTGGTTGAAATTGAGCGGTGTACGAATGTGAACCGGAATTGCAGCAAATAACCGAAAAAAAGAAAAAAAAAAAAAAACCACGAGTCTATAATAAATGACGCGTTGGATCCGTGCGGTTAGGTGGATGCCCGTGTGTATAGCTGTATGTTATATCCTATTTGCAGGGGAGGTCAGCGAATCGAGTTTTCCGGATCGAACCTCCTCCGTTTTGGGGCGTTGGAGCATAAAATTGGCAGATTCGTAGCCGCCGCGTCGATAAAATGCAGAACGGAAGCCGGCGTAAAGATGCGCTTTGCGAGGGGTCGAAGATTTTCAACCAATATAGGGACGATTTACTACGATATTTAAACTGCCCTGATCCGTCCAGTCTGATATATACGGGGCTTACGGTGTCCCTATATTCCCCACTTTGATTGCGCGGGGTTCTCGGCTGTATTGTACGGTGACTCAAAATATCGCGAATTCAGTCACTCAGTTTTTACGATGTTTCGGATTTTTATACGCTTTTTCAACGACCGCCGCCGAGTGCGTTTTCGAACACGTTATATACCACGCACGAGATAAGCTGCGGCGAGCCCTCTTGCGTTTTATATCTCTCGTTTAAACCTACGGTATACATTGTACATATATTTCAAAACGAAACGTCGGTGTATAAATTAGGCACAGTTAGCCGGAGGAAAAAACATCTCCAATCAATATTGACTTATTAACGCTATTTACTTTACTATCTGAGAGAGCGAGGGTTCTCGCCGTCAGATCTTGTCCACCGTACAATATACACGTCTG
Source organism: Athalia rosae (assembly GCF_917208135.1). Lineage (NCBI taxonomy): Eukaryota > Metazoa > Arthropoda > Insecta > Hymenoptera > Athaliidae > Athalia > Athalia rosae. The sequence goes on along the minus strand of NC_064028.1, from coordinate 18,252,691 downwards.
CCCCGGGGTCATTTTTATCTGTCGTTTCTCAGTGGCTGCGTCACAGCGCGCCCACAGGGTGACCGAAAACGAGAGAAAAAAAAATTAACAAAGAATTCTGATATTTATTTTATATCAGTTTTTTTTCTTTTCAGACGGAAAATTTTCTCGTCAAATCTTCGATCGTTTCGTACCTGGGTCGGTAGCGCGGTGCCGGGGTTCGAGTTATGCCAAGAATGTTTATTACGACACCGTATGCAGTCGGGGTTGGGTATCGCGGTACAAAATATGACCGACGAACGAAGTGTATGATCTATAGAACTGCAGCAGCGGCGACGACCCTTCGTAATTAGGTGTAAGAGATCCTCTTTGTTGGTTTAGCGAGGCAGGTACGGAGGGGAGAGGTTCGGAGTAGGTAAGTCTGCTTGTTTGCTAAGGGGCTTCCGGTTGGTCAACTATACGCGGTGTACTTTAGGTCAGTATTTTCGAGTGGGCGGTTTCAAGCGTCCCAGACCAACCCCGTGCCAGGTATGAAATATTTTCTAGTTAAACCCGAAGCCCAAATTACGAGTACATTTTGGCGAAGGATATAGAGGAGAAAAAAGAAAAAAGAAAAAAAAAAAAAAAAAGAAAGGAAAAAGATACACAAGGGGAGGGTAGAGGCTCAACGCGGTTTCTGAATTCCTGTTTCACGACGGAGCTTGGCAAATATTTGTTTACAGACGGCAACGAGCCGGAAATCCAAATCGCGAGCGCTTCGCGGAGCCATGGATTTCGCATAGATCGAGTAGAAATTGCAGCCAGAATTTTTTTTCCCCGCTTTGTTTCATCGGCTCGTCGATACACGTCGCGGTGCTAACTACTCGGAATGAATGTGAAAAATAAAATAAAATACACAATGACCGTTTCGGTGGCCGGTTTTTACCGGCAATTAAAACGGGTTTAGGATACGCGGATTAACGACTCCGATTTTTGCGTCTATAAATTCTCCGCACCGCGCTTACATGCAGTGGATGACATTATATACGTGTGTGTGTGTGTGTGTGTGTATATATAGGTTCGTACGTATAGCATATATGTATACGAGAACGTTGTACTCCATCGCTTACACGGATAATTCCCGATCCACCAACGTAGCTTTGGGTATTATATCCAGAGTTTTAATCCCCATTCATGAATTGATGAAAGGAAGCCCCGTGATTGGTGCCCATATTATTCCTCCCCCTTCCCCCCCCCTTCCCTTGCCCCCCCCGTATACTCCTCAAGATCACCATATTCCCGGTACGCCGACGAATACAATGAAAACGTATTATACGTGCACCGCAGGGATCACAGGACCCAAGTACAGATTAGCCTCGAGCTTCGTGTTCAATTAATTCGCCGCATTCTACGATTCCGCATACACATATATATACCACCTATACATATATATATTTATATTCAACAGGAGTGCGGTATGTATATAAAAGGGTATATTAGGTACCGAATCTGAATGGTAGTGCGGTAACGTCGTTACAGGTCGGAAAATATCACGGGTTTCGGCGGATCCGCAGCTCCGTCGATGGATCGATGGTGCGGAATTAGAGATTACCGTTATTTTTATGGGGAAACAGTGGAGCGTGGCAATCGACAAATATACACATCGCTGAAAAGCGAGCGGAATATGCGGTTAATTATTCTCCGTAGAGACCGGAGGTGTACAACATGGCTGACTGACTGACTGACTGACTGACTGACTGACTGACTGACTGACCATTGGCGGTACGTCTCGTGATTAAACCGCAGCGTTTGTTTATCTCGCGTCAAAAGGACTGCTTCTAATCACTGGATTCACAGCGGTGCCCCTTTCCCCCTCCCCCTCCGCCCTGGTTGGATCTAAATATAATCGCGGTACACCCGCAGCTTCACTTCACATCGCTGACCCGTTACACAACAACGCTCTCAGGATTCTGACGAACTTACATTACTATTCGATCGACGCCGAGTCCACTGGATTCCGGTACCAGGAAACGATCAAAATCGAGTCGCACACACGTTCGAGAATTTTAGATTTTTAGACGATCGTTCAATGAGACGTCCGCGATTCTTTTCAGCGTTAAGAAAGTATTTCGAACGATGATCGTAATTGCACGCGCGACGCCGAGTTGCGACGGGATTTGAAAATATTTACCAAAGTACTCGAGAACGACGCGACGCCAAGGGTAGAGCGGACGCGCGTTTCGTTCAAAGCACCGCATTCATGTGTCAGTGTCCGATTTCCAAGAGCGTTCTGTTTGCCGGCGGGACACCGAGAAATCTCATTTATCGCTAGGCGCAGGCACTTGGTACCGAAACCATGCGCAATTCGATCATCGACGTTTATATTTTTTCACATGTACTCGTAACATACGTACGTCTTTTTCCGCAGCAGCATCGGCGGCCATACTCCCCCTTCGACACGACGTGTATTGTAAAACGTCACTTTCTCTCACGTGTGTGTGTGTAAAATATATATTATCCGGATATGCAATATGATGACATGCGCTATCTCGCCTGGAGAACAGACGACTCATCTTCTCGTCGAGAACGTCTTTCGTTCGTCCGGAGATAAAAGCGAACGCCTTTATTAACAACTCGTCGTCGGAAAAAGAGCTGTCGCCAAGTTCGGTGAGCGGCGGGAAGTGGGCAGTGGGGCCGGTTTTTCGACTACCAAATTAACCAATTAAGAAAGGGTCGAGGGGCGTCGGAGCCAGCGTGACCTAAGCGTCTTGGAAATATGCGGCGTGGGTCGTCGGTTGGATTTATCATAGATAGAAATCGGTCCATCCCTAATTGCCCGCAGGCCCGAAGAATCCCCCAAGAGCATCGGGCGTACGAGAGAGCGCGCCGATGGCCAAAAGGATTTACGGGATAAACGATGTACGTCTGTGAAGAAAGCCCGGCGCAAGGAGGCCGGACCGCCGTTTTTCAAAAAGGTTTATGTACCTCACGGAAATTCTCTGACCACGGTACACTGAATGGAGATAAAATCTCCAACAGTTGTTCGAACCACAAAAGCCACGGTTTAACGCAACGCCCGCGCGGACCCTCCGAAGAAAAGGGTATACCTATCTATACCTTACAGTACCGACTCGAGAAAAAAGAGCGACGTTCTCGCTTTATCTTTGGGTAACATCGAGCAAAACCGATATGTTTCTTGAAATTTTTGGATTCTACAATTTTAACGCCTCGTTCGTTAACGGAGATTATTTTCTTCATCGGATTTGCTGTATTTATTCAACGACGTTTCACGCAATGGGTAATCAACGTCGCACTCGCGGTTCATAAGGAATAAATTATCCGTCGCACCCCGTATATGCTGCAGTTTTTTTCTTTCAATTTATTTATTTATTTTTTTTTTACTTTGCTATGTTGCGGCGCCGAAGACGCGAGAAAACATAGATTTTATTTTATCGTATAGAACTTGTACATCGATGCATCACGGATGATTTGCGGCCGATCGTATATAAAGGGGGACTTTGTAGCTACAAGATGAAAGCGCGATGATCGATGGAGAAAATCTCGAACGATTTCTCAAATTTGTAATAGAAAATTTGTATTTAAATCGAGGTCAGGGAATGCTCGTTTCAAACTTTTTTTCCTTTCTTTCTCTCTTTTTTGTTTTTCAATAACGCCGACCGACTTTCGGTTCGCTATCCAGAACCGGGACCGGCCGGTTATCGCGAACTGAGGGTGACACGCGTGTCGGTCGTCGCGATACTCTCGCCTTAAAATCGGACCCATCGGTATCGAGAGGGTAAATAACGACGTTTTGATCGCACGTTAGAGAGCGCGCGCGCGGTGGGGGGTGATAAAATCCGCGTGTCGCCGAAGTAACAAAGATGAGCGACGGTGGTATTATTGCAGTCGAGCTGATCGTGATTCCGGTCACGTTTGCATCTGTTACAAAAGCCGTCCGTTTCTCGAATTATAATACATCGTGTAGCGCGTATACATAAATTATCCGTAAGCGTTTGTACCCGGTTGACTTTGGAACACGAATCGAACGGATGCGGGGTAATGAAAACGCGACATCGGCGCTCGTCGAAAGACTCGGTGCAACAACGTCTTCCGACAATGCGCGATGGAAATAGAAGAAGAATATTCGCCGCAAAACGCGCCAACGATATCCGAAAGATATCCGCTAACGAAACGACGAATATTCGCCATTTGCACGAGGCAAAAGAAATATCCCCCCACCCCCCCCCCTATTCCGGACTTCAGAATGTGCATTAATAATAGCCCGATGGGACGCGGTGACGCGACGCTGCCGAAATTCTGCCCCGTCGGTCGAGTAAAGCTCAAGTAAGCAAGCGAAACGGTGAAACGTTAAAAACAAAAGAGGATCGTTCGGCTCGGTCAAAGAATTCAACGGAACAGAACGTTCCTCCGCACACGTGTCGCGCATTCCAGCCGTTCCCTATATTTGGTCGGTTCTCGTACTCCTCAAAAGGACACGGTGCCTCTGACTTCTTTTACGTCGTAAACGCACGTGAGCTGCGGGCAGCAAGTTGTAACGAAATTTACATCGCGCCTCGTACTCTGACGAGACTTTCCAGCCGTTGCGGACCTCGGTGAAGAAAGAAAGAGAAAAAAAAGAATAGAAATCTTCATTTTACGGCTACGAAAGAAAACTGAAAATCCGAAAATCCTTGCCGATTTACTCGAACGCATTCGCACCTAGAATCTCTCTGTGTGTTCTCGGTTTGCCCATCTGCATGATGATGCGGAAAATATTCCAAGCAAATTGGCATAAATTGATGCGAATCTAATCACTCGGTTCACTCGTGCGCGTCATTCGATTCGGCGTGAATGTCGTCCGAGTTGGTTTCTGACGGGATTTTTTCTATACAAATGTACGTGTCAACCCCGGTGAAAAGCGAGGGATTTTTGGGGCGGCGGACAGTCGATAATTTTCACACACATTTCTCATCGCGATATATGGACTCGCGGAACCGTGAGAGACCGTGTGGCTTAATTTAATACAACCTGCAAGAAATTTTCAACAAAATATTTGCCTTATAGTTTACTCTCATTGTTACGCTCGCGTCGTGGATATATTATGCAGAGTATAAAATTTCGAGACACGCGAAAACGGCGACTCTACCTCCCGTGAAATAAAATCTTCGGCAAATGAAGTTATAATGAGTTTTCCACTCCGGAAAACTAAAACCGAGAGAAAACGGAAGGCAAATGATGAAAAACACTGCCATGGCTTCAAGGTCTCGGATTAACTATTGCAACCCCTCTTAATTTTGCTTTCAACATATTTCGAGCAGCTTCGCTCAAAGGCTAGGGTTCATTTTTTCATTATTTTCTTTTCATTTTTTTCATTTTTTTTTTTTTTTTTTTTACTCCAGGCAACTGTAGTCACCCGACAAAGGTTGTAAGAATATAGGTACGGCATGAAATATATTCTAGGGGAAATTTTCACCTTTTCCACGACAAGGCCAGACTTCGGCGGTATTAAGAAAACCCTTTTTTTTTTTCACGAACCTGAACGCAGCGGTTAGCGACGCACGGAACCATGATGATTTTGCTTCTACTGCGTAGCGTTCAATTTGTTGCTAGATTTCGGCTTCCAGGATTTGGGAGCTTTGCCGAAGTTGGATCGTTCGGGAAAGTCCCTCAAGGGCGGGGGGGGGGGCGGAGGAACGTCACGGGATTAAGAAGGACTCTGATAAATCGGAACCTCGAGACGGTATATAACCCTCGCGATTCTTCAGCGTCATCGCGACGTCTGGTTACTACGTGCGGGGTGATCTTGCACCAAGAAGAGGGAAGGGTTATTTTTCACCCCACGCAGAAGAGAGGAAAAATGTTAGCTCTGTAATTTTAAGAGGGCACCTGTAAACTCCGGAGAAACGTCTTCGAATGGCGCAATAAGAGAGCGCTCGGGAACCGCGGCTAATTGCAGGAAGTTGAAAAACAGAAGAGACGCGGTATAGCGAGGACATGCTTCGTTGTTCACGAGACATTCGGATCAATTTATGAGTTTCCTTGACCGCCGGCCCTCGAACGCCGGTAGTGCTCCGAGATCGTGGAAAATAAAGGTCGGATTCCGCTCACCGTGAAAACCGCTACCCTTGTGGAAAAAGCTTTTACTTGGATTACGGGAAGTGAGGATTTCCACGTCGACGGGAGGATCAGTTCCAATAACTGATAACTCAGGAACCGCATCAATCAATCCGTGCTGAAGAAATTTCGTCTGTTTTTTTTTTTTTTTTTTTTTTCTTCTTTCAGCAATCCATTAACGGAGTGTCACTTCAACTCGGTAGCACAATATTTGACTTCTTGTGCCGAAAGGGTCAACGACTCGAAGCCGCCATTTTGTGATTTATTTGGTGCATCGGTGGAACGGGAGGACCGTTACCTACAGCCGCGTATCGTATACATACGCATACGTATGTATGTATGCGCAGGGGATTTGGTAACTGGAAAAGCCTTTCACTTGGAGATTTGTCAATGGAAAATTCATAGCGTGCCCCGAGGCTTGATCAAACGCAAAATGTCGTTCGATATAGGTGGTAGGAAGGGGCTGCTTTAATATTCCCTCGATATTTACTTACGCACCCGAACGAGGAGCCGACGTCACCGACGTCACTCTTCTTCTCCTCCGCGGGCTTGCGGGCGCGCTCCTTTGAACTCGGTTCTCATAGAACGAAACGGGGGCCTCTCTTAATTTCGAACAAACGATCTCGAGGCGATCCTTCCCGTCAGAAATTGCACCGTTGCAGCGGCGCACGGAGGGCGTTGTTAACGGAAACGCGCGAATGCAATAACAGGGACGAGCCGACGTTTCGCCTGCAGAGACACTTTCACGCATTTCAGTGTCTAACCAAGTGAAGAAACCTGACAATGCGACACCCCTGTTTCGCAGACTCGCTTTTCTCGCGCTACGCTGATCAAGGAATATTGGACAGCGACGCGACGCTTCGGAGGTACACGTATCGCGGATGTTGAATTTCAAATTCCCAACTTATACCCTGCGCGCGTACGTACGTACGTACAATATGTGCGTGTATCGCACATCGGCGACGCTGGAAAGAACTCCCTTCGACTCATCCGTCAGTCAAAGGCGACGCCGAGTAGTGCGGAAGGAGAGCAGGATACTTGGCTCGCTTCGAATTCGATGAAAAAAATCCAAGAATATTTTACAACTCGTGGACACGCTTGCTTTTTCTCTTCCTAATGTCTCGTCGATCGTTCCGTCATCTCTTCATCCTTGAGACGTCGATTTCCCGAGTTTGCGACTCGAGTGATTCGATTGATATCGTTAAATTCGTTTTCTCGTCGTTCAGCGATGCTTCGTTACAAAAATTCGTGTACACGACGCATGGCACGTCACAGCCGTCGGCGTTTACACGTAACACACGCGATGACACACGTTTGAATATACGTGAACGAAGAACCTCCGCGCGTAATCTAATAAAGGCTCACAATGGACCACCAATTATGTTATTCCGAGAGCGTGCGGTTATCTCCCGGTTGTTCGGTTCACTCTGGCAACGGCAGTAGCTGAATGGTATTCGTTTAATTTTCTCCTTCTCCGTCTCCACATGCCAGAATACTCATTGTCAGCGCGGATATCTCTCTCGCGTGTACATGATACTTTAAAGAATTCGTGACGACGACGACGACGATGATTATATATACATACCGCTGCACTTTCTCGTAGATTAATAATCGTAAATGGAAGCTTGGCGAGACGCGAATAACGCGCGTCGCGACGCCCTATTCTAAAAGATATACATAAATCCTCCTCGCTCACGTACACACCGTGAAAACCCTTACCGGCAAACAGCCTGAGGCGGCAGCTCTTCCGAGCTTCTTCGCGGAGCAATAAAAACCGCACTCGTCGAAAATTCCCAACACTCAATTGTCCGCTCAGAATTTTCCCCTAATAATTCTCGTTTCGAATAAAGAAACGTCGCTTTTTTCAAACCGCGCGGAGGTACGGGGTACACCTCTGCCCCTATCGGACACTCGCTTTCCGAATACAAAGTGCAGTTTTTTAGGGACGCGGCCCCCACCAACGCACGTCTCGGTATTAAAAAACATTTCCGAGGAATTCTTACGTAACTCCGAGTCACGGACTACCGACACACCTGCCGCGTGGCTTGTACTCGTTGAGTATCGTCGTCGTCGTCCGAACGTAGAGTACGGAAGGTGGTAGGCACTACGGTATGCTAGAAATCTCATTCGTCCCGGAGGTCAACTCGAATACGCGGCCGGGAATTGCAACGAAATTAAAAGTGAAGTGAGAAAACGGAATTCCGGGCGCGATCCTCCAACCCCTGGACTGCTGCGACTGCTTAGCGACTGCGACGGAAATAAAGAAGGGTCTTCGTTCAAGAATAAACTTGCGAATTGAAGGTAACGGCAGCGGACTAACGGCGATGTGGGGAATAAAAAATGCGATTTCCAAGTTCTTCTTTCTCCACGTTCTTTGCTACGAACATCGTGGAACCGCATGCTCGGCACGCGGCGACAATTGATCCGTATTTATAAACTGTACAGTTATAATACATCCATTAATACGGAGTGATAAATTTTACGTCCATACGTTCTCGTAATAAAGTAATATTTCGAAATGCAGTCACGCGCACCAATGGCGCGTTTCACGCGCTAGACGTAGCGCGATATCACCGTTCCGGAATATTAATGGAAATAATGACGTTCTTGTTATAGTGGCGGGAAATCTAATCGAGTGGTACACGACGACATACCAACCACTGTACACACGATACTTTTTCTAATTCACGACACTCTCGCATATGGTAATCCAAAGCCGCACGAGCCGCTGATGATGATCCTCCTCCAACGCTCCTGATGGTTTTACGCTACCTTGTAACAGAATACTCTGACCGCAGTTATTTCACTAGACTTCATCGCTCCAACGTGCCAGCTGGAGTTTTATCATCGCCACGTACACGACTGTGTCAGAACAACGATTGTCTACGCGGATCGCAATCTCGAGTCAGAATTCATCCGTTACCGACCATTCCAAAATATGAAATCAATAACGGTCGTTATATTGTTTTTTCAGATTCCGGATGAGGTCATTGTCACATTCGACCGATCAGTTCATTCAACAACACCAGAGTTCAGATAGGTTTGGGCTCACAATCTGTTCCGGTACATCAATCGGTACGCAACAGATGACATAGAGATCAAGGTGATTGCATCATCATCGTCATCGCGATCATCATGGTCGTCGGCAGTAGCAGCAACTGCAAGAGCACTACCGATACCAAGAAAGGCGCTTTCTGTCACAGTTGATGCAGGTGTGCCGCTGTTGCTGCGACCTGCGAGAGCCCGGGGGGGTCATTGTACTCCTTCGCCGGTGCCCTAGCTCTCCGTGGGTTGCGGTATCTTAAGCTTTGTTCACACCATACACGTCGCATTCAAACGTTCCGATCGAAAAAGTTCCAGCGAACTGAGACAATGCGAGAACCGATCACGGAACGACGATCCTCTTCGCTTCGGAAGTTCAACGTCTCCGAGATTGTAAATTTTAATCGAGGCTACTCCTCGATTCCGCCTCTTCTCTCGTTACGGGCGCACTTGCGCGCATTGTGGAGGATGCCGAGAGACCACTCGCGAGTCGTCCGACGTCCCGATCCACCACGCCGTTGCGCACGGCGTATAACGTCTTCTCGGCTGAACGAGTAGGTCGTGAATCGTGACGCAATACTCAACAATGTCACGATCCGTCGAGTTCACTGTCAAAGGCGGTGAGCTTAGCTACCGCATGAAAAATAAGTAAAAGAGATTCGTGAGCGGCGTATGTTTCGCCTCTGCCGATACAAGAACGTGCTCGCTCGATTTCTGAAATACATTTCACGATCGTTATCCGCGTGTCTCACGAGCATCGGTTCGCGCTTATCGAGGCTACGTGCGGTCGTCGGAGATTCGATGATTTCCATTCGTTCGTGCCGACCGTGACGAAGCGTAATCGTCGAAGAATACGAACGATGAGAAAAATGTGTGACAACGATTGGCGGGAGGCCCAAGTTTCGCACGAGATGAATATTATATTGTATATAATACCCGACGGTTTTCCGAGCGTCCGACGTGCCGCAACGCGAGCTTCTCACTTCGACACGGTTTTATTTCGTTTCTTGGCCTGACCGAATTCAAGTTGGTACAGCGTACAAAGTGTGCAGCTGCAACGCAAAATCCGCGGCACCGTTACCGGTGGTAAAATTACATGGAGGTAAAGCTCGCTATACCTTACTCCGCTAACATCATCAACTTCGCTCGAATCGCTACATTTGTATCTCGCGGTGCGGCGGCAAACTTCACCTCGTTGTTTCAACCGGCCAGGATTACCTCGGGTAATAGGCCAGACCGAGGACGTTTCTGAAGTAAACCAGATTTACATGTCATTAGGCGAGCAGTTAACCCGGACCGACTTGCAGTTCGTCTTGGAATCCAAACTCTTTCCAAAAATCTCATTTCGCAATTTTCGTTTTTTCATCCAGAACCTGGTAAAGTGGACCGGCGTTTCTTTTTTTCTTTAGAGAGATTGGATCACTTTTCACCGGGAGTCGAATCGCTCATCTCGTTTTAATCGGTGTCGAATTCTTTCAGTCTGCCCCGAGCAGGCGATGATGTGGATCGGTAAAAGACCGATTGTGAGGTAATAGGGCGAGGAACTGGCGTTTGTTGATTCGAGTCGAAACTTTGCTGGCAGCTGAGCTAAACATTGCGGCACATCGCCGCTCCGTCTCTTTTCCTCCAACCGATCGTCGCTCGTTTCTTTACCGCCCTATAGTTACGGCGTTTTATAGCGGTAATTCGATTGCGAAATCGGTCAAAAATATTCTGTGATATTTGGGACGACGTCACCTTGGATCCGTCAAAATTTATTTGCAGTTTCTCATTCCGCGACGGCGCGTTCGTATCCGCGCGCGTCGCGACGCCGGTTCGCGTAAGAAGGGTGATTCCCGCACAATAGCTATTTGAGCTTTCGGAAGCGGACAATGGATAGTTTTTCATTTGTCCGTAGTTTTGCGGTAAGTTGCGACAAAAAAAATATCATATAATAAGCGATCGGATTCCGTTGCTGAAGAACTAGCCGACTTCTTCGTGAATACGTATGTATAGGTATAATAATAAAAGCGGACACACCGAAGTTAGCGGATATAAATAGGAAAACTTTGAATGGAGACAGTAGCGATGCGGCGGCAGCGGCGGCAACGGCGAGAGTGAGAGAGACCAATAGCAACGGTGAAAAGCGAAAGAATCGAAGGAAGAAAAGCGCTTTGGAGCTTCAGTTTTTTCCTTCGTAAATATCAATATAATTGACAGGTTTTCTGCAGCGGCTGGCACGGAGCCAGATAGTCGTCTTGACTTTTTGCCTCACCGTCTCACTTCTGCAGCAGGGTTTTACCGTTACCAGCGCAACTTTCCACATGGAAAACACTTTGTTACTCGGCGACGATACTATCTCTCACTTATAATACGCCGCCCCACGCTCAATTAGGCAGGATAGACGGATGGGAATTGATGCCAAAGAACGTTTCAACGCTTCTCCTTCGCACAACGTACGGCTCACCCCGACGCAACGCCGTACGTACGCTAAGAGATGAGAAAATTATTACATCGCGCAAACGGTAGGCCAACCTGCGGCGGCGTCAATTAGTTTACGGAACGCAACGAAGATCTGGTGCACAAGTGCAGCCGGCTACGCGACGGCGATACCCAAGCCGATCCGCGCGCCTATCTCCCGACCGTCAAAGTCGGTCGAATAGCTAGGTCGTTTGCGGGGACCGTTTTCTGTGAGCGAGTTTCATGTACACTTGTGTACACACGGACTTTGTATCACGGTTGCAGGAATTGCGTCGAACTTGCGGTGGGAGATTATTTTTTGCGGACGGTCTTTTAAATTTCACCCCAAAAGAAACTGGCCCGTGAGAAATTTTTTCTCAGATTTACCGATGGGAATATTTTGTCAGAATTTTACATGGTGTTTTGTAAAATATGAAATAGCCGACGATGTGTCCAACGCATCTTTCAATTTTCGGATGCATCGAGTAAAATCGCAAAGAACAAAAACAGAAAAGATAATAATCGTCTTTTAAAGATCGTCTTTTTAATAAATCGGCCGTTAAACGCAGGTTTTCGTTGTTTCGATGGGGAAAAATTAGAGAGAACCCAGAGATAATCGTGGGGATTGGAAGTATGGTGCACCTGTTTACGCCCAACCCTTTAAAAAAGATGAACTCTTAGACGACTCGCGATAATTCGAGTCACGTTCCAGATAACCTGCGAACGATGACAGGAAATTACACAGTAATGGGATAACGGTTATAACGCTATAAAGTAAACCTTTTTAACAATAGAATGAGAATATACATATATATACTATACATATTTACGCACATAAAACCAACCAGGATTCTCCGCGGGTATTTATTTAATTTTTTTTAATTTATTTATTTTCCTCACACCGACGCGAAAGCCTTTCTCCTTGCAGCTGAGCAAACTCAAATATATATCTACACCTAGCATCTCTTGTATACTCGGTATACATATATATATCCATTAGTGACCTAGAAACTAGACAACTTCCGCTCTGTACAAAGTTGGAATTTACTTTACATACCGTCGTAAAGAATCTCCAAGTTTCACGGATTAGGGAGCGCGCACGTAAATCCCACGGCTCTGATTTTATCAAATATTTCAAACGGCTGGTAAAAAAAAATCTTTTCAGAGTAGAAAAATTTCGTCGAAATTCTGGACGGGATGAGCGGCAGGAGAAGTTAAAATCGTTCCGGGTGTACCAAGTGCCGTGGATAGTAAGGGCGATGAAACAAAAAAAAAACGCGTAAATTATAATCCAATGAACGCGTATTACGAGCTTACAATTAAAGAGATTACAGCGATGAGGGAGAATTGACGTTGGATCAACATTCGCTTCACCGGCGTTTAATCAAATGAAAACTCGTCGATGCATCTCGTCGCGTTGTACACGTTAGTAGATCATAAACGCAATCGGACACATGGTAGCTTTTAGAAAGACACATATGCATCGAATTAGACATGCCGTCTGGGATCTGACATCGCTATTCGCACTATACGCACGGTATACTTTGAGCTAAACCCCAAGGCGTATCTTTGTAATACTGAGAAACCCCAATGATATTTATGCCTTTGACGTATGAATAAAGAAACTATTTATCTTACGTATTACAGTAAAAATTAACTCCGATCTTCGGACAACAAGAATATTTATTCATACGAAAATATCATCATCCGTTCTACTTACCCGCCAATGAAAAGAAATCGGAACAATTTCACGCGTATCTTTTTCAACGGATAATGCCCGACTTTGTACCCCTTTCGAAATAAGTGGAATATGATTTTTTCATGATTTTCGATGCATCGATACCCTTACCATATGCATACAACGACGTCGTGCGATATACATCAGCACGAAACGTATAAATAACCGAATGAACGAACAAAAAAGTCGAAGAAAAAACGAAGGGGAAAAAAAAGAAAAGTATCGTAAACCTACCTGAAAGTCCACCAGATGTTGAAGCACATGGTGTTCAACCAAAAGAATGCTGCCAGAAAAAAGAAGTGGGCCAGGATCGCTGCAACCGAACAAGAGAAATAGAAATAAATAAATTATGTATAATTGGAACACATCTGTTACAAAGACGATTCGAACACCTGCTCGGTCAAAACTGTCGATATTCTCTCGATGTAAACCCAAAGCAAATTATCCGCACAATTTTGAAAATTGTCCCGTTCAGGTAAAAAAAAAAAGCTCCCAACGAAATCTCCCCTTTTTTGTCTACCTGTACTTTCGTTAGTCGTAATTCTATTACGTCGTTGCGTCGAGTAATTAGCATTAAACAATTTTCTTAATGCAATTTTTCTTGCAAAGTTTTGGATCGCTGTTGTATGTTCTGCTGCTCGCTACTTTTTTCTTTATCTTCTTATCTTTTCGGAGACACACCGCGCGGCGTACGTACAAGTTAGTCCTCGGGGATTATAAATTCCGGAAGGAAAAGCGTCGGCGGTACAAGTGGCAGGAGCGAGAAATCCCTCGGAGAACGACGAGCCGCGCGGACTCGGTGGTATATATTTTACAACGGAAGATCCGGCCCTCCCCCACCCCGTTTCGCGTGTCGCGCAAATTTTGTTAGAAAAAGGAAAGACCGCGATAATAAATTGTCGAAAACTTATTATCATCATTCATCGGTGTGTAAGGAGAGAGTCCTCGCGTTATTATAATAACCAACTATACGAGAAGATAGTTGCTCTACAGTCGACGATAATTACAACGACAAAAAGCTCCCTGCAATTATTTACATATAATATGTATATATTCTAGCAGCAAATGTCTCGTCTTTTTTGAAACAATTACGATCTCGACCTTTCGTGACCTTCAAGATTATACCTTCTTGGCAATTTTGAGTGCAAAGATTGGCGAAAATTATGTGCCGACATTTTTTTTTTTTTTTGCTTTTCTCACTTTATGAAAAATGGATTCTTCGTTGAAAAATTTAAAGGGCTCCTCGATTCTAGCTGACACATATATACATATATGTATAAAAATTAATTAACGCAAAACTGAAGAACTGCACATAGCGATGATTAACGATATAAATTATACAGCGTATGATTTCACGTAAATACGTACGTGCGTGCGTGTGCTGTAAATATATGTATATGTGTTTTTGCGGTACGTGACAAATGATGTGAACATCACATGGAAGTAAATATATATATATACTTATGAGGAGAGAAGTGAAGAAACTCTCGTCATTATTTCATCCCTATAGCTGTCGAGGACAGTAAACCCGAAACTTTGACGATATAATATATTACACATAAGCTATAGGTACGTACGTATTATAAATTATATATAATATGCACACGTGATCATTCTTCCAACTGCGAATCGTACGGACAAATTATCCGCGTATCATGAATACGGATGCAGCGGAACCGCGCGCACGGTGTAAACTATTCGTGGGAAATAATTAAATTTTCAAAACTAATTAGTGCTTCGAGCAATTATAACTTCGGGTAAACAAGGACGTTCGTTCGTTCGTTCGTTGCCCGTCAGTCCGCGACGATCGCGTTTCTCCGGTCGCGTAAAAATTTCGACTTTCTTTTATTCGCCGCTTATTTTTCTCTCAGCTCGAAAAAGTTTTTCGCTCCTCAGATACCGAGGAGGTGAAAGAAATTCGTAGAGCTGCGCGTACGGGATGTCGGAGATAGCGACGCGACGGGAAAAAAAAGGGGAAGATTTCGGCCCGGGAAATACCGACGACCCCTCGTACAACGGGAATTGGTTCTCCACCGTTGCATTTATATACTCGCGTATATAGAGAGACTTATGTACGCCGGAACGGCCCTGCGATACTCCGGTGATGGTTAATTTAAGTGCGATATGGTTCAACGAGTCGCAACGATTCTACTACCGCACTACTAGCTACCGTTCTACGACGAACGGGGGGTTGACGAGTTATATAGTATACGTATACGATACGTAGTAGGTATACATGTATTCGAGGATGACGACGCGGACCACCCCTGCCAAAAAGGGGAGTTTCAAAATCGTATCCTCGGGCGTCTAATATCTGCAGCATAGCTAGTTAAGACTCTGATTTGCATCGGACCAAATTAGATTGCGTGTTTCACGTTTAGCTTTGTAATACTTCCTTCCCTTCTTACTCTCATAATCTACACAGCTCTCCTAACTACCCTCATTCATTTTGTCACCCTTTCTGTTATCAAGAAATTTTTAGCTACAGCAATCCAGAGTCTACACCGTCAAATTTCGCCCTATTATTTTCATTGCTTTGAAAAAATTGTAGAAAAGATTTGAAGAAATTCACCACGCCTTGAAGGTTAATCGGTCTCGAACGCTATCTTTTTATTCCATCGTTCTCTCTTTCCTTTTTTTTTTTTTCCTCACAGCAAGATACTAAAATCTTGATGGAAAAGAATGGAAGTGTGTTAAACTCGTGAGCATTTTTGTTATCAACAGTTCGGTCCAATGCACATTATAACGCATGTATAATATGTAGGTCCATCTGTACGTTGTACTGTACGGATGGTGTAATCCGTAGGAGATCAAGATCGTATATTTTAACGAGCGACGGTACAAAAGCGAATCTCTTTCGCCCGCGGAGATTTAACTTCGTGTGTACAAGATACATACATATATGGATGGATATCTCGCTTTTTTTAGGTCAAGCTCAACGTTTAACGGATCTTCGACTGTATACTACAAACGTATAACACCGCGTCACGCCCCGTAGTATTCGAGAACCATGTCGGAAGATTTCAACGATTTTTTTACAACTGGATGACTTTTCTCGTTCCCCGAAGAACCAGAATTTCCAGAGCGTATTCTATCGCCGCACACTAGCTGTACCTACGGCTACATTCTACGGATATTTTAAAATAACAATTTTCCGTTTTAAAGTCAACAAGTTTTTAGCCCTCGAAATTTCTTCACTCCAAAGACTGCCGAGCGCGTGGCACCGGAAAAACTGTATTTCGGCCTCCCCCGCGGTCCCTGGGGAAGCGGAGGAGAAGGGAACGTGAAAATTATAACGAAATATTATAAAGTGACGAGCAACGAGGGGAAAGAAAGATTGCGTGAAAACATTTATGTGCCTCGTAAATGAAGAATGAGGTGATCAGAGTTCGGTTTATTTTTTGTTTTCACCATTTCCCCTGTACACATATTCATACGTATATGCACATACAGTTAAATAAATTTTCATATGTTTAAAAATATGAAATACAGCTCGTATAAAATATGCTTTTATTTTTTCTTTTCATATGATGTAGCAAGCGACGTTATATTCTAAATATTATATATGTATACGTAATTCGCACATATGTACAAATCATTTGCGATATATGTAGCGAAAAAAATTTGTGACGTATGGGAAAAATTCAATATCAATAACTTCGTTTCAGAAAAACGACCAATCGATTGCAAAGGTACGAAAAATTCGGCGAGATCCTAATTGAAATAAATAAAAATTCGATATTCGATATGAAAATGCTTTTTTTCAATTCCATTCGAAAAATTGCAGTAGCGTGGCTACGTACCTATGCACGTATGAAGAATTGACATTTGACGGATTCCGCATTCCGGGCAAAACGGAACCAAAAAAAAAAAAAAAAGAAAAAAAAACAAATGGAAAATAAAAAAAGGTCCGATTGATAATAATAAAGTTTTCGAATCCCGACTGAATTCCGTGCGTGAGCCGAGGGGTTAATAAATTTTATGGTTACGTAACGCGAACCGTAGTTTCAGGGGTTTGGGAACGTAATAACGTGCGGGAATCAGTGCAATTTCGAGTACCTAATAACATGCATGACGCAGTCGACATGTTCTCGAGTTAGTCGTAGCGTAACGCGGCAATATGATGTACAGATATGATACCTATACGCACACGAATATTAATTCGCGTGTGAGTCAGAAGTAGGTGCACGTTTCCAACTTCCGTTTTCTACGTGTGCGTATGGAGTCCAGTTATATTTGCTCTGTAGCTGATTCACTTCTTGTTCATTAGCGTGGCACTAGGTCAGGTTCCCGATATCTCGGGCACCTCGACGCTCTCTGTACGTACGTATAACATCCTGCGGTACAAAAAAAGAAAAAAATAAGGAAAAAAAAGAGCAGAAATATTTTCTCGCGCGAATGCGCAACGAGCTCCAAACGATACAATGAGCGAAAAATTTCATACGCAGTTTTCAATTCGCATGGTTCTTTTTTTTTTTTTTTACGTGTGTCATTTTACAGTGAGAACTATTTAGCGAATCTGACCGAGGATCGTGAGAAACATCACGAGATTGTTCTCGAATATCAAAGGTTCGAAATTTATAAAGCCCTCGAAATTTATTTCAATTTTCATCAAAGTGGGATGCAATTATTCTCAGTTACTTTTTCTCTTTCAATTATTTTCGCTTTCGCCTCCTCGGAAATCCACTTCACTGCTCAATTTAGTGAATATTAAGCACCCTATTAGGCTCAATTTTCAAATTCTCCCTTCCATTTTCAACGTACATATTTTTAAGGTATATCTTTTGATTTTGAAAATGCATATCAACCTAACGCATTCCTTGAATTAGTCGGAAACTTAATTTTCGTGTGATTCAGACGAACAAAATTTCTCAAAGAAGTTGAAAAAAAAAAATGATCACCACTGAAAGACGAAGACAAAGGTGTGGAATTTGAAGATGAAATCTGTTCAAAGTGAAGTTTGTTATTCACGGTACACTTAATTGGAGTTAAATTTCGGATAAGAGGAGATTTCATTATATTATACTCCTTCTAATGAAAATGAGTATAAATCGGTAGATTGCGCTCCAGAGATTACGCAACTACTGAACACTAAACTCCTCTGCGATTAATTGAAACTAATTGATTTTCCGATAAGGTATATATAACATCGGATAATTGGAATTTAATATCGGACATCGGTCCCCCGAACATCGTACAACCGCCCGCAGGACCGCTTCGAAACATTGTACAAGCAAAAATTGAACTAATTTTGGAAAGAAGAAACGAAAGATGAAAGAGAGCCAAACGGGCGACTGGAAATCCCGAGATGAAAATAAATAGGAAAGAAAAACGAAATCATCAACTGCACGTTATGCCCATCGCAAGATCGCAATAAAAAAAGAGAAATCCGCGAAAGTTGACACTACTTCGCGAATATAAGTCGAGATAATAAAATTGCTGAGAAAAAATAGTAGAACGCATTCGGTGAAACTCCAGTGAAATTACACATAGCCCATGCGCAGGTTGCAGGTTTCTACTTTTCACTCGATATTTTTGTCGCTCTATCGTCGTTGTTATTTTATTAATATCGACGTGAAACTGCTGACTAAGATCTACGCTGGTAATAGAACGCACATCGTCCATTGCGGGGACATAATGCGTATAACGCGAACCCGCCCAACGGTGATAGCGAGAAAAAGAAGAAAGAAGCGAGCGTCAGCGAACCTCTGCGGCGAATCTACTCAACACTTACTGTGGCACAGACACGCTCTACACCTCGAACTACGCGTGTATACTTTTGCGTATATCGCACCCCGAAGGTTACTATTTCCAAAATTGCATCCACGTGACGCGATCATCCGGTAAAACAACCCACTGAGCGGGGAAAAGCTGACGCGACAATTTTTTGAGAGCTTAAGAAAATAAGGGGGGAAAATATATAAAAAAAACATTCGGTGGATGGATGCAGATTATACAAAAGATGTGGCGTAGTTTCTTCCTCTTTTTTAGAGAGAGAAGGACGGACCCCTGCAGTGAATCCCTAATCGAATTCTAAGGGCCGGGCGTGGGGAAAAAAGTGGATGCACACATATAGCTGTGTACGCTTATGCTTATATTCTGACTTGGAATTAATTTTCCTCGTGCCGGGATAAAGGACAGGGAATTAAGAACTCGAAATTCGCAAAGTTGAAAGGAAGGGAAATAAATAAGAACCTAAAATGAACGAATGAAAAATTTCTCACCCGAGCTAATTTGCTGATTTATTTCTATTTCCAATGTTTTTTCTTTTTTTTTTCTTTTTAATATAACTATATCGGTCCATAAAATATCCGTTGTTTGAGGATGAGATTCGAAAGACGAGGGGGGAGGAAGACTTTTTATTTTCTTCCCTCGTAACCAGGAGAGAAAAAATAAAGTATAATGAGCAAGAAATACGAGAATCAACCGCAGGCATCCCAGGCTACAGGAGTAAATGGGTGAGGGTAGGAAAGCTGAGCTAAACTCGATAGCAATTTTTACGCGATAAAAGAAATAGGACGGATATATATATATATATATATATATATATATATATTTATAAATGCTAAAGTTGTTGTAGGAGAGAAAGAAAGAGTCATTCGAGGAGGAAGGAGGGAGAGTAGAAGAGGAAATGCCGCGAACGGATGCCAAATTATTGGCAAGTATTTATTGGCAATTGGAAAGCAGACGGGCGGAAATACAACGTATAGGTATGTGCTGACAAATACATACACACGTACCTATGTGCAGTATGTAGTAGGTAAATGTATGAAAAAGAAAATGGGAAATGGGGAAATGCCTGACATTTGCACCCAACACAAAAAAAGGAACATCACGACCTCAACCGATGCGGGATGTGTCGTGTTATTTTTTAAAGTCAATCGCAAATGTGGAAAAATTTTCGGTCGATAATCGAAGCGGAACTTAATCTACACCCGTATGAATTTGAGCTCTGGTATTATTCTAAATTCACGTACTCCGCGTATCAATTTTTCAAACTTCAAACAATAAATTCTAGGGCAAGAAATAGAGAAAAAAAAAAAAATGTTCTCTCACCCTAAAAAAACAATCCGTCGCAACAATGTGTTTGATTTGTAGAAAATTTGTATGTGAATGAAAAGTTCTATTTCCCAAAATCTGTGATAGATAAAAAAAGCGCGTTTTCGGAGAGGTCCAATTACATTCACGTCCTAAATGTAAGTGGAGCTATAGATTCCGAGGATATGTATAATCAGGAGGCGATTGTTCCGATTCCTGTAACGGTACGGATACTACACAGCGTTTATATATTTGATTCCGGACGTGAATCAGCGGAAGTCACGCGAGTATTGGGTCGGCCGATTCTGCCGGACGCAGGTCCGCAAGCATACAGGAGGAAAACGGTGGTATTATATTCCGGGTCCGGAGACGCGCCTGTCCATAGTACGAAATAGTCCTGAGGGTGCAAATGCCATTTCCGACGAATGCCAAGCGTGTGCAATGTGCCGCACGCCGCGCATACCAAAATCAAACCGAAGAACCTTCTCACCGTTGCATCCCGCGCGGCACACGGGTGCGTCCGGATCCGACCAAAACCCCCCGAACCGGGCGCAGACTACTCGCCCCGCAAAACTATAGGCGGTTCAACATCCAGATCCGAAACTCCTCGGACACCGAACAGCCGAACAACTGTAATACCTTCTGGAGCACGTCTGCGGCGCAGTGCAGTCCACTTTCGTACACTACCAAAAGCCGTCGTCTGGTCCACGAAGGTCGGAACAGCTTGCGACCATTTATCGCGCTTCAAGTTGGCCAATTTCCGGTTATTTAGTTTCGCCTAGTGGATCGCGTCCACCGGGATCATTTTTTGTGTCTCTCCCGGTATTTTCAGCGATCGGATATCGATTCGAGTCGTTGACCGATGTATGTGCGTTCGATGCCCAGCTGAGGGTCTCGTTTCATATGTACGTGATTTTATTTCTGTCGAAAGATCCGCCCTCTACGATTCGCGAAATGTGAAATGGAAGTGAATCCATTGCAACGATTTCCTGCGGATCGATTTCAATTATTCCTATCGCCGTATATGGATACATTTAATATAAATGCGATTTCGCACGGTTGAAAGGTGATTTCGGAATCCCGAAATTAAACTCCTCCTGTTGTATTATACATTCTGCGGTGCAGATTTTCCAATTATAATCATCACAGGTGCAAACCTATGTACGCAGCACACCTGAATAACTCGGAGAAATATTCTATCGCTACGGTACGTACATATAAGGTAATTCGTGATTTTTGGCAGAGGTATATCAATAATTGTCAGATTAATGATCCCCTAATTCCGTCAATCAATCACATCATCGATTATCTCACGGTAAAACAATCCGAGCTTCGTTTACCTGTGCACCGTATATACCTGTGCGCGGAGTGTATACGTATATGTACACGTTTACCTAGGATAGGTCGGGCGACACCTGCGCGATATACCTCGTCGTCGCACACCGCATACATGTACACCGATGGCGAACGTATCGATGATTGACGTTTTCACGGTACATAGGTGAACACGCGTTGCATGTATTCATACGCCTATGTGTACATGCCAATGTAAATATGTAATACAGCTGGGTTATATGTATATAGCCGCGTGCATATGGGCGACGGGAGGATTCTGACAGGTGAGTTGAGCCGAGTCGAGTCAAGGGTTGTAGCGGCAGCGACCCCCTGGCAGGTCATTGCAATTAACGATCAAACTACGGAAGTGCGGAGCCGGTATAAGGTATACCGGGGGATATATATCGCCCGGGCGGATAGGCGAGAACAGACGAGCTGGAAGATTCGGGTTGAATTGGTAACTAATTAGCACCGTGTATATAATACGAGTATATATACGTAGAACGATCGATACAGATCATCGGTAATGCCCCCCTCGCTCTACTTTCCGTCCCACCCCCCCTCTTTCTCTCTCTCTCTCTCTCTCTCCCGCAGTCGCGGGATAATTGAACCTATGTACAATTATTAATTTTCTCATCTCCGCATAGGTTTACCCGACGTACATAAAGGGTACACGCACAAATACGTTTACATAAATATATGTACGAGGCGCACACCCTTTGCTGAACCAAACATTTCATGTAATCCCTGCTGTTAATTAGATTGGACGATAATTAATGGAACATAATTAAACGGGATATATTGGTAGGTAGCGGTAGTTCGAAAATTCACGCGATCGTCGAACCGTACGTGCTTCGATGTAATCGGAGAACTGATTATTCGAAAAAAAAATGACTCGCGGTGCCAAAATTTTGCGACTGACGAGAGTCGATAGTAAAAACGCGCCGATTTGTGTAAACACTATTTCTACATTACCGGTAAAAGAAAAATTTGACACACGCCAAACGCCGCGCTAATTTCGAAATGTTTTCTGCGTACGATACATGCATACCTATATAACGACCGATGAAAAGAGAAGATGATGATTTTGCGGCATCGACGTTAACGCGCGAAATATTATTCAATATCCGAAGCTCCAGCCGATAATTTAGTTACAATAACAGCGGGACAATGCGGATCGTCCGATAACAGAAGAGCTATTGTATTTTCGGATGTAGAGCTCCCCGCGCACCGATATGCATATGTACGGCTCTGTAATAATAACGATGATAATACACTTCAAGTTTAGCTCGGTGAAAGCTCTGCAACGGACAAAAGTCGATTTAATCCAGAGACCGGGCCCAACAACGGGACCCCAAATTACCGTCAAATGAACACGGCTCCAACCCACCGCGAACAGCTGTCACGCTGGCCTCTCGCAATCGCAGTTTGAATGAAGAGTTGTAAAATTATAACGGGATTCCCCGAGTTATTATTGTCACGATCGAAAGAGGGCTGAAGACACGCCCGGATCTTGGCGCATTTAAAAAAAAAAAAAAAATTACTTCCTTATTCGTCCTTTTTTTTGTTCGTTATTTTTTGACGGCCCTCGGTGTTCGGACGTTTCCAAGCTATCGCGAAGATCGTCGTCATCGATCCGGTGGAAATGATAATTTTTTTCACTTTCATCCCCGTTTTCATTTACGGCGCATCAACTGCGGCAGCGGCGTATCGGAAGATCGAGAATAACCGAGCAGGAAGAGCGATCGTTTGATCGTGGGAAAGTAATTGCACGGTGTTAACCAGTTGGATGAACTTCCTGAAATTCAGCGATTGGTATCGGAACGTTGCAGTGCAGGCGTCACCGACTGTGAATTTAATGCTATTTAGACGGTGCGGTGACCAACGATTAACCCCACGCGAGAGGTTCGCGCGCGTCGAGATGTTCCTTTTTAAGCTAATTCTCGTTGCGAGTGAAGCGATCGGTGCTACGTGCCGCGACGCGGGGTTGCGGCGGTCCGCGGGTAATCGAGATAGTGCCGAACAAAAGGATGGAAAAAAAAAAAATAGAAGGAAAAAAAAGTATCCCCCGGAGGTATTGGAAATGGAGTTATAAAACATCTGTAGGCTATAGTTAATCGATCGAATCGCTCAGAGTCGTTGAACGAAATTGTGGATTTTTCAAGCGCGAAAAAAATTTCGTACAAATTGCTGTGTAATTCGACTGGAGAAACTTGTCAATTTTTAAAGCAAAGTCTCACTAATTGCGCTCTACGGACCGTAACGGATAATCGAATTGTTCATTGCAATTAGTTGGGTGTAAACTAGTCAATTTATGCATCTCGATCATTTCGGAAAATTTTAATTCAATTTTTTTTTGAACGTCATATTTAAAAGGCGATAGGTACGTACGTATACGTGTGTACATGCACACGTATCTATGTATTTACACTTACACCGGCTACGCGTACGCCAGAAAATTGGCAAAACTCAATTACCGCAGCTTTTTCCGGCGATGATGCGGGAAGAAAAAATAATGAAATTCAAGTTGATATTGTTTTTTGAGTATAACGCACGTGCAATTAACCACGTAGATATAAATATATACAACACACGCATCGTGCTAAATAAACTGGCAAGTGACTTGCAATAAAAGAGAAAAAAAAAAAACAAAAAAACAAATCTAAACAAAATTGGATATTTATATCCTTTGATTCGAATGATAATAATTTTTGTTTTCAAACAATTCTCTCGAGCAATCACGAACTATATTATCTGCACAGAAACAACGCGTGGTTTATTATTTTTTCTTTTTCTGTTCCGCACCGGTGAGAGAATGAAATTTTCAATTCAACGGTTATTGTGGCCTTTGATCGTTGCCAAAGCATCGAATAATATTATAATAGAAATGAAACGTGACTGCATTCGATTCTCGGCATGAAGGATGCATGTATAAAGTGCAAGGTGGGTAACACCGCTTCTACATCTAAATACACGCCACTATATAACCCGCGCTCTGTAGGAAACTGCAATTTGCATAACTGCACGTATAAACCATAAACCCGTGTCCGCGCTGTTTGCAGCCTTTCTCTGCAACTTCAACAACGCGACGACGGCGACACATCTCGCCGATATATTTCGCGAGAAATACGACCCGATGGGAAGTGCGAATCGGATGCAAGTTTTTTTTTTTGAATATTATTTTTTCAAACAAAAATGAACTGATTTCGTGATTGATGTGAAAGGAAAAATCAAAAAAAGAACAACCGATATGGAAAAAAAAAACAAATTCAAAAATTACGCATAACGTCGGTATCGTGACGATCGATTTTACCGAGTATGATGTAGAACCACGAACCATGTTATACCTATAAAGTAAAAGGGCGCGGAATCGACGTTCCAGACATACGTATACCATGAGGAAATGTCGGGCACATAATACTAACGTAACATACCGACGTGGGGAGTGTGCCAGTGGAAAACTTGTAATTACGAGGGTAAACATCGGCGCCAATTGAAAGCTCGCAAACAACTTGAAATGAGAGTGAAAGAAGAAATAGAAAGAAGAAAAAAAAAAAAAAAACGAAATTAGATGATGTTACACGGAACGAGTGGAAGATTTTCCGATGATCTTATATTCTCGCGGAAACTAGGAGGGTTAGCCGCTGAGTGGAAGAGATGACGTTTCTGATTGAAAATTGAAACCTTTGAGTTTTGTCCCACGTTTCAACAGCAGAAGTCGACGCACAGGTATATAACCGCGACGAATCAGATCGGCGACAAAAAGTGGGCAGAAAATTGTTTGGGGGGTTTCGAATAGCGAACGAATTGAAAATCGAGCAGCAATTTTTTCAACGCGATTCGATTTCTGTATTACACGCGGCTGTGTATGTGAGAGAACTTAATATGAATTCGAGTCGGACCAAAAAATACCGGCGAACTACGTCGACGTATTTACATTAGGCCGGTGAAATAGGAAGTCAATTTAAGGGAGGGAAGAAAAAATGGGGGAAAAGGGGTGTATACTTTAGGGTAAGGGGTCGTCGCGCGAGACTACTGAAATATACATATATTGAATCTGTTTTTCCTGACAAATATCTCGCCGGTTTCGTACAAATAAATATAAGCGATACGCTATGTGCCTTATGCTGCCGCTGATAGACTGTAAGGAGGCAGCGTCGGCATTAATCTAGTTTGCTGCCCATGTGCAATTTCTACGCATCTCTATATTTAATGGTTTATTATTTGAGAATGCGCGGTGATATTGTATATGTATACATATACGCGCGTGCGTTCCCGCTGTACCAGAAGAGATCAAACAAAGGAATTCTCTAATAAGAAAAGAAGTGATTCTCTCCCGCTGACTGTCTTTATCTTTCTCACCGTCATTAGCTAATTAGTCGGAACGTGGAATTTGTATAAGACTGGCTAAATTCTTGACGCGTTAATTACGCGAAATTAACGCCGTAATATACAATACCGACACTTATAGCGGAGCCGCCGACAAATAACTGCGAAAGTAGAAGGTGTACTTATCGTACGTATTTCGTTACTCCCGCACTCCTCCTCGTCGCACTTCAATGTCACCGAACATCGCTCAATTGACGCGAAATTTATCATCGCCGTACATCGTATAAAAAAACTATACGTATCGTACACGCGATCTTGAAGGTATAACGACGAAAAATCACAAGCGTCAGCTGTTCCACGTTGCAAAAATCGCTGAGTGTATTCCAATTCGTTTTGATCGAATTATTTATTTTTTCATTTGGCAAAATAATTACGAGTGCCCCCGTAAATTCCGTCTGTAATCATCGTGTATTTTAAAATGCGAACACCGCTGCGAATAATTTCGTTGCGATACACGATGTATGATGTTCGCGTTTGTTACTGAAAAAGAAAATTCTTTCGACGTACGAGTGACCCCTCTGTCTCCACATTAAGCCCGGAAAATTAGAGGTGACATATTTTTTCAAATATTTACTCATTTGTCATCAGTTTTATGTTCCAGAGGGATTTTTCGTTTCATTCGTCCGAATAAATTTAATGAATTTTTCATCATCGCGTGTAGCGGAATTTTGTAAAAAAAAAACCGACACTTCGAAGACACTCCATATCTATAATAGTAAAATCAGCGTGAGAAAGTGAAAATGGCAGATGCGTTTGGGGTTTTTAAAAATACTTTCAACTTTCTACGTACACCATATTTTGCACACCTTTGTCGTACATAGAGTGAGAAAATGTGTTCGTCAGATGCGCGGTACATCACACAACATGTGATTCGCACGTGCGGCTCGATTCTCGTCCAGATTTCCTATATAAATTTCTACACAAGTTCAAGGATCGCATATTACGCATTGCGAATCTTACCGACACGTGCTCGACACGATCTACATTTTTTTAGCCGCGAAAAAAAATCCTGAACTCGTGATCAATTAACGCGCGAAAAAGTACAATACGAAACAGGACCTTGAATCCTCCCCATCTCCCCCTTCTTTATTTGGTTTAATCTTTCCGTACGTAGTGCGGGATGTGTACAGTATTCATACCGATCTCTACTTTCTTTCCACCAGTCCAAATTTGAGGTACAGAAATATTGTAATGGCAAGATACGGAAAAAAAAATTGAAGTTGGATTAGCGTAAATTCCGCACCGTGGGCAATATTAATTTATTGATTACTGTTCTTTTCTTGTTTGGTTTTTTCGCAAGTCAACTCTTCCACTTGAGACAGTGTGGTATGAGAAAAGTAGACGAAAAAAGAGATGAAGAAAAAAAAACAAATAAACTACCGTTTCTATCTCTAGGATCAGGTATCTTTTTCATTCGTGCTCTAATAATCGTCTACACTGCACAGTGTGCGAAGGAACCTGTATGTACGTAAGCACACTTATAATGCAGATACCACCGATCGCCGGAGTTCTCTTTCTTTCTCTCCTTTTTTTCTTCCTCACTCTCTCTCTCTCTCTCTTTCTCAAATGTCCTACATTTATACGTACATATTGTACGTGTACACCGTATGCATCGCCATCGAGCAAGTTGAAAAGTCTCGAAGCTATAGAGAACTCTATGCCGCGCTTAATTTTCTTCCAAGAATCGCCATCGCACTCGTATAACGCAGGGCTGGTTATTATGCACGTACGTGAAAGTCTGCTGCACTTTGCACCGTGTGCTATAGGTATAAAGCGCGAACAAGGCTAACTCCTCCCTGTTGCAGTATGTACGTAGATAGGTAGGTACGTACTATGTGTGTGCAAAATATTATTCAATGAATTATATATACTCACCGGATATTAAAAAATCAAAAAATAGAAGTCCGTCTCTTAATGTCCGCATCGGAGTCGTTCCGGCGGACATTAAATCGCTATTATTAGTTTTGCATTGAAACGCAGCGAGCGATATGACTGGAAGAAAAAAGCAGTAAATTTTCAAAGAAATAAAAACGAAGATCGAGGCGCGGACAGTAACGTACGTTGAATCCCTGTCGGTTAACGGGCTAATATCGTAAGATAAATAAAGATACAGGTAGTTTGGTGAAGAAGAATTTGAAAAAAAAACAAATAAAGAAACGAAAAAACGAACAAACTCATGAGTTGCGAAGAGCGCGAAGTGCGCGCTATGTGAACTATGCCGTAAAATGGAATATATGGTACATACGTATCGCCGTGTAATGTAAATCCTAGAGAGTCCACGGGATCTTATGGAAATTGATTTTCTTTGCATAAAATTTATATATCTTTGCGGATAGCAAACACGGCATATGCGTACGTTT
This sequence comes from Athalia rosae, assembly GCF_917208135.1. NCBI lineage: Eukaryota > Metazoa > Arthropoda > Insecta > Hymenoptera > Athaliidae > Athalia > Athalia rosae. Next base: position 18,224,278 of record NC_064028.1, on the reverse strand, counting down.
ACTTGGTTACATGTAAGATGCGAAGTATCATGTACGTATATATCTACGTGCATAGGTATGTAAAAAAAAAACGATTACGGCATACGTGTCCGCGGATCCGACATAAGAGACGACCTTGACGATAGCGGAGGCAACATTCCTCAAGTATCACCGATATCTTCAAGGCGTATAACTTTCGCACTCCCCGCACGTACGCGAACGCGAGAAAGTATGAGTTCCTATTTTATTTTATTTTATACAAACTTTTCTTTCGATTCATGAAACGGAATAGGATCTATACACGCCTTATGTACATCGATAGTATGATTTCTTCAGCTGTCCAATTGAATTATGTATTATAAATAAATTCGGCTATCAGTAACGAATTGATTTATTTTCACGGATTTATTATAGATTTCGCGTTTTTGGATATGATCCGATCGGGTCTGCGAGCTGCAGCCTGGGAACGATCTCCGCTATTTCAGTGATCTGTACACCGCGGTGGATATACACGACTCGAATATACGTATATAAATAAATCATTGGATATGAAGAAAGAATGTTGTTCGAGTAGTTTTTGGATAACGGGTGCGGTGGTCACTCGATCGTATAACGTACACCTAACTTTGCACTGGCGAGTCGGATCGGCAAAAATACATTTTGCAAACAGCTATAAATATATGTACGAATGATGATGATATCCCGAACGTAAGCAAGCAACCGGATGGATGAATTTATATTAACAAAAAAAGAAAAAAAAAAAAGAGAAAGAAAAAAGTCAAATTTGTTACAGAAATTTCTTCGAAGCGAATAATATTCATATATATATATATATAGTTAACAAATTTGTCATACGCTCAATTCGCTTGAAAACACGATATTTTGATATTTACTCTTTCAATTCAACGAACAGCGTGTAGATCGCAGCGAAAATCGAATTCCCACTACAACCAAATGGGGGGGAGAAACGAATTGAATAGAACAGAATGATTTCAACCGGATAGAAAATATTCGGAGATTGTTCGAGGAGTAAAATATCAATCATATTAAATATCTTAAAATTGTTTACATTTTTCTACAACAATCGTTATGTTATCTTCTTCCTTTTGCCTTTTTGGAAAGAAAAAAAATTGTGATATTTTTTTATAAAATATTATATACTCGTCATTATCGTGTAATTATCGGAGTTATATGTATTACAAATGAGAGAATATTGCGTCGTTCGAGTACTTGCATATATAAAAATGACATGCAATTGGTAGTTTCTACCTTTACCCCAGGCTCTATACGTATACCTCCGCAGGTACGATGATTTTTTTTTCATCTTTTTTGTTTTTTCTACAACATTTTTTTTCTTCATACCACGATCACGAAGAGAGAGTAGATAATTGGGCGTATATATCGTATACATACAACGTGCATGCACGCTACAAAGAAACGGGAGAAAGAACGAAAAAAAAAAAAAAAAAAAAAAAAAAGGGAAGAGACAGTCGCGTCGTCATCGAAGCGTAAATTAGGCGCATGGATGGATGGTGCACCTCTGCGCCAAAGAATGAGCGAGACTAAAAAAAAAAGAGAGAAAAAAGTGCAAGAGAAAACTGAAAACGACAGGAAAAAATGAACGGTAAAAAGTATAGAGCAGAGAAGACTGCAAGGGGGAAAAGAGGAAGAATTGTAAAAAATTACATGGGGGAAAAAGCGGAAAACGCCCTCGAAAGATATTAAAAATGAAAAAGAAGAGAGGAAAAAAAAAAAACTACCCCTTCCGCGGTAATCCCTTCGCACACTTGAAGAAAAATAGAAGAAATATATTTTGCATGGAAATTCATCCGTATCGCCTTTATACGTAATTAGCCACCGCACCTGTATAATGTATCGTGGAATACATGCGGCCATACCATACAGTACTTACGCGTATAATTGATATTGGCGCATTCGAAATGTGGCTTATTGTGGAGTATTTGGAATGCATGTGTAACGTATCCCGAAGTGCATGGGAAGTGCATACACTGTACGTACATGCACACACGATGTCCGAGTGCCTTACAAACGCGCGTCCCGCTGCGACCATCAGAGCGTCTCAATTATATCGCGATTTTACGAGCCAACTTTGGCTCTATAATTTAATAGCACTTCAATCACCGACAAGTTGAAAAAACAAAAAATGAGAATGAGAATCCTCACACAGAATTTCCGACCTTTCGCAATAGTTTCTGACTTTGCCGTCACCTTGTTATACGTGTATATCAACGTTCGTTTTTCAACTTCCCGTTACGTATCCTCGGAATTTATGCACAAAGAATCTGAGATTTCATATAATTTGTAGTGATTTTTTTGATGATATATTTGACGTGATTGGTCCGATTTGAAAAAATAGAAAAAAATTCCAACTGGTCTTGCGATATAACATACAGGGGCGCGAGTTTAATTAACGTAAACGTCAAATTTTTGTTTGATATGCATAAATACTGCACAATTTATATAGAAATTGAAAACCATTTCCGGTGTATCTGGTAACTGATCTCCCCGTCGGCATGTTTCCGGCGTGTTACGATCCGGAGGTTTGTTTTGATGATTGTTGATTCAGCTTTATTATATTCCGTTTCGCTGAAATTCGACGCATATACGTACACGCAGCAGAGACGGATGCACGTACGTTCGAACGCCAGTTTTCCAAAAATTTTCAACGCTGTATATATACATTATATACATTCTATGATGATAATGTGTGCTCGCTTGGCTTCTACACTCGACGCATAAACACACATCAGTTTCTGTTTCTGCCGAATATCCAAACCGTCTAAATCTCTTCCGTCTATCGAACTATCCACCTACCCATCCACCTACACCGCCACCTCTCCGTCTTCCATCTCACTCGTGTTTGAAAATGATTCATGCGAATTATTAACCGACCGAAAGAATATCGCGAAATTTCGTATGAATCAAACAAAGATGTACCCAACTATCCGCATAATTATTATCTCACGGAGAAACTATCAAAATCACGTCCGCGTATATTTTCTCAAATTATTTATTAAACCGCAAGCTATTACATCTAGGTATATAGACCGATAGCGCGGATCATGAACGGGATAATATTTACACCGGGTAATTCCGATCGAAATATTTTATCACGTCTCGCCGGTATTGGTTTAGAACAGAAATAATCACTGCCATTGAGATACTTGGGCATAAAAATTCGAAAATCATCATCCTTTCGATCTTCTTTTAACCAAAACCGATCGCTCGCCGCTTCTCTTTTTTCCTTTTTTTCTACTCTCATTCAATCGATCAATCAACTTAACGATTGTTTTGCGGTGAATTCCTTCTCGCAGAAAATAATCTCTGTATACTATAAATTTTCCGTGTAGTTAATATCGTTCTTTCGGACTTCACCTAGCTGACCTACCTACTGCGAAAAAATTTCGCACGGTTTAAAACGAAAGGAAATTAAATTTTTTTTTTTAACTCACTAACAAACGTGACCTCGTCTTCGCCGATCGCGAGCGTAATAATATTCTCGAACACCTCGTCTTTGTTACTGAATTGAAAATGAAAACGAAGAGAAAAAAAAAAAAAACAGAGAAAACGAAAAGTTTAATGGATTCATTGGGGCTGGTCGTACGTCATTTAGTCGTTAAATTTTTAACGCTCTTCGCGATGCGTATCGATTCTTTTACGACAAGACAGAAAGTGATGCGGCAAAGACACGAGGGTTTATTATATCGTATCTGGACGGTGAGTAATTAGAGGGATGTACAGTAGAACGTGACTAACTGCGAGGGGTAAGTAAATTGTCGGAGAGTTACAATAGTTTTGTATGTATAGATTATAAGCGGAACACGTGAGGCGAGTGTATTGTATCCACGGAGGTTGTGTATGCAGTTCGTAGTTTATTTGCAAATTTTGTAAACACGTTACCACAGGAATAGCAAATATCCGACGAATCTTAGGTGTACGCGTGCCGCTCGGAGGAATTCATTGATTTTTAAATATGATGAACTCGCGTGTCTTCCTTTGATCTTTGAATACCTCCTCCGGAGCGCGTCAAAAGACGCTCGCGATCGCGAATTTCTTGTCAGCCGATAGTTCCGCGAAAATTGCATAATATTCAAATCGAAAATGCGGTATACGTACGTACACGTAGCTTTCGCCGCGGATGTTTTACCCAAAGAAAATAAAAAAACATAAGGCGTGTGTAATTTTATACAAAATATACACCGAGTGGGGGGGGGGGGAGGCTTCTCGAATATGACGCGCAATATCTGAAGACGTCAAAACCCCCGCTGCGAGCAAATATCCGCGTATAACTTTTAACCTGCTCAAGCTCATACCGGATGAGAAAACCAAACGAACGGCGAACCGCTCGACGAGACGTTTCACTTTGGAAATGACGTACCGGATATAACCCGAGCAGGAAGTAACGCAGACCTCGGATTGATGTACGTAAATCGCGTTTCGATCGCCTTCGTTTTTTGTTTGCACATTTTCGATCTTCTTCCCTAGAAAAAATACTTGGCGGTTCGTACGAGTAATTAATCGAGGCGAATCGAGTCGAGTGATTTCACGTACACAGGTCGTCGTACGACTTTGGAAACGAAGTGCACATTCGATGCAGAGTAGCTGATATCGAATGAGGTTGTTAATAGTTTCCTGGCAAACTTTCCGAAGTACGGCGCAGAGATTGGTGGTACGTGCAGTCCAGGGAATCGTCGTATCCCCACGTGAATTCGCGGAGGGTGGTTATATAAGTTGGCAATAGATACGAAAAATCTATTTTCAGTTGACAGATTCCGCGATCCGGAGAGTCCAGTTTTTCCCCCCGTAGGGAGATGATAAAACGTCGGCTAGTCTAGCGGAAAACTGCGGGCTATGTACGGATAGAGTAGGTATGTACGGTGTGCAGTAGGCATCTGTCCTTTTGTTGATTTGCGAGATATAGACGACGACTACTACTACTACTACTACGGACCACGAGGAAAACCGCGACGATTCTGCCAGTAAATGGGGGACACAGGGGTTGGAATGCGGCCATTTTTCTGCGCCCCGCAGTCGCCAATACACGGGAGCACGGACTATGCTGCACAATGCATTTTGGCTAGACAACATGGACCGTTAAAACAACAGAAGAGAGATGAGCGGCGCCGAGAATCGCCAGACAATTGAGGATGGCGTCTGTCCTCGTGGCGTTTTCTGACGGTGGTCGTGATTTTTTCTCCCCCCCCCTTTTCATCCTCCTCTCTCGCCACCAGCTTCTAGCTTCTATTCTTTCGTTTTCGAACGGCTACAGCTGCACCGGGTTACCGGGCATCGCCGCACCGCTCGGCACACATAGATCTTCCCTTGTTTTTGTACCGAACGATCCTGCCGGGGAAAATCCTCGGTCGATCTTCTCCAAACTCGTTGAGAACCCAGAGGCAGCTTCACCCCTCGCTTCCACCCTCTCGCTCTTACTTTCTTATTCTTCTCCCCACACGCGTCATAATCACATTTAGCGAATACCGAGGCCATCTACCGAATCGCTGGACTTTTTTCCAAGTTTTTTTCTCCTACGTCCTCTCCCGCGTCCGTAATCCTCGTTCTAATCCCACTGCTCACTCCATTAAACTCGCCGAGGCATCGCGTTGGTCTAAAATTAATTGACCAGCGAAAATCCCATTTCGCAATTTTCTCAATAGGCGATCGCAGTGGAAACGTAGCGAATTTTTTATTTTCGCACTTTCCAACTTTTCGTGTTTCAGCCGTCGAAGGTGAGAAATCAAAATCGGGATAGTTGGATTCAAGGAATTCCGCGAACTCCGATGATCATCAGGGAGAGGTTTTTTTTTCTTGTTAGTCGAACGGAAGGTGGAAGTACGTTCCCCGTTTCCAAGTCTTTCATCGGAGTTTTGTCGGTGAATTTCTCTACACTCCGACAATGAATATGAGAGCCATTAGGGTCCCTGGAAGTTCGTCCTGTATGGTACAGGGATCCCGTCTGCCTCGTCAGCTGCCGCTCTGCCAGGACTGGTCGGTACGGTTGTAGAGGAGAGGTTTCTTTTCATTTCGTAACAAGATCAGGAGCTGCAGAGTCCACGAAGAACCAGTAGAGATAATTCCTTCCTTTCAGAGGCACCGGGCACCTCGTGGGTCTCCGGAATGAATTGCAGAAGAAAAAAAAAAAAAAAAAAAAGAAAAGAAACTAGAGAACCCCAACCTACCCGTCCAGCTTCCCGGTCCCTAAAATTTTTTTCCTCGGATCCTCCCCGCTGAGAAATCGATTGCCATACGTTTCGCGAACGCTGGTGACATTCGTCGAAATAAGATGTGGACCTTCCAGCTTTTGGTATCGAGATTTGCCGAAAGTTAATTACATTTTGGTTTCACTTCTTTTTTTTTTTGTTTTACTTCTTTTTTTTTTCCAGTCTGTACCGCGAACGACGTTTCGGTGGCTCGAGGGCTCCAGACTTTCTCGCGCGATGGATTTGTAACGACACACTCCGGTGACATTGTGCTTCGAGATGAATGGAAACGGCGTTGAACGCCCTTTCAAAACGTTGGCAAACAATGATCCGGCGGTAAGCATATTGAATGGAAAAATTTATGATGGTTTACTCTCCACATCAATTTAGAGTTCGCGTTGCAGAACATAATAGAAATATATCGTATCTCAATTCCGTGGAGGACAAACCACCGCGTTCGTACCAACGCCGACTCGTTATATTCTCGAGCTCGTGATTTTATCAAAGGCAAACATTTCAATGGATCTCGATAATACGTCGTAATACGAGGAACACAACAATCTTTTCAAAATCAAAGTATCTTTTTTTTGTTCCGTTACATCGTATAATACCCACTTTGAAATGACGGCGAATTGACGAAGCTAATGAGAAAAAGGGCTTTTGCAGTAAGCGAAGCGGAGTTAGCAACCTTGAATGTCCCAGACACCGTAATGAGGCGATAGTCTGGCTTTAAAGTCACTACGAAGATACGTCTATGCCAAGCAAATTGAAAATAACCTCTCGATATTTAACATCCGCGATAGCGACACTGACTTCTGCTGTACCCGTACCCCGCTCTATACCGAACCAAACTCCCCCCCAGCTTCCCGTGACTTACACCGCCACCTCCAGCCTTCTAAGTTTTTCTTCTGTCGCAATATCCTGTTCCAGGATACGAGAGTCCGATCAGATTATTCCTCGACATCCGTACGTTACTGTAAACCAAACCATCGGAGCCAGGCAGCGTGTCCTACCATCCGAAGGGAAAATAAATTTTCTTCGCATACGCGGTGTCTCCGAACCGAATGCAAAAATTCAAACGGTGGTCCGGTGAAAATGTTTTTTTTCTCATTTTCCGAATTCGAATTCCGCACAGCTGGGGATTTTTTATACCTGCGCCTACGAGATCGATATTATTTGGATTATTATTAAATACGAGCTAGAGGTTGATAAAAAAATTCACAAGATTGTCCCAATTCCGCAAAACCTAAAAAATATGTACATATAAACGCGAACGAACGAACTCGCGATTTGTATATGAAAAAAAAAAAAAAAAAAAAAAAATCGTTTCATCGCGTTGGCGTTAAAAACTCAAACCTCGAAAGGGTCAGGGTGTTACGTTGGATTCCAGGGTGAGAAAATTTCTCGCACGTATGTTTTTCTTCCCTCAATTCCCATGGTCCGAGAGCCGCCGCCGATGGATCGGAAAATAATTGAGCAATTTAAAGTCACGAAGCGGTCGCGCTATGCGATGAGGGGGTTACCCCCCCACGATACACAACGTACGCGTTGCACGCTCCGTCAAAGAAGCCTGCTCTCTCGCAATAGCCGACCGTTCGCTGCTCCTAGCCGTGACCTCAGCGACCGTCCGACAAGGGCAAGTTACCCTGAAACTGCGGGCGCCGACAATTTTCATCCGGCTTTTTAGTCCTCCGGCTGTCGCGTGGTGACCGATAAAGGATTTTCCTGGCTTTGCCGCTCCGACGATATTTAACGAACTTTGTCAAAAGGCTAATTAACTATAGGAAAAGTGTTGTTTAATTTACTACGAGTTTCGTTGCAACGCGAGCGCTCGTGTGTGAGAACCGATCTAATAATATAGTCACTCAAGACGGACGCCACGTCAGCGAAATTCTCCTCTGGGATACTCGGTGTTTGTTTTTTTTTTTTTTTCTTCTTCTTCTTTTCTTCCACCGAGATCAGCGACTCGCTTCTGCAGTTTCCGAGAAATACAATGACGTATCGAAACGGAGCGTACTTACAATTGGACGATACCTAGGTCGCGGCGGTTACCTACTTAAAGAACTAGTGGCACACAACCGCTTATTTATACACATACGCTAGATGAGACGTGGCTAACCGATGAAACGCGGGTATGTAGAACAGACGAAAAGATCGATGAAGAAAGAAAAAAAAAAAAAGAAAAAAGAAACTCCTGACTTCGAATGCACGCCAGAGTACAAAGTTTAATCGAATGACTTGATCCCTCCGACTGCTACGAATTGTTTCGATAAATCAAAACTAGACGAGTTGCGTCGAGGCGAATTCTGTTACCGCGCGCTATCTGTATTGGGTTTCTTCGCTATCTGAGAGTATGCGATTTGCGATACGTCCGTCCCGAGGAACTAGAACTTACGCGTCGCGCGACGATATTTAAAAATTTCATACGGCGGAGGAAAAAAGTTCCGACAAAAAAGGGTAAAAGAAAAAAAAAAAAAAAAAAAACAACCGAGGCAATCATGTGTGGTAACAAATCTTATGGTGTGTAAAAATAACATATTAGTTAACCGCGATCACCGATCCGAGCATGGTTTTTTCTCGAAGACAAGATGATAAAAATGAAAAAAAAAACAGAAAGGAAAAGGAAAAGAAAGGAGACCGATGAAAAAAATTAACCCGCCTCCGAGATAAGCTGGTTGGAATAAAAATATTTCGAGCTGCCCGCCGCCGTTCGTGTGAGTTATAACAGTCCACCGCACGTTCAAAAAACCATAACAAATAATCTGCTTCCACTCTTCTTTATTTCAACTGTTCTTTCTCCTTATCTGAAATGTCCGGCGCGTGTTTTAAAATCCAAACTTCCAGCTACGAGTTATCGAACTTCGTGAAGAAATGCGAAAATTTCTCGATTAGATTTCGCACGCGCTTCTTTCGCGAGATGATCTTCTCTCCTCCGTCGACGCGGGAGAATGATTCCATTGTTTCCGGGTGGTCAATATCATGCGAATTGTTTTTTTTTTTTTTTCTTTTTTCTTTTCTCTGCAGATTCTCGGCACAAGTCGTAATCTCGTGTCAAATAGAATTAATTTTTTGTCTGGAATCGCGAGCGATGTAAGCCCAGTTTTCAACTCTTTCCGTCATTTTCAACGGACCACCCTAACGGAGACGGTTTTGCTGAACTCACCACAATCGTCTGGGTGGTACTGAGAAGTGGAGAGAATTTTATGTACATCTACGCGGCTTCTTATCAGAATCTATTTGATTAGAGAGCCCTGCCGGAGTCAAACCAGAGTCGTTGAAGCATAATGAAGAGACAGTGAGAGAGAGAGAAAAGGAGAGAGATATAGAGGAAAAGAGAAGGACACTCTTGACGGTGACGAGACGTAAGTTGAAAGTGGCCACGACTGGCGAGCACGTACCATGCAACGGCGGGCTAAGCAAGTTGATATGGTGGTAGCTTGTGTGGCATCTAGAAAACGAATATATATATATATATATATATACCCGGGGGTACTGCTAAGAATATATCAACGGGTAGAGAGAAATAATTAAGTATTTATAAGTCATACAGGCGCATAGGTATGTACGTATACACGTCCATGTATATACGCGGAGATCCAGTAGAGTGTACGGAACGCCGAGGACTGCGATGCTCATTATACTTCGCGGCTATGAATTTCATAAACAAAAATCAAAGGTAGCTAACGCTACGCGGCGATAGTAATTGCGGTGAAAATTAGATATCAGACACGCCGCGAAACACACCGCCGAGTCGCGAGTTGGATTAAACTAATTTTGAAGCGAGTCTGAAAAGTGAGGCGTGCATTTCCTGGCGTTTGGTGCGGTTGTCTTTCCTCGCGGGTGGCTTCGCCTTTCGAGACGAAATGAAAAAAATAAAATAAAATAAAATAAAATAAAATCCCCGTGCGTATCGGTAGCGCGGTCGTAAGTTTTCGAAAGAATCGATTCCACGGATCTTTTGTCTCGGCGTCGAAGAATCGATCGAAATAAAATTCACCGTCAAGGACAGGAGCGAATCAATCGGGCAACGGCTAACGAAATAATTAGACCACTCCCATGTCGTGAACAACGAACGTAAGACGACGGTACGAATATACATATATATATACACGTGAATTCACGTTACACGTTATACACGTTCGTGTAATACTCACAACAATGATTTATTATCCACTGTAAATCGAGTGTGTGCATTGTAAAAATCTCGAGAGCTAAGAACGAACGAACATAATCTATAGAAAGGAATCGATGGCTGACGTTATTTTTTATACACTACGTTGCGCGATTAAAAATCCGATTGTATCGGATTATCGCGTTGTCCGAACGGGTATTTTTCGCTCGGATTCCGCGTTCGGTGGATATATCTCTTGATATTCTCTGATGAAAAAATACAAAATTCCGGAAGATGGCTTCGGATCGTCACGTTCGCGCGAACGATCCCGCATATGGTCGTATAACGCGAGAGTGCGCTACGCGTGACGTTGTAGAAGTTCCGAAGATGCGGAAAAAAAAAAGAACGAGCGTTAAAAGAGGCTCGAGAATTTTTCTCAGCAATAACACGTCTTGCCCTTATGCGGGTGTTGCGGTCGAGCATCTGAAGGCCATTACGTTACTTTGGATACGTTACCCATCGCTCGTTGTCGCTCCGACGGGCGATATTTTCTCCCGGTATAACAACAACGGAAGACGCGCGATGGTAGAGGTTGAAAGGAGCCGGGGGGGGGGTTTAGGGGGTCGGGGAAAAAAAAAATCGTTCGCCAAGTTCACAGAGAGAGAAGCTGGGAGTGTCTCACCTCGTATCATACCGAAGGAAAAGTAAGACCGTATCGAAGAATGCATTCGTAGCCGAGTAGCACGGGGAATATCAGGGCAGAACAACTGCGCCGGAGATAACCTTCTCTAGTCGTTATACAAACGCTTCTTCACACTCACTAATGGAAACTCGAAAGCAAACGTCCTCAGATTGCGACAATTAATTCGTTGGCTTTTCAACGTATAGTGAGACATTTTTTTTTTCTCTCTGTTCTCTACAATTTTTTTTTCCTCATCGGCGTTACGTTAATTATCTGTGTCACGGAGATACACGTCTCGAAAGTACAGCTTCTCGCGCGGAGCGACCGCAACGCATCCTGAAAGTATCATTTTTTTTTTTATTTTTTACAGTAATGAGAAAGCGCGGAGTAATCAGTAGGCGATGAAAATCGCGGTGATTCGACCGATAGTATCAAATCTGGAAATCAAAGTTATGCGGAACGATTTTGTTTCGAGTGCGACCGATAAACGCCCGTTCGCTGAGATTTGAGGTACGAAGTAACTCACCGGGGATTGGAGAAAAAAAAAAATAAAATAAAATAACGTTCGGATCGCTCGATATATACGATTTCCCATTATCTCTGAACGTTTCCCATTACATATCAAATTACAGAGGAACAAGGAGTTTGATCCTGGAATTTTATATCCCACTAAAACCCTAGAAACTACGGTGGCCCTTCTTCCTCAACTACTTCTTCTTCTTCTTCGTCGTCTTTTACTTGATTTTGGTTTATCTGTACGAGTCTACGATCCTCCGGAAGCGAATTGCAAATTGTTGTAGACTATACCAGCAGGCGGGGATTTGAATTGCTAAACTTCATTTAGTCGACCTTGTGCTCTACGGTGAGGTATTGGTATACATATATAGAGGTATACGAATTACGAGAATGAAAATCAAAAACTAGAAACAACTTCGATTACACCAACTTTCTTCGGCGTGCTCTGCGCCCTCCGCGATCAGATATGTGCGAGGGTCATTACGGATCAGTTGTATTTTTTCTCTTTCGTAATTAATTGAATCGAATCCCATAAACAAAAGATTATTTCTCTCCGGATCCGAGCGGGCGAGAGTGGCGCGCTTTGAAGAATGACAAACCTGCTCGACCGGGCGAGACAGCGAAAAAATATTCGTCGTGCAGATAGCCGAAAGGAAAGAGGAAAACTCGGAGAAAGATAAAAGAGAAATGGGTCACTCCGTTAAACATCTCCGCTTTTTCTCATATTATTATCATCGTCATCCCAGTTGCCAAGAATACGAATAAAGGGTCTGTGACCCTCGTCTGAAACACGTACCTCCCGAGGAAGTATAACGCACGATTTTAAAAACGTCTGCGGCAGCGGTAATAATGTATATCCACCGGCGGAAGTTACGATCATCTGTTTTTCATCCGTTGCATCGCATCCTCGCCGATGCCCCGAGAGTTTTCGAGGGCTTTTCAGCTCCTGCAGGAGTTTCAGGAGCTCGTCTGTATACGGGGTAGTACGTGTGCACTGGAGCTTTATACACGTTTAGCGGCGAAGTTTTGTCAGGTAATCATTAGGGGTTGATATCCGCCGTCAAGCAACTTCCGGAAACAATCATTCAAAGGGCTTTACCCCGGTACCGCTCTGTTGCCGATGTTTGATCAATAACAACGGCGATAATCTCCGACGTTAATCAAAGTTGGTTCGAAATCGATCGGGTGATCTCGACCATCGAGGGGTCGAAATTTGCGGTACCGCCCGGCTACGGAAATTCTTATCAATATAGTTGTAAACCGGTGTCCCCCGTGTTGTTGTGTACCGTACACACCATGGCGCGAAGTGGACCGTGGAACGGTAGTAAGCGTTGATCGCTCTGTATTTCGTCAACATCGGACGAATTTCCGGTCCGATAAATAGAAACTTGGTAACAGGAAACAGCAGGCGATGATGGTCACGCCGACGAATCTCCCCCTCCCCCTTCCCCGCTGTGTCTGATTCGGTGTGGAAAAGATTTTTCCTCAAACACGTTTTACGCCCTCGAAATTCAATCGCTACCAATTTCGTATTTAGTTATAGTCGATTTTCTCAGTCACATCCGGAACAATCGAATTGCCTGGATGTCGTTCAGATCCAGGAAATTGTTCGAAATCTCACGGCGAGATTTCACGAATAACAAGAAAGTAAATATCTCCATACTGTACGTATGTTTTGTCCAGGTATCATTTTTGAATAAAAACGCTTTATTTTTCACTCACCGACGGATTTGCAGACGTCTCCTTGGAGCGACTTTCCTCCGAGCTGTATCACGGCCATGAGAAGGTCACCCAGGAGGAGACAGGCGACGTGGTGCGTCTGGCATCGCCAGTGAAGTACGTGGTGAGCCGTTGGCAGTAGCCACCCGGCTGCTAGGGTGGCTGCCAGGAAGACAACGCTGATTAGAAATCCAATCGGATAAAGGGTGAACCGCATGTCAGCCGCCTGGACTACCTCGGGTCTATAATTAGAAGGTTAAACGCACGTGAAAATTCCATCGCACGGTCGCAGTTCCGATTAACACAGATCAGAGACATTATTGTACATAAATACAAGCATGAGACAACGGAATAAAGATCAGCCTGGATAAAAAATTTCAGATTATATCGATACGGTGGAACATAATAAAATAATTAATTAGTTAGTTGGTTCATTTTTTTTTTTTTTTCAACAAAAATCGTTTCGCTCATACAATCATTAGCGATTTTCGATAACAATTTACTTCCACATGTTGATGATTTTTCGAACCAAGTTTTTTTTTTTGGTTTTCCCTATCATTTTCCTCGCTCGTTGCTCTTAAGCTCCGGCAAAGCGGATTAAGTGTTTTCGTGTGTATCTGCGGTAAAATATCCTACGCGTATATGTATGTAGGTATGTACATAGGAACGAACCAGGTAGTTAAACGGCGTTAAATTCCGACTTGATCGATTATACGGTGCATTAATATGCCGTGTATATTGGAACGCGGGATTGCAGACGATTATCGTGATTTCAAGCTTTGCGTACCTGCCCACCATATTCCGAGCTATATCTACCCGTACCCCGTGTATGCGGAGGACCAAATAGAGCGCAAAATTATCATCCTGATTATAATCGCGTTTAAATTTTCGCGATAACGAAGAGGAATATCAAATATTAGTTTTTCATTTTTCATTTTTTTCAACATCTTCCATTAGCCGTACAAGTTTCGCCTCATTTTTTTTCGTCCCCCTGAACTAATTACAACCGATCGTTACACGTTGAGAGAGACGAATGAATCATCGAAGCGATTAGATATGCACCGAATTTTTTTACGTTCCTATTAAAAATCATGGAGTACGCGTTATTAACCGACGGAAATAAAACGAACAACGGAGCCGGTATAAATCCTTGACGATCTTACAGCGTCGTATAATACGTAACGTGTCGTTATTATAGTATACGGCAAAGAAACGATTCGCATTAATTACGCGAGGAGGAACGGCGTCGTTAATTGGCGTTAAAAGAATTATTGTCATCGTCAATATGTACATGTACGTGTGTACGCGATCCGGAATACGACGTACGAAATCAACGGCGAGGAATTAATGGAGAAAAATGATTACCCGCACCGAACGCGATGACGCAGCTGGACGGATAAGAACCCCGAAAAAAAAATTGATCGACCGATCGTTTCGATAATAACGCGATCGGAATGAACCGATAGGGCGTCGAGGGTGGAATTAGATTGTATCGGAAAAGCACGGAGTAAAGACGACGAAGTGAAAAAATAGAAAGGACATCAGAGATAAGGGGCCTCGTACGAGGACCTGCAACAAATGCATCGTCCGATGATTGATCGGCCGATCGGTCAACGAGTGATATTTTAACGATCTTTTGATTAATCCTTAACAGATTCCGTGTGCGCGGATGTGATATACATCTATGAAGTACCAATTATCGATTTGATCGATGCAAGTCGCGGGATGGAAGGAAAAAATTAATTCACATCTAAAGGGTACAGAAAACGATCGACAATATTTGCAATTGTTATAAATATACATCGTACCGATTTTAAACGTCGAAATTAATTTTTTGCGCTGTAACGGCAAGCCGGGTCAAGTGGGACGGTAGAAAAAGAACAAACGTCAGCGATCCTCGTCTGGACTCGCGGTAGTTGCGGATCAATTGGCCGTTGATTGTGACGGACGAGGATTGCCTCTTATGTACGATAAAAACTATGTGATTATATTCGTTTAAACTGCGAACACCATATTATTTCGATCGGTGTGTTTATTACGAGTTTGATATTCAATTCTCTTCCCCATCTGAAAGTTTTCTTTTAATTTTGTTGATTTTTTTTCTTCCTCACTTCGAACGATCGCGTCGTCGCGAGGAACGGTGATAAAAATTACCTTTCAGAGAGATCGTCGTACGGTGGAGAAAGCTCTGCGGTTGTAATAAAGATTGAAGATTAAAGCTTATCTCCTTTCTTATTAGATTACAGACGTCGACGAGAGCATAAATGACGCAATGAAAAATACGCCCGAGTATTGTACCCCGCGCATTCAACACGTAAACGTTTATTTATTCATTCGTTTCATATTATACATGTGTATCGTCGTCGTGGTCGTCGAGTTTTTCGCGTGCAACCCACTCGGAAGGAACACGCCTACTTATAGGTCATGAAACTAGGTAAGACGTACGATGACTTTGAGTCATCGCTCGATGTTTCACCTGCTGCTGGTCCCGCTGTCGACGAAGCTTGTAAGTTTTGACAGGTGAAAGCGAACGTATACCGGTGCGGCGAGCGTGAATTTTCCGCGCATAAAATTACAATAATGCAATCGAGGTGCGCTTTGGAACGCGATGACCGCTACGTATACACACCTTCGTAATTCGAACGCACGTAACACGGCGTAACGATTTCATCGAGAAGTTATGATTCCATTTGCGGTACGAAAGGTGTTTGGTTTCACATTTCTGCAGATGAAATCGTACGGGCGCGCTAATCATTTTTTCAACGTAGAATTCGAGACGATCTGATTACATTTGGCGAAACCAAATCGTACAGTTGTGCGAGTTTTGCCGGAACTGTCTATAGAAATCTGGGTAAAAGTAAAACGAATTAATTCCCAGAACGTTCGAATTTGGCAATCGTTTACCGTCAAATTCACTCCGCTTTCTAAAAGAAAGGACGTGCGAGTAATTGCAACCGGAACACAGATGGAATGCGGAAATGTACCAGAGCGGAATTCGAACGACTTGATCGATCTTATTCCAAGTCCAAAAAAAATAACGATCGATCTCCTATCGTTGAATGGCGAAGACTCACCTCTGAGGTGCGTGTTCGACGCAGGTGAGGACCTTGACCGATTTCCTGTCTCTGGTCCTTTCGATGCAAAATTGTCTCGGAGGTAGGACGAAATCTTCGAACTGCATGGATCCGTTGGCGAGTATCTTGCCGTCACTCACACTCCCGACAATGGTGTGATTTCCGGAGGAGTTGCATACGGGAAATCCGTAGGTGAGTTCAACGTCGGCGATGTTGTCTATCAGCGGCGGTGAGTCGTTCGGCTCCTTTTGGTACTCGCATTTTTTGGCCTTCTGATCGAAAACCGCGTCCGCGCCGCAGCACTGTTGGACAACGGGTTTCATGGTGGCTTTGGCCGTTATAGCGGCCCTCGGCAGGCAGACCAACAGTCCTTCTTCGTCGGCGCAAAATTTACCGGGATTGTACTGCTGGCCGATACCGCTGTTGAGTACCACCTGACCGCTGTCAAATAATATGAAGGGGTTCCACTCGTCCTGCGCTATGTAGGTCAACACGCCGTCGCGACACGTCGGTTTTGTATTTTCGCGTATCGCCCAGGTGTCCGGAATGCCGACCGGACTGGATGCACCCGGTGAATAAATTATCGGCTGCCAAGG
Organism: Athalia rosae; assembly: GCF_917208135.1. Lineage (NCBI taxonomy): Eukaryota > Metazoa > Arthropoda > Insecta > Hymenoptera > Athaliidae > Athalia > Athalia rosae. The sequence goes on along the minus strand of NC_064028.1, from coordinate 18,207,380 downwards.
TTTTCCGGAGGGCAGACAACGTCCCGGCTCTTCTGCGCCGGAAGGCCTCGCCAACGTCGATCCCGTCTCGCAACACTTCAACACCAAAACGTCCTTAGTTTGCACCGCCGGTTCCGAAAGCGCGATCGTCGACGAAGCGAGGAGTAGAATCACGCAGATTTTCAGCTCCATGATTACTATTTTCATAGGGAATCGTCGACGATTGTTAGCGTCGTAGCGCGCGGAGGCCGCGAGCGCGAAGAATGCGGTGAACCGATATTTATCGTCGCGAAAATCTTCGATCGTCGAAGAATAAAATTTTCTTTTCGTCAAACTTCACTTCCGAGGTATGGGAAAAAACCGAAATTCTCGGTCCTAAATGATTTCTTTGGATTTCAAAACCCCATTGCCTCGTGTTCCCGTGATATCCACTGTCAAGTAATCGGTGTCCACTCGTATCATACGGCGGAGAGAAAATCGACGCGTCACCACCGCTAAGAAGTTTCGGAGTCACTAAACCGAAGAACCGAAACACACGCGGCATCGAACACCCGGCCGTGCATCCAGCGTGGTTTTCGTTTGCGCGCGCACACATTTTTACCCCCACCAAATGGGGCCGGACTAAAGGTACATACGCAGGTATGTGTAACGAGAGAGGAAGAGGAGAAGATAGAGGTAGAGGGAGAGAGAGAAATCGAAAGGAACGGTAAACTACGCGAGACTGAAATCGAATCAGGAATTACAACGCCGATGAACTTGCTAATTTTTTTTCAACGATTTCGCGACCGTCTCTCAACGTTTGACTCACAAGTGAGTCATATATTTTTTATAACGACACTCGCGGCGTCTTTGAAGTGAAAACTTTTGAAAAAAAAACAAAACAAAATAAAAATTCCCTATCTTCTTTTATATTTTGCAGAAGAATCCGCGACGAACGTAGGATACGATATACGTGGATGTTGTATACCGAGCGTATGTTAATTTGACGTGGATATAGCAGGTGATATTTTCGGCAGGGAGGGGATGAAATTCGATGGAGTTTATTGCCGGTACTTTTGGCACACCCTAATATAACAACGCATCACAGATTAATAGAGTTTTAGCGTCCTCAAACGTGATTATATACGATATGGTGGTTATGAATGATTGGCCTAAATTCCGTTTCGTTTGACGTTTTATTTGAGGACGACTGCTTAAACTTATTAAATATATTCAAGGACGCGTATATATGCGCGCCTCTTTTCACTCACGTTACAATGACTTTTATTCGATTCAAATTCAATAACTATGTATATACATATACACGATTTTATACGCAAGTTGTATAAAAATAAATTGACGAAGTAATTTATAAAAATCTTCTGAAAATTAAATATTACAGAAACGATTCGCGGTCGTTATCGCGAAGGAATAGAAAAAAAAGTTTTCAAAAAAAATCCTTCTACTTAAAAAAAAAACCCAAAAAAACTCAACTTGTTAGTCACAATTATCCCCACATCGTATCTATACTACGAAGTGAGTTTGAACTAACAATAAGTAATCGAGCCCTCGAGGCATTTGTATACCGTGAACGTAATCTCGCTTCTGTTCCTCGTCAATTTCATTATTCATTCGCTCAAAAGCTTAAAAAGTATCCCGAGTTGTGAGATAAAAACCGATTGTATAAAACGGTCCCGCAGTTCGCGGGTTTAAATTGGAACCACATGCGCGCGCGGTAATTTGAGGTTAGCGATTTTTCATCCTCATATTCTTTATTTCTAAACATTTTTTCCTCGACGCGCGCCGGTATGTAGCAGCGCAAATTTTTTTCTCTTTCGCCATCAGCCGAAAGAAAAGAAAGAACAAATATACGGATGAGTATGCAACTGGAACGGAAATTCTTAAAACTCGAGCTGCACTGTACGGCGCCTGCAGAGGCGCCATATTGCAGCGACGCAAGGACGCTTCTTTTTGTTCAATTTAATTTTTTTCGCACATCGAATACCGAACGTTCCGCAGATGTGGATATATAATTGCTGTAAGCTCGTGCTGAAATCTGAATGCGACAAATAATAAGCAAAAGTAAAAATAACGATTATAATAACGACTGCAGTGCGTGTGTGTGAAATTTAAGTTTTGGCAAACTAAACGATCCCCGTTTCTGTCCCCAATTGGTTTCATTATTTATCGAAGAAATCGGTGACGCTTATCACCTTGAACTAGTCTGAGAAAGATTTGAATACTTATTATGTATTTTGACGAGCTATGTACCGACTTTGCCTCGACTTAAATATAGACCTAGAAATTGTGAACACACATGTGTAAACAGAAACGGTACTACGGTAAGATTACATAATGTGAAGTTCTCTTACCAAATACTAAATATAAACACACATATATACCTATATATCGAATATATATGATCAAGCTATCCATATATTTACCTGTTGTCGTAAAAAAAGGAAAATGAACAAAAAAATTATCTCCGAATTCTCATGATTTTACACGTCGTTTTATGGAGGGTAGAAGAAATTTTTTTTTTTTTTTCGTCCCTCTTCTCCATCCCCTCACAACACCTGGTCCTTGAACATATATACATACGTGTATATCTGTGCACACATAACGTTGGCGTTTACGCCGCAGTCATCGTCTGTTTGAACAAGAATATACAAACACGTTTAGTATACTGCATGGGATTGCACACAACGGTGTGCACGCGTTGGTACGGAGGACATCGGTATATTATATTATTCTTCGCGGTGTACAAACCCGCGCGCAGCGTTAGGGTGTTTTGGTTGATTTGGTGCGGAGGTCCTTGTCCTACGGGGTAACCGCGACGGGCGGCGAAGCGGGGATTCGAGTTGTCTGCGTTCAGAGCCGGTGTACAGGAGTTTAGCGAGTCGGTCGGTTGCAACGGCGACGGCGACGGCGGCGGCGGCGGCGGGGGCGATTGCGCCATCGGGCAAGGGGTAGATAAAATCTGAATCATACCACGGAACGGCCGCCGCTTAGGAACACGCACGTGAAAACGCATTAACACCCCAGGCCCCCACCACTGCCACCGCACGCGTGTGCGACGACCAAAGCGCGTTTGCACACGCGTTCTATTTACATAGCTTCGATTACAATTGACCGTTTCATATCCCACGACGACCGTGGACACCGTTCGTCTCTTCGAACGGAGTATATATAACGGTGCGATACTTACATCTCACCGAGAGGCGTGGACACTTTTTTTTTTCGAATTTATCAATGAAAACTTTACGGCGAATTTCACGCAGTTTGTGGGATCGCTCGGGTCTGAATGTTTCTTTCTTTCCAAGGTGGAGAGAATCAAGTCTTTCTAGCATTCGGACCAAGGTCATAGGTCATGGAATGCAATTCTGATGCGAACGTAATTGCGGGTAAGCGTATTACAATACGATATCTCAAATCTCTCTCGCGTTTCCTCTGCGTACACTGGAGCGTAGGGCCAGATCGGGACATTCGAACGTAGCGTACAATGGACCGAGATGGGGAAACCACTCCGTGCGCTCCAAATCGTTAGACATTACGTGCTAAATTGCTGCTGCAAGCGTACAATACGCACTCCTCGGTTACGTACGGGTATGTCCCTAAAAAAGTGGGGAGTTTTAAAAATCGAAGAAAACGGGAGATAATTATCAGCAAACAATCCACGGTGTCTCTATCGGTATTCGTCGATCGTCGTGAAAAATTTACGTTCGTTCGAAAATTTCACTCACAAGTACATTATCGCGTTCTACCCCGCGTTATGTCTGCGTTAGAGACTGTTGAACAATTACAAGAGGTAGAGGCTACAAATCTAACGGGATACGAGCGGAGATTAGGCGCCTCCCCGCAGCGCAGGTAACCGCCGAGTAATTGGTAACTAACTGGATGAAAACAGCCGAGTGTGAGATAGCTGATATTCGGATATATGTATATCGCTGTAAGGATATCGCGAACGTGTATCCGACATGGAGAAGTAAATCAGAGATGAACAAAGTTAATAGGATATAATTCGCAATTACGTACCTATATATTCCACGAGCTGCCACTCCGACGTTGTACAGTAATACGGGATTGCGCAATTCGATTCAGATGTCAATTCGACACGAGATCGAATACTCGAAACGATTCGCTTTGTCGCGTGTCATGTAGGTACGCGCATACATCAGACGATTGTACATCATCCGCGATGTACACGCGTACACGTGTACACGATACACATAGTTCGGCGGAGATCGATTTTCACTCATTTTTTATTCTATAGATGAAAAGATTTCGCGTCGCGCATATCAATGAGCGAATTCAGTCACACTTTTTTTTCCACACACGTACCTTGTACACGGTATAGGTGCGATTGTGCGACGGAATCATTCGAAAACTACGATGTAATAACGACATTCGATCGACCTCGCGATGCTATAAAGTTTCTGCTCTTCTATCTTGTTTTATTCTTATCCTACGAGTTTGCTCGAAACGTTGTAGCTATACTTTTCCTCAGAAAAGTCTCGATGATTTCTTTTTTTTTTATAACTTTCGTTCCATCGAATCTAGCCTAGAATTCTAACGGTACCCGGAATCGATGAGATAGAAAAAATAATTTTCAATTTTTTTACAATAACATCACGTAGGTAGGTAGGTATAAGGTACCTACGCTTTCAAGTGGCGCAGATTCCAGCGATTCTAAGAATGAATGAAAATCTCGAGCTCACACTTTCGATGTCTATGAATACTCGGAATATAAGGCGTATGTACTATACGCTGAACATCGTCCCGTTTTTTTTTTTCAAGAGAAATTATATTTTTAGACATCACATATCGCAGCTGACGATCAGTCGTTGGAAAATTGTTTTATATACTTATATTATACGTCGGATTTTAGCGGGACGTTTTTGTAAACCGTTATATACCTGTGTATCGTTGGCGGAGAATTGATAAAAAAAAAAAAAAAAAAATACAAAAACTGGATCAGAAAAAAATAGAGTCGACGAGGAGTCAAAAAATTTGTCAAGATTTTCGATTACTGTGTGTACAGCGGTCTAAAAAATTTTCGAACGAATAGGAAGGATATAGCACGCTTATCTTTACATAGCATAGTTTTAACCCTGAAACAGTTATCTCGTGTTTTTGGGGTGAATTTCTCCGTTCGCCTGCTCCCCGGTAACCCTTATCTCTGTAGGTAAATTGTCGAGATTATAGTACCGAGAAGTCAGTTACTAATAACAATGTTCCCGTCAACTAATTTAAACCAGAGAGTCCAGCGAGCAAACTCCCCGAAATGAAATTTCGGTGGTGCGGAGCGACCGTAAGACGCCGGACTTTACAGAGCCGCGACCCTTTTATTTGAAACGCGTTATACGCACGCAACGGATGTGCCGCGCCGGGTTTGTTGTATTAGCATAGGATCTTTATAGACTACGGTGTGGCGTACGAGGTTGGTCGTATCATGCAGAACCCATTTCAGATCGTTTTCGATTGTGTGAACCCTGAACCGTCGAACCGTAGACCGAAAGGCCTCGAGAACCTTGGAACGTGACAACGCATATGTCTACACTACAAAACTGTGACAAAGAATCCCCATCGAGTTCCCCCATGATATATTATATACGTATGTATATATTAGGTATAGCTTCGCCCCGTGCACCGTGAACCTACTTTCGGTAAAACGTGTTAATTTCCTCGGGGCTTAAATGCGGGTTCATAAGCGGATTATATTCGCACGACGTACGCTACTGCTGGGGTCGTTTAAAAGATTAACTTAAGATTGCGGGGGACAGATAATGGGGACTCTACACCGAAAACTGACTCGAATAAGGTCGTCGGTGCAGGCGTCGTTTAAAAGAGGAAATCGAAAAATTTTTATCTCTAAAAAAATGATGGAACGCCCGCAAAAATATACATCATCGATTATTAGATTTTAGTCCCAACTTTTTTCATTTTCTTTCACGTTTTATTCAAAAAAAAATATGGCATTTCGCGAATGGTTTTTTTTTTTTTTTGTTTCGAAAGTAGCAAAAAACTAGTGACTTTCATATCCTCGGTCCAGATCCACCGCTCCGTTGAGAGGACGTTTTTAAACCGCTTCAGATTTTTTTGGTTAACGACGAACTGGAATACAATCGTCAGTTTTTACCAAAGGAACATTCGAAAGGCTTATCGTGAGTATTCCCATGAATGTAATCGTTTGATAGGAGAGTAGTTTAAAGTGATTCGTAAGTGCCGATGTACGAGGGGTTGATTGAGATTACGAGATTCGAGTTTCTTTCGTTAAACTTTTCAGAATTCTGTTGGTTAACGCGCGGACGAGTCGTACGTTCGAAATAAGTCCGAGGCAATTCTTTGTGGCCTACTTAGAAATCTGGCTCAAGTATTTTATGGGAAGTCCAAAGTACCACTAGACCGAGCACATAAGAAGCCGCCGTTGCCGCGGAGGTGGTGTAAAATCCGCGGCGATAAATTCCGGAATAGAAAGAGAACCGAGGGACAGAAGTTTTACGTTACACGACCTAAGAGTAGGTACTTCGAAACGCGGATGCTTCCGCATTGGGCTTCCTCCGCGCCTGGAATGAAAGATTTGAAAAGTATCGTGTGAACACGTCTTGGTAAATCGTCGAATGCTTTTTAAAATAAATTAAAAGACAAAGGCTTTTAAAAAACCGCCCGCGGCTCTTGAGCGTCAAAAACGTTTATACGACGAACTTCGACCCTCCAAGGCGCCGCGGCGTGGAGTTTGGAAAAAAAAAAAGTTAATTGAGTAGGTGAAACGTTTGTACAGGCTGGTAAATTGTTCGCTCGATACGTTTGAGATCTCCTCCGTTTACCGTCACTGAATATTTGATGCTTCGATTTCGCCCCCCGTTGTACGTGAGTTTCGCGAAATCTCTTCCCGGATAAATAATTAATCGGCGATTCATCCTGTCGACGACAAATCTTCGGAGGTTTATATTTTATTTAAATTTACAACATCGTTATTGCCGACAAAGACCTTCGATCATATATCGTGAAAAAAATGAAGAATTTCTTGATTCGTCACCATCGCAATTTTCATGTCAACTACAACAACAGACGAATCCCTCGTTCTTTTTCAAATGATAAAAGAATTAATCAGACTTCGCCAAAATCTGGTCGCTCCGAATTGGGTAATTTCGTTAGAATGCACGTTCTGCATTTATACTTTGTTTCTTTTCCCTTCCGCTGGATGGAACGCGGAAAGTGAGCCGTAAAAATCGGCGATAAGGCGCGGGACCCGTAAAGTTGAAATCGCGCAACATTAAGCACGATATCGCATTAACGTTATTGTCGTAGTATACGCTCCGGTCGAATTCTATCGCGATGTATTTTCTTTTTTTTTCGTCCTACGTATAATACGTCGTACATCACGTACTACCCATTGCCGTATGTCGTAAAAACATAATCTGCAAATCGTTGCTAAACCGATGCGGAATTCGATAAAACAAATATGCAGGCGATACGAAAATGAAGAGGATCGGATAGACGCGAAATTCCTGAACGTTCGAGGAACGTCGAGAATTCTGGCTGACGAAGTTTTTTTTTTTTTTTTTTTTCTTTTTTATCTCTTTGACGCGTCGTCCGCATCACGCCCGGATACAAGAAAGGCACTTCTCCCCATTATCCCTGTTAAATTTGAGCAAACGCCGTGCGAACGAACGGGGAGGGGGAGGGTTAAGATTTTCCTATCGACTCGTCGAGGTAAATTTGCGCGCGGGCGTACAGTTGTTGAAAAACAAAAGAAGATTGATGCGTTTGATGCGTGCGTTCGCGAAAGCTCGGATCGCAAGTCCCTCTCCCGAACTACTTTTACGTTCGTGTGTCCGTTCGCCTCGCGGATGATGAATTGCATTTTGACACCCTTAGCGGCGTATTCGCCCCGTGCGCACGGTATAACTTCGTAGTAGTCCTGCACACGTCAACGAGTTTTACGGACTGCTCCGTGTACGGTATTGCGGGGAGGGAGGGGAAGAAAAAAAAAAAGTCTTCCCGAGAAACTTGCCCCGTCATTTCGCCAACGGATCCCCCCCCAACACCGCCTGTCAAATCGCATCAGGAAGAAAGTCTCCGCACTCCCAACTCTACCTATACGTTTACCTCCATATTGATTTCCGTATCAAATTCTTGAGCCGTCCCGGTGATATTCCGACGAAATATTATCCGCACGCAATTTCACCGGTGTGATCGTTTCATCTTTTATTTTATTTCGTTTTATTTTATTTGATTTTTTTCATCTTCGTGTACAAGTATAATAAAATTAAGGAACAGAAGAAGGAAATTTAAAAAACTCGCCTGACAAAAATTCCTTATAAAATTCCTCCTCTTCGGGCACACAACAATAAGCGAAGGAGAATTCATTCGTTTCGCTTCCTGATATATAATAATCCAATATCGTGTGTATTCCTTTCTTTTTTTTTTTTTTTTTTTTTTAAATCGATTTTAAAAAAGAGCTGTTCAACCGGAACCTCGCAACGCGAGGAATAAATCACCAGTGTTTGTGAAAAATGATCAATAGCGACCGTTTCGCGATTCATTTTGACATGCGGGGTTCGATGCAAAAGTTATCTCTACCCGCAATTTTCTTCGGTATTCGACGGACCGGTCGAAGCATATCCAGGAAATTTCTCAAAATATGCAAACGGAAACTTGTCACATAACTGTAAATAAATTAGGCTCGAGTAACAACATTTTTAAATAGCGTCTGAATCGATCCAGAGCTGTTACTTGCGTTGTAAATACGTATAATATAAATGAAAGCACATCCCACACGCTCGGCTGCACTCGAGCATAGTTTTGGCGCGGTGGAAAATTTCTAGAAGGTTTTTGGAACGGCGGGAGACAATTTCCGGATTCCGTGATTGAGCAATCTCCATACTGCAGTATTACGTAAGCTGGTACATACCTACCGTGGGGCATAATATTTGGCAAACTTCGCGATGGTGCGTAGATACCATAATGTATACGTGCGTATACGTATATCCTACGAAAATGGAAACCGGAGAGTCCCCCCTTCACGGTGTTCGGAGTCAAAACAGGCTCGTAAAAGTCCGTAACGTATGTTACCATTCCCCTCTCCAAGTCACTTTCCGAAGATCGCTCTTCGGATTGAAGAATTTCCAAGATTTTTCCGATACACACCGGAGCAGCCCGTGGACGAAAATCGAGTCAGCTCGAACATTTTTCACATGGAAGAGCACGTGCGTCGCCTCGATCTCTTCGGCGTGTACAACGCGTGAAAAAAAATAAAAAAAAAAAAACAATAATTTCAAAAACAGCCGCGCCTGGATTCTTCTTCATTTTTTCTAACTAGAAATAAATCAGGTATAGGTTGCAGCGAGACGGGTATAACGTAAAAAATATTCGCAACGATTGCAGCTAACGCGATGTGTTTCGTAAAAAATTAACGACGATATATAGAAATGCAACCCGAAGAGAAAAAAATAAATAATAATACGCCTGACGAACGACGATTTTGTATGGAACGTTTCCCTCTCTCTCGCTCCATCATTGTTTGAAAAAAATTCTTTTTCCGCAGAGGTTGTTATAACAGAGAAATAATGCGCAAGGTCGTATGCATGCAACGTAATTTCGACATATTCGATCGTATCCGATTGAATTTGTATACAAGTACGGCGCGATGCTATTGGGGAATTGAAAGAAAATATGTATCAATAATAATCACGATAATACTAATGATAATCCCGGGGCTTAACGCTCTATACGTGCTTTTCATCTGCAGTCGTAATAACGGACGTCTACGTGACCTACCCTAAAACGATAAACAAGGTCTTTTTTTTTATATACTTCCAACCTCTTTTCTTTCCCTTTTTCTTCCCTCGGGGGGCCCCTCCGAATCCCACCCCTATTTTACTTTATGTCATCGTCGCTCGTACTGCAGCAGCATCCCTTGTTACATAGCGCGCCTGGGCTGCACCGGAGGCAAAGGAAAAAAAGTATACGGGTATATGTGTGTATATACCGCGTGTGTATATGTATACATACATAAGTATATGGTACATACATCCACATATGGTTTATCGAATTTACAGGATACGCTAGTGCAGTTTAGCGAGAGGTGCAGCTGTTCTCTCTCGAACGAATTCGAAGTACGAGTCACACAGAGGAGCGAACAAACGACGAGTCGCGCTGCTGCAGTCAACGAGTGATCGATGCGCTTGTTGCTGCAATTCATGTGAACCACGACGCGAACACGGCCAATCGAACGCCGTTATGGCGCGTCGCATGTCACCGCTGCAATTTAGTCACGAAAAACAACTCATTGTCAGCACACCGCGTACAGAGAATTTTCTGTTTTTCTATACCAACAGTTTCGCGATGTTGTTGCGTCCCGCACGGACGACGTGAAATCAGATCCGATCTTTTTGGATTCCTCGGAACGCCCGGTATACTTTTCGAATTTACTCCCAGTCAAGAATTACGGTATTGTCGAACGGAAATCGATCTCGATTTTTTTAACACGCGTGGAATTAGGCTATTCCCGTCCGTCGTCGTACGCGTTGATTCACGAAGAATCGCGCCTCTGCGATGGACTGATAGGAGCGAGAAAAGCAATAAAGAAATCTCGAAGGTTTTGACACGTAGATTTCGGAAGGTTCTCGACACGCGGAAGTATTTATAAATACCGGGTCGACGTGGCGTCGGTATCGGAGACGAGTTACATGCACACCGTATAATCGGTGAAATGACGCGTGTAAAATCGCGAATGAACCGGAAATTCTGTTTGGGGGGATAGAAATTTGCGGAAATGATATGTTACACCTATGTACGCTAGTGTACGTGTGTTCGCCGACACCGGGTAACGCGCTAGGGGTGAGAAAAAAACGGTAATCCCGAATCTCACCCCCGAGATCGCTAGGCGCGGAATAATCGCGAGCCTCGCGCGGTCGATCTTTGAATACGAAAAGCTGAACGAAAAGACGGTGAATGAGAGAGATCCACCTTGTTAAATCAGATCTCGTTATAGTATAACCTGATTGTAATATTAAGTTTCATGCAAATTTTTCCTCTCATAACGTTTGCAGCCAATCATGAGCGTCAGCCGTATCATTAACAGAGTTAAGCCCCGCGGCGCACACGGGGAACGTAATATCGAAGGGTGATATTCTAAGCTGCGCAATATTTCTAGCGAAGGCTAGGATCTGCGTACGCGTTGTTCGCGCGTAATGTATATGTATGTATAGGTAGAGACCACACGCACACATTCCACGGGTAGTTTAGTCCACGTGGTATAGACTCGGTGGAATATTCGCGTCGAGTTTTGGAGTCTGAGGGGTGCGGATTGCGAAGGGTCTCGAATACCCCGGGGACAGTTTGACCCTCCGCTTGGCTGCGGATCCGCTGGTCCGGCGAAATTCCGATCCCTCGGAACCGTGGGGCGGTAAGTCCGACTCGTGACTTCGACGTCGCTTAATTTTCGACTGGTATACACGCGTACGTACGTCTACCCAAGGCGTGTTATTTTCCGGCTTTATTTTCTTTCCTCCGCTTTGCGTGCCGGCTCGCGGATTTCGTCGGAGTAGGTAGAGGTAATTAAAATGAGGGATAATTGAACCGAGTAAACAGCGAGTTACGATACAAGTGCGCACCCGGAAATCGTACGTACGTACGAATGAAAATTGAGGATTCGCCTCCGGGCGCAGGAGAGCAACGCGTTTGGGGTGGACTACCGCCCTTGAGGTTCTTACCGGTCCACCGGCGGGCTTTATAGACTGGGGTGCGAAAACAGCAGGGATGTTTGGGGTTTGATTGCAGTTTTTAGTGACCAGAAAAAAATACGGGTCGATCGACGAAACGAGCTAGCTACCGAACCAAGATGACTAATCGAGGGGTACCGTTAGTCCGTAGTAACTTGGGATACGATCGAAATTGACACCGGGAAACCCCCGTGATTTCTTCATATTTCCCCTCCGCGTATCTTTTCCTCATATTTTCTTTATCTAGGTTTTTTTTTTGTCTTTCTTTCGAATATCTGATTTTGTAGTTCCTGATGTACGGACATCGTATTCATTGCGCGCAACAATCGAGGGATCACTAGAACTTTTTTCGTGAAAAACACCAATTTTTTTTTTTTTTGGAATTCGAGAAGGCAACACGAGATTTTGAATAAATATGAGATCCCTGTAAAAGTGCCACCAACTTGCGAAATTACAGTCAACGGTTCAAACACGAATTATTCGTCAACGAAAAATCGTACAATGATAAAAAAAAAAACTTTTCAAAGGGGAAGTTTCAAGCTACAACCCCCACATGACGACATCCTTGTGCAATTTTTTCCAAACACGGTGACGATGGTCGAAAAAAAAAGTAAAACGATGAATTTCTACATTCATGGATTCAAAGCTGTAAAATTTTAGTAAAAACTGTGCAAAAACCAAATTCAGGATAGCAGTTTTGAAGACAAAGCTTCAAGCTTCAAAATTCTATTTTTTTAATCTGAATCTGTTCATTTCCAATGAAGTTACACTCATTTGAAAATGGCTCTTTTTTAGGACAAAATTCTAGTGATCCCTCGATCGTTGTGCGCAGCAGTGTATACCGTCGAGGTATCGGGGGATGATGCTGTCGTAGTCGTATTCCGCATCACCACGCAACGGCCAGTTTCGGGCGCCAGAAAATAGATAAGAAAAGCAAATCGGGACCTTGTCCCGAGATAATGGAAACGTTACAGAAACGCGGCGATCGAAGCGATTCAAGGTATATGACAATAAACAACTAGTTTCGAGTGTAATGTCAACGAATTTATCAAAGCCAGACGCCGTAGCAGTCGGCCGATTAGAAATTCGAGTTTTCTTCTTCGACGTAATTCCAAAGGGATGAATGACCTCTGATATTCGAACACCGTAACAACGACTCTACGAATATCCATCCCTCACCGTATTCCCGTATGAGTAATCGTAAAAAGGTTAAAAATTTTGTTAAACAAACTAAAAATCACGCGCGTTGATTCGAATCCCCGTCACCTAAATACTGGTCGAACTAATTCTGTATACGAGCGAGAAGAAAAAAAAGTTCACTCATAGTGCGATATGACGAAGGAACGCTCGAAAGCTCGTAAAATATGTTTACATATGTGCCAAAGGCTCTTTCACGATTTCTATCGAGATTTGAATGCGGTGTACGTCTCGCTCGACGGAATGCTACAAAATTGATTGTAAAAGTGAAATCGTTTTACGATGCCGGTTATATGGCTATTTTTTTTTCTTTTCTCCTCATTTTTCTCAACACACATCGCTAATTCACCGAGTAAAAATATTCAGTCTTTCCGAATCTCCTCGGTTCGAATACGAGTCCGTCTCGTTATTTGCAAAAAAAAATCAAGGAAAGGGGAGAGGAAAAGTACGTCAGTCTGCGAAAACCGATGTACATGCATTATTAATCCGCGTATCACTGGGGATTTACGGGACAGATCAAGGATCAAGGGAAGGAAACAGAGGGACGGGTAAACGACGCGAGCTTATCCACCTATAGTAGCTAGTTTTTGTTTCCGTTTCACTTTGCTTCGAGCACCGGAAAAGCTCCTCCCTCCGAAACTGTCTTTATTTTATTTGCTCCTCATAGTTTGGAAAGCTCGCTCGATGCCTCGTACCTTACGCTTACGACCTCTTCGCGGCATATTAAACGCTTGAGGGCCCGTACAAGTGGTGCGTGTGGCCGCGGAGAACCGACCAAAAAAAAAAATTTCAAAAACAAAAAACAATTTACGAACTCAAATCTTAACGACTGCCGGTGGAAAATGGCCGTTCTTTCGCTCACGTGTTGCGGGTCATTCGAGATCCGTGAACGAAACCCATTCGTTGATTGACCTGCGGCGTTTTTGGTATTCGTAAAACAGAAATCTCTTTGAAAATTTAACGTTTATCATTCGCGAAAGCGGATAATAATTAATTGCGTGTAGTCGTTGAAGCTCCGTTTGGAAGATGAAAAGTACGAAGTGGATTTTAAATACGGATCACTCGACGTCCGATGAAACTGCAGATGGTTTCTTATTGAGAATGGATATTTTTTATTCGTAGAGTCGTACATTTCAGGAATACACCGTGAACGGTACGTGAATAACATCAGGAACGTTCTTCTTATATTCTATCCCTTTTTTTTTTCCATCTCTCGGAGGAAAGAAAGAAAATGAAAAAATATATCTCATATATATACATCGGTGGACGTAAAATCAGAATCAGAATCAGAATCAGAATCAGAACTTTTGAAAGAACTTCCGTTTGCATTCAATTCGATTTAAGGCTGCAGGGATAACAATGCATGAATTATACGAAAGGACTCGCTGCTGGACCCTTCAATGATGGCACGTGACCTTCATACGGACCGTACACACGAGTAATGAAAAAAAGGTGACAATGATTTCCCAACCCGCTGCGCTGTTCCCGAAATAGAAAAAGGAAGATGGACAATTGAATTGATATTTCGTATGAAAAATGAATATCGGAATACCGGGATGAGGTCGTAAATTTCATCAAACACGCCTTTATTATATTCGTCGTTATGGTTGTTGTAATTGTAGTTTTTTTTTTTTTTTGACGTCGTGCAGGAATTACACGGTGAGGGTTTGTACGCTCGCTGTACTGAAAATAAGACTAGACGACGTCGCGGCGCCCCTGCGTCGCCCTGTTTGTTTTTACATGTGCTCTACGGTGCGAGCGAATACCTCAAAGAATTTATACAACACAAATATAACCCTATATATGCCACGATCTACACCTACATATATTATACGAAAAAGTACGTATTTGAGTCACGAACACGCGTGCACGAAATATTCAAGTACTAGAGAAAATCAGCTAAGGGACTAGAGTTGACCGAATTTGAAAAAAGTAGCATTCTCAATCGCCATTCGATCAGTTATTGAGTGCAGATAATTAAAATGTTAATAATTTCAATAACAATTACGACGTAATATTAATGAAATATGGGAGGGTGGTGCGCGATATAAAAGCGATGAGAATTTTTGCAATTATAAAGTAAGTATCAGTTTCACGGATAATATATAAACTCTATAGCTAAGAACTTTCTATGCTAATAAATATATTGACTATAATAAAGTGCATAATTAATTGACTAATTAAAGTCAAATTAAACGATCGCATATTATGATGTACCCGTAAGTGATATTGAGGGTAATAATATTTTATATATATATATACATATAAAAGTTATAGAAAAGCTGGGCGAGAGGAACCCGAAGTTTATATCGTCTCTATATTATCGATGTACGTTATTACAATTTTCGCGTATGAAATTCATCGGCGTTGAAACCGTCTGCGTTATTTTAATCAAGGAATATCAATATGTCGCGTGGGAACGCAAAGTTACGGAATGCGATTTTCAATTGAAACGCGTTCGGTTTTTCTAACGATCACCGCGATCGACGCGTCAGTCACGATGACGGTTGGGACTCGACGCGTCCCTCAAGGATATCAAGTTCTCTTTCATTTAAAAGCAATTTAATTTACCAGCGGCTAAATATATACGCACATACTCTTGTTGTAATAACACGCGTGTCCTAATGATATATAAATGTAAAGAAACTATTGTTACACGTTGCAACGAAATTAATCGAGCGATTGGATAATAACGAATTGCGGAACGGCCCCGTTTCGAATTCTATGCACCGAGCGAGTATAGGTGGATACCGTCCAAGTCGTGTGAAATTTTTTTTCCAACGTTAAAAAAAAGTAGTTTTAAGTTTTTATTTGTTGTTGTTGTTTTTTTATGCAAATACGGACTCGACGAAGTACCGTTCTTGTGTGAAGTATAATATCTTCGCACAATCGCTACGCTGCAAATTGTTTCAATGTTCATCGATCGTCGATGGTCATGTGCGGAATTGCGATTCTTAGGCAAATCGAATTACGATGTGTGACTACACTGACAGGCAGGATGTACGTGATTCAATTTTCTAACTAATATCTCCACCCATCACGTACACGTTTTGCATCGCGATTGTAGAAAGGAAGTTCGATTATGTTACGCCAGTCCTAATTGGTTTGCAAAATTTAAAATTCTTCAATTTTATCCTCCCTAATTCTTTCTATATTATTTGTTTTTTTATCCGATAACGTCGACTCTAATAAACAACCTATCGTTACAGTCTATCAGCCACTCGCAAGTGTAGCGCAATCTGAGCAAGTGCGCTGCACAGATATGAACTCTACCTTGCGATTGCGCAACATTAGATTCCGCCCTCAATCGCTGTGCTTCATCAAAACCTTTTTTTTCTTTTAAAAAAAAATTTTTTTGGGGTCCGAAGTATTCTGAAACTAGAAACTGAATGACATTATAATTCTGTGGTATGTGGGAGTAGATTAATTCTCATGCTGCATTTGGATTCGTTTGGAAAGGATTTAATTTTTGGCTCAAAAATCAGAGGAAATGCGACATGGCAATTTTTCAATTTGAAGACTTCAGGACGATTCAGGGTAGTGAGACACGTGTCGCTGTGCAGCGGTGCAATTTGGACAACTTTGGATTATGATGTGAAAATCGATGTTTCCGTCTTTACTTGCAGTCGATAAAAAAGCGACCTTTTAAAGCTCCTTCCGAGAACGTAACAGCTTATGGTCAGTATTTTCTCTCCTGCGTACGCAAGTCCTTAGTAGAACTTGCAGAGGTCGTTTTCGGTACCACGTCAAATGGAACCGCGATAAAAAGCACCGCAAGCTCTGCACTATCGCAAAGTTGCATTTTAGTTCGAATTACAGAACCACCGCTTATGCAAACCCGCTCTGGTCCGTTGCTCGTAAAAATGACAAAGCTGACCAGACGAGCATGAAAATATGCAATTTCCAGGTGTCATTGCCTCGGAGCAATACTGGCCAATAGAAAAAGTGTGAAAAAAAAATTCAATTATATGAGACGGATTAAATTAGTCAAATGAAAAGTACTATATGACTTTTTCCTATTCACTTCAAGAGAAGCCCAATTTCGTCGCACGAAAAACAGAAAGTGCTACCGCCTTTTCGATAAAAATTCAATTACGCATCTAATTGTAAGAGAATATAAAAAGGAGGATTCACCGGTCCTTCAGAATCCTCCTCCCTTCCCTCACGCTTATTTCCAAGAAACGATTTAAATTCATTTTCATGACTTTATTAACATTCATTTTTACGATAATGCCTTTGATAGCGAGATCAATAGCTGGTGATCATCAGGATCGTAAGATGAGAATTTTATTATCCTTGTAGAAGCAAACGACCCTCTCGCAGTCCCTTCGCAGATTATGCGGTTACATCAAATTATTATACGATTCCGTCGTCTCCTTCTGTCTTTGTGACAAATTTCTTTCCTTTGCACTTCCCGTTTTTTCTTTCTCTTCTTTCGAACCCCCATTATTTCTCTTCGTCGATGCGGGCTAAAGTATATAAGGTAAAACTCTCTGAAATCTTCCGCACAGTATTTTATAATATTCAAGAATTGGACATATTTTGACATGACAGCGACTGTCGGACGCGTCCTTCCAGAATATCACGTTGTCTGGATAGAAAAATAATATCTTGGGACGGTGCTTGAATGCGAAAATTGTCTCAACTATTAAATCGAGTCGCCGATTCTCAGGTTATTTAATATAACTTCCTGTACACTTCAACTTATTGCTGTGTACATTTTTATACGATTATCATTATTATTTTACTCGGGCCAAAGGTTTGTGGCGTCTACAAAGAAATAAAAACGTCGTTCAAAAGTCATATTTCCTTATCAACGATTTAGCATCGCGACGTTATTAGTTTATTTTTTCGTTCCACGTAATCTTAGATACATTGATATAATATCCGTAAGACGACCTTTCCCTACGGTCCGGCGGATATCGCCGAGCCAACTGTGTACAGAGTCTCGAAGTAATTGACATCCGGTTTTCATTTAAGCGAGGAAATCTTATATCTCCTCACTCCTGAGCCGTACCTGTACAGTTGCGTGGCACAACGGGTGTACTGCAGTTTTCTCGATCAAATATTTCGGGGGTGTTCGCCGACGAAATTTCAGGTGGGGAAAAAATTCCGTAACAAAGGGGCGGAGTTATTTAGAGCGAGGAAATTTCTTAGGAGAAAATTCAACCTCGCTACTTCAAAAGGGGTTTACAAAATGTACGGTTACGAGGGATAAGAGGAGATAAAATCATTCGCTCGGAACAAATTACACGTGAAATGAAGCTAATTTTAATCGGGATTTTGAGCGTGCGTGGTGTATAATTACATCGTCGGAGAGAGAGAGAGAGAGAGAGAGAGAGAGAGAGAAACGCGCCAAAGAAAAAGAAGGAATTAAAACGAGGCGAAAAAGAGGTGAAAAAAGAAAAAAAAAGAAAAAAAAAAAACGAATAAATAAATTTGAAGAATATAATTGCCCGGTGCGAATTTCAGTCTTTGCTTTTGGGGCAAATAGGTGGGCGATGGCGCGGGGCGTCGCGACGAGACGCGGGATTATAATATTTCGCTTCACTGCACTCAATCTCAATATACCCCAGGGTCGACGATTTGCAACGTGGCTCGCACCACCAAGCGACGATGTCATGTATAAGAATTTTACTTCCCCCCCTCCCCCTCCCTCCGCAGCGCATCGCGCGATCGAACGATCTCGGGAAAATCCCGTAAACTGCGAAAGGGATATAATCGATCCGTCGTCCGCGATTGGAAGTTGATATCGGCGTTGAAAAATTGAGCGCGATTCGATTGCGCGATGATGATTTTTTTTTTTTTTTTTTTCATTTAATTGCTTCGTTGGAACCGAGAGGCGTTTAAATCGGTTTCCGAATCTCGTCTGAAATATCATACAACTTCCGAGGGATCGGAGTTTTCGAAACTTGAGATCTTCTCCGTAGGTGTAGAGGTAGGTGTAATAATATCTAGACAGAAACTGTATCCTAAGCCGCCCTAGACTCGTCTTATCTATCGTAACCCGCTATTCGCTCCATTCTCTCAGAAATCGTATAGAACCACGTGGTTCAACCGACCCTATAACCAAACCCCATCAGCAACCCCATCTCAAACCGATTTCACCAAAGTTACGCGTTTCCATCGAGATAGACTCTACTCCTCTTTAGCTACCACGTTTGACCCACGCTCTATTATCCCAGCCGTGGATTCCGTCGCATCTGTATATGTATACGTACGTATACACCTATAGTATAGATCGTAAACTCTTTTCTTTCTGTTTTTTTTTTTTCTTCCACGCCACGAAGATATCCACTCAGCAATTAAGTTCCTTAAAGGGGGTCGCAATTCAAGCGATATACTGTGCACTTTCTAACGGACAACATTCGCAATAATTTCGTAGGTATATTATATCCGGAATCTTGTTTTGTGGCAAATACGTTCAATCCACGTGGAGTACCTACATCAAAAAAGTTTTTCGTTTTTCAGTTAAAATTTCAAACTTTTTGATGCCCCTTGAAACAATATAATACACATTTTAGTTAGGAATTATTTCAGCGAGAAATTTTTCGTCGATAATTAATCGTTGGTGAGTTAATTTCTCAGTTCTTACCGCTCCAAAAAAGCCCCAAGCCCAGGGAGATGAAGAAATCTCTCGGCGAAAGAATCCGGTGGCAGAAAAAAAAAATAAAAAAAAAAAAAAACTTGAAATCGGTTCAACGGTTGATTTTTATTCGCCGGGAAGAGTCGGTTATTTGATACGTTTTTCCTCAAAGTTGTGATTTTCTCTGAATCATTGGATTCCGTCGGAATCCCCGACCGAAACTAAAAAATTCAATTTTGTTCAATCCTGACGGAATCAATGGAGAAAGAAAAAAAAAGAAAAAAAGGCAAGATCGAGGGCAAGATTCACTATTCGTGGTATATATAAGTCAGATAAAACTCACCGTGTCACAGTGTTATACGTATGTGTACGTCTCTTCGCGGCGATACCGAAAAAAAAAGTTCCGTTTCATTTCTCTTTGATTTCGTCTCCGCGAGAACAGATAAAAAAAAAAAAAAAAAAAAAAAACAAGTAAGAAAAAGAAAGACTAAAAATAAAACTATCAAAAATGATGTCTCTGGCGCGAAGCGAATAGAATTTTTACTTTTTCTCAGCGCGTGTGATATTCGCCGTTCTCCGCTAATGGACTGCACTTAATACGGCCAGTAACATCCTACGCCATAATATCGAAGAAACTCAAACGAAGGTGCATGCGGTTCGAGGAGTACGTCGCTTTGCGAGAGCTGATGACACGGCGGCACACCGTGGAAGCCGGGTGTCCGATATTCAACGCTCGAGAAGTAGGTACTACGCTGCACACGTATAGATGTTATAACGGGAGGTCGAATAGGGCTGCAGGTTCTATCTCCTAGTCGGATAATTACGTTAGATAGTAGGTATATTGACTAACGTTAGAGGAGGTGCGCGCTCTCGATGCATATCAATTACCTTCGCTAATTTACGGTTTGATTTTCGTACCGCGACCAAAGACCCTATTGCTCGACTATAGCCACCGATCACCCCATCAGCTACGCGCGTAATCGTAGCTACCGAAGATTTCACACCCCGTCTCCCGATCTCTCCGTGCAACAGTTTCCGCTAACGGAAAATCACTTTATCGAGACGACGAAAATTTGAGACAATAAAATTTTGTCACGATTCATTGAACTGACTGGGAGTAATATACGGAAAAAAATTTTCGATCGAACACTTGAGAAAGAATTGAGAAAGACATTCGGTTGATCTGCAGAGATGGAAAAAAAAACAAAAACAATATCATTTTTGAAACTACATATTCTGGAACCGCGAAGCCGAGAACGGTTTATCATTTTTTGATTTTCTTATTTTCGAAAGTCGTCTCATTGTCAGCGGTACAAGCTTCGACGAAGGACGTCTACCGTGCAGAGCGAAGTTTCGCGTAGCGCGGGACGTCGCGTTCGTCGTTTTCTGGTTTGCAAAATTAAGTAAGTCGAGGACAATGGGCAAGTTTTTGTTTCGAGGATTAAATCCGGAACAAACGGCGGCTCGGCCATTTCTCATCGACGTGGTAGGGCGGATTATTCCGCTGCAGGCGCGGCCGGCCAGCGTGTCGCGATCCGCCTCGGTCGCCATACCCGACATTCCTCCGTCGCTGCGGCACAAAATCGCACCTATTTCGCCGCACGCGATTCGCGAATCGCCCCACTTCGCTCTGTGCGCGCCCCGTGGCCGCTTCTGTGTGTGTTCCCTATCGGAAAACAACGGGGCGAAATACCACGCGGCGGTCGCCGAGCACACCGTGTATACACGTATAGATGTATATATATATATATATATATATATATATATATACACATCGGTATATATGTACCTCGTATATACCTACCAACGCCGTCGCAGCTATATATGCACCTCCGTTCCTTCATTTCCGCGAATCTGTTATGAGTTTTCGTCTTCAACGGACCAAAGTTTTGCCGCACGAATTCACCCGCTTCGCCATACCCCGCGCGCTGGATTTCTCCAAAACAATAACCGACGGCGAACCACCCCCGAACCGCCGCCCGATCTACCTCACATCTTATTTTCTTCGGGAAGTAAAAACTACGTGCCCTACGAACGTTCGAACGAATCTAAACGCTGACCGGCCACGCCAAATGGGGTCCGAAGAGATCGTTGGATTAGTTTTTACGTAGTTTTTCTTAGATTTTTTTTTTTTTCTTTTCTTTTTTCTACGGCTATAGAGAGGAGACGAGACTGTCGTATAGAAAGGAGAATATCGATATCGATATCGGGTCTCCATTGGCTCGTGAATCGATGTAAAGACGCACAATTAAATGTGAAGAATTCCTTGTTACACGCTACGCGTGAATCGCATGTTTTTTTCATGGAATTTATTATCCCTCGAAACAGGGGGCGTAAATCGTCAAATTGGTCTACGGGGTTGTAAATCTTTGATAACGACGTCGATGAGCTCTTCGTATAATCTCAGACCTACGGAAATTATTCCGAAGCTCTAGCGTGGAGCTACCTGTACGCGTACAAAATGGCGGATCATATTTTAGGTTATGAGCGAGAAAAAAATATTAAAATATCATACCCCCGTCTCGACGTTCGGGGTGTACGAGGGGGTGATGTACGAAGCTGTTAGAAAACCTGTAGGAATCGAGTGGTTCGTCTTTCGTACGGAAACGTGGACGGGAATTCCCCTTTTATACGATACTGTAGAGCGAGGGGGTTGGTGTCGGGAATGGGGGTTCCTACCCGAGCTATCGTATTATCATAGCCAAGAGGTCGGTTAAAGGGCTTTATATACCATCGCCTCGGTCGGCTCGAATCGCAGAAATTTCTTCGTTATGCTGTTGTTGTTGTTGTTGTTGTTGTTGTTGTTCCCCCAGACTGAACTCGACTTGACTCGACTCAACGAACGAGGGGATGAAACCGAGGGAATCTCAAATGATCCAATTAATTTTTTGCGCTCGAATTAAGACTCCGCAGTTTGCCACCGGCATCCCCTGTATATATACCACTGCACGTTATATATACCGTCATTATACCTTCTACTCTCGAATACACGCTGTAAGTAAAATACGCGCGGCTGTGTATACGTATCTACGTGTATATGTGTATACGACTCGCACAACAACCGTGCCACCGAGTCAACGCCCCTACTTCGTCCTAAGGGTCGCGGGACGTCGCGACGCGGGATTCAAAAATTATCCCGTCTACCTGGGTGTCCGGAATCTTTCTTTTTCTATATTCGTTACGAATAATTTTGGAACAAGATCAACCAGAGGAGTGTTCCGGACGACGGAATTAAAAACCGAAGCTGAAGATGTAGGCAGCGGTCAAGTCGAGAGAGTCTCGTTCCGTCTGTGACTTGTGGTGAAATGTCAAGCAGCTCGTCGTCCTTTTTGCATAATTCAGGAGTCGAAGTCGCAGTTCCCTTTGACATTGAGGCGTTGTACAAGGAGTATATTGTACGTACCTAGTTTATGAACAACGCGAAGGAAACTCGTAGGTGGTGTGAAAACTTGGGGCGTATAGTCCGCTGGAAGCAGGAAGAGGTCCAAGTTTGCGCTAGTTTCATCTAGCCGTGAGTGGATGAGGTGGTGAGAACTACAGTGCTTTGCTCCAGAAAGGATCATGTATCATGGGCAGCGGGGCTCGGCGTCCTGCAGGGGTTTCCATCCCGCCTCGGTATAACTATAAGGCAGAGACGTAGAATGGGTCTATGCAAATTCAAAACCGTGAGTTGGTCACGGCGCGACGCCTTTGTGCGAGTTTCGTTTTTAGTTAAAATACAGATTACGCGAAACACCCGCGGAGACCCGGGTACACGCACACACCCTATAACATACCTCCGGCCGCCGTAATATATTTATATCCGAGTAATTCGCAGCTTTTCGCTTTATTTCCTTACCCCCGGCGTGTAAAAATTTCGTATCGTCGGCGGGCGAAATGTTTCCCGATTATTATTGTTCACCGAGAGTCGAGATTCGTACGTTATATATTCGTACTACGTATACGTATACGTACAGCGAGCGAAACGGGAGCGTCGGCGCGTATAGAGTCGAATGAGGGGGGGGGGGGGGGGGTAAAAAAAAAAATTTCGCGAATTTTCGCCCCGGGGCGTCTACGTAGCGTAGTTTTGCAAAAAAAAAAGGGAGAATAAGGGAATCGCGTCGGTTGGTTTTCTAGCATTTCGGGGGAAAATGGTGTCGACGGCAGAGGAAAACTGTGAAGCGAGACTAGCATCGTAATTTACTCTTTATGGCCGGACTTGGCTAAATCCCTTCCACGATCCCATCCGCATACACCGGTAGATACGGTACCCGTTAGCTTCGCTATACGTACAGCGACCACAGCAAGTTTTCACATACATAGGTATATATACACCACCGAGCACACGCCTCCCTCGACGGAGATTCCGAGGTTTAAGGCCCCGCTATCACCCTCCGTCGCCTCCTATTATCCAAAGGTTTCGCCAATTTTCGCGACGCGAATTAAAGCTCGACCTACCGACGTCCTACGTTTTCGAATAATCGGTACCGCGGCGAGAATTTCACCTCGGAACTACGGCGAGATTTCCACAAATTTTTTACGTCGGACTGTACCCCGCGAACTCAACCCCGCGAGTATACCGGAGAACGACGACGGAGCGCCGCGGCGTCTCGCTGGCTTATCGGCCGGTTCCTCAGCGGCCCTACGACCCTATGTATTATACACGTACACGTGAGCCACAATTTTTAGGGAGAGCGAGGGGGTGGAATATGATTGCGTAATGATCCAAGGAGGATAATAAAATCCGGCCGAATCATTCACTTTCTCGACTCGGCGGCTACGACTTTTTGAATTTTGCTCTACTTTCTAACTCGCGGTTTTTATTTTTTTTTGTTCTCTCCTTGCGGAGGGTAGATAAATATACATAATTCGTCGAGCCGATGATTCGAAAAATTCGGGTCTCCGAATTTTCGACGTCATAAAATCTCTAACAATCTCCATAGTTTCTCTGTTATACCGTTTCACGAGAAAACAAATCGCATGCTTCTGTATTTAAAAAATGAGCTTCAAACCCTCGTCGAAATAACCTTGAGGGTGTCCACGCAAATAATATAACCGCAACGACGACGTTTGATGCCAATTGCCAAATAAGGTTCAAAGTCTAACGAACCGGAAGTTGAAATTTTCCTTTCACCGCGAGACGTAGGTAGTAGGTTGTCTATATATTTACTAACGTACGTATGAACATGTTTTACACGATGTACACATTTTTCCACACATCCGTTCCCCGTTTATATCAATAATATTCGCCCGAAGAGACACGTTCAGGTATATCGCTCCGATCGGTAGACACTGCACAAACATGACTCCGTATTCACGTGTACAATATAACTAATATCGATACATATACGTACGTTGTACACGAGTCAACAGCGCACGGGAAACGTGAATATACGTATTACACCGATACGCGTGGGTGTACAAATTTTGCGCACAACATTCCATGCGGAGTAACAAGGCGTATGACGTGTACCGCATACAACTGTGCGCGATATATACATGTATATTTCCGGTAGAAACTCGACGACGCGAACTTTAATTCGTATCGCCAGTAAGGGTGGTCGGGACTCGAGGGGCTTCCCTCGTTCGACGATACTCTCTCGATGGAGTTAAGAGGCTCGTCTCTCTGCTTGGAACTTGAAAGGTTCTCGGAGGCGGGAAAGGTTTAAAAGCGACATCAGCGTAAGGCCGGAGGTTCGCTTGTACCGTACGTACGTACCGCTGCGCGTGTCATAAGCCGTCGAATCGGATTAAATTTAATTCGCATAAGCGTAAAGCAGATCCGGACGATGGAAGAACTTTTTCCCTCGAATACACCTCCGTTCGGAAGCGTGGTGCGTGTCAGCGTGGAGATGAAATAATTAGGTTGGATTAAACGCGAGCGAATCTGGAGGTAGAAAAATGCAGTTTCGGTTCGGGGGAGTCGATACGGATGAGCGATGGAGGGCCGGACTCGTTACTCCGATCTCGTTGAAAATTAATTGTTACGAAACGGTCGGAGGGATAGGAGTGATACCCCAGCGAGTAATTTGAAATCAGAGGTAGAGGGGGAGAGCGGGTTGATTCGAATGCAATTTATATAAAGTTTG
The DNA here is from genome assembly GCF_917208135.1 of Athalia rosae. Lineage (NCBI taxonomy): Eukaryota > Metazoa > Arthropoda > Insecta > Hymenoptera > Athaliidae > Athalia > Athalia rosae. The sequence goes on along the minus strand of NC_064028.1, from coordinate 18,181,842 downwards.
ATAGCGACGGAGAGTCAAAGGAGGGAAAAGAGGGAAAGGGGTTAAAATATCACTGTGAAATGTTGCCGGCGTAATATCAGTTGACATTTATCACCGAATCTAATCCCACCTCTCTCATTGCCTTATCTAAATTCATCTCTATTTATCCGCCGAGATATATATCTAGCCGTCTTTTACTCGGTGCTACGTATATATGTGTATACATAGGTATACGCGCGTGTACACGGGCTTCCAGCGGAACTCCTCACACCCCCCCTAGCCTCGACAAACTTTTGGCAACTTCTAAATTTGGCTTATTTAGAGCGACTCTATAATGAAAGTTTAATCCCGCAGATTTACAATAACTGGAAAATAGCAAAGACCAATCTTACCGATAAAAACGCCAACTTGCATCGCGCGAGCGATGTATGGTCAGTTTTTTTATTTCGTTTTTTTACCACGCGCAACAAAAATTCTGTACCACCTAAGTGATTCTTCGAAAAGTAGAATTCATCGAGCGAACGGATTACCCTAATTTTTACATTTCATTGGAAACGAGCCATGTATTATTTTCGACAAAAAAAAAAATCCGCGGAGAAAAATATCCTCCGAAGTCCACTGGGTCGGCTAAAAATTTTGAAAGAAAAGAATTGCGAAGTGAAAATTCATCGAAGGTTTTCGGAGTTGGCATGAAATGCCCCATACGTACCTCATCGAGGGTATAAGCTGGTCGGGGTTGAACAGTCGCGCAAAGCGCAATTATACTTCTAATCTCCTTAGTTATTTTAATTAGCTAAAGATCGAGAATACCGGAGTACATAATCTGCGTGAAAATTTTGTCTAATTGAGTTCATTCCATTGCAATTTTATACGCCAGTTGTCGCCTATATGTTAACCGAGATACGCCGTATGGAATTTCAGTCCTGCTACCGTTGCGAGCTATTCATTGAAAAGTTCACACATTCCGCGTAGTGCGCGCATACGTACGTATATATTCGCCGAAGAAGTACGTGTACGTAGGTGTAATTTGTGTAGAATAAAAAGAAACACGATTTCACACGTGCTTTTTCCATCAAAGCAAGAATTCCATGCAAGTTCGTAGACAAGTACGAAGGAGGATGGTGCGAGAAGATGTAAAATTGACAAATCTTCCGCCTCCCGGTTTTCTTGTTTTTTTTTTTCTTCTCTCGAATTCGTTTGAAGGATATTTGAATTCAGGGTAAGCCAAGATACGAGGGGGGCTGGGTAGAGGGGGGAGATTCCCACGCATGTGAATTACATATCACATTTCTTTATCGTTCTCTGAATTTTTTTCAAAGCCCCGTCTATATTTTTCCCATAGGTATCGGGGTGTCCGTTATATTTACCAAACGTAAAATTTCAAGGAAGTTCAGTGGGGATATCGAATTTGATGTGCGAAATACAATATTAAAATATTCAGCGCGATACGGTGTGCGAAAAGATAAAGAACTCTGAAAAAACGTGTTATTGTATTTTCGAATAGACATACGTGACAAGTGAGCATACTGTATGAGGAACTAGCGATTTTATTCCAATGGACTTTTTCCAAAAGAGCACATTTTTTTAAATAGAAAAAACGAGAAAATGCGAGTTACATTTGGTAATAGCAGCGGACACCGCTAATACACGTATACGAACTTTATACAAAATCAATCTGTAATTCGACAAATTTAAATCCCCTCCAAATGTCAAATTAAGTGACGGATTACAGGGAGGTGGTGAGTGGAATTCTATCGCGATGTTTCACACTTGACGAAATGGCGAAAAACAAAAAAATAACAATAATTAGGAACGTTTCGTAAATTTATGGATGAAAATCGAAATTTTACCAAGCACTCGCGTTTGACCTGTACAAATATACGAGGGTCGTATTTACTGGTACGTATATACCTGTACATATGTACGTATATAGGAACAAGAATTCCCGCAGGAGATCGTCGTCGGCTATTGCGCAAAATCGATGTTATATGAGGTGCAATTGAGATGGAAAGAAAGAAAAAAAAAAGAATGGTCCCCGTTCAGCGATCGGTTGCACCGCGGAGATTTGTAACGTCGATTCGCGTAGCGGAGAATATTATGTACATCGGAAGTATAACTCGGCGTTGAATCGAGCGATATTTTCACTTCGATCCGTCAACGTGGCGGGTTGTATGTAGGTACATTTTGCCAGATATTTCGTACGTTCGTTTATACCTCGTAAACACATTATTCGAATCTGACGGATGTTACGTATGAAACGCGATTCGTTGTCGGCGTTGATTAATCCGGATGAACGTCTCATTCGGATATGTTTCGAATTTGCGATTCCCAATTTAAAATAATGTAATTTTCGTGTCGTTTTCCAAACACCGCTCGTCCACACGCCTGTACGCCCGTTTCGGCGAAATCCTAATATTTCACGGTTCCCGCCCTCGATATCATATTCCTCACTTCGTTATATAGTACACTTCAATTATATTGGCGTCGATAGTCGATCGATCCAATAAGCCACGAAATGGGGCGTAGCTCCGCCGCCTCCACTGATTACCGTAATAAGTGATCGGTGATGCATCGATGAAGATAGCGCGCTGACTAATCGGTCAGTAATTCAAACAAGCTCCGAGCTTTCCTATGGGATCGCCCCATTCGTCAGGATGTGTACGTCGCTCGACGATAACAACCGAAGAAACTCTGATCACTTTTACGGACATCGCTCGCACACTGCTCAACGTCGTCGGATGCGGATGGAAATATAATAACGGTGCAACTTCTTATTCGCCTCCATTTTTTTTTTCTTCATCCTTTGCAAATGCTACCTGTTGATTTTATTCTTCCGGGCGATGATGAAATTATGTATTTCGACGCGGGGCGCGATTATGAAAAAAACCCATAACTTTGCAGCTGCGAACACTCCGAACGAAAATCACCGAACGATAAACGTGTAATGGGTAAATTAATCAGCGAGTTTGTTCGTGTTTTTTCCTCCGTTTTTGTTTCGTTATCTCGTTTTTCTTTTCTCCTTTCTTCTTTTATTTTTTAGAAAAAAAGAGCATTTTACCATTTTATCATCCGGAGTATATTTGAATTGGTATTTTAATTAAATCCGATCGACGAAGTTTATCGTCCACCAGGATCTCGTACAGACGAAGCAGCTCTTCCCCGACTGACGGGCATTATTCAATTCTCATTACACTTTTTTCTATTCCTATTCTCGCCGTTGACTTGAAAATTTCAGTTAAATTTTCTCATCTTCTGATCGTTCTTTATCAAAAAAAAAAAAAGAAAAAAAATACTTCATCCGTAGAGCTTCAACAACCCTTCGGTCCAATTACGACGTGTGATTATTGGCTCCCCGAATTTCCGTATCTCCTTCTTGTCGAGGTGCAAGAAGGTCCGGCTCCGCTTCCGACCGACTGCAATCCACAAGGTATATACGAATGAATGGACCGTTCGAATGCGGGCCGCCCGATTACGTACCTAATCGCATTCAATTGTAAGCTACGATTACATATTATAACGCCCGCAGGAATCAACAACCCTCGGCGCTTTGGCCGAAGCTATGCGAAATTCGACGGACGAAAACGCGGGGTAGATAGAATTGAACTGCACGGGGATGGTAACGCGAACGTTTACCGGGTCAAAGGGGCGGTGGGGTGAGAGGGGTGGGAGGGGTGGGAGGGACGCTTCTCTTGTTTACTCTGCCAAACCACACAATGGCGCCCGTCCACCGCAGCAGCTCATGAACCACGAACCCCCTCTGCAGGATGCAGAGAGTCCGGGACCCGGCACCGCTAATACTGCATGACAACCTGCCGGTTCGCCACCCCCGCAATATGCGGGAGGAATTAATTGCGCTAATTAAATGATTAATCGAATTTCGGACACTACGTCGAACCGAGTCTCTACGTATAAATATGTACGTATAATTATATACCTACCATACACATACGTGCTTCGATTCGAGCGAGTTGCCCGCTTAACCCTTGACCCTTATCGCCCTCGATAGCGGCGGCTGCAGGTAGTCGAGAGCTCGTTGCATCCCCCGGATAAATAGTGGAAATGCATGAAGCCGTCGCAATTGCGAGGTACACGTGTGTACCGCGTACGGTTAAGAGGAAGACTCGAATTTCAGCCGTACGGAGGTACGAGCGAGCCGCATATAATTATCTTATACCTACTTGATTATATTATGCGCCGTTATAGACGGCTCGTTGCCCTTGCGAAATTCCGCGTCCGTTGCCCCGTATTGCGGGGGGGTATTTTAAAACTACATATATTTTCCACGATTTTCGTATTTACATCGTCGAATTATCGAACATCGATTCCATGCCCTCAGCGAAATATAATCGTATCGCATGTGGAAGCAGATCGGAGCATAGAAAGCTAGGAATAGAATTTCATTCTTCGTTCCGATCACGCAGTTTTTGTTATTCGTTTTTCGGGGTAAGTACCCGTGCGGTGAAAGGGTCCGTAAGGGTCTCTAGCAGCGCGTTCTAAAATGAGAAAATTTTTAAAAATAAATTAAGTAAAAATTGAAAAAATAAAATAAGATCTGTTTCCTCTTTCACGGGTATATTGTATAGGTATTTCTTATATCAATGTAGTTCGAGAGATCCTTCGGGATGTTTTGAAGCTAATAAAAGCTGAAGAGGTACCCTCAGAAGGGAGCCGAGAACGTCGGATCAAATCTCGATGTATTATTGATCTAATCGTCCCGAGAAAAAAGAAGCCCCAAAAAATCAGAGAGAAAAGGCGAAGAAAAACTGACGAGAGAAAAAAAAAACAACAACAACATCCCTCCACTCTATTCTCGATCTTGAAAAAGATATCCATTTATCCACGTCCCTGCGTACCCCGGAATTTTTTTTTCGACACGGACACATACCGCTGTACATAAAGCATAATATATTACGTATCGCGGCTAAGTTAGGGTTGTAAAAATATTTATATTATAACGTCGACCGGAAACGGGAAGAAGGGAATCTGCCGAAGAGTTGTTTTTTCTTTGCTTTGAATATTGTATCAAAGTATTGAATAAATCATCCCTACGTAGGTATAGTACGTACAGGTGTCCGCGCATCCCTGTGACCCCAAAGTTTTACATAAATTGCAATCAAGCGCCGTTTTGCCCTTTACGACTTGTTTTTTTTTTTTTTTCTTACACCCTTTAAAAACGTGTCTCTCTTCTTATACCGAAGCGAGCCCAGGTCGGAGCCTTAATAATCGAGACAAAATTGAGCGGCGGAATAAGGAAAAAGACGCGTCGTAACTCGGAAACTTAGTTTTCAAATTTCCTCCATCGTTCGCATAGTTTTTCCTCTTCATTTAATTTTTCAACTCCATTTTTTTTTTTCTTTTTTTACCTTTATCATCCTCGAATGCTTTTTCATACAGCGACGCTCGTGTATAACGTTGGATACACGATAAAGCTGTAGAGGGCAAAAAAAAGAGGAAGCGGAGGTCGATGTGTAAAGGTGAGGTGATTGCCACTTCTGGGAAATTAATGGCCTCTACGATTGCCACGAGTTATAGAGAGAGAGAGAGAGAGAATGGAGTTATTTGGACGGGGTTGGCTAGCTCGCGTTACATACGAGAGGTAACACAATTTACACGAAATTTTCGCGGCGGAAACCAATCGCGGTCCGTGGCAGCAGGGGGGGTGAGGGGGGTGAGGGGGATGAGGGGGGGCGCGACGGTATACGTTGCGTCCGGAGAGCAACGGAACGAGAAAAAGAAAGCGTTAAAAAAACGAAGTGAAACAAAAAAAAAAAAACAAAAACAAAAACGCGAAAGAAGAACAACGACAAATGACACCGTACCGGACCTAACGACGCAGCCCCCATGTCGGGTTAAAAACGCGAGAGTTTCCTGCCAACTAAAGTGAAGCAAAGCACCGCCGCGCATCTCGTAAGCTCGCGGGACCGAAGTGATTGATGTTATATCCAGTTCAGCCCGATGTGAATCTCGACGTCGCCACCCCCTCTGTACGATGTACACGAAAGTATTCGGCTGTATATAGGTAACGCGGAAGCTTCATGTCCTTGGAACGTCAATCCGTAGACAAATATACCGCGTGCGAGAAACCATCCCCTTCGTTCGATATATGTATATATACGTACGTACCTACATACCTCGGTTCTCGCAACTCTTGAATACCAACGAAATCTTATACACGTAGTATAGTTCCGGGATGCGTGAAACGACGAACGGAAGTGGTGAAAAGAATTGCGAAACTGTGTAAGACGATGGAAACAACGAAAGGCAAAAAAAAAAAAAAAAAATGAACGGTCCAAAGTGAAAAAGAAAAAAAATAAACGAAGAACTGGCGCCGGTTATCTACGCTCCTTTATTATTGCTCGAGAAACGAAGATGACTTCACGCATCGGAATATAAGGTTGAGTTAAGCCTGCAGTACTGCTACAGATGAATGAAATGACTGGACTGGATGGACGGACGGATGGATGGATGGATGGATGGATTTTTCCGTCACAAGCGAAGGGTTGTATAAGCTGGGAAGCCGGTCGTCTTAATACGTCTGACGTGCGTCCGGGGGAGGGAGAAGGGTTGAAAAAAGGCTGCGTCGTGTTACGTCATTGCGCAAATAAATCCGAAACAATTATAGCCCATTCCGCATTTCTACGTTCTTGAAGTACAACACATAGCGGCGTGGATCTACTCGGTTCCACGCACGGTTAAAAACAAGAAAAAAAAAAACTCGAACAAGCAAATAAAGACGACTTGATTCGTAATCACGGGTTCTCCTTGAAATTACGTCACGGATCCAGAGCGCCCGAAAAAGGTAAAGTATAATTCGGGGCTGCGAACGCGCTGCTTATTCAGAGAACAGGGTGAACTTTCGTACGCGTTGAAATTGGCTAATCGTTGGCGAAGGTTTCCGGCAATTGACCCTTTTTTTTTTTTTTACCGGCATATTATTTCGTTCTCGCCTCTCAATCTCCCGAAGCAACACTACGGTATATTTAGCCGCGCACCGAAGAAGTCGCGAAAAACGATTAAATAATTATCACGTCGCGCGGTTGAAAATTTTTTTTAACAATCACAATCAGATCTCCTCTGAGGCTGCGATTGTGGAAAAATAAGCGGTATGTACTTGAAAAAATATACGCGAAACCTGTTGAAACCGCAGGGAGGATCTGGTCCCATGCCAGAAATATGTGCCCACGTATGACGTACGTGTACACGTGCACGTAATCGTGTAATTTTGAAATCCGGGAGCGACGAGATGATTTTCAAAAGAATATCCGACGTCTTCGGTAATTAAACTCTTCAACGTCAACGTCGCCGTTATGTGTATATATTTCTACCGAATTTTATCAGACGTCAGGAAATATCAGCGAGCAGTTTTATGCGATTCGAAAAAATGATCAAAAAATTTTTACCGTCTGACATCCGATGCGGGGCACGAAGGGCGAAGAAATAGAAATTTCTGGAGGTTCGCGTACACGTTTCACCCTCACGTTGGCTCGTCGTGCCACGTTTGATCTGAAATAAAAAAACGAAGAAATATGACTACAAGTATTTCTACTGGATTTAATTTCTAGCTTTTAATCTCGGTACAACTTTGCGGCAGTTTTTTTTTTTTTTTCGTGTCATCGTTACCATCGTTGACTTGACTATTTATTTTTCATAATGCGAACGGTATGGTCGTAACGGAAAACTTTTACGCAGTGGAGCAGGTGCCCCTAGAGCTTCGATGACGTCTAAATAGGTTAATGAGCTCCATACCTGCACGTTGTATGTGCAGTGTACAGTATTGAATTAATTGGGGAATGTTTGCCTCCAAATTGCGCCCTCGCACTGGCTGATGGTTATAAAATTATGACAATCGATAACGAGCATCGCTGGAGCACGGTAAAAATCGAATGATGAAATGGAAAAAATCAAGGAAATATAGAATGACAGTACGAGAGCACATTTGGATCGAATCAATAGCTATGGATTTTGGAAATTTTCAATTCTTGGGGAAGAAATAAAAATAGTTCATTTGAGGGTATTTCTATGTATTTTAATTCGAGAAACCGTCTCTAAAATTCGTCAAGACATTTGAATTTCTTTCGTACAATTGTAATTTTTTGACGCTTCGACGCTTTCCAGAAAGACGAAAATATTGAGCACCGATATTGAGAATTCCACAAATCGAGAGCAAACGAATCTGCATGATTTCAAATAATTGACTGCACGGAAATTTTTAGAAATCGGATGAGATTTTAGCTGAAAAACGCGATGCAATCAAAAAAAAATTTTTCAGAATTATCTCGAGAGCCTTCGAAATATCAAAAATCTATGAGACGAAGAAATAATTCTTCAGAGTTTAAAAACAATTGGAACCGATGACCTTTGATTTTCTCGCGAAGTCAGATCCCGAAAGGGTCGGAGACTTTTTGTATCTTCCGATCTTATCTGAGGCAATAATTGAAACGAAATTCGGAAAAATCGGATTTCGGAGGTCCTTTCGATCCCCGGATAATCGTCGAAGCGGACCGCGGTTTATAGAGAGAAAACGTCAAGGTCGGCTACAATTACGCTATTGTGGTAGGTTCGCTGGAATTCCGTTATTTCAGGCCCCGTAGGTGAAGAGCCGAAAACCACCCTCGTTTGACCCTATCAGAAACACGTCAAACGAGCGAAGCGGCGTACAGCCTAGACAGACGCGGGGCGAAGGGTACGGGGTCGCAGCTGGGGGCGCAGCGGGCGTATACAATAGTTGGGGGGGCACGGGCCACGAATACTTTGCAAAGACGTAAACAGGGGACCCGAACAAAGTCGCCTTCTCCAGAGGTCAACGAAGGGACGAGTTTCGCTCGACCGCAGATCTGATCAAAGGAAGTATTGTCGCGTTGGAAACGCTTTACCCCCGCAATCGATTATCGTCATCGACTGACTAGCGAGGACCTCGGCCTCCGCCTCCGCCCCCACCTTAACCGGGTACACAAACCACTCGCACGTACAACTAGATACGTTGCACAGGTATGTTAAAACTTCAACGTCTCTTCTCCACTTTCAACGGAATTTACTCCCAACTACCTCGCATCGTTCGAAGGTACGGAGCACACGCCGAGGTGGTACGTGGATACGTTTTTCAAGGAATCGAACCATTGATTTGTAATTTTTGGGGAGCGCGAAGACGACTCTTTATTTCAGTTTCAACGATAAAATGCTCCAGCTGAAATACACGGTTTCGACGGATTCTTCGAAGAGTCAAAATTTACGTTCCCATATAACGCGTGGAGAATTCGTTATACCGATTAATTATCAGGGGAGTTCGCCTTTCGATTTGAATGGTATAAACACACACACACACCTGTAAACTACGTCATACCGCTAGCGTCTGTAATTGTTTTTATAAGTGGGTATAGATGCGATTCAAAAAAAAAAAAAATCAAATAAATGAGCGACGCTGAGGCAACGTTTTAAATTAAACCTGTATTGGCTCTCGATGGTTACCGAGGTAATGAAAAAAAAAAGTAAAAAAAAAATACATATATATATATATATATTCATATACATCTAATAGGGAATTAAAAAGAATCGTGTTATAAATCTGAATTCCTATTTAATTTGCATGAAGAGACACTTAAAATTCCGAACGATACCGACGCGTGAAAAGAATAGGAAATATATATCTGTGGAGAAAATTTTCATTCCTCTCCAGAGCCTCGACGTACTCGCACACCGGGCTATATACCGTACAAAATTTCTCTTTCGCGCCGCGATTCGTTACGATTGATTTTAACGTAGATTCGAGGGGTATTTATTGTTATTACTCGGCGGAAGGCTGGAACCTGGCGGTGGTAACCATTTATTCACACCGTTGCACTTGCCGTCGGAACACAGGCGGACAGAAACGTTCGTCGATGTAACTTAAGGTGAAATAATAAACAAAGCTCTGCTACGCCAATCGGTGCACAAGGCGTCGCGTCAGCACGCCACCACGACTACCTCATCCCCCTAACCTGCGCCCCCCCTCCCCCCCCCCCCCCCCCGGTCGAAATGCACACTTATAAAACGCAGTCGTTCCAGTTATTCCGTATTTTGTTCTTCCCTTTTTCAACCTTTTCATAAACCTATTTTTCTACGTTCTCTTCCTCTTCTTAATTCTTTTTTACTCTCACCGCGTACCCGCGCTACCTATTGTGCTTCTGGAAATTTATTTTAATTTTCTTTTTTTTTCGTCCACCAAGAGGTGAACTTCAAGAACCCCCGCGGGCGGTAAGCTCTCCATTTCAACGGTAAAGTTTCCCTCGTCAACGCGCCTCGGATGACTCGACTTAATATTTTTTTTTTCCCAAATAAAAAAAAATCCGCTCCGTTCCGCGGAGTCGCGGGAATCGGAACCGCGCGCGCGAGATTTTCGACGGGACACGCCGCCGCGTACGGAGGTGACGAGATGCGACAGGGTTGAGGAGGTGCAACCTGCGGTATACAGGTTGCACGTTTCAGGACATACACCCGTTCGCCTGTACTCGAATCTATAGTGCGACTCGTTTATTTGGCGAGGAAGTTTAGCAGCAGGAGCAGCGACGGTGGTTATGATAGCGTCGTTTACTCGTTGTCGCAGCGTACGCGCCGTGTACCGTACGTACTATACGGTCTGAAATTAGTATCGGTAATTAGGCGCGCTCTTTGGTACAACAATATAAATCTAATTAAGCGGAGCGCGACATATGGCGGTTATCTGGTACGGCGCGCGGTAGTGGGTGGTTATGATGACGACGGGGGTGTATGTGGGTACGACGGTGAATATACATATATGTATTCGTATTCGCGTGCGTTTCAAGCGGCCATGGAGCCTAGTTGACTCGAGAGTGCCTCAGCTGATGATGTATTTCGACGTCGATGTGGATTACACGTCGTACGCGTATCCGTAGCCGGTTGCGTGTATACGTACCTATACACCTCTTATTTTTCACGTTCGCCAAAAGCCCTAGGTTTTTCCCGAGGCTTTCGAAAGTTTTTTTTTTTTTTGTTTTTTCTTCAAACCAGGTGCCACGTTTCGACGCATATCGTAGACAGAGCTGATACGCCGAATATGCAAAGTCTGGGAAACGGGGTGCGGGACGCGGGTAGGGAAAAAAGTTCATTCCATTCTACAAACAACTCGGATGTGTACCTACTTTTGTATAAATCAGAATTACTCCGAACGCTTTTTTTCTCTAGGATTAATTACCGGCGTGATTTATGAAATTGGAGAAACGGGCTTCGAATCAAAAGCAGAAAAATAAGGTTCTCCCAACTTCGAGATATACGTACACGTATACGTAAAACACGCGGAGGCACGTGGATCGTGAGATCGGAGTCGAACGTAGACGGCAGATGAGGGAGGCGTCGATCGGGTGTGGGTGGGGGTGAGTTTTAAATGAGGGATTCCCCGGGTATTAGTCCCCCGTGCGAGTGTCACGTGATAGAAAACCGTGAACTGTGTGGGACAATAGGAGCGTAGGTAGGACCAGCGATCCGGGATTAATCCGACATTGCGACCGAGTGCATCTCTGATTGGAGCTTCCCGATCCAACGACCATTCTGACACGGATGATCGGCTGGCATCCTCTATATTGGATTCGCGAAACTTGGAAGCCCATCCGTACAGACGTGACGCATATGTATATATTCAATTCGATTTAGGTACATGTACATATAGAAATGGAAATCTACGAGCGGGGAAAAAGAAAATTCAACTAAAAGGAGGAGAGAGTGATTTTCAGCCCTTCGACACCCTTACTACAGAGTTATATACATATGGGTAATAACGAGCGAGAGAATGGAATACTAAATTTTCATTTGCGAGCTCACTACTATACGTGTTCACCTTACACCCGAATTTTCGACGCTTTCGAAAGAAAAGGGACTAAAAAATCAATAACTTGACGAATAAAAGAATAGTAGCTACATGTCTTATATACAATATACCTATTTACCCGTTTCGTATTTCGAAGGGTTCTAATCAGAAAACTTTTCCACACCTATATCTATCAACGTATATATATGTTCAACTGTTATTCCCACGTATCGAAAAATGAAGAAGAACGTACGAGGATAAAATCCAACGTTGAAAATTCTTACACGGCAAACGGATATTGCTATAAAACTTTACCTATGATAGAAACGATATCGTGTACGGTACAAAAACCTGCAGCAGGATGATGTCGTTTTCCAACGAAATTGGCTAGCGATTTTGGTGTGCCGTGTGTATTACAGATTCGGGTCGCGGAGACAAACAAATTTATCTAAATTTCCCCAACTTTTCCGACCAAAATAAATTATAATAAAGGAAAAAAAAAAAAGAAGAAAATTTTTGTCATTTTTCTACTATCGTGAAGATAAAAAAGATAAATTTGTCGGGTATTCCTATAAAATACATGTAGGTGCGGCGGGGAATGAAGTTGTTTTTACCAAATCCTGCAAAGAGATATACGCAGGTGATGAAAACCAAAGAGAAAAAATAGAAAAACGGAATATTGAATGAAAAAAAATTATCCCCAGTTATCGCACTGTGTCGCGGGGGTGAATTTGTTGCAAAGTTTAGGCACGATTGTCATCAGACTCTCTGGTATGTATCTATCCGAAACAATGAACGTAAAGAGATACTCAAGTGAGATGAGAATGTTGTAATTATTCACACGGAATCGCACATTTCCCTTTATGTATGTGGGTAATTTACATGAAACGTATCTCGTAAGTACCGCGTTGAAAATCGCGGGGAATTCATGTGAAAAACTTTCAGGAAGTCGATAAAAAAAAAAAATACGTATATGAAAAGTAAACGGTAAAACAAATATGAATAAAATATCGAAGCGATGGACCGCGTGCTCGTTTTCCCTGAAAATGATCCACTTTAATTTAATACGGATGAAAGGATTGGTTTATAAAAAATTCCCCCGATTCACTCGGCGTCATTTTTCAAGTGTGGAATGAAGTTGGTATGCAGTAGTTGGAGGAAAATCGAAGATCGTGTTTCGGAATAATCCTCCAGATCCATGAATGTAAGTAATCCATAATCATATTACTATCGAGGAAATGGGAAGCGTTGAACGCGCTGGAACGAGGGTCAATCAAGTAAAACGTTTGAGTAATTTTAGAATTATTACCGTACCAATATTCAGGGGTTTCGAAACAGACGTTTCGCGAGAAGGTACAATATCAATTATCGAGTAATATGTAACGGCGTCGTCATCATCGTCCTACTTGAATTCTCTTTGACGGCGAAACGCGCGGTCACGGGAATAGCAGCCGTATACACCGGATCGATATAATTGTACAATCCTACAGAACGGTTCCAATCGCATTATATAATATAACAAATGATTGATAATCTGCAAAGCGTTATTATCAAAATCTGCTCAGCTTATACCCGTTACGCGGGGCTCCGATTAAATCCGACGAACACCGTCGATGGACAAAATTCGCCGCGTGATTTACTTTTAAATCGCGCCGCAGCTCGTTTGCGGAAATTCCGATCGCGCGGGTCAAACGAAGACCGGAATACACGCAAACATTTGACGACTCCGTGGCAACAATTATCGACGCTATTCCCTCGATACCGACAAACTGTACAGGTTTAACGGTCATCCCCTAAAATTCGCCGGATGAAAAAGTCGAGCCCCGAAACAAGGGCCGACCCCGATTACGCGTGCTCGTTAATTATGAAAACTTACGGGTACATCCCGCGCTCGCATACGCGTACATGTATACGTATACGTAGTTACGGATGGCTATGGGTTTCCTCGCAACGTACCACGCGGATGCCGCTGGTAAATCTCGGATCAACGACCCTTCGGAACAGTCGAGTCGAGAGGGTTATACGGTCTGGGTATGCGTACACATGTACATAATAGGTGTGCATACGGTACGGTGGTTCTGTACCTCGAACCGAGGCGAGGCAGAGGTTGTAGGTAACTGCAGCCTACGTACGGTGCCACGTACGTACGTACGTAGGTCCCTCGACGCGTCGCCTTCTCTTCTCCCGTTCACCGTTCGCTATTGTAATTATACCTGTATACCCCATGCATGCGCCCCGCGCGCCATATCGGCCGTCGCCGCCCGTGCTACGAGCTTGCAAAAATGATGGCGGTTAGGTGAGCTCTCGATGAAAACTAACCGTACCGAACTCCGACGCTCGACGCATCCCGATGCAAGACAAAGTGCCTCTCAATATTTGGATGAGAGCGCACGTGTATATCCCGTGTACCGGTATTTTCTCCGCTCGCGCGCGCGCTCGTGTGTGTGTGCGTGCGTGTTCTGAAGCGCACGATCGTACACGGGGTGGTTGGACTCCGGTTACGAAGGGATGAGGAGCGAAAGGAAAATCCAGGGTGCAGAGTGCCGCGAAACATCAGGTACGTCTACCTCGGCTCACCGTATCTTCGCATTGTTGGCTCGCGTTTTCCGCACCCCGTGTTGTTACGCGAGTCCCTGCGGACGGGAGGGTGAACCGCTGAAAAAGAAAATGTGAAATATCCTCGATTTCGAGATGTAATTAAAAATTGAACGCGCCGACGTATCCTGTGAAACTTTTTCGGTTTACTCGGTTTTTTTTTTTCACTTGTTTCTCGACGAACTGAGGAAGAGCTTTTATACTTTTTCAACACGAGTCTCGTATGGATATGAAACGCGTAACGGATAAAGCGAAAAATTCCAATGGACCTACGTGAGAATACGATTACTTTCAGATGATATATTTTTATACAAGTTTCGTGATAAAGTTTTCCTCTAATTCCAACGCTATAACAATAAGTGGACCGATGAAGACTGCAGTAGCAACAGCAGTTAGCATAGATATATATATATACGTAATACAAGGTAGAGATTTCAGAGGCGAAGTTTTTACAGGACGAAAAGTCACCCGTATACCGTAACTGCAGTGGATGCAGGTGTTGTCGAAAGTTAAAAGGTAGGTATATACATAGATGTGTAAATTCTCACCACCCCACGAACGCGAGTATACAGTAGACTGCAGGATCGTTGAACGCGGTATTTTTACGCCGACGCCCCATAGCCCCGGCATCGTTACGAGCTTTTCTGTATTTGTTAATTTTGTAACCATGGTTTTTCCTTCTGCTGCTTTTTGTCAGATTCATTTTTTTCCCTTTTTTCGCGTGTACGTTTGTTTTTTGATTTTTTAATTTTTCTTTTTCTTTTTGTTTTTTTTTTGTTGTTTTTTTTTCTTTTTGTACGACCGAGCTTTGATCTTTTTCGCGTTGCTTGCAACTGGAATGAAAAATTTTTGCAGAGAGATAACGTATGACATGTACGTACCTTTATCATGGGGGTAATGTAGGCGTATATAGTCTAGTTAATTTAATTAATGTTAATTAATTTGGCGAAGTTTCAGAAATAATAATTGATAGAGTATTCAATGTGGATGCGAAATGAGAAAAAAAAGGCTCGAATTAACAGCGGTAACGTTTATGCGAAAATGAAAAATTTGCATATTTTTAACGAGAAATTTAATGTGCAAAATATTTTCATGGTCATGGTGTAATCCTTTTTGCGAAGAGAACAAAAAATGGTATTAAGTTCGGTTGTCAATTTCAGTGTACTTTTTGCCGACGCTTTGATGATTTTTTCCGTGGTTTACGCGAACGGGGATCAAAACTACACACGCGGATTGATAAAAGCGACCGTAATCACAAGCCTCGAGCACTGGGTTAGTCACATATTTACCATGTAGACTACTCACGTCGTCGCCCTAAAAGCTTTTCATTCGGAATTTTATTTTTTTCGCCTAGATATATAAATCTGTTTCCTTCGTGAGCCACGAGGAGGAAAAAAAAAATTTCGAAAATAAAAAGCGAACGCAGCATTATTTACATGGGGAAAAACGTGTACACCTATAAAGATGTTCCTCTCGTGATCATTTAAAAATGTACACTCGTGAAATGTTTCTTTTAATTATTTCTCGAAATTTTCGATCCCCCTTAGAAGAAAGCTGCCGCGCTTGTTGCCGGTGAATTTTTTATTTCCTTCCCTTTTCAAGGATACAACTTCCGGCAATGAATCTTGTTCTTTTGCTAATTGCGATACAGGAAATGTAAAAAAGTGGGACAAAGCTGGAAAAAAAAAGGTCACACGCGACACGATGTCTGCCGAGTTTCAAAAAAAAGCTCTTCAATGGTTGTAAATTTTACCTTTCGATTTTTTTTTACTTTTACATCGTCGGAGTGAATCTCGAATGCTTCATTTATCAGATGACTCGATTGTGCGTTTTATATTATTCATATCATAATTAATCGAGAACTATTAGATAAATAAAAAATAATCCTCCGTTAGAAAAACTGATGTTCACTCGAACTCGCAGCGCGAAAAAGCTCTCGATAATGTAAGATTCGAATCTTGAAAGGCTCGCATCGCAGGCTCGTTGAAAAATAAGACAGTCGATGGCAGCAGAAATCAAGGTGTACAATTATATTCGAATATGACAATTTTTCTGTTACTAGTTTATGTCGTTGAAAGTAGACGTAACAATGAAAACTCTGCCGGTAATTGCGAGGATATTCAGGAGCGAATCGAAACGGTTTTCATCGACTGCGTGGAATTTATATACGACTATTAGCCGGATGGCCTCGAATTCAAAATTTAGCAAAAAACGAAAAAGAAAAATAACGCAACAGGACATCGCAATGTGGCACGCGGATGCGACGCTAGTCGATATACCTGACATTAAACCAAAGGACGGTTGATATGTTTTGCTAATTGTGAATTTAAAATTCATAACATTTAACAGCCACTGCGCTCAAAAAATCGTTTTTACAAATGAAATTCCATCGATAAAAATATAAATTAATGACGCGCGTTCAATTAAATACCAAACGGACCCTCCTCTCTCCCTCTCCGAATTTACCATTTTGCGTGGTCTTCAAAAGTTTTGGCGAAATCGAGGAAACGTAACCGGCCGCCTCTAACTGTTCAAAATTCAACATTACGAGTGTAAGTACAGTAGGTATAGGTAAATGGAAAAATTGAGTTCTAGATTTTTTTCGAAAATTAAAAATAAATAAATAAATAAACGAGCGAACGAGCGCCGGAACGTGGGTTGGGATTGAAATGGTTCAAGTGTCGACTGCACCTACTCGAAATGCGTTGCGTAAAAACTGTGCACAGATGAATTAGCGGAGCAGCAGCAGCAGCAGCGGCTAGCACGCGTCGCTTCGTCAAGTGCGTGAAATGGCCTACTGAGCCGTAGGCTGTCTATGAGGACAAAACAGATGTCACAAACTCAACGTTCTCTACTTCTGCAGAAATTCGCGCGACGATTCGCGCTGGCGCCCATAGTGCAGGTGTACAGGTGTACGTACACACGATATACGGACAAACGGTTTATGCCAACGTCGCACGGCGTTAGGAAATATTAAATTCCGCGAAAGAGTAATTCACTTTTTTCCCCGTCCAAAAAATACGTCTCCGCACCTGCAGGTTCATCCATCTCGCTGCAGATCTACGGGAGAATAAGTGAATTCAACGGATCCGCCGATAATACGAAACGGCATCGGTGAGTTATATACGTATATATACATACATAGATATACACACACACGGAATCGCGGGGGAAAAAGGAAGACGAAAAAATTGACACATCCCACTCGCGAGTCATGACTCACCTGCAGTCTAGTTCCCGCATTGAAAAGAAGCGGTAGAAAATGGGTTATTTTTAGAAGCACATAATTATATCCGCGACGTTCCGCAGCTGCGTTTCTCAGGCTACGAACCGCGGAAAGTGCAGCTTATCGCGCGAATCTTACTCAATTCGATAAACACACAAAACCACAGCGCGAGCATGAACGTTATAATAATTCGAATTCAACGGCAATTATCTGATTAAAACTTCTTCGGCCCGTCTCGGATTTCTCCGTATAATTTCAACCCGGTTTAAAATCTCCTTTCGCCACTAATTGAAATTCATACTCTCGGCTTTCTTACGGAAAAAATTTCCCATCTAGATAATAACACGCGACACACCTGAAGCTTTTAATTTTTCCAACACTAATTAAAACGGTTCGGATCACTCGTCGACGGATTGCGGGGACATGCGATGCGACGAGAACAATCGCGATACCGGGAATAATGAAAATCTAACGACAATGCGGCGATGATAACGACGGCGTAGAAATCAAAAAAATAAACAAAATTCGAAACCTCGTAGCTCCGGAACTAACGTACGACTTTTTCCGATCAAATTTGTACGGCAAAGATGTTCCATTCGCTTTCAATGTACTTGACGCGAGATACTACCGAGAGCTACGCCGTCTCGTCTCCGCCTTTGACTTCAACCCTTCTTCACCGGGCGCCATAACGGTCCAAGTATATTTAATACCCGTACATCGCTCACCTGAGCGTGATAAAATTTGAAGAACCTCCCAGTCTTCGTATTAATTTTCGCTCCGCAACTAATCGGAGATTCAAGCTTCGGAGACGCGGTGGATGTGGATACGGCTAAAGGAGCCCCCGTAGTCGTCTCGGTGTCGTTCGCCCCTATCGTACCCCCTACGCGACGTTAAAATACACGCTGCACAATCTTCATCCACGTGCGACAGACTCCTCCTGCGCGTTGCCATGGCGACGCAGAAAGTTGGCGGCGGTCGACGCCGACCTACGTCGACAGCCCCTGTCTATCCACCGTTTTCCAACGGGACAGGGAGTCAGTGCACGCGGCGACGCCTCCACGGAAATACGTGTGTTCGATCGCCGTAACAAATTCCTCCGTTGTTTTCCGATCTCGACTACCTCAGAACCGCGAGTAGCTGGTTCGCGATTATTGAAAATTAGTTTTTTTGAAAAACCGTGCGAATTTAAAAATAGATGATCGAATCGCGCGCGATTAATTGACTGCGATATTCGATCACCGCCGTGCAGGGTGTGGAAGGAGAAAAAAAAAATATTGTAGGATAAAAGAAAAAAACCGAAAAAAAAAAAATGGAATAGTTCGAGAAAAAAAAAAAACTTGCAAAGCGTACGAGAAAAAGGGGAAGAACGAAAAATTGCACACGGTCGGATTCGAATCACTGTCTCGCAGAATTAGGTACGTATGTGAAAATGGCATTTTTTACGATTTTTACGATATCGTATCGACTTATAGCTGGAAAAATTTTTTTCATCGCATGGGTGTATACCCCGACCCGAACTGACGCTACATGCCGCTCCTCGCTGTATAACCGGATGTCTGCGGTCACCAAAATTTGTCCGCCAGTCACGCCTCGGCATTTTTGCTGACGATAAATGCGGGGGTTCGTTGTCGATCCCCCGAACCCCCGCTCTGTTCTCTTACCTACCTATTGCAAGATGGAGCGAGGATAGATACGTCCACCTAAGGGATGAGGAAAAAATTTCAATCGTAGAAAGCACGAAAATCAGATCATCGCAGAGAATTTCGCACAATTCAAACGTATAGCTTCCGATGACCAGCTCGCGTAATTTTTCGTGAAATCAAAATTAAGCGTTTGATGAAAAAAAAAAAAAATAATTTTGGATAGCGTCCTCAACCCTCCAGAAATTAGGAATGGAAGAAATAATTTTTCTCTCGATACCCGATTGATTTCTCTCCCCCTCCCCGAATAGTCGCGATGGCTTATTGACGTTCGTTAATGTTCCGACACGTGTTCCGATGTGAGTGCAAAACTTGACCACAGGATCTAGTTTCCACCGATTGCCGGTCGACCCGACGAAGCTAAGGGAAGTGGGTAGGTGTACTTTGTAAACGTTATCGCGCTCACTATTCTCCTTACGCATGTGGGTATGTCAATACCATATTCACGTAGTACGAGTACGAACATATCATGTATATCATCGATACGACATTTGAAATTTATGTACCTCCGCGTAGATAGCCAGTGCAGATACTCTCGGGTACGTGTATAAAGTGGTGCGCTATTTTCTGTTATACCTTTTGGAAACTGTAAGTAAGTAGCGGGCAAAAAAGAAACAGAAACAGAAAAGAGAAAAAAAAAAAGAAAAAAAGAAAAAAAACAGACAGATCTGTATTTTCTTTCCCTTCACTCTTTTTGCTCCTCATTTTTTTCGTTCGCCACATAAATTACTTCTTTCCGGTTAGCGGGTCCGGCATTCAGACATTTCCTTTCCAACCTCCCTCACCTTCCAACCGCCCTCGACGAGTTCTGCTTCGGACCCCAAGACATTCGTCATATTATGTATTACGTATATCGAAAGGCTATATCTTTTATGTTAACGTCTACTGGGTATAATAAGTCACATTATACCCATACCTATACATATATACGTATACGAGTATATATTTTCCGTGATCGGCGTGTCGGGAAACGAAGAAGAATTACGGGGAGGTTTTCTTGTATTTCTGCGACGATGCGGGAAGGTGAAGCCACCCCCCAGATCGACGGGTTCGGAGAACGAGGCGATTCTCCCCGCTCCGTACTTCAACTGATTTGACTAATAAGAATCTCCGATGAAGAATGAAAAAAGAAAAAAAAAAAAAAATCAATGGGTCGGGGGGGGGGGGGGGGGGAGTCCGCGAAACCCCGCGCGTTCTTGCTGGAAATTAGGAATTGTTGTCCAGGTGTATTGTGCGCGTTTTACGCGAGATTCGTTAGATCTTTGTCCGCGATAAACTCGCGTAAACTTTTCGTCGCCAAGTTTGAACAACCGACCCCCGAGGTTTACGCCGAGCCGAAGTAATCAGGCGGTGAAAGTGTTCCGGTGAGGGGAAAAAAAAACAAAAAAAATAAAAAAAACAACAAAGAAAACACAATTAATGAAAAAAAAAAAGGAGGAGCACAAAAAATTAGCGAATAAAATTCCTATTGACCCAGAAAGTATGCGGATAAAGGAGTCAAACAAGCGTACTTTGCGTACATTCATTAATTACCGTGATGACTTTTACCGCGCATATTTTACGGATTATGATATTTAAACGGAGTGGCCGCTAGAGAGGCGCACCGCGTATTTTAAAATGCAAATAAAAGCGTTGCCGGTGATGATCATCCGAACGAATCACGGTAATTCTCTATTATTCTCCTAATTTCTACGAATGAAAAGAAAAAGCTCGACACGATCGCGGTCGGAGGAGAGTTTAATTTTTTATTCCCGTACCACGGGGCAACGTTCTTCGTTGTTATCTTCGTCGAGAACAATGACGCATTATGTTCCACACGACGACGTCCTGCGGACGGGAATAATTCGTTCTCCGCTTGTCCGTCCCGTCCCTTTGAAATCATCGCGCACTCGGCTCCGGCTGTAATAGCCGCGCTTTATTGCATTAATAAAATATAACGACATCGAATCTTATTAGCCTAATAGATTTCTCCATACGAACGTTCTGATTTCAAAGAATTTCGATCGCTTCCGTTTACGCTGCTCTCATCATCCTCGTTTGAACTGAGGTTTTTTTTTTTTTTTGCGATCTAGTTCAGTTCTAAAAATATACTACATCCCATTTCTCTATGCCGCTCGACTCTATTCACGTCCGCCAACGTCTGTGAAAAAGAAATAAGAATTCAAACAAACTTTGATTTTCATTCCCGTGCATCATCTCCTGCTAGTCCAAACGCACCTATGCGAGCAGGTAGCACTACGAACTACAACTTTATTTGGATTTTTCAATTTCCCATTTGTTCCAATCGTTGATCTGGTTTGCGGTACGTTTCATTACAGTCTCATTCGGTACGTCCGGATTTGAATCTTTTTATTCTCGTCATCGATGAATTTCTTTTTCTTGCGTTAAAAATATATCCTGGGCAATTCACGTGCTTGGCGAACATTTTTGCCTCGAATTTGCCTTCGTAACTCACGTGACGCGTATCACGTGACTCTGACAACGCACCGCACATTCAAATTTCAGAAGTTTAATGATCTAACTTTGACGAGGAATTATAACGAAATTTTTTTTTTACTCGCTATCTCATGCAGCGAACGAACTGCACATCGCAGCTTCGGTTGTCGCTAGTTTTAGCATTTTGTCGTGTTCAATTAAAGTTTTTTTTTCCTGCATTTTTTTTTGTTTTTTTTTTTGTTTCATACTCACGACGTAGCCGATGCAAATGACTTTTATAACGTACGTGGGATACATCATACGGATAAATTTATAGCTTGGTTTATGGTACATCAACGCTAACGTGACCGCGCGCGCTTCCTTTGTTGCTCTTGCACTTCACGTTTTTTTGCGGGTCACAAAATTCTTTCCTCCGCAACTTCGGCTACCGTTGAACCTCGAGGCAGGAGATTTTTCGTCGTCGGGTTGCGGGATGTGCACAGGTATACGTATATTCGCGCTTTGAAGAATCCTCGTGTACGGTAAAAGTACACGCCACGACAAAGCGCACTGTATAGGTACGTGTAACACGTGAGGCTAAAGTGCGCGCTCCTTTTTCTTTTCCTTCAATTTTTTCGTATTTTATTATTTTTCCCCTCGGCGAGGATCGTGCGGAATTTTCTAACTCGGATGTATATACATATATACTATACGTACAAGTGTACGGCGAAAATCTCTCTTGCCCGCTCAGGAGAAGGAGAGTTTTCAGTTTGACAGAATGACAGATGTGTACGGAGTCGACCTCGTCACGTAATTAATTATTACCGCAGCGAAGTAAGGAGCAACTAGATGTACCTATATACACACGTGGTATATGATCCGTGACCTCGAGTTGACCCCTGCAGCAGTACGGAGCGTACGGGTCGTTTGCCTTAATTACAGCAATTAACGAAAATTATCTACTTCATTGAATAGATGAATGTGTTTTCATTACCTTAACCAGTCAGCTGCGGCATAGTTTTGTGTCGTGTCGTAAAACATACGGCGAGCTCAATTAATTTTGTCCAATTTTCCGTTGGACGTGTTCAATCACGTTATCGTTAAACATTCAAAGTCCGCGCATCAACGTTCGCGATTGAAACCGGCGAGCGACGATTTCTCGCTTCCGAGTCGGTCGAGGCAATCGAAGAGGCGAAAAAGGTGTCGTTGAATCGCGCGGTGTACGGCGCGATACGAATCGCACTTATAATACGGTGGTCTTTAAAGTCTCCGAGCTTGTAAAGTAGCGATTCGGAACGGCGAGCGAGGCCTTTGTTAAAGTCTCCGAGTCTTTTGCGATAGTTCAGGTGTTGATTGTCGCCGTGATCGCCACGTTTCGATCTTTTCTAAGACTCTCTTATCTCCGTTAAGTCCTCCAATTGTCAGCGGTATACATATATACATAGATATATAAGACCGTGATCTATATATACCCGCTGTGGGTAGCAGTCTCCTGCGGAGTAGATCGCGGTAAACTGACCTGTTTTCGAGAGTATTTTTCTCCTCCTTTTTTTTTTTTTCCCACCAGTCTTTACAACCTAAGTATTGCCGGGTTTTAATTAAAAACATTCACCGAAATGACCCCGGCGCTACCAAGACTCCGCGATTATGGAACTAAATTGGACAATTAACTCGCACTAACAAAAGCTATACATAAGTCTGTACATACCCCCACCGACTTCCACGTCTTCGAGCTGATTTTAATAAGCGCGGAAACCTCATCGTTCCCAAAAAAATTCACCCAACTACTGTCGAATCCTCGTCATCGTAACGAACGTCGTCATCTCGCAATCATACGAATCTATCCGACTCCGCCAGTAGCTTCGAACGATGCGATTCGATTCCAAAAAAAAAAACCATCCGCTCCCCGATTTTCATTCGATCCCACGCGTCGTATCATTTCGCCATTTTGCGTATTGCGTGAAATTTCAGAACTTCGAGTGGGGTAGTTTTCGGTCTCCGCGAAGACCCGGTCGATCCTCCCTCTCCGGTGTAGCTACCACGTTACACATACATACATATGTATACATGAACAACGAAATCGTATATATATGTATAATTATTGTACATATGCTGGTTCTGCTAGCAGAAATTCACGTGTGTGTACCGTGTGTGTGTATATAGATTATATATATATATATATATATATTCGAACGCATGTGTATACGAACGTCATATACAGGCACGGGTTTCACCTGCCCTAATTGCGGTCAGTTTGACATCCGGCTAAGTTTCTAACCGCATTCGCGAGAGCATTGGGCCAGCCGCTCCAAGTATCGCTGCAGTTGTACTTATTGTCAGACCTGATCGCGTGCGTTCGGTGTTCGGTGTTCGGTGTAACAAAGCGGTGTGTCAATAGGTACGTACGTAAACGATATATACACATACATATATCGGACATTTTGCTTTTTCATTGCACGAGAGGATATACATATATATATATATAAATATGCGTGTATGTTGTACGTACATATCGTACATCCGAACGGTAATTCTGTTCTCCGCACGACTTCCTCGATGGCATGCTACGGCCGCACGGGGGAAAGCCGGATGTTCAATTGAAGGGTCTGTTTTGTGATGGTCAGTTTGACGTTTACCGCTGATGTTCGTTCGTTCGTTCGTACACCGGGCTATACACATGTGTTCATATGTCATTGCTTTTACCGTAGGATCAACGCACTCAAATGCAACGACCTCGCCCGCCAATCGCAATCACCTAATTGCAGGAGCCGCGGCTCGCCTAGCGCGCACAAACATCCCTATAACGTCCGCGAAACCATCGTCGTCATCGTCGTCATCGTCATCGTCATCGTCGTCGTCGTCGTTCGGTATAATTGAAAGTATGCGGTGAAATTGCAGCTTCGAACAATTTCTTCTTCTTCTTCTTTTTTTTCTTTCTTATTCGGAGCGAACAAATACAGCGAGTACACGTAGACTGTGTTCCGCAGGATTCTGTGTGTACTTGGAAAAGTTGTAACAAGTTTTCCCATCGGTATTTGATAGACGTTTCCGTATTACGTTACGGTGGTATTAAGTTCCAGTTTAACGTACAAATTACACGCTTTACGTCGACGAGCCAAGTTAGCGATACATCCTAGCGATTGTCTCCAAGTTTATAACAAGTATAGGTACATTGAATAATCTTCCGACGTAATTTACGACTGTTTACCCTCTGACGTTACACCGTTATTACTACTTTCCGATGAATTTTAGGCACACGTGTGTACCCTCGTATTTCTACAGAGCTCGTATAATTTATATGACATCGCAACGCGAGGAGATCATTTCTTTCGTACTTTACAATTAGCGTTACGTCTGGACCGTCTTTGTGTCTCATACTGGGTAACGTCTCTACGAACCGTAACGATGTGCGAATATGCGCGAACTTGACTGTAGAGTTGCGGAATACAAGGCCGACTTATGCGGAACGTATAGAGTCGAATTTATACGAACTTTGCTGCAGAACCGATTCGCAAAAGCCGAAAAGTTTACGACCTGCAGGAGAATCGTTAGGCCAGCCCTGCTGTTCAAAATGTTTGGAAAGTTCGATCGATAATCTCGCCATGAGATTGGGATGAAAGTTCAGCGAATACAAAGCAATAAAAACACGCGCGTGTGTGTGTGGGTGTAGGTCTAGGTGTACGTTCGGTCGCGGAGGATCCTCCGGTCTTCTTATGCGCAGAATTACATGAAATTTCCTCCGCACTCTCAGCGAACGTGAAACTTGAACTTTTCATCGTTCGGAGATCGGTTCCAATTCTCGCTGTTTCATATCGCGCTGTATTTCGAGCTGCAACGCGATTAAGTATCCTTGTAAAACTCGTCGACTCCTTCCGCGAATTCCAAATTCAATATGGCGAAAACATTGAAGTGTACAGTCGCGCGAAATTTTCTTGGCGGTGGAAAATAGAGAGGGGGGCGAGAAGGGGAGCGAACACGGCGGTATCAAGTGGCGGGGACCCCGGTTCCCCGATGTTCTTTCACGGTTCTGCAGGCACGCGTATAATTTAATCTCCTCGCCGGCCAGTGAATTACCAAGAATTCATATTCTCACCCCCTTCGCGCAGCCCAATTTCTTCGAACAACTTTTGACTCCACCGGGGGACTTTCCCCGTTCGACGCTAAACCCCGTTATACACGACCTCCGTACCCGCCACCCCTTCCGCGCGACGCTCCCAAAGGACGCGAATAGGTGGCTGAAAAAGGGAGAAAAAATGTATCCGTATGAGAAACAAAAATGGATGCGAAGAAAAAAAAAAAAAGCAAAAGGAGGAAGGAATAGAGGTCGCACGGCGACGCCACGTTTTCTTCTTATACTTAATGCGCCGTCTCTCTTTCCCCCCCATCGCCCCCCATCGCCCCTCGGCCAAGGGCTGCAGGCGTGAATCGCGATTATTTATGAAGAAACGCGCTTTTCCGAGGGATAGGAGTCAGCCTTGAGGGGCTTTTCCACGAGGCGCCGCGCGCCCGAGAGCTAAAACCGGGAAAGCGACTCCTGAAGACGCGCTGGGGAGGGTTGAAAGCGAGACGTATACGTACGTAGGGAAAAAGGTGGAGACTAGAGAGATACGGCGTGGCCCCTAGGAAGACTTAGTTATCCCGAAAAGGACGAAGGGAACGGGGAGGGGTAGTCGTCGGTTCGGCACCGCGAT
The DNA here is from genome assembly GCF_917208135.1 of Athalia rosae. NCBI lineage: Eukaryota > Metazoa > Arthropoda > Insecta > Hymenoptera > Athaliidae > Athalia > Athalia rosae. The sequence goes on along the minus strand of NC_064028.1, from coordinate 18,155,439 downwards.
TCTCGCTCCTCGTCTGGCGAACACTTTTTTCTATTTTTTTTTTTTTTTCTTCCCACCATTCCGCTGTTTTAGGGGTTACCCGAGCATTTACTCGACTCGGACTCCCCCCGCCGTACGTGTACATGTATATTCCAGCGCGGTGCTCAACTTTGAAAAGGCAAAGGTAGAAGTATGAAAAGAAAAAAAAAAAAAAAAAAACAAATTTATATCAAATCTCGCAGACGCCGGCTGTTCAGGGGCTTCGTAATCTCTCTTACTTATCTCCCCGTCATAATCACCGTTAAAAAAAAAAAAACAAATGAACGAATGCAACGGTAAATAGATACACGCGCGCATATATTTAACGCGGCGCGTACCGTACGAAGGCAGACGTTGGCGAACGCCCCCCCTCATACCGCAAAGAGAATCGTCTATGCGACGCCGTCCTATCTCCGAACCCTGCTCAGCCATACGTACGACGGCTATATACTATACCGTAGAGTGTGGTGGGTACGAGCGCGGGGGGTGAATTGGCCGACCTCAAAGTTACAGCTGAACGATTGTCAATAATTGAACGGATGCAAATGCTTCGTTTAACCAGTCCTCATGAATATTTACGACGAAGTTAACCCCTTCGGCGATATCTTCGTCGTCGGCGTCGTCGTTGCGTTGCGTTTCAACCCGACGCTATATACATACCGGTGGTAGTCTGACGCGATTCCACTACACCCTGCCTTTATCTCTACACCGCGCCGGTGGGTGTGTGTGTGCGGATTGCACCGTTAGAATAAAGTCTCCGGCAATCGACGAGTCGGCGGATTTTAAATCCCGAAAAATAGTCGATTTAAAGAGCGACCGTATATTGGTTCGGAGGCCGCGAATTTTGACGGAGTCGCGCGGATCGATTTTTAAAACTTATCATTCCCGTGTGAGCTGAACTGTTCGATTTTAAGCCCTTTTCCGAGGATAGAATATCGAAAATAAACTCATTAACATTATAGGAAAAAACGATTTTCTCTGCTCCGGTTCTCTTTGTAAAAACTTCAAAGTTTTACTTACGCGCGGTGATATTCGTGCCTCCCGATATCCGAGGAACCCCGACGAGTTTTCCAGGTTGTGGAAAATTCGTTGAAAAACCGGAACTCTACGGGGAGACACAAAGAGAGGACCGTGATCCGGAGAGATAAGTTCGCCGAGTATATTACGTAAGGAATCACCCCTCGAGTCAACTACCTTCCCGGTAGTATTATACCCACTAAAGTTTGACAGTAGAACTCAATTCCAGGAATAAATCAGTTCCAGATGAACGTTCTTCCCGATTAACATTAAAGGTACGCCCCGCGCTCTCTGTGTGTTATACGTATATTTGACACGGTTATCATCTTCGTAATCTGAAACGAACGAATTTCAAACCCCACTCTGTAATTATACCTCAAAACTTATTTCGAAAATGTTTTGACGTTGCTTCGAGAGTACGATAACGTAGGCGTGCGTTATCTGTGCTCATAGTTGCGCAAAATCGCTCGGCGAAAAGATGAGAAAACGATTATCCTTAAAAATTCGCACGTTGAACCAAAAACTGAGAAAAAAAGGACGAACCAAAAGTAAAAGCGCATCGGCACGCGATCGAAACGTGCGCGTTAATTATTTCAACGACGCGAAGTTCGGTTTACTCCTGGCCTACGCATAACATTTTCAAGCCGCCATACAGCGAAGGTGATTTTTTTGTTTTTTCTTTCAAATGTTTCTTCTCAATTCTGAAGCGCCGAATTGTGCCTTTGAAAAATGTAGCTTGGTAAAATGAATTCATCTCTTTCTCTCTTTGTCTCTCTCTTTGAAATAAATTCAAGAACAGAAGCCCGGAATTACGTAATCATGGTCTAACTTTAGAAAATTCAATCTACAATGAATCACGGTCTCATGTATACAGATATATATATATATACATATTATGTATATATACCAAATAGCTGGCTATGTACTGGGGTATAACTGACGCTTCACTTTCTTTGCCAAACAAAATTAATCACATTCGGTCGATCATTTTGCTTTTTCCGGTCTCGAATTATCCAAATAAGAAGATTCGAATACTCTAATTCCAGTTCGATTCGGATGTGGAAGAGAGAGACGCGCGATTGCCCAAGAGTATCGAACGTCGAGCAAAAATAATGTATCGTCGTATCGAAGGAACGGATCCGTTTCATTTTTGGGGGTTTATCGGAGCGACTTCTAATTCATCTCTGGCGAGGCTCTCTCGCGGCGATTATCTCTCAACGTGTTCTTGATCCAGATCCAGAGTTCGAGTCGTTCCAGAAGGATTTCACAAGTGTTTCCTTACTTTCGAAAGTTTGGATCGACGCGAGCCGCCCTATACACGCCAACTTTACGGTCGTTCGCCCTCGACTCCGGACTGCAACGCCCTTCACCCCTTACTCTGTAAGGTTAGGACGACGGAATTGGTTATAAAAAACTTGTCAAATAACGGTGAAGCCAATAAAGTTCTCTATTAAGGTTCTCCAGGGTTTGTTACACCCTCGGTACCGCGAAATACACCCCGAGCCCTACCTACCTTCCGCGAACGAAACCCGTATCGAACTCCGTCAGGAGTCGTACCCGATCCGATATCCTTTCCAACCAATTCCCGCTTCCTTCTTCCTATTATTCCTCATTTTTTTTTTTTCTTTTTTTTATCCCTCTCTATCCTCAGTTTTCATCACCCGCTTTCCATTACCCGCTTCTCTAATAAAATCTTATCCTCTTCCTGCCGGGATACGCGTGGCTGTATAACTCGGAAATGGAATCGAAAAATTTGTCAAAAATTATATCAATGAATCAATAATGGACAGAAGGTGGTCGAAGCATTTCTGATACCTGGTATCATGTGCACCTGTGAAAATTGTCGGACGACGAATGACATTATTGAATTATTATAAAAGACGATTTAACATGGATAAATTTATTGTTCAAAGAATGTATGATGAAATGATATAGAATACGATTTGTTGTATTTTTATCGTCCGCATTGTTTTCTACGTAATTTTTCTTTCCTTACCTCCGCAGGTACCTACGTAGAAATACAAGTATCTCTCCCGCCTCCGTTTGAACGATCATTCGTTCCGGTCGATTAATCCATATCTGCCTTCACGTTTTCCCTGTCTTCGCCGATGCTCCGTTGCGCAAAGATATGTATATAATATACATATATTCTTAAGATATGATTTGATATTGATATGAAAATATTTCCAGACGGAAATTCGTTACGCTGTACGTTGTTAACTCGGCATCGGTAACGGGAAAGTGGATTTATATCGATTTTCCAACGTTTCTTTTTCCCGCGATAAAAATCCCCACGGAATTCGTATACCCGTATGAAATACGTCGGGCATTATTATTAAACCGAGATCTTCGAATAATAAGAGCTAAAAATTTCACGACCATTTAATACTCTTGCTGATATTTTTAGAAAAACATCTCGCACGCGTGTAGAGCGAAGTGCTTGCTTTGATCTAAAATCACAAATTGCATTGCAGACGGTTGTAATAAATTACATAATAATCTTTGGCGATATTAAAGACGAATATGATCAGAAACTAAAACGAAGCACATAACGGAATATCCATTTTTCAACCACCGTTGCTCGCAATTAGATTTTTGATTCTTTTTTTCTCGATGTAATCGTCATCGGTAATAATTTTCCAAATTCCTTGAGCAGGACGTCGTCGTTGCGTAAGAATCGCATCTCGCGGTTTCGGTTTTCTTCGGCGAAATTTCGTTTCGCTGTACGATCTATAAATAAAGGTTTCGAAAAAAGACGCAAACCATCTGAGCACCTGCAGATAAAACTTTTCCCGTACATCTCTGGCGGTACATACGTATACATATATATATATATGTACGTATATGCGTGTACATAGGTATACTTATGTAACTGGAAGTACATCGCCTATATAATATACATCGGATATAAATGTATGTATACGTCGGGATGGTATTAAGCGTTGGGTATACCAAAGTAGCTCGAACGGTTGTCAGAGTTTTCGCCAAGTTCGAAGCGTATCTCATTTTCAGAAGCGCACCAGGAATTGTCGGGACGGGTAAGTGACAGCTTCGGTCTCCTTATACTTTTCCACTCTCTTTGCATCTCTTCAACGAATCGCTCCACGTAAAAAATATAAAAAATAAAAGGAACGAAAGGCGAAAAGAAGAAATGGAGTAAAGTAACGCGGGAATAAAAAAAGAGAGAAAGAAAAAAAAAAAAAAACTAACAGAAACGGAATAGGGGTGAAGTGCGGAAGAAAAAAAACGAAGAGAGAGCGAAAATATATATGTGTATATAGAAGAAAAAAAAAAAGTCATAGGCCCACTTCGCGATATGCAAATTTTTATATCTTTTACCCTCTACCATACTCATCCCTTATACTCTCGAAAAATCGACCCGCCTATCCCATTTTTATGTATATAACGTGACTTTTATATACACACACGTACAAGGATGCGCATATCGTAGCACTTGGAAATTTCTCAACCTATTTTCTCCACTCGATGTCCGGAGTTCCTTACTTTTATCAATTTATTTATTCATTTGAAAAGATTTGCAATGAGCTTCAGATTCTTCCTTTTTCAAACGGTCTACGAACGTCGAAAATCTAGCAAAACCAATCGTTTTTTGAACTCGTTTCACATCCCAATGAAAAAAAAAAAGAAACCAAATGTTTTTTTTTTCCTAATTTCTATTTTACCCTGAATTTAACGATATACAACGCGGCAACGGGAAACCGACGAGAACGAGGGCGAGCTGGTTTTCGAAGGAGAAAAATCGTCGCCCAATTAGAGCGCTAGGGGGACGTGGAAGAAAAGCACTGCGAAATATTACCCGACGTTAAGCGTACAGTTTCACCCTTGACGCAACGTGACCCACTTTTTATATCGCGGAAGTGAAGAACCACTGAGCTATTAAGATGCCGGTGGCCCAGGCGGCTTGTACGTCGTACCTACGGTAGGGGGTCTGTCGAGTCCTGATACCGCGTATTTCCCTGACGCCCTCTCTTCGGCGGTTCCCTTCCTCTCTACGCAGCTTCTCTCTACGCACATTCTACTACCTTCTTCCCTCTCAACTTCGCGCCCTTTATACACCCTTCCGTATCACTCCTATTCCCCCTGCCCTGTCGCTCCCTTTTCCCTTCCCTCTGCTTCCCTCTTTCTCTCGTCGCCCGGTGTTTCGTCGTGTTTCCTTGTTCCCTCTAATTTTCTGCCGAAATGCCTGAGGGAGATGTACCTACCGTACTACCCTACTCCACTACGCTCTATACCCTATGACCTATATAGAGAGAGAGAGAGATCTTTGCATTCCGACCTTTTTGTTATAGGGCGCGTGACGTCAACTACGTTTTATTTAGGTATGCGTACAGTACGTAAACCCTACGTACGGTAAATACCTAGACGTGAAACTTTGCGACACTTGCTTCCAGTTTCATTAGACCTATGGGAACTGCTCACCGTTTTGCATTATATGCCTGCCGAAACTTGGTGACCGACGTATGTACCCAAAAATTTGACCGAAAACGATGCACTTTCTTTTTTCAACCGATTATAGATCTGCGATTCCGCTTCCGTTACGGTCTTCGGGTGATCACGATGTTCATGATAAAATTGGGGGTATTGACAGTCCTTCATTTTTCAGTAGGCGCAGTTTTATTCGCTGTTCATCAAATTTTCAGATTCGGTCTCGAGTTGGTATATATGTAGATACATAGGTATACTACATATGTATGTACGCGCGGGTAAAATATTCAGCCGCATTCCGCTCGTCCGCGAAACATTTCCCTTCGATAAAAAGTTTCTAATTTATGCAACGGACGATAAACAATCATGCGGTACGTTTATTTTACACGTAAATAATTACTCGCACCCGGTATACGTCATGGAACGTACGTAGGTACGTACGTATAACGCGCGCATCCCACATATCCCGCCGTTGAAGCGGAAAAAGACGAAAAAAACGAGATGAACGACGATCTAGTTCCTGCAGGTGATAAGTAATTTTGGGGGAATCGTGAAAATCGAAACTAAATACGTGAAAAATCTGTAGAAAAGTTTTCCAAGTTACTCGGTAGCCGAAATGGTATTTGCGTATATGTAGATGATTAGCGAAGACTTTAAAATTTTCCTTTTGAAAACTGTACGGAAAAAACCGTGAATCAAAAACTGTAGTCGGCATCGAGCCGTGAATATATGTACAATACGTAGCACGGATGAGTCCCTCGTTAAAATAATGACGCGGATGAAAATCCGCGTTTATCGCAGCGCGAAAGTTCAATTGGCCATGTTGTAAATTACAGAGAGACGGAAAAATGTGGAAAAAAAACAACGGAAAAAAACAACGAAAAATGGTAGCAAAAATTGCCGGTGCAGCGGTGAAATTTTCGTGAAAAAATTATTTCATTCATTTCTGTCCTCTGTACTATATATCGGAGACGAAAATTGATACGCGTGCAGTTACCTTTGTGATATGAAACTACTGCCGGGCTTTGGAAAAGATACCCCATAAATTTGAGTCCGACTTTCGGTTGAAATTTACCCATCTGTATCGAGTTCTTCAAATTTCAAAATATATCAATTACATCATCGTGGAAATTTCAATACGCAACTACGCGCGCACAACTCTCGCTGGTGAAAATACTTTTCACCTTTTTTTGGTTCGCCTCGTTTGGGAAAAAAAAATCTCCTCTCGACTAAGAGACAAAAATTTTCTCCAATATTGTTAATCACGTATGTTACGCAACAATTCATAGGTAGGATGTCTCTTTGAAAGCAACCGGTGTACGCGCGTTCTGCGAAAAAATTAGCCAATTTCAACGTGGATGAAAGAATCGAAAACGGAACAAAAAAACCGAAAACAAAAAAAAACAGGAAAAAATTTAGCAGAAAAACTGTCAAAATTCGCCATTACCATCTCTTCTCTGGTGTTATACGATCGAATACATGTAGTTTCCGGGATAATCAAAGCCACATTTCTATTAAGGTTATTAATATAGGTGGCTGCGTATAGGCGGTATGCGAGAAGTGAACGGAAGGTGGACGACAGGCATTTTCAATTTTCGAAGCAACCATTACAGTGTATAACAGGGAAAAAATATATTCGGAAATATGCATGAGGAAATGGGAGTGGCTCGTTTGTGTTACGTCGATGAACCAATATTCGCTGACGTATGCGCGTATACATATATAATACTCGTACAAAATGTACACACAACACGCGAATGATCGACAATATTTTCAGAACACCGTTTGACCCGCTTAGAAGATTATCATACGCTTAATGCACAAATTTAATCATCCCCGTATCAGCGAAGTAAAGTAATACACGGTGTGATTTCGTCGATTGGAACGTCGTCGTCGTTATTATTATCGTTATCATAACGCGAAACGGTGTAACTTGAAAAAAAAAAAAAATAAAAATAAAAATAAATAAAACCGCGGAGAGAAATCCATCGATACACGCGGTAAATATATGTGTGCAATGTGTGTGTGTATGTGCCGTGGGTTACGGTAGATAAAAAAAACCGCGGGCATTGTCGTTATCCCACGCTCAAGTGACAAATCAAACGTAAATTGTTGAAAATGTGCGATTTGTGAGAGCGCGAGACACAGGAAATAAACGGTAAAAGTCACGAGTACGGAAACCGGGGATCCTTTCGAACGAGACCGAGTAAAAAGAGGATAATAAAGCAAAAGAGAAAGGAATTGAAAGGAAAATTGAAAAATGAAAGAAAGAATGAAAGAACAGGACGTCCCATTCGACGGCGTGGGAAGAGGGGGGTATAAGGGCGCGAAATGAAGCCGTAGAATTTGCTTAAAATTGTTTCGTTTCCTCCGAGTGGAGAACGCGTGTTAGTTACACGCACGCGTATATGTATAATATAATACATTCATGAGGTGAAGATCATCGTCAACGTGACGTGAACTTTTTTTTAATTTTCAGATAAGGACTCCTTATTTTTCCACCCTCTATTTTTTGACCTCGATGTTCCGGTAGATTTAACAAAAGCTTCTTTTTTACCCAACTTCTCGTCGCGTTTTGTCTCCCGCTCTTCCCTTTTCTTTTTTCATTGTCTCTACCACGTTCGCTCCTTGTATATCGTACGAAATAAGAAGAATGAAGATATTTTTTTTAATTTTTTTCTTCTGATTCCTCATCGCGTACCGATTCGCGTTACGCGCCCGTTTCAATTCTCGCCGTTAAACTTTTCGAACGTCTGCCGCATGTACCGAACGATGTAATATTTATCACATAGGTAATATACCCGTGTGTGTGTGTGTGTGTGTGCGCGTGAGTCCGTATAAGGTATACCTATATACCCAGTAACCGCATTGTTCCGAAATTAGCGTGTATTGTTGACCAAAGTTAACCGAAGTGGTGTACTCGTACCTGTGTACGGTACTCAGCGATCCCATGTACACACACACACACACACACACAGCGAGAACCGCCTCATTTTTTAAGCTCGTACACCCCGTGGGACAACGACCGCCTTAATTAATCGTAACTTTACCACGCTCGGTTGGCCGTTCGTTACCTGTTCGCCGAAAAATCCCTCGGTCTTTTTTACTCAGGTGGTACTTCTGTACGTACTTTGTTCCCTTCTCCTCCTCAGCTCTTCTGTTTCGCCTTGTTTCGTTCCGCGGGCACCACGGGATCCACGTCCGATCGGCGTTTCGATCGAACGATCGATCAATCGCCGTACGATTCGGACGTCCGTATATAGGTATACAAAGCCGCGCCTCCCGAACTTTGACCCACAGCGAAGAATTGGCGAAAATTCGCACGCGGTGGCATGTTTCCATTTTTTTGTTTCTGTTTTTTTGGGTGTTTTTTTTTTTTTTGTTTTTCTTTCTTTCTCCACCTCGTTTTTTCGACCGCCTATCATTTCCTGATCGTGCGGCTGGTATTCCGCCGGTATATATACGCGGTATCTGTTACGGTTTTAATAGACCGTGCGATTGCATGTGAATTCATGCATTTGATCCGCACACGTCACAACTGTGGATCATCCCTTCCCACGTGGTCAACGGCAATCGTGTGTACAGATGTGAATTGTAAAACTAGGAACGTGGAAAACATGATACCGGAGATGACGTGGAAATAACGAAATGCTATCAGGATTGCGGTTCGATTGACGAGACTCGATTAGAGTGGAAAAAAAAATTGTTACTTCTGTAATGATGTTTCGTGATCTATGTATCGACGAGTGATTCGGCCCAGATTCGAAAAGTTCGCTGCCTTCGCTAACGAGTAATCGCTCGAAAAAGTCAGTGGAGATTATCGGTCGGGTTACTCTGCAGATCGAAGATCGTCTGTGACGAAGTTTCGACACACGTACAACTACGTGTATAGATGCACGACGGAAATGTAATTGAAACAAAAAAAAAAAAAGAAGGGATAAATAAATAGCTGAAAAAAAGAGTAAATTTTCGCACCTCTCTTGAAATTATCACTCGGGCGGTGCTCTGGATCGTTTCCCATAATTTCTCGTTTCAAAGCGAGCAACTGTTTTTAATTGCGTAATTAATAAATACTCCTGTATATATATATATGTATGTATATAGCAACAATGAAAACAACAATGACGATAATAATAACAAGAACAGCGTGCAGAGGGTGTTCAACTGCTGACGCGAACGGAGTTTTTATTTCTAATTAAAAGCGGAAATTTTTCTTTGAAATATATTGTGGAATGTATAGGTGTACAGCAGAGGTGTAGGTATTGTATATATATACACCTATAGGCTTGGTGTAGCATTGGGTATGCGCTATCTCCAGCTAAAACGTAAACCGTAAAGTCAACTGCAAACTTTTCTCAACTTGCCACCTGTCGCGCACTTTTTAAAGTTTAAGAAACACCTGTGACATTATACGAAGATAACCAATCTATCCGTAACTTAAACTTTCTTATACCTGAAAAAGCAGACGCGCGAGAATCCAAAACTCGCTAATTGATATACCTGCTGCTTGGCTAACGTTTCGGAACTTCTAATCTTTGGATTATAATACAATTTTCGTTAACTATCGAAGTTTCGAGTACTCGACACCGTAATGGGTATGTGCAGATTATACGTATTAATACATGGGTAATACCACGTGAAATCGACCACTTTTAAACCCGGCTCCCCGTTTGATTTTCCTGAAATTTTTTTATTTTCTTTCACGCCACTAGATACGTATTCAAGAGTCTTATCAAACTTTCTTATCCACCCCAAAAAGAGTTAAAAAAAATGCCCTATTTTTCAAATAGCCCTAACTTCTTCAAAAATTGACTAGTCGGGACGTTTTTTTTTTTTTTTGTTAAAAATTGTTGTTCTTCAACGTACTTTTCAACGAAAAATAGAAAAAATGTTTCAAATATTTTTATGATTTTTTTTCTCATTTTTTATCTCGTAAACGTTATTTTGCAAAAAATTTTTTTATTCGCACTACATCATTCGTGTCGAGCGTATGTCTGGTACAAAAATTTCTCTTATACGCGAGGCGGCGAAGAATTTTCTATGCATATCGATAAAAGTATTCAACGAATGTAAATTCGAATACCTGACCTATCTTGGTTTTACATTTCGATGGTTAAATCTTTAATGCATAGCGCCGTCCATCGGTCGGCCGATGACGCCGCGCATCGTTCCGAAAGCTTAGATATAATACACGTTACGTACATGTAAGGTATGCACTAGGTGTTGGGTACGTATACATACGTACCTCTGCGTATATATTCTACAGAACTGCAGTTTTCCCTGCACCTGTAATACCGTATAATGCCTGTACCGCGGTGTTTATATGCATGTAGTCGATTTTGGATCTTTGCACCCAATACCGTATGTAATCTAAAAATGTTAACCGTCGAACGAATTCCCCGCACCGTCTGCTCTTTGCACCTATTCGTATACATTCACTGCGTAATATAATACATATGTACATGTATATATGTATTATGCATCTGACTGTGTAGGTACGATCCCTTTTCGGAGCAGAATTTTGGTACAGGTAGCAAGAATGCGTGAACCAGGCGCCATCCACCCGCCATCTCTGGTCTAGGGAACACCGTATACTGGGTGTCCCATTTTTGGAAAGTAAAAAAATCCGATCAATCGCAAGGGTGGTTTGTCAATTTTCGAGGAATCCATACGTCGGGCTATGTCTGTTTGAATAGAATTCATTTTTTTTTGTACAATCGAAAAAATTTAGTCAGAGAAAGAGAAACGATTGTTTCTCGAGTCTGATCTTCCTACTTTTCTTTAGCCTGACGAGGTTCACTGCGGCGATAATATAACGTTGAAATGTATATCATGTTACGTAAGCGAAGTTGCTGAACCTGTTGTACACGTGGAATCGATCATCTTGAGAAGGCTTCGCAATTCACACCTCCGAGTGTAAAAATCTTTCAATCCGAGGGACGGAGACGCGGTACTTCAGTTCGGTACGCCGTGTACCGTATTCCCCGTACGCCCGTAAAATATTGTAAAATCAAACGTCGATTATCGAATAACGATTTTATCAAATAATCGACTAATACCGCGAGCTTATTTTTATAACACGTATACAGCTGTTATGATAACGAAACGCGGCGAACGCGACCGCATAGAGATACGAAGGTCATTTCAACTGATAAAATATAAAACCTAGCGACTGTAGCTCGAAGCTTATCGGCATTCGTATATGTACGATGATGATGTATATATACATACATATATAGAGCGTATATGCATGCATGAAATTCTGAACACCCGGCAGAATTTTATCGATGACCGACCGATTCAGTGGAGATACGACATCGTTCCATCGCGTAGCTGGTGCAGCGTTTCCTGGAGCGCGTACAACGCACGCTGCTGCAGAAGTGTCGGAAACGATTATGTGGACCGCGAATTTTCGCATCGAACACGCTAATCGGCAAAATTACCCGCGGACCCGAATAATAATCTCGGCCGATATAATGGAAGATTCTAGCCTCTTGTTCGAACTGTATTGTACATTTCGTAAATACGTGCGCGCGTAACGGGTGCGTACGAAAGTACCGCGTGTCGCTAGTGAAAACGAAGTCAAGTTCTCGGAAAATAAAATTCGTCCGTGCTTTCGAAACGATTGTCAACGTGAAAGTGAGGCGGATAATTAGTGCCAGTGCGCCGAATTGAACGCGTCGTGTAAATCTGAAATGGAAAACCATTCCAACGGAGATAACGACCTAATAGGTATATATAATTTACCGTATACGGCCCAATAATTCTCAGACAATTTCTCTGTACATATTTTCAGATGTATGCGTTCACATACCAGGGTACTCCCGTTGTAATCAACTAACTTAGAATGTCCGAAAATGTTTATGAAAAAAATGAAAACTAGACGATATTCGAAAAACTGCAGATCCATGGTTCGAAGCTATTCGATTGTGGGTCGAATCTGCAATCGTTTGATCGTTATCATTTTACATTCGGTCGGTTTTTCATCGTACCACCCTGTACGTTGTACACGTTTATATATTACTTCAAGGCACACATCTGGCGAAAAAAGAAAAGTCAAAGAGGATAAAAAAAAATTTATAATATAATTATGAAAGCTGTACCGAAAGCTCTCGGCGAGTTTTCTCAAGAACTATATGCAATACAAAGTATCAATTGTTTTTAATTAGCTAATTAACTAACTGAAACACAAGTGGCACCACGACCAGGTTCTTTTAATGCAAATGAACGTTTTTCAACCAAGTCATGTATACCTACACTTGTATAATTAATTGGAAGAGCTATGTTTCCGATACTATGTAAATTGATATAACCCCTATAATTTTACGCTCAACGAACGTCTGCCGAGACAGATAATTACGCGTATTGTCGCAAGGTTGACAGAAAAACCCGTCAAAACATGAGAACCGAAAATTGACGGAGTAAAATTATAGTTGAATCGAAAATGAAACGCCAGCGCGTCGCAGATTTCCTCATTGTTTTCCCTCTTCCTTCGAGGTCGGGTATGTTTGCGATGAAATTCGTTCGAAAAAAGTCACCCGGTAGCCATCGATATGAGTCTACTGTAAAGACTGATGAAACGAACCTCGAGGCGCCAGTTTACTGACCAATGACCGCACCTCCCTCCAACTGTCGATCTAAAAAATATTCTCTCTCACCGTAGCACATAACGCGAGAAACTAGAATCGTGCTCGCTTGACCGTTCAAGTAGACCTCGTACTCGTCAATCGCCGTAGTACACATTCGACTCGCGTGCCATCGAGTACGACACAAACTGCAAGAACAATTCCGTCGATCGTCAATTTTGTCCAAAGATTTATCGTCACGCGTGAATCGAAACAACAGACATGGACGGTGCCAAAAAAATTGGTAAACAAAGAAAAACGTTAATAATTGTTGTGAAATTTTGCAAATTATAAAATAAACATGAAGAACATCGAACGCGATGTATGTTATCGGTGAAATTTGTGTGCATGAAGTACGTAGGCAGTGACGCGAAATCGGTTCACAATTTCGTTATAACGTAATGGAAAAAAGGTGTTTCTATGATCGTCGTTCCTTTTGTCTTTTCATACATTAGTCTTGCCGTAGAAAAAATTTTCCTTTTGTCTTCGTTTTTTAACTAAATTGCTTTCAACTTTCCTTCGGTCGGTGGCAATGGAACCAATTTGTTTCCGATATATTGTTCCCGTTACGCTGCCATACCACGGCACCGAGTATAATGTATGGTATATCGATTATCGGTGGCTGCGAGAGATAATTGAAAAGTTGAATTTGTGTAGGTTTGATTTTCGCGCACGTATATCATGTACGTACCGTACGGTGCGGCGGGGGGGGGGGGGGGGGGGGAGGGGGATAGAGTAAAAGCGGGCTCGCGAGTTTCGAATTTTTCATTGCTTTTGAACAGCTTTGGCAGCAGCCGCGGCGGCGGAGAGCGACCGAATTGATGTTCGAGGGAAAAGTTCAATTCGATAAAATAAGACGAGAGAATTGCAGCGGATATCTCAACTCTACCTCCTTCGTTCGAATACGTCGCGCGGTGTACGTACGATGTAATTGAAAAGTACTTCGCGCAAAATGAAACAAAAAAAAAAAAAAAAAAAGAATTCAACGAGGACAACGATCGAGAGGAGGAGAGAAAAATGAGGGGAGGTGTACACGAGCGAAAAATAACGGGTGCGGGTGTAATAAAAATCGAAGACCGTCCGCAAAGACGCGCGGTTTTTTCTTCATGTACGGTTATACTTTTAGCCGTCTCCTCTTTGTTTTTTTTTTTTTTTTTTCTTTTTTTTCTCTTGTTATATCTGGCAGCGCGCAAAGGGGTGAAAGAAATGTACCTTTTATACACCGCTTCTGATGTAGAATGAAAGAAAAAGAAGGAACGCAGGAGAGAAGGAGAGGAAAAAAAGCGGCATTGTGTCCGACGCGAGGTCCCCGAACACACGCACCTTCGAAACACTATAAAGGAAGATATAATATGAACCGTTACCCAAAGATATAACCCTCATGTTATTCAAATTTCGAGATAAATCATTCCTAGCTGCGGCAACCGCAAGCATTTATGCCCATACCTGCGTCACTCTCACCCCCTCGCCCTTTTTTTATAACATCCCATGTGCGTCTATGTGCGTAAAATATACACCTACCATGCCCTGCGTAAATGAAAAAAAAAAAACATAGAAAAGACAGACGAACGACGTTCACTGTCCGAACTCAAAAATCAATATCTGTCTTTTTTTTTTTTCAATGTTTTCGAATACACATTGTGAAAATTTCATTCGCGAAAGACAAAATAACGGAGCGTTTTTCTGTCATTTTTTTCGAGAAAAGTGAAAAAAAAATAATTGCAAAAGCAAAACGATAAGTTCGGACGATTAATTGTTCTTTTTTGTTTTTTTTCTCTAACGGAAGAAAAATGAAAAGTGAAAATTATTATCGCCTCGAAACAAGGAGCACCCCGATATATAAGAGACACCTCAGCGTAATATATCGGTGAGATCCATCCGTGAAATATCCATTTTCTTTTTTCAGTTCCTGTGTAATAAAAAACCGTATAGACATGCAAATTCCAGACAGCGCAGCAATATTCCAAGTGGCAACCCTTTCACGCTTTCCTTGTATTTTACGTACACCTACCCATCTACGGCACACGTGTATACGTATGTACATATAATACATATACCACACGTACGTACGTATGTACATGGAAATTGATCAGCGGGGACGTACACCGTAAACGCGGCATTTTTTTTAACCATTTTTTTTATTCTCCTGCCGATTATTCAATAACAATATACACGCGTACGTATCCTCGACTCTCGTTTCGGTACTGCAATGCGTCTATGTACGTATAGCTGCGCGGAAGAAGGCGTAGCCGTTTATATATATTATACATATGTATAATACGAGGTGCACATAACGCGTGTCATTGCGTGCTACGTGCGCGTACGATTCACGTGTTTTCACGCACGAACGGTCTACCACAGCGGCGTATAGCCGTATATTCGCGCCAAGTGAAACCAGTCGTTGATGCGAAAAGAATATATTTAAAACGAACGAATGAACTATATTTTAGCGTGGTGTTTTTTTTTTTCTTTTTCTTTTTTTGTTAGCGAACACGACGGCGGGGGGTTCGCACGAAGCAAATGACAAGAAACACCAGCGGCTGGCCTGCCGTCTCTCGTTAAACCGCGGCGTGGAATTGGAAAAATATCTCTCACTCTTCGCCGCAGTCATTAACGTTGCCAAAGAAGAAGCATGTTATTTGCTTTTTCTCCGTATATTATATACATTCATTCACTTGTGTACGTGGTTTTTACACGCGTGGGATGTTACGTGCACCGTACACTCGTGGCCTATAATGGCGCACGAAATTTCATACCGTGTAGACTCATCTCGTGCGGTACGCCGCGACCGACTCCGTCAAAGCAAACAACCAATTATTCGAAAAATTCTCCAAAACGTTTCGGGAAACAAGAAAAAAAAAAAAAATAAATAAATAAAAAGTACAAATGTGTACGTACGATCTCGTTCGCTCATCACCCCATGTTTGGTTTTACTTTACCCCCGTATATTTTATGCAAAGCGTACAACTTTTGACCTGAGAAAATTTTTCGTATCGTCAGCGTCGTTGCACGTCGCAACGAAAATTTTCGGAAAACTTGTAGGTGGAAATTTTTATTTCATTTTCTCCGTAGTTGGAAGAAGATCGTTTTTTCGTCGGTTGAAACGTTTTTGCTGAGGAGAGCGAGCGAGCGGTGCATCTCCGTTTACCGCGACTACGTATAACGTCGTTTGCACCTCATTTTGTGTTCCGACGATGTACAGCAGCAATGTGGAAAAACTTTCCGTTCGTTCACTCGGCAGCGTAGCGAGGGTATAGGAAAAGTTTTCCGAGTTTTCATCGCTGAGGTATAAACGGGTGCAGGGCACCCGAGCGATGATTTACACCGCGGACGGGATAGAGGGAAGGATAATTTGATTCGCGTACAACCTTCACAATGTTTCGTTTATCCATGTGTGTACTTATTTGTTACCCGGTTTGTTCCAGTTAAGCTCACCTAGGCTGCGATTACGACGTGCGTATGTACGTATATGATCGGAAACTGATACGAAATTTTTGAATTGAATTGAGAAAACAGATGAGAAAAATTTTTCGAATAACGAAATTTAACAACTGCCGGTGAAGTCGAATTTCGAATGCCTGTGCGCATACGTAATCGTTCCGAAGAGGTGTTGATCTAATTCCCGCGTACATGTTTGACCCATATACTTACGCGCATTAGTTTAATCTGCTCTGGCGCAAGCTGCTCGGTTCACTCGAGATTATCGTTCCCTACCGCATTAGATACGCAGCTTCACTTCTCTTTTTCTCTTCTTTGGCGCTTTAATTGGTCAAGACGGACGTGTATATCGCGCCGGAAGTTGCAGCTTCGAGAGCTGCCATGTAACCTGATTTTCACAGTATGTGCGGTCCGAGCGTTGGTCTCACATTTCAATGTACATCGATATGAATACGGATCGTGATCCCGATTAGATTCAGATCTGAATAATTCGGTGATCGTTCTTTGAAATTTGGTTTCTGTTTCTTTGAGATTTTAAAGTTTATACTTTTTTTGTAATATAATATGGTTCATAGGGACAGAAAGGACTGATGGAGATCTCAAAAATACACGCTCAATTAGCTGTCGAGAAAAAATTAAAATCGTCAGATTTGTATTTTCGTCCCTTCTTTCCGATACATTACTCACCGGAGTGCTGCAATCTGGGTGAAATTTGAGTAGGCCTGCAAAATTTATCTACATATACGTGGGTAGTACGCTAACGCTGCTAAACGTATAAAGTTTCATACTTTCCGTAGATTCGTTAAAAAAAATTCACAGTCAGTGCACAAAATGCGGACGAGGTCAGATAAAGTACGAGACAATGTTAAAAAAATGTTCAGATATTTAGCGAAAAGTAATTTTCATCCAGACAGTAGTTTTCTTCGCATCGTATGATACCTATAACAAATTTTCAAGGTCTGATCAAAAATCTAAATTTTGTCGTTTCAAAAATACAGCTGATTTAACGGCACATATTATTATCACACTATGCGCTATTGTATTTAAAACACAGCAGCCATTACTCGATATTCATAAGCGTCGCGACGCTGTACATACGTTTCACGGCTTGTTAATTAGCAAATGAGAACGCGGATCGCGTCTTAGGCTGTTACGGATGCCGCTTAAAAGCCACATCCCCAGCGTATCGTAACATCAGAGGATATCATTTCTTAAAGTGTACGATTAACTTCGTACGAGAGCATATTGCGGTCCCCCCCCCCCTAACGTTATAACGCCGTTTCCAACGCTTCCGTGCGCAGTTCCGATCGGGGCTCATTGAATTCCGAATGATTTTTCAGGCTCGTGATAATCATGGATGTAATTTTTTCTGAACGTTTCAGGTAGCGCAATGGACGCCGAGGCAGCCCTCCTCGACGTCTCGCCGACTCTCTCGGTAATATCTTCCCCCGATTTGACGGAATCCACGTACCCCGGCGGCGCCGTATCCGTGTCGTTCTCCGCCTCCCCCCAAACACCGGGGTACAAAAAAGTACACGAGGAAAATTTGACACCCAGACCGACACCGAGACATCCGGCACCTCCGAAAAAACCGAAACTCAGGATACGACTGCCCTACTTGATGATCTGCGTAAGCTTGATCGAGGTGAGTTTACAACCGTCGTTTCGTTTTCATCGCGAGTTCGAAAAAGTGGAAATTTTTCAAATTTCATGTGGCAGATGATGGGATTTCGTTTGCACGGTGGTATAATATCGGCGGTATGTGCAGCGTACATATTTGACGATAACAATTAACGCGCACCGCGTGGAAAACCTCCGAGTATCCTCCGACCACCGCGAAAAAAAAAAAAAACCGAAATATACGTTACACGTTATATGCGTACACCGACTGGATAAGCCAAGCGAGTTCCACTTAACGGCAGTTTTAAGCCTCATTTGCAAGTAAGATTTCAACGTGGATCATGAATAACAAGCGAACAACGCCGCACGAAAGTACCGAACGCAAAACGACCCCCGAACCTCCGACTCTCCTTTTGTCTTCCTCGGATCTGCGGGAATATACGATAAGTTCCGCACAACGTATATATGTTGTATATATGTATATAATATACCGCGCGCACACACACGCGCGACGTGTAATGGCGAAAACCCCGCGCGATGTTTTCCACGTTGTTTGCGTTCCTCTCGCGGGCGAACACATCGTCCTCGTCCCCCCGTTGTCAGCGCGGATAAAACTCCGCGGGCGATAATTTCATGACATCCCCGGTCGGTCGGTCGGAACGAAACTAAAATTTGTCAACGATTCGGTGAAATTCAACGTGCGCGTAATTGGAACCGACCGTCAAGACAATTGCGCGCCCATAATCGCCTCCCTTTCTTTTTATTTTCTCGCATTGAGTCACCGCGGGGAGTGTCGAGTGTCGTCGCTTTTTCCTTTTTTTTTATCTCTCCGTCGGGTTTTCGAGACGTCAAGAATTAATTAGATCTACTCGGAGACGATACGAAGCTCAACTTATACCGGTTTTATAAATAAATAAATAGTTAAACACAGGGGAAATTCGTTCGAAACGATCGAAATATACTTCGGACGACTTATTCTGGATTGAAAAAATTTTTTTCTTCCTTTTTTTTTTTTCTTCTCGGAGATTCCTTAATTGCGTTCTGATATTGCCCCGCGCGCGTTTTCCCTGTAAGCGTAGCGTGACGTGTGTTTCTACTGTAATTCCGCGGCGGTATCGAATTTCGGTGTTTGTTGAAATCTCGAGTCTAGAGGCAATTACAGATCGCTGATTATCCGAAGATTTGTACTTTCCTCTTTTATCTTATTTCCCTCTCTTATCTGAGAGAAATGAAACAAATGGGATTCGAACGGCGAAATAATTACGCTTTTAAATCCAGTTCAATTAAAAGTTAATATCCAATTTTGTAGTTTCGTTTTCAACCGATATTATAGGTGGGAAATTATTCGCTCCAACGTACGTACGTACCTACATCCCATACCCGTACATCGCACGATCCATGGCCACCTGATCGTGGCGACGTAATTACACTAGATAACGGAAAAATTATAATTACTCACTTATCGAAAATTTCGCAGAACCAAAAAAAAAACGATGTCAATTAAAACCGGGATAAATTTTGAAAAATAAAACGGACGATCGATGTTGTGAAACCTGATTTAAAGGAGTTTGTGATAAAAACCGAGCGCGCGCCAGATCCACGATGACCCCGTATAATTGTAGGATCCTTTACGAGGGCGTTCAGAAGTCGATACTTACGCTATGAGAAAACTGGGCAATAAAGTTCCTTTTGAAAGTTGCAATTCGCAGCGGTTTCTGTACCGCTGTGTTACTGTACTATACACTATACGAGCCGCGATGCTCACGCTGTGCAGACCTCCGGTTTGCTCGAATATGCTGCTACTGCAGCGAGTCGTGGTAAAACGCATAAACTTAAGACCGCGTCGCTAAACGCGCTCCCATTTCGCAAAAGCAGAAAACCCCCACATCTATTCCGTACCGTTCCGTAGCCGCAACTCCACACAATTCCGCTTTTGCTTCTACAGCTTTTGGACTCGCTGATCATCCCGCTGGTACAGCAAGAAAGTGCATCGTGAGATTTACCAGAAACTGCTGCTGGGCATGTGTAATACGCGACATCCACGTGTTCCTGCGTTCCATACATATACATATATATATATATATATATATATATATATCGGGGCTGAAAATAGACACGTTATCCGACGCCGCGGCGTACATATATAACCCCTGTACGTAGGTAGGTGGGTACGAGGGTATGTACATATCGCACCTATACGTACATACGCGTGGGAATCCAAAAGTTAATAACATCTGCAAGTGGGTAACTCGACACAGCCGTAGCGCGCCGATATCCGCGAGTCAATTCTAAAGCTCGCTGCAGCGAAGATCGGTAAATCCACTATTATACTACACATCGCACTACATATATGTATATTTATTATATCACCGCCACTCGATCAGCCGGAGATATTTTGCAGGCGTCACTCTCTCCAGATTCACGTCTATTTTTCGATCTTTATGCCACGAATTCCCAAGATACTTGCTCGCGGCGTATACCTCTATACCGACCATCGCTTTATATAGATTTCCCGAGTGCAACTCGTGCGTTTTATTATTTATTTATTTTTCATTTCCTTTTTTTTCTCAGCCTTTCGAAATGAATACGGTGATATATACGTATACCTATCCTTCTCGAATATACGAGCGTCGATTTTTTAATAAATGATTACGATCGTTGCGATGTTTCTACTTCATTTGCGTAATTCGTTTCATCGTTATATACATATTTATTTATTCCCACCTTTCGCGTAATCAAAAGGGCGGTCGGTACGCGGAGATTTCTCGGCTCTTCGCAAACATGTTACACGGTGAAAATACGTTTCTAAAATGTCTTAAACGAATTTGTAAAACGTGCTCGGGGATTCACCCGAAATTTACCTAAACAAAATGAGGGGCCTCCGCGTGTTCGGATTGTTTGCCCAGAGGCTGTTTGCCGTCAGGTGGTGAAGAAAGGGGCCGATCTCCGCTTTCCGTCTCTCTCCATTTCTCTCTCTCTCTCTCTCTCTCTTTCATCCCCCTCCGCGAGACGCGGGGCGAGGCGAGTTTCGTTAAAATCTTCAACGGCCGCCCAAAAGGCGAAGAGTTTCGTGACGGATGACCCGCCGAGTCGAGTCTGACTTATGCGAGGGCTACCGGATGTTACTTACGTGAAACGAGCTTTGGGATCCCCCATAGAAAACTCATCAGCCAGCTGATTCACTTGACGGCACTCCGGAAGCCTTAGCTAGCGTTATTAACCCCCGACTCACACGCCATATAGATAATTAGGCTCCTACTTTGGCGAAGTTTCCATCGCGTCTGAAGAAAAAAAAAATGGAAAAAATGGAAAAATGAATAGATTCGTTCTCGCGTTTCGGGAGGCGCGAGTTCGAGAACTAAACCGGGGGAGAGAGAAAAGAAGATCTCCGTTTCGGTAAAATAAGGAAAAAGATGGGAAAGAAATCCGAGAGTCCCGATAACCCTTAGTTATTTTTGGATCGTTACATCGTGATACCTCGGGATCAAAATATTGGCGTATAATATTGTTTAGAGTCCTCGAGAACGTGATGCGGGAGTAAATGCGACGAACGAACGCACGGTAACGGTTATGGTGGAAAATCTCGCTTTGATCACCGTCTAAAACCACGACGACGGAGCGGAGGTTCATCCGATCGGATCGCGGAGGTTAATCCTCGCTCCCCTGATGGATAAAGGGGCCTCCCTCCTCCCTCCTCCCTCCTCCTACTCCTCCTCCCCCCCGTGAGCCCTTCGACTATCGCCACAGTCGACGGAAGTGTAATCGATGCTGCTTTGTTTTACTACGTTTCAGATATACGTACATTGCTTGGGCGACGAAGCCGTTCTACGACGATGGCTCGTTTACGATCCTCGACAACGTGTTCAAGCATGGAGATTCGCCTCGTACATGTTACTGCACTCGAATATTCTACATCTATCGCTAAACGTCGTCATTCAGTTGGTTCTCGCCGCCCCTCTAGAGGTAAGGTGATCACCCCCGTAATCTCTCAAGTCTGCTATCCTGTGAATTTACTGTGAACTTATTCGCATGGTACAAGAAAAACAGATGAGAACCAATCATCGATCGATTTGCATCACACGACAATTGTACGATCAAATTTTAAGTCAGGAAATTTGGGCAATGTTCTTTTTTGTTCCTAAATTTTTTTACCGAAAATATAACCATCCAGGTTCGGTACATGAACAGGAATCTTGTTGTAAAGATACAACATGTATAGCGCGGGGTAAACATCAAACAAGAAGTAAATGGAGGTATATATATAAGTTTCGTATATATACATATATATGTGTTAGGTATGTATCGGCATGTATACGAGAGCCTAGCCGGCAGAGTATATATAAGAAGTTGTAATATGGGTTTTGCGGTATCCCAGGTACAGCGAGAAGGAAATGTTTTCACCTCTGTACACTAGAAATTCACTCAAGAGCCTCAAACATTTCTTACATTTCCTTCCTTCGCGGATGCAACGAACGTTCCGAGTTCTTCTACTTCTCTTCCTCCTTGTCCTTCTTCTCTATCATTGTGATACAGCAGCGAATCTTACACATTATCTGTTTACCCCAGTGCGCTTCCGCGACGTGGCTTCTTCTCTCCCTCATAGTTTATGTGAATGCAATTCCAACACTGATACCTGCACACATCCACCCCGCGCACACACACACACGTATAATTTCATCAATTTATTATTTATTTACCCGCACATTGTACACGGGGACACGTGCACACGTACACGATTATTAGAGGAACGAGAAGATTCCGGTTAGCTCAGGATCACGCTTCGAGGGGAAACCGTCGCGTCGTTGAAGAAAAAAATAGAAAAATGAAAAGAGACGAGAAAAAAGCCAGACGGTATAGTCCCGACGAATCTCGTAGTTGAACGAAATCAATGCTAAGAATCGAATCCTCTGCGGGCGATTCGTCGAATGCGGTGTAATGCACATGCGGCAGATATTTACAGGTGAGGTTGGCTGCCGAGCCACGAGCTACACCTCGAAATCAGATTATCGCCCCAGTGCAGAGAGATTAATTGATCTAGACGAACATATATATATATGTATATAGGTGTATAGTGTGTATACCTGTACACATACACGTTTATTATTACGTTAACTGCACCGGTGTCACGGCGAACCGGAAGATAATGCCTGCAGATCGAGCCATTATAGATAGAAATTTACCGGGGCGCTAGAAATAACCGTGAATTAAGTTATAGCTACGTGCGGCTCGCAGATAAGAAAATTTCAATACCAATGAAAACTTGGGAGTTTTCAATTACACGCAGAGAGCGGGAAATTGATTTCAGATTAACCGAGATGAGAAATTTTCATCCAAATAACTTTAGGTATACGGGGATATCGGCGAAGAGTGGTCGTTTTTTACGTGCACGTATACGTGTGAGTATATTCGAAATTTTCAAAGATAAACTAGTTCTTTTGAGTTATGGAATGACGGAAACAAAAAAGAGAGAGCGACAAAAAATCGACAAACTTCCCAAGTTTTAATCTTTCCCTTAGCGAGCAAAGATTCGGAGAATTCGATAAGACGAAGGTCTCAAATATCCGTGGAACCCGCAGCTATACACACCCCCCCACCGATTTTACTTTGTTTCACATTATCCACGTATATACGACGTCGTGTGTCAGCAATTTTCCATCTTATTTTTTTTTTTTATTTCTTTTTTATTCCTTAATTAATTTTTTTTTTTCTTTCGTCGGTTCTTTCATCAAAGTGTAATATAACCGCGTTCACCTAGAACTCTACCGCGAAGAGTATGAGAAAATTGGAGAAGCTAACGGAGGTAAAATAACCTTGACAATATGGGTATGATCTCCAGGTTGAACAGGGGTGGCTCGGCGTAGCGGCAGTTTACCTGGGCGGTGGGATATGCGGCGCTCTAGGTGCTTCTCTTCTTCAACCGAGTCTTTATCTCGTCGGAGCTTCGGCCGGCGTCTACGCTCTCCTCACGAGTCACCTGGCCCATTTATACCTGGTAAGTAAAAGTTGAATTCGAAAAAACTTACATCAAAATTTGCGGGGCGGGGGGGTAAAATTTTCAACATCTGCGACAAACTCTTGGGAAACGTGTACGTACGTGTGCGTAAGATCGAGCAATAAAAACACTTGAAAATTTATGGAGGAGTGGGAACGAAAAATTGAAAATTTTCGTACAAAAAAGTCGTCTCCCTGATACATGAGGTATATATGAGCGCACGTATTATACGTGCGCGATGAGTGCCTGGGGTGAAAATGGCGCGGTTCCATTTCGTCAGCGAGGCCCACGGCCAGTAGATATGGGCGAGTAGTATATGTAATAACTATATACTTGTATACCTATGTAGTAACGATTGCGAAACTCCCGAAGATAAGACTCGAATAATCTTCCTACGGTACGTGCGTATATAGACCTATATTATGTTCGTGTCAGATGAAATTCTCAACGTCTCAAAGGGAACGACCCTGCAAGAATATATTTGGGGAGGATGTGAGAATAAACCCGGCGTTGTATATACGTGTGGGTATACACATATACGCGAGTCTATATAAACCGGAATCCGGATATACGCGTCCTAATCATTATATCCTCGCATTAGTCTATACATATATATATACATATGTGTGTTATATTCATGCCTGAAGAACATATCCCTTAAGAAGTCTGAGGTAATAATTGAGCTTTTCCGGATTTCCGCGAACCCGATTTTTCCTTCCCTTTTTTCTTCCCTTTTTTTTTTTTTTTTTGAAACGCAATGAATAAAGGAAAAATTTCGCAAATCGTGGATTTTATAATTTGATTTTTTCCCCTCGTCTTTCTGGAATGAAAAAAAAAATAAAATGCGAACGAAAACCTTGTATGTAATGGAAAATCAAATTCCCTCGTCTAATCAATTTCTTTCATATAAGATTCATTTTTCCGGGCAACGGAGTATGTATAATATACGTAGAATAACGTGCTCGATGAAATTAATATTTTCTTTTTCTTTTCTTCTTCAATCTTTTACTTTTATCAGCGCCCAGACGTTTTATTAGTTTTCTGATACCGAGGCACTTTCTCATGTGATGTTATATGAAACCAGTTGAAAGCGGTTATAATGAATGCATGAAAAAAAGCTCGAATGAACTTCATAAAAAGGAGAAAAAAAATGCTAACTGCACTTCCGGGATTCCAAAGGGTGTAGTTATAATTTCTACAAGTTTGTTCTACGCTATATTCTTCTATGGAAAAGGAAAGTCTACGGTGAGAGAAAAAAAAAAAAAAAAACAACAAGAAACAACGTAAGAAAGAAAACGCTACTCCATTCTCAACTTGTTATACGTATACGTATCGCGAAGTAGAACCCAAATTCATCTCTAGGGGTGAAACGAAAAAAAAAAAGGGGGAAAAAAGTTACCGTGCGTAGAAAAATGATTTGGTGTCTCTTACGCGGTGTCGAGGTCCAGAATGCTCACACATACGACGTGGTATGCGCGTACGTACGTATTCGCGCAAATACCAAAACAAGAAAACTAGCAAAAGAAAAGAAAAAGAGAAAGTGAAAATCGATTTACGAGCGAAAACAGCCATTTTTCGGTCTACACTCGCGGGGTACGTTTCCCCTAAATCTCTGCAGCGGTCCTGAAAGGAATTATATTCGGGCAGCGCGTGGTTTTGGTCGAAAGGAATATTTGCTTTTTTTTCGTTCATCTTTCCTTCTCGAAATCCCGAGGTCGGGATGGGCACATGCGTGTGGTACATAATACACAGTCTACATTGTGCGGAAGTGAACGCAACGGGTGTATTATTTAGGTACTGGGAAAATCTTACGTCATTCCGTACAGCAGGTGGCCAAGGGAGCTTCATTCTCGTAAAGGTGAATTCGTTTCAGTCGGTCGCAAAAGGTCGTGCAGATTTATTCGAATCAAATGACGACATCAAATTTTCGTAATCTCAGCGTCGCCTCGATTCGACTCGTGAATTCGCAACCTTCGATACCGCGTTATTCTTGCTTATTCTCCGGAGCTTTTCGCGAAATATTTTTACTTATTTCCCGCAACGATTGCCCCTACATAGCGACCATCCCCCGCGACCCACGGGGACGCTGTGATTTATAGGCCTGCGGAAATCTTCGCGATTTCTTTAAAGTTTCACACCCCCGATAGACTTCCCGACTTTCCGCTGCGGGACGACGACGTAGTTGCCACGAAGTTTCTTTGAAAATTTTCACCGCTATGGCGTATAGATCTCTCTCAGTCTATAAATATCCGGAACCATAACGAAGGACGCCTTCGCCAAGAATAATAACAAGACGAAAAAAATGTAAAAAAAAAATGTAAAAAAAAAATGTAGAAAAAAAAAACTATCGAAGAAACGAACGAAAAACTAAAGAAATGTTCGCGTCCGTTGAATTTCCTTTTTCCCGGGTGAATTAGAATTTGTTATCATTTTTATTTTGTTCCTTTGCTTAGCCGCACGCATCGGGTAGCCAATTTTATACTTTTTCTGCGCGCTAACGTAATTCTCACCCTTTTCGCGAATGATTGATCACCATAGTTCGCAAAGACCGCTCCCTCTACGTTCCCCTGAAATTGTCAATGTTGTGAAAACAAACGTAATGGGTAACAAAAAAAAAAAAAACAAAGGAACAGAACAGAATACGCAGAGCTACGATACGAGAGAAGAAAAAAAAACATTTGTATGTTTACCAATTTCTGTGTACTCTCAATTATCGTCACTATATTTTCGATAATCCCTCAGAGAGGTTCGTTCGCCGTTCCGTATCGCCGCTGCGCCAGCTTCATCCCTTTCTATCTTTGCAGCAGTTTTGAATTTTTTTATTAAAAAATTTCCTTCTTTCAATTTTATTAGATCATTTAACGACGGGGTTTTTTCAGAAAATCATCCCACAATTTTATAACATTCAAAATGAGAGAGAAAAACGATATCGGTTTATCTATTTTTTAAAAAAAAGTTGGGCACGGAGTAAAATTATATTGTAATTTGTGAAACATGTTTTTTGTTTCTCTACATTTCACGGAATAACTCTGAGACTGAGTTGCACGGACCGTTGACGAACTCCGGCCCGAAATATCAACGTTATTTTACTCGTAATACTTTCTACACGTTATTTAACAAGTTACACGTCTACAGTAGTGTGGAACGTTGAAAGTTATACGCATCTGCACCTGCAGCAGCAGCAGCAGCAGCAGCAGCAACAAAATGTACACGTTATAATAATATATCTCTGTATTTATATATTGTATGTGGAAGTCATTAGTAACCTCCAGGGAAATGAGTTTGTTTATGAGAACACGCGGTATAAATCCGTTATGTATCCGCCGGGCTTCGTTGTAGTTCAAGCTTTGCCGAACAATATTTATTATTTTATCCCTGCGCCCGTAATTATCGCTATTAATTATCGCGTAAGCTCGATAAATAAGTGAATTTTTTTTCTATTATTCATTTCATTCGTTTCTCGTTTCTCGATTTTATCCTTTTTCTCCTTTTTTCTTTGTGATCGGTGTACCGATCGGATGTATATAAATAACGGCATTTAATTGCTATGCGGTGAAGAGATTGTAAATGATTAATGTACGTTGTTTGAACTTGTGATAATTTCAGTGCCACGGGGAACTTCGATACGCGGGTTGGCGCCTTGGAGCAGTTTTTCTTTTAGCCGGCGCGGACGTAGCTTCGGTACCTGTACCGGCACTTTTGGGTTACGGAAGGGTTGGTTGGGCAGCGCACGTCGCCGGTGCTTTGGCCGGCCCTCTCTTGGGACTGGCAATATTTCCAAATCAGAGCAAAAAGGATTCTAGGGGTAGAAAGTTCGTGCGCTTCGTAAGGTTCTTGGCAGGCCTTGGCGTAATGCTTTTGATCGTCGGAGCGATACTCGGCAACATTTACCTGATCGCTATACCCCAGCAGCGAAAACCCTCATGACAAAGAACCGAAC
Organism: Athalia rosae; assembly: GCF_917208135.1. Taxonomy (NCBI): domain Eukaryota; kingdom Metazoa; phylum Arthropoda; class Insecta; order Hymenoptera; family Athaliidae; genus Athalia; species Athalia rosae. The sequence goes on along the minus strand of NC_064028.1, from coordinate 18,127,343 downwards.
TATTCGTTAAGTTCTGCAATAGGTCTTTTCTTATAGTGAAAATTCAAGAGGCGGCTGAGGCGATTTACGAATAGAAAATCGCCAGATTAATTATACAAAAATTTCATCCCCGAAGACCTAACTCTTTCATTATACTGTCCTAACGTCGAGTTTTAACTAACGAAAGGAGAATTTTTGATAATTTCTCATTACTTTTTCTATTCATTTTCTTTTTTTCTTTTTGCTTTCTGGCCGCGTGTACTTTAGCAGAAATTGAATTAGTATCCTCATACTTCATCTACCCTACATTATACAGAATTATTACGACGTGTGAGATAATTATTATACATCAGATCACACTGCACGATTATTATTTTGCTAGGCATAAAATTTTGTACATAAATTAATCATGTACATGATATGTACATAATGATACTCCATACGTACGTGTACTACATGTATGTATTTCGTAGTGTACGCGGACGTAATAATTTAATTTAATTCATTACGACTCGTACGTTGTGATTACGGTTATTATATAATTCATGAAAACTAACTAGATTAATTCCTTTCGTCGACAAATAGAAGAAGAGACAAAAAAACAAGCGCAAAAAAATGAATAAAATTCAAACCCCTTGTATTTATACTTATACATACATTACGCAGGTATATATATATAATTGTACGTGTCAATTTTTATACTCGTTGAGATAATCGCGATTCGAATCTCAATTTTTCAGTGAAAATATTCGTATATATCTATAAGACCCTATATAAAGTTATGTATGGGGGAAGGTGGGGCATGAAACCCCGAGCTTTGTCAAACTTAAGTACGATGAAAATTCTTTCTCTTATTTGTATTGATTTGAAGTGAATGAGAAAGATTTTGATAACTGAAAATCTAACTAATTAGTTCGTCGCAACTTAATAATAAAAATTACATCAACATTCATAGTTATTACCATCAATATTTCTTTTGATTACAAAAAAAAACAAATTTTCAAAATCCAGAATAATGTTTGAGGTCTTCGTCGATCATTTTCAAAAAAATTTTGGGGTATAATCCCATTTTGCCCGCCTTCCCCTCTTATGTATCTAGTTATAATCACAGACGCAAGCCGAAAATGTTGATAATTTTTTTTTTAATCCAAGCTTCGAACTTGCTGCCAAAGTATGCTCGTACATATACTTCTACGAATAGACGAAGTGAGTTATAGAACAAAAAATAGGACGAATGGAGAACAAGAAATAGAAGAAATTTAAATTCATCCGTACTTCTGTAACGCTGTAATTAAGTTATAAATAATTAATGATCCGAGTTGAACTCTTATTGTTGAATTGAAATCATTATCACGTATTATTATCATCGATAAATCATACATCGTCGTGATGTAATGTTGAAAAAAAAAAAGACGATCACATCCATTTAGATAGGTACTATGAAATATATACAGATCATATAGTTATAGGCTATACTCGAATTATTCAGTTGGAATAATTTTTAAAACTTATTAATCAATAGGAAAATTTTTTCATTGTAAATATTGTGTGGATTATAAGCGTGTAAATAATATAGAAATCCGGTGCAATATCGTTGCCTAAAATAGAACAGAAATCGATTGATTCTTTCGACAAGCTTAATCAGTTATTGATCATTTCATCGCGTCAAATTTTCGTAAATCCAATCGAAACACCAAAAACCGTCCAAATTTCGGATGAGACTTTGTCGCGATTTGGAAATTTTAATCGAGAAAAAACTAATTAATCGATTTCGGCTCCACATTCATCAGTAGGATATTATAATAGATCGATTGCATGGAAAAAAAAACGATAAATACAAAAAAAAAAAAAAAATATGGCGCTTCTTGATTACAATTAAGCGCAACGAGCTCTGTTAAAGAATTCTACATGGCTCGCGGTGTACCGAGTATAGCTCTTACATACATGTGTGTGTGTGTATACAGGGTAGGTGAGTTGTCGACTATCGGTATGTTTCCCATTGTTATATGTATACATACCAGATTGTATACAATAGCCGGAGAGAAACACGTGATCAATTAGGGGTAACTAAACTACACACACCACACATACTCCCCGTGTTAGCAACGAGTTAGCTGCTCGAAGCGATATCCGCGCGTAGCCAAGTTGCGCCCTAATAAAGTGCAGATGTAAACTTATACATATATATGTATAATGTATATACCATGTTCACGCGTACTGTACTCGTACATATGCGGCTGAATATCTAATAGATCTCCAATAAGATACATGGGTAACTCAGAGATCGGTGCGTCTGATCGCTTATATGTACATATATATATCCCTCTACGTAATACACACCTACAATATGTATCTATAATAAATAAGGTGGAAATATATATATATATATATAATGTATACATAAGTAATTATTATAATCAATTATCAAATAAACTGGCTGTGATTATTCAAGTGTTAAGTATTGTCATAAAATAATATAAATATATGTACATATAATTGTGTATATATGATACGGTACATACTGCACGTCATAATTACCGGCTATCATGTATAACTCCCAATGATACTTGGGAATGTGGTAAATTCATGAAATATACCCTTTATGGCAATATTAATTAATCCACTATTTGTTAGCTGCATACAACTTTCCTTTACCATAAAACCTTTGTTACTGCATTTTGCGTCTGTCATTTTCTGTTAAATTTGCATGTTGATATCCAACTTGTTGACATAAAATAAATTTTATGGCAAGAATGCAGAAACAATGATCATTCTTTTTCGGCGGAACTCGGTTATTTTAACTCAATGGCGGTTAATTTATGAAATTCACCAGCGAGTGCTGGAGCGTTGTATTTTGTTGCAAAATGAGCGTTGTATTTGATGGATAGTTACTATTATATGTTCATTATATTCTGAAACATAATTGGGGATTGTAGATACCAGTCGGTAATCACGCATAGTAACTGGATTAAACGAAACTACCGTACCACATATAATTTAATTATGTAACGATATTCTAATCCATGTAATTCACCTATTAATACTATACATATACGACATTATATATATATATAAAATAATTGAATCATCCGCTGTTCATGTGTCAAACAATCAAAAATTGATATAAAAAAGAAAATGATGACGAAAAATAAAACCACTGTTTGAGAAGAAAATATTATAATAAATTCATGATACGTAAAATAAACGTAGATTGTAAAGAAAAAAAGAAGAAAAACTTGTTTGTATTTTTTCTCTCATCCCTCGCCTAATATACAGCATTACCTATATCACTACAGGTTACATACGAGGTAATAATATACTCGCGAAATTGAAAGTTAGGAAAAACTTTGAAAATATAATACGCAAAAGGATCCGTGTGTACCCCTACACAACGTTTATTGGTTTCAGGGATTTTGTCGGAGCTTTTTTCGGCTTACGGGAAGCATTTGGTGGGGGAATGTGTATATCCTTCTATGATATATGCGCATCAATTCTTGGGCAAAAAGGATCCATGCGATACGAAATTTGGATTTTTTTTTGTATAGAATCTGCTTTTTAACCCCCATCGTTTTGCAGTATGTCTACATCAAATGAGTTCTTACCTGCATTTCGATGTACAGCAATCGCAGCAGCGTCGCGGAATGGTGGTGAGTACACGAAAACGACACCTTTTTTTTTTATTCTTCTTTCTTCATCGCCCAACAACGAGAGCACAATAATCACCACTTGAGATTCACACTTGCACTACGTCCGTCTTCCCTCATGTTCGCAAACAGACTGAGGAATTGACACCTGATTTACTAGAAGTTAAGACTCGTCACACCAGCGCTATTAATCCGTTTTCGGAAACTGGTGTCGATCTACAATCCATGCGGGGATCTGAATTAGGGTAGTGCTGTTTCTGGGGAAGTTGGCGTGACGAAAAATAGTTTTTTTCTTCTTCGTTATTATCATTTATTTTCAAGACGCTAGGTTCATTTTATGATTGAATTTCGCGTTTTTCGTCTTCTTTAAAATTCAGCTAACTCCTCACAGCGAACTGTATGGCTACTTTACGCGTGATCAGAGAGATGATGATTGTAAAATAATCGGTGTTCCGAACTGGACTGGAGACAAAAATCGAGGACTCATGTTGCAGGTTTCTTGTTGATAAAAGAAAACAAGAGGAAATTGGATAAAAATAATCAAATATCCAAGCTCAACCTCGGGCTCTACGCATAGGACTACCGTCTCGAGAGAAAAATATGAAAAGGAAGTAACTACGGCCATACCATCTTCTCCAATGTGGCAGAGAAAAGTAAAAGCAAAAGGCTCACCACATATGCTGGAGATATATTATAAACGTTTATTGTCCATCGTACATTAGGGACCTTTTACCGTTTCTCACCGAGAGTACCGCGCTCGCTTTTATCCCTTTCACATTTTTGTCCAAGAATGAGGGTAATTCAAGCTGCATCCAAACAGCCCGGGGAATGTGGGCAACCTTTACGATTATTATTATCATTACCACTGTTAATAATGTCATCGCTATTGTACTCGCCGACTTTTCTCTCCGATGAAAAACTATTGCAATAACGTCCAAGAGGAGTGATAAAATTTTCGCATTCAAATTGTACGAAAAATAATTTTGCTCACAGTAAATGGGAATTACTCGATATGCGTCTGTGGGCAAAATTTGGAGTAATGGAGAGTTTTACAATCGATACACGCTAATTATATATACACACATATTAATCCACCGCGATCGGTAATTAGCAGCAAAAGGTCGTCCGGTGATTTTATGAAATTCGCTCGATTAAATATGTAAATTACATACCGGCAATTAATCAATGGGATATTTACCAATTAATGGTGGGTGGGGTACAGAGATTCACGCATTATTATATATATATATATATCCGTTTACTGAATTTCATTTAAATATTTATGTAGGTATTATAAAATGGAACAAATATATCGAGGAGTTATATTACTGGTTGTAAAACACTTCTTTTAATCACTGGGAAATTTAATTAGCTATAGATAAAATTCATTACTATTTGAGATCGTTCTTAAACAGCTTGACTATATACGTAATTAAAATACATCAAAGTATATATGTATATGCGTATGTATCAATTAACACAAGTCCATCCAGCAGGAGACATTTTCAACGATTTTTATTCCACTATTCCGTATCTCGAACATCCTACGGGCAATAGATTTGTAATTTCGCTTTCTCTCTCTCTCTCTCTCTCTCTCTCTCTCTCCACCCCTCTGTGTTCTTCGCGATAGACTTGAGATAATTGATTATTTCGTGAAATCGGATCGTCTCCTACCTCATTTATTATCAATAAGCATATAACGTGCGTCCTAAATTAACCGACAATTCTATTATAATGTAAGGCGATGAAACAGTACCATAATATGATTGAATGTTGTTTATTTTTCTTTTCTCTTTTTTCCTTTTTTTTTTTTTTTTTTTTTTTTGACAACTGCGTCGTTGCCAGCGTAGTAAAATTCTCTGTGAAAATACGTTCTTAAATTTTTGATTACTAACTTTACGTTGTAATTTTACTAATTAAATGTAGTTTCTTAAAATTATTAGTTTAATTGCAATCGCAATCGCAGGATTTTTATCCTGTACAACTAAGTATATGATTAGCGAATTTTCGTGGCCGGTAATCGTGTTTCGTCTGATCGCTACTCGCACGATTACCTCGCCGTAAGTACGACCGAAATATAGCACCAAATTTCCTAAAATTTCCCAATACGTTCGAAATTTTACAGTTTAGTCGAATTGGATTTGGTCCACTAGTGAATACGAAATTTTTTCTTCTTACTACTTTTATAGTCTATACGTTTAAGAGATTTGAAATTTTAATTCTAGTGAAAAAAAAAAAAAGAATGTGTCCTTACAATTGTAATAAAGCACGAAGTTGTGACTCCAAGCATCCTATGGCAAGTCGGGCAATATAAAATATCGATCATAGAAAATAACTGCGATGACGAATTCCTTCCATTAAATTTATCATGAAGGAAAAAAAAAAAAAACAAAGTAAGAATAAAAAAAACGAGCAAAGAATTACAAAATCCTATTCAACACAATAATTTTTTGCAGTGAACCCCGATCTCCGTACATCTGCATTCGAGACAGGGTCCGGATAATTCGGTGATAATTTTTCCGACCCGGTACATACGCCCGTAAATATTGCAACCGGCTAATTTTAGAAGACCGCCGACCGCAGTCGGCGTTTCGTACCCTTGCTTAACAGGCTCGGCAGTCGTCGTGGATTTTACGACAGGTGCGGGCGAAGAAGGTTCGATAGTTTTAGCGGATGTAAATTTTGACGGTGAATCGAACGCCGGCGAAACTTCGGTGGTAGTCGGTGGGGAATCGGTGGTAACCGGCGACGAACCGGTCGCAGGATCTCCGACGGAAATTGGGGAATCATTTTTCGTCAGCGGTATTTGAATTTCTGGTTTCACCGTAGCTGGGTCAGAGAACAGCAGGTTGAAAACGCTGCCGAAGGAATAGCCGGAGTCATCCGTGTCTTCCGGTTCTTCTTCTGGCTCCGGCGAGTGGACGTTAGCCGAAGTTTTATCGTTGGGAGTTGTTTCCGAGGGTTTGGAAAAAGTGTTTTCCGTTTTATTCGAAAAATTGGGTTTCGGGGACGGCGGACCGTCGTCTTCCGTTACGTTGGAATTTCCGACGGACGCCGAGTTAACGGGATTCGAAAAGTTCCGTGTGACGACGGACTCGATTTGTTTGTCGTAAATAAAGTCGGGAAAACCCGACGCGTCGAAATTTTTACCGGGTTCCTGATGAGAGAACGGCGAAAAGTTTAAATTACCACCCGCGGTATGAAAGTTGTAACCCATTCCGTCATCGATCGCCGCCGAAATTGGGGATCCGGGGACCGCGATGTCTTCGTCCTTGCGCCTGTCGATTTGATCTCGATAAGCGTAAAGTGGCGCGTGGAGTAGCGGAACTTCGACTCCGACGAATTCGGGCTTTTGAATCGTCTGACTGGACTTTGGGCCGTTCGATTGCATCGGAGTCGTCGGTCTCGGTGTCGAGATCCCTCGTTCGACCAGGTAGGGTATCATATCCTCGATCAGCGAGGGAAGGTCCGGAGCCGGTTCCGTCTTAATGACGTCTCGAAAAGGGTCCGGGGTAGCGATTCCGTCCAGAGACGTTACACCTTGGCGATGAGAGGGTGCCGTAGCGTCCGCTCGGTCCAAAACCATCGTCGGAGATTCGGCCGTGTCGACTGGAGACAAAAGCGGGAAATTGAGAAAGGTACGAAAACGAAAATCGATCGACGAAACAACGCGTATCGCGCTCGTCTTACCGCAGATAATTTTACCGCAGCATCTTTCGTCCTCGTTGACCCTCCTGCACCCGATTTTCAGAGGGGGACATTTTTCGTCCGAACATACTACTTCGCCGTAGTAACACATGCAGATTACGCAGAGTCCGCTGTTGGGGATGAATTCCCCGTGACGGTATTGTCGCGTTTCGAATCGACAGTCGGTCTGCAGCGGACCTTTTCGTAATGGATATATACGTACATTTCATTTACGCTATTCCAGTATACGGAGAAATATGAGGGAATCGAGTTAATTAATAGGGACGGGCTTTATTCTCACCTTCTTCTTTTCTATTCGGATTGGTAATGTCTGCGGGAACTACGGTTACGCCGGTGCCAATTTCCAAGCTCAGATCGGTCGAGTGATAGGATCCTTCGAAATAGGGTGGATCTCGGGGAACGAATCCGCCTGTGAAATGCTCAAACGTTAGACCTACCCTTGGATTACTCCATCACGCCGAATCCACAATTTCGGCTCGATCCCGTGACCCTATCTCTTCCTACACCCAGTTTATACACAGGTATACCCGAACGTCACGTGACACGTGACGCGTATCTTTTCGATTCTTTTGTCGTACGGTTAGCTACCCATCGGGAAATTAGTTATCCACCATCACCTTGCAAGGATTTTTTCCCTTTTTTTTCCAATCGAATTAAGTCGGACAATTCGGAGGATAGAATAAATAATATCCTTGAACGGTAAACCCGGAATAGATGAGGCGTATATCGCCAGATAATACCTTCAGTTTCAACAGGTGGGCTAAATCTATTCTCCCGAGTAACAATGTCGTAAAAGTTAGAGCTGTCCGTGGGTCGTTGCAGTTCAGCAGGTACAACGGCAGCAGATCCTGACGGATAAGCGGTGACGCTCGAGGTCGTGTCCTTCTCATTTTTCACCAAGGCGTCCGCGGCAACGAAGGGAATTATCCTGGGCGAAAGAACGGTAGGTCGTTAGATATTCGCAAAAGCGCGAAAGAACGAGAAACGAAAGAGGAAATAAGAAACCGAAGGGATGGAGGATGAGGGAGAAAAAAAACAAAAAAAAACAAAGAAGAAAATTCAATTAAGCAGAACGGGAGGCGGCGATAGTCGCGTCGGTGCTCATCCACTTGCCTGACGTTCGGCAGAGACGGTGGTAAAGTTGGTTCGCTGTAATAATCGTAGTCCTCCCCCTTTTCCCTCTGAGTTATGTTCAAAATGGCTTCCACATCGGGGGGTATCGATCTAACCGGGGCAACCGTCATCCCCTCGACGTGACCAACGGATACGTTAGTTTTCAGGGTCACGTTCATCACGAAAATGTCATCGGGCATCAGGATCGTCGTTGGCAAACTGGTAGCTGATTCCGCGCCGTTCGAGGTACTCCCTTTTTTTTCCACCTCCATTTCATCCCCCTCGTCTTTTTCTTCTTTCTCTTCTTCTCGGCTAGCTTCGGTCGGCCGGATAACGGTTATCGACGAATTTGAGAAAGTCGTATCCTGCGAAATTGCCCGTACCGTTGTTACAGACTCCTCTTCGCCGACTGCACCGTTCACCCTCTCCTCCAAAGGTTCACCTCCGGCAGTCGTTGAACCACTTTCACTCGTGGTACTTCCCGTATCGACGCCGGTAGTTTCTTCTTGAGTCGTCCAAGTGGCGGTCGTCGATTCGAACGTTGTCAATTCCAAGGTCGTCGATTCCCTCGTCGAAGTCGATAACTCCGTGTCGGTAGTGACCTAGAGAAAGGTGAATTTATAGTTTTCCACCGCTAGCAGCTACTTCCTTTCGGTTCTCCGTTGCTTGCCTCGGTCGACATCGGGGTCGTCAGCGACGTCGTCGCGGACATTTGCACCGTGGATTTCGACCCTTCCGAATCGGCGTCGGAGAGAATCTCGTTGCCCATCGTCTCGCTCTCCGGCGTGGGCACCGGCGAGGAGGACTCGACGCCGGCCGTCGTCGAATACTCCGACGTAGAATCCTGCGGCGGGGTGCTGCCGAACCGAGGAGGAGTAGTAACGTCGATTACCTCCTGATCCGTTGTGTAAGCAGTCCCATCGATTATCCTGTGACCCCGACCCTCGACGATAGCGTTCGACAGGATGGGATTCAGCTGGTTATCGACAGGCTGAAATATCCGGGGTTGTGACGATATCCCAAAAAAAAAAAAAAAAAATCAAAAATGAAAACAAAATGAAAAAAATAAAATAAAATAATCCGCAAGGACGAATGCACCGGAAATTAAACTCACGTAGAAATGCGTCTCCTTGCGAAAATTGGCGTAATCTTTACTGACGAATGCGTAAGACGCGAAGTTCTGAGTCGCTTTTACCTCGATGCTTCCGCCTGTGTCGCGACATGGAAAAAGGCAACGTTTCATTCGATCCACGTGAAGGAAACGTGGGAAAAAATGATAATTTTATCGATAACAACTCACTACAGTTGTAGGTCGAGGGACAACATTGACCTTCCCTGACGATCGGGCTGCAGCCCTGAAGTGGGGGGGCGCAAGCCAAAGGCACACATCTTATGGCTCCCATGGCACAAAAGCAGTTGTCGCATGGTGCTTTCCAAGCTATATCCCTGACCATCTCTCCTTCGTCGTAGTTGCGATTTCCCACGCGACAACCTTAACACAATCGGGCGTACGGTGTGTTATTTTTTCCTTTCCCAACGTGTCGCGTCAAAATTTTACAAACGAATATATCGTCTAGACGAGCGTACGCGGTTTTTAATAATGACAATGACGTTATCTCTCGCAACGGAATTCATTCGCCGTGAACCGAAGGCCGCCACTTACCGTTCAAGGACATCGCCTTGGTAGTCGTAGAAGTTTCCAGTCCGTCTGTAACACGGGTTGTAAAAATTGTATCAATCGCGCAGGCGACAAGGAGGACGATGACAATGTAATTTCGTCTTACTGCGATCGTGGGTGCAGTTGTAGGCTACCGGACAACAGGAATGGGGTGCGTAGAGCGGAGTGCACCCTGGAAGAGGTAAAAGACACTTTGGCCTGACGCAACGTCTAGCGTTTAATATGCAGTAGCAATACTCGCACCTCCTGGTCGCTATCATAGCGGAACCGGCGCCGTAACGGACTCCTTCGAAGAGGCAACCTGAGGGAGGGTTAAATTTTTTTTGTCGTGAGAAGGCGGATTTCGTTACGGGGGAGTTAACGGATGAAGTATTATTAATACTCGGCGAAATAATGATTTCGGCAAGCAAAGCTCGACTCGAGCCTCGTCCCTTGGTTAATCTGGCGTAGGTACATGTAATTTGCGAGGAATAAGGCCGGCTGAGGGTTTGACTAATTGATATTGTAGGGGGCTGTAATTATTATCAATCAGGCTTTGAAAACCATACCATCTTCCTCCACTACGTCATCGATTCCGAGGTCCACCCGTCTCAACGAATTCTCACTCTCATCTGAAACATTACACTCCGGCAATTCGTAACGCCAAATCCAATTCGCGACCGTAAGAAAAAGAAAATGTGAAAATTATGGAAAATAAACACTTCGAACGTAACATTTCAAAGTTCTTTTTTCAACATGAACTGCTAGAATCGCTATCCGCAACAAAACCTGAAATTCAAGCGCTTCTCTCACTCGGTCTGACCCGGAGGATCTCGATCATCTTTGAAAATCAATGGAGAACTCGAAATTTTGGGGATTAAAAAAAAAATCTCGTCTCTATTTTTGCTACGGGGAAAAAAGCGTCGTAAATACTGACGTGATTCGCCGCAGATCATCTCGGAGCAGCACACGTGTTCGGATGAAACGCGGAGGTGGCATTCGGGGGGCGGAGGATTTGGTATGCGGGGGCAAACACGTAGACGACATCTCAGAGATGCTTCAACGCAACGGCATTGGAGACACGGTTCCGAAGTGGCCACGATCGCGCCCTCCTGGTATCTACGACCCTCATATCGACATCCTGAAAGCAAAGGGGATATACATACATACATATACTGCTACAGAAACTTGGCTCGAGTGGATTTTTCGAAGACGAGTGTATGGCGCATGGACCGTAAGGATTCTCCCGTGCAGGTATAATACATGTAGGTATCGGTCGGAAGGAGACGGAAGAGTAGAGAAAGACGAAGGGATATACGTAACATGGCTCGACAACGTTCGGATCGTTATTTCATTCGGAGTTCCCGGTGACACCGGAGCCTATTCTTTGCTCCGAAATTATTTCGAGAACAATGCTGGCCGCTCGGGAGAACCATTAGAAGGAAAAATGGAGCAGAAGATCAGACGCCAAGTGTTTTCGACTATACACGGCCGGATGTCGTTCGTTCTCCTGATTTCTCATCGCGTATCGCGATGCTTGAAGAAAATACTGAATACTTCAAATCCACTAATTTTCATTCATCGCATACATCTTCGACTCTGCGGTCGAAGATTGAATAACCGGCTTTTGTTCAACGTGTACTAAAAATCGTGAGAAATCGACGGAAACCGAAGGAAAAAAGGGTTTTCGAGCCGATTCGGTAGAGGTCAACTCTGTAGAAAACAAAATTTAATTTTACACAGCCTTGTAAATATCCCGGGAATTTTACACGCTACGCAGGAGTGCGATGTAAATGATATAATGAAAAACGACGGGCTTACGATGAACGCGATTGTTCGCTTCGTGAAAGAATTTTTGATTGAAAAATTTCGAGATGACGGGTGCGTGTTATATCATGGCGAATATCACACGCACGATTGAGTTTCTTCCAGATAAGGTATCCGCAGTGCTTTCTGCCGCAGTGTGGAGGAATAAAAAGGAGGAGGAGGAGGAGGAGAAGAAGAAATTTTCAAAAATAGCTAAAGCAAATAGTTCGGTGTCAACGGCGACGGCGTTCCATCAGTTGCAGGAAATACGTGTACCTAGGTGGAATCGTGTCGATATTTTCATGCTAATCTGACAATTTGAAATGCGGGTTCCATCGAATAAAAGAAAAAAGAGAAATGCAGAAATGTGAAAAAAAAAAAAAAGAACTCGCGGCGATAGTTACGCCGAGCTGCCTGCTTTCCATATCCACAATCCACATTCAACTGGATTTATAATAACTATAATCGCGACACCCATTAACTAGGTCGGAAATCGTTGTAAAGTGAAATTTATACGTAGCACAGTCGATTCGATTTTGTTTAATTTCCATGAAATTAAATTTATAGATCTGCAGTAGGGTGGCAATATATTAAGCTCCGTTTTTTTTCACCCGAAGTCTCAACTTCGAAAAAACAATGCCTGGCGAAAAAAGACACAAAAAAAAATGGAAAAAATTATTCACCGGAGTTCTAGTCTAACAAAAAATATTGCTGTACGTGGAGATTGATCGGGGAATGCGAACGTTGCAAAACAATAGAAAAATACTGAAAATTTAATTTGCAAATAGAAAAATATGATGCAATGAAATCCGAATCCAACAATTTTGAGGGGGAGTCTCGGTGATCCCTGTTATTTATTTTGAGTAATCGAGCGCACTTAAAAATCGTTGATTAAAACAATCGTTTCCATCATCGTTATACTGCCCTCAGATTTATTTCGCCTATATAATGATCTCCGACTAAAGAAAAAAACGCGGGCTGAGCGTTGGCCAAGAAACTCGGGAGTGGGAGGGAGAGTGCGAGAAAATTTCTCGTTTTCATTGTCAAAGTTTTTGCTTTCCTTCTCCCATCATCTTTTTATCCCTTTCTCCTCTCATTTGTTAGTCACGGTAAAAAAGAACCCTCCAAATAATTTAGCAAAGATTCCAGTAAACAGTTGAACTTTGTATACACGTAGACGAAATGGGCCTGTCAGAGGAGTCGCTTGAATCTTGAGAAACGATCGCAGCTATCAAAAATTCCTCGTAATCCGATTACAAAGCTTTCCGTTCCTTTCACCTTCCGAAGTAAAATGTGTATCTTTAATTTCGACTCGATTACACCGACGGAATAATAAAACCCTGCGAAGAGTATTTTATCAAGACTGACGATACGTTCGATCTCCTTGGGAATAATCAGTTTACGGCACATCGATTGTACTGACCCATGTAATCAAGAATAGAAAACAAACTTAATTCGCTATAGTATTACGTTGGTATGCATTAGAAAATAGCGGTTGTAAAAAGGACCCTGAAGAGCGCGAAAGGTGATTTGAGATTCTAAAATCATTGATGGAAATTGTATAATTTAAACACGCGGTGATTGGTTTTAATTCGTTACGGTTGAGGTGGTTTATGCATGCGGTTGCAGTTACCGACGCACTCGAGCGTGGGCATCAGCGAGTAGCTTCGATAAAACTTGTTTAAGAGTTCCGAGATGAGGTGGATCGGAATACACATAGTATGTATACATAAATATAACATGATGCGGTAACGTATATAATACACACAATATGCACATACGGTGAAAGAGATCGCGTGCGTTTCACTGATTAATAACTTCGCCGACCGGGCTCCTCGACTTATAGTATAAGATTTTCGGCCGATGCCCGTCTCTTCGGCGTATACGTATGTATGTACGTACGTATAACATACGTATAAATGTAATATGCATCTTTTTGAAGAAGTTCTTTGAAACGGTGCCATGTTTTAATTACCACGAACTAACCCCATCCCCCCGACTTCTTCCTATACGCCGAATTTGTAAGGTATACGGTACTACGAAATTGCCGGGCAGTCTCGATGTTCGGGGTCAGATAAGAGAGGTTCGCTCGCCGGTTGCCGGCGCGGTTTGTTACCCGTGTAAAATTTGATCGGTTCGGACTACGAGACACTCGGATAACCCGGGATCGGTATTATACGCTTTCGTTTAATTTGTACTCGATCATCCCGACCACCTGGCAAGGAACCTGCGGAGCGGTGCACCATTACAAAATGGTGGTGGGGGTGCGCCCCGACCGCAGATATTATGCGAAAGACGTCCCCGCGCGACGTAATAAAAAGTACGATCAAACGAAAAAGAAAAGCGACAAGTGTCTCGCGACAAATGAATAACGACTGACCCGTGCGTTTCGTGGTGCTGCTGGAAAACGTAACTCCTTTTTCCGTACGGCCGATCTTTTTTTCACCTCGATCGCTCAACGATCGATTTCCGATGACCTGGGATCGTCGGAAGCGAGAAGAAAATTTGAAAACGAAAAACGAAAAATTGCGAGAGCCAATTAAACGAGAGCTCCCGTTACCGCTATTTTTTCATTAATCTCTTCTTTCTTTACAAGGCCGATCTTTTTCGTACACCGACTCGAATCGACGCTAAGTCCAAAGTTATTCTCGACGTACAATGAAAGGAATAAGAAAAAAAAAAAATGAAAGGCTGTGATATACACGCACGTTTTTGAATGGCCACTCACTTTCGGTATACGGATGTAACATAAAAAGTTGAATAAATCTGAAATCAGGTTCTAATCCGGAAAACTGTCCGTCGGTCCACTCAAGATTCTCAAGGACACGGGCGATAGTAACGCTCAACCAAACTCACAGCTTGAATATCTTCGGATAACCGATGGAAGAAAAGAGTTTGTCCATAGAAAAAAAAAAAAAAAAAATACCCAAGACCATCGGCGAGCGGATTTTTTCACCTCAAATCAAACCATCATTTTCACGTATCTTTGTATGAATCGTGAATCTCTAAGTTGGTTGATTTTTCAACGTTCATCTTGGTTTCAGGACACTCATTTTTTACTCTTGGCTTCAGCGCCGATTTCAGCGATATTATAACTGCAGTATACGAAGTCACACTGTAAATCTTGACTCAAACCACACGTTTCACATGTGCTAATTGAATCGATAATTTGAAGCTTTTAGGTTCATTTTACGATCCGTGAACGTGAAATTATGATCATTGATTTATCGTTGCAGAAAACCGCGGTAAATAATCGTTCCCGCATCCGAGTAACTATCGTCTAACTTTTTTCTATTTTTTTTTTTTTTTGCTTCGATTTTCTGATCGTTTCGGTCAATTGCATCAGTGTACATATATTAACGACGCTATATTTTACGGCTACTCGGATAGCGAATTACATGTAATAAGAGAAACACGGTGTTCAGAATGGGGACTAAACGCTGTTCGTAGATGTGCGTGTATATTCGCAGGTGTTGCACGTATAGGTAAGGCTAATATTAACTCGTCCGCGTGTTTAAAGGTATAACGTATATCAAACCGGTGAATGAGAAATGAGAAATGAATATATATATATATACCCATAGTAAAACGATTATTACGATAATGACGCTGGTCAGCGCGCGGTAAAAACCGGCGCACGCGGCGACGCGATATGAGGAGAATCGACGATCTTTGCTCGGGTGTTCACGAGGATCTACGATATAATGTGAGGTTCGTTAATCGCGAGATTGTTGGCCCGAGTTCTACAGGCTTCTATATATCTATAATCAACTAAACTCACCTACGCCCACTCGCGACCGAGAGTTTGAATTTCGATTCTAAACCAGTCATCGCGGCGGAATATATGTTAGAGAATAAAGCAAAAAAAGACCAAGAAAAAAAAAAAAAAAACCAAATCGAAAAAACCCAAAATTTTGACAAAAAAGAAAACAACGAAAAAAAAACAAAACAAACAAACAAACAAAAAGGAGCAAATGGAAGAAATAAAACAACGAAAGCCGGTATTTATGAGTAAATAAATATGTTAAAAAACGTATCGGCGAGAGGGGCGAATACGATTCGACAGCCACGTGCAGCTGGTCGGGAGAGTTCGAGGTCATTCTAAGGTGGGAGATTTTGCGTGCAGGTTCGTTGACTAGACGGATAGTCAGACCCGAACCTGACACGCGGTTATTCGAAGGGGTACCGTTTCCTAATAATTTCATTGATTTTACAAGCACACCTGCGGGCGGAACACCGCCCCGTTAATTACAACGATGATATTCGTAAAGTCGAGATTTACGCTTTGTTTGAACAACCATGATTTCGTTACCGCGGACAGAAGACGTGAATTCGCGGTACATCGAAAAATGGATAGGATTTTCAAAAAGCATCGAAGCTTCGATATCTCAAAATAAAATTGTGTTTCACCTGCATTTTTTTCATCATTTGGCTTCTAATTGAAATTTTTTTACTTCTCCAATAACGTTATAACTGTCGTAATTGCCTTTAACAAATATGATGTGTAACATGTCCGAGTTTCAAACTAGATAAAACAATTTTTGCGTTCGACTGGCACACATATACATATAATAATATATACTGTATCAATCTTCGATATCAGTATGTAAATTTCAAGGAGTGTATATATAAGTGTACCCATATAGTATATATCTATAAAAGTGATTATAACGGATTTTTTTATTACCCGTGACTCAACATCGTGTAACTTTGAACATGTATACACGCGTACTGTATAATATGTATTTTATGGTATATCAATATATTGTTGCCATCAATGACCCACGGGACCAGAATACGAGACGAAATCTACATAGAGAAGATCGGTTCTTCCCTTGCTTTGCAAAATTTTCATGAAAAAACACGCGATCTTATCTACAAATCCGCACAGACGACCCCTACCGATGATAAATTGGACAATTTTATTGTTAATTCAATCGGATCGAATCCAAATCCTTCGAATCGAGGCGATCGATATGATCGGTAAAGCTTGAACAAAGCATCACGGTTCAATTTCCAAAAATACCATAAAAAGCAAAACTTGGAAATGGAATATCAAACGTCCGACTCCGTTCGACAATCGCTAGGATATTCGTCAGCACTACGTCGAGGATCCTCGGTACCGACCGGATCAATTACTACACACTCATATACGTTACGATCCCCGTAGGCAATAGCAGCGGCCAATATTATTCCGACTCGAAAATCTCCTCAACGTTTCGCGGACGTATTTAGCCGGTGTCCAATATAATCTCCATTCGTACCAAACGCTGATCGAACCGACCTTTAACCCCATGGGCAAACCCCACGTAAATTCCCCCCCGATCCTACCGATATTTCCCATCGCCGATCGAGATACACGCGTACAAGTACTCGGCGAGCTGCCGGTACCGCTATAACCGTGATCAGGAACCGATCGCCGAACGTTGTCCGATCGAATGATCAAAAATCGACGGATCATCCGCGTCCTTTTCTTTTTCTCTTTTTGCCCTTTCTTCCTTTCGGCCGCACGTTGCGAGAAGTGGAACGAAGCGAAACAGTTTTTCCTTTTCGTAGCTGATATACGCTGATCTATCGCGGATGAAAGGGTGGTGCAACTTTTCAATATGCTCAGGGGTCGTGTCCTTCGAGGTTTCCTCTGCTTTTCCACGTTATCCGGGACGCTCGGCGAGCCGTCGATTTCAACGTAACTAGCCGCCGAAGATTCGCTTTAATTTCCGACGTCAAAATAATGTCCTCCCGTTACAGAGGAAAGTTCTCTGGACTTCGGTTGCAAAAAGATCACCGTGATTATAATGTCCGAACCAGATGCGACGAGTTTCTAAAGAATGGACCCGTACGAAGTTGGTCGAGGTAAAGCGATGTTACATATATATACTTTGTGCCCGGTTATAATAAATCAGTGCGATAGAATGTCGGCCACTCTCATAATATTCGACGCGGAAATTGAAATATCATCGTATGAGTTTAAAGTTAGCTGATATATGTTACATGGCCGCTGTACGTACGTGGCGTACGTACATGCACGCGTATGTGTGTTTGTACTATGGAGAAACTTTGCTAGATATACGTACAAAGGTATAAGGTATAAGTGTGTATATATAACCGTGAATGAATCACGCGATTTGTGAGCCCCCGAAAACTCGAAGAGTTGATACCCGCAAGGATTAATAAGGATTACCAACTAGCGTAGTAATTAATGATTGTTATTGTCTTTTTTTTTATTTAATTTCTTCTTCTTCTTCTTCTTTTTTTTTTATGAGAACTTGTCGGCGAGTGGTAGATACGATACGCAGGTATAGGTATATACGGAGGTATACGAGCTGTAAGAGAACCTGAGACTAACGTTGGACGGAAATGGGTGTACTGGAATAAAGAAACAGTTGTAATTACATTAATTAAAAGATGCTACTAGGTAGCGAGCAGCTCCGCGCGGCCTTCGAACGTTATATATGTATAATTTATAATACATATTTCCACGATACATGATACCATATAGTAATCGTATAATTTCGATTGCGTTAACACATTTCGCGCAAAGAAATTTTTACTCATTTTGCGCCGTAGCGGTAGCAAAAATATATACCGGTATAAAAATCGTGTCATTGCGATACGCGCGAACGTACGTATACGATGGAAAAGAAGACTTCAAGTTATATAACTTGATTTTTTTCCACTCGAACGCGTTTTGTCTTTCGCTTTTTTGTTTCCCCTTGTTCTTTTCAGATGATGAACAAGGATTCCCACGAGCGCGAGTCGCCTGCCAGCAGCCACCGCGTATTGACTTACGGATGCGTGTTTACCTACGCCGTTAATAAACCGAAGTCTAAGACCCCTTCCCTTCCCTTTTCCAGGAAATCCACTAGGCGTACCTAGTATATTATCTTAATGTTATAGACACTCGACGATCGACACAGCATCTTCATTTGGATTAGAAGAAGAAAAGAAGAAGAAAGTTGCGGAGTATCTCGTTATCGGTGAACGATTACCGAAGCTTCTCAACGGCACCGATTTTCGTTTGTCGCGGAGAAGGAAAATTTTCCCGAGAGAAATGCGTCAGCCGGAAGAGGATATTTTTTCTGAAGGGGTGAAAAAATTGTCAAGGGGTGGACATCACCAGGCTACGACGGTATTACGGTCCGCTTAACGGCTCTTACATGTAATCAGCGAGCCGTAAGCCTCAGGTGAGATAATCTCCCGTAAGATCCTTCCCGTGTCTCTCCGAATAGGATTCCGGAGTCCGAAGTCTAGACAAATCCACAGACGACGTCATTGACGCCGGTGTATCGTACGGATCAGCCCTACCAGGAGGAGACGCACTCGGAACTATCCGTACGATTCACCTTAGGAACCGTCTAGTCTGCACTCCGGAGGGCGTACGCAAGCGATAAGCAAAGTTTCTTTCCCCGTACACTGCATTTCAACGGTTATACAAACGCACATTGTTTTACCGATGGGACAACAACCTCGGAATTTACTCGTCTCCCGAAGTCCAGTCCAGTTGTCATAGGTAAATTAGGGTGAAAACGTTTCGAAGCTAATCGTCGGAGAGAATGAAAGAAATGAATGTAGAATTATGAAAAGAAGTAAGAAGATCGCCACCTCGAGGGGAAATTACCGAGAGACGAGTCGTACGCGAGGATGCATAGAGTTATGCGAAAGGGGATTCTCCTGGACGTGGATTTGCGGTATGGAAGGGATCGTTGCGTTGGACGAGAGACGGGAGTATCGCGGTCCAGGTGGCAACAAACGGCGGGATCACCTCCGGCAACTCCTGTAGCTGCAATTATGTGGGAGAAACGTGACGAGGAGCGGGAACGGGTAAAAAAGGTTACGATTAGCGGCACAGGTGTACCTATATCAGGTGGCCTCAAGGACCCGCTGCCGCGTCGCAGAGGGGAGGTAGAGGGTTGGCTGCGAGTAGCAGGAGGTTGAGAAAGCGGCATATTTTCCTCATTATACCCGATATGTTTGTCACCGAGACCCGAGTCCTTTAACGAAACGGTCGTAGCCTGGAGAAACAGCATCACCAATAGCGCGCTGGTAAGGAGTAGGGTACGGTGTATCGGCGGCGAGCGAGCGAGAAGAGCGGAAAAACGCGGACATTAGTCACCAGAGGTATTTAGTTAGATGCGCACGCGATAAGAAAACCATTCAAGTTTGCCAGCATGAGCTGCTGCCGAGAGCGCTCCTGGCTCCGTTCCCTACACCGCTGCCGTTTGTGCAAGCGTCTTGTGTCGGTCGACGATGCCCACCGCATTCACAACTCCGAGGATATATACGCTAGGTTTATACTAGTTTTTACGAGACAAGGATTATTATATGTTCTCGGTAGGAGTAATTAGGATGGACGAAGAGCACATACCAGTCGGGGGTACCGACACGACGGAACTCGTGTCAGCTAATGCGTTGTCGGATAATGTCGCACGCCCTGGAAACTTCTACCTTCTGCTTTAAAACCAGCTGCCGAAGCATTCGACGATCATCGTCGATCCCCTCGGCTCTATCCTCGTAATAATAAATTCCACTCGAACCTCTCTACCTTCCGTCTGTGTCGTCACCCGACGAAATTAAAGGACGACACCCCCCGACGTGAATAAGCCGTTCCCCAAAGACTTCGTCGATCCATACTTGTCTATGGAACCGGAATCGCCTATGATCGTTTCCAAAATTCGACCGATAATCCGCGACATTGGGGCGCATCGACGCGTGGAGAAATGGTCTATTCGACGAGCCGAATTGGAAGTCCATCGGTCGCATCATTCGCGAATGACTCGGAGCTTCGCTAATTTCGTCGCTTTGGGTCGGGGCAACGGCCTAGTTTCGCCAATCCGCAAAATATCGATGTCCGTCGGATCTGGTTGTGCTCCGTTCCAAACTATTCGCTGAATTTCCCAACACGTATGGCGTAAATTGCAGCGATCTACGAATGATATCTTTTTTTTTTTTAGTCTCTTCAACTGTAAACTAAGCTCTTATCTCTGTGTACACAGTGATTGGATATAGGGGCGACATGTGCGGAACATAAGGAACGGTCTCAAATTGGTTTTGGCAGCGGGTTTCGGCGTAACTTTTCCCGATAGTCGGAGGTTCCATTGCCAAAATGGCAACGGGGATCGAGCGTGATTAACCAGAAATAAGATACGGCGAAGTCCTCTACGAGCAGCCATTTAGCCCTTTGTAGAAAGAGACGAGCCGCTGCTTGACTCCGCAATAAGCTTCACTTGGCACGACTACGGGTAGGGTACCAGCCACCACCTATTATACGCTTCGAAATGGAGTTACCGTCACAAAACTTCACGCGGTAACTTCGACGTGTAACCGAAGTCCGTATCTTATACGTTACATTATGCACATAAAGAGAAGCTCATTATACCGAACATTTCGTACGTAAATTGTACGAAGATTCATTGATGATTTAAAAAACGAAATCCACTCCATCGTTCTGATATTCGGCGGGCAAATTTTGATAGCCTGCTCACCACGAATACCTAAACGTATTATGTACGGATATTAACAATCAACCAGAGGACGCTTTTTTTAACGTTAATTTTTTTTTCTTTTTTTTCCCTTTGTCTCAGCTCCTTCATTTTTCTCATCGCTTTTTTGGCTCGCGGACGTATCGCAAACGAAATTTGTTAGCGCCGAGCGACATGACTGCGGTATTTCAATGTTTTACAAGTACAACTTCGCGGGATCCGAGATCCGAGATTCAAGATTTAAGATCGGAGATTCATCCGCCACCGCGCGAGAAAGACCGAATCCCCCGACGTACAAACGGCGACAAAAAAAAAAAAAAAGAAAAGAAAAAAAAAAAAGGAATATTATCGAATAAAAAACGAATAAAATTATCATCCGTATATAATACTTGTATTTCGTTGGGTACGAGCGATTCGCGTTATAAGCCAGGTTGTCAGTCGTACGATTTGACGGGCCATCGTGGCCGGAAAAAAAAAAAAAAGGAGAAAGAGAGAAAGAAAGAAGAGAAGAACAAAGTCGGAAGAAAGAAACTTCTTCTTATTTTCAAAATAACATCGATAACGATGAATAAATAAGTAAAAACTGAAAATAAAATTGATAAAAAAATTGAAATACACGGTCGAAGAAGTTGGTGGTCGTACAGGCGTCGCGATGGCATTGAACTTGACCGTATAACTTACGCACGCGGTTGTAACATTATGGACCATAACGCGAGTGTGCTCAGCCATCGTTCCGTTGTTATGTAAATCCCACGCGTGTGAGATAGGGCTAGACTATAAATGCCGAATATACACGTAGAGAGAGACACATACCATAGGTGGTGTACGTACCGTACGTACGTACGTACATAAAGCGGAAGTTGTTACGAAATATAGAAATATAGAAATGAAAAACCGAATTTTATTTTCTCTCCGTTCTCGGAGTTGAAATCCTTGTGTTCCCTGTAACGGAACCGTTTTCTACTTTCGACGATAGTTCTGGGACCACGTGCACCGCGCAGGTATATTTATACGGATAAAAATGAAGGAGAGAAGAAGAAAAAAAAAAAGTGTCATCCACCGACGCGGAAGCTGGAAGAATTTTAAGAGCTAATTTCATCGGTTGGTACGGGTATTTTCTCTTTTCTCAGCTGCGCGTGATGCAACTGCGGTTATTCGCAGCTGGAGGAAAAATTCAATCCTTGAGCGGCGGTGCGATACCGAATTTTATTCGGAGCGTACGTACACGTCGTACGTCGATCGAATATTTCGCGGCGAGTGTTGCACAGTTTGTGAAATCGAAGGGAGGAAATAAATATACCAAATGATAGATGAAAACGGAAGCTGTATCCCGTATATTTTTACAGGTATAGAGAGAAAAGACGATCATAAAGCGACGCGAGGGATGTTTCGTCCTCATGGAGAAACTGCAAAAGAACTTTCGGGGGGAAACGTAATATCGTTTTGATGGAAAACAGTCTCCGGAAAATATGATAAATAAATATACGTATACATATATCTATGCATGTATGTAAAATGTATTTATATGCGCATGTGACGAGCATCATGCGTCGAGGAATATTTATGTGATGGACGTATACGCATTTATTTCCTTACGTAAGTTAAATTTAAACGTTCGACATATCCGAGGTAGGGCGAGAGTTATTCGGGTATATTTTATGTGCAATATTCGGGTTAAAATTTTGCCCGCGGGTTATCCGCGGCGATGCGATTGGAACGGATATAAATATATATCAAAGTGCACGCATACTCCCAAAAGTATCGAAAGTTAGGTGAATTTGAATTTCAACGCGTGGTCGCGCCAGAGGCTGAAATAAAAGGCGGGAATATTTCAAGGTGAGAGTAAAATGTGTTTGTCTGAAGACTCACCTGGTTTTACCTGCAAGGGCTTTCCCTGAATCCTTGGTAACAGGGCGCCGCTGTACAAGGCGGCTAAAACCCAGCAAATTAGGAAATAGCCGATCTTGAGACCAGACGGCATCTCAAAATAGTTCGAGTGTTGTTGCAGTTATTCAAAAAAAAAAAAAAAGAAAACTGAGCAAACGAACGAGAGAAACTAAAAATAAAAAAAAAAAAAAAAAGGGAAAACAACTGCAACGAAAAGGAACAACCGGTCTTTTCGTTCGAAGCAAAACTTCCTGCGGGGGATGAGGATTCGTCGGATACCGTATCCCTCCGTCTCCCTCGGGAGCGAAAGAACGGAACGGTCGCGGGTATTAATTTCACCAAAGATTGTTTACGGGTGATGAGAAGGAGGAGGAGAAGCGAAGAACCGGAAGCGGAGAGGAAGAGGACGGCCTCGGGGCACCGGAACACCGGGACGCCGCGGTTCGTTCCGACCTTTAACACAAAACCGCGCACGGATCACCGTAGAACGTACGTACGAACTTGCGGGCGTACGCGAGTCAATGAGTGAATGAGTTACTCCGTGTGCCTTCGCCTTCGCGACGCCCGCCCGACGCGACAAGACTCGACGCCCTTCCCCGGACCGCGGGCCTTCCAACGGAGACGGAGACCCGCCGCCATGCACGCACCACGAGTCGGTACCATACGCCCGTCCCGTACCCGTGCATACAATCCCACGTGGTAACCCACCTGCGACGTGTAACCACCACATCCACACGCACACGCCATTACAACCGAGCGCCCGGCTACCACCTCCTCCTCCACCACCTCCGACGTTACCTCCGGACTCCGGCCGACAACGCACCTGATGTGAGAACCTTCCAAACGCAATTTACCTACAACCGCGACCGTCTACGCCGATTTCTGCCGACCCCCGCGCGACTTTTCGACTTCGTCAGAGTCTCGCGAAAACCAACCCCCCGAAACCCCTCCACCCCTGGCGGAGAACAACTCCTCTTTCCTCTGATTTTTCAGCGGTGGATTTCCAAATGGAGGATATCGTCGAGTAGGTTTTCATCAGAAAGCCGATATCTGTCGCGTCGAGGATGACGTACTCGGTCCGCGAGATGATTTATCGTCGGGTAATTCGATGATTTTCGAATCTTCGCCCCGTGTAAATAAAATTTTGCGACGGTGCGTATAGATGAAAGTTAACCGCGGTTAAATAAAACTCGACCGAACCACCGCGCGAGGTTCGAAGTCGTGTCGGATTTCGAAATAACGACCCAAATACTATGAGCGCGTGTACAAATATTGTTAATGTACGGGGACAATATCTACTTACGTTTGAACGCGTGACATACGGTCTATGCAGGAAGTTAGGGTCCACATTTTCGAACACAATACGACCGCCTAGAGACAGCCACCACCTGCGTGTATGTGTATACAACAATACGTGTGTTCGGAGCACCTGCGGATGATCGTGAGTGAGAACGTACCGTTCGAGAGCGAAGATACGATATGGAATGACTAGAGTCGTGGTGATATTCTCCAGATTCGAAATAAATCTCTGATTTAGCGTAGTCGCGTGACCAGAAGAGGGAGGGGGAGAGTCGGAGGGGCCGGAGGGGCCGGAGACGGCGGAAGATTCTCACCTAAAACCGCCTCTTCGGTAGGCTAATCTGCACAGCGCTCATCTCGAAGATCCGCTCTCGAGCCCTGCATATATTTCATTGTAGAAGAAACGTGACAAGTTGGGTGTCGTCGAATGGGAATTTAGGGGCTAATAAATCGGGACTCATCGTCGGCCGTATCTCTCCCTAATTACGAGACGTACGATCGAGACACTGTCGACGTGTTGAAGGAAAAAGATAACTGGAATAATAAGAAGGACAATCTTTCATACGTAATCCGAAATTACTTGAAATCTCTAGATATATGTAGGTGGAGTTTCGCGGATAAACGAGGAGCGATCGATTACACCAATTCGCAGATTATGTGAGGTATATACGCGTAAAACCGACCGAGAAACGATTAAAATTCGATCAGGGTATATACGTAACGCGGTGGCGGAAAAGGGGTGGCTATCGACGAGGGGTTTTAAACGTGGTTGAAAATCCAATAATGCGAAGCCTATAACTTTCCTCACGCGTAAGTCTTGAAATTCCTTGTTTTTCCGCAGTTATAAGTACGCATATCTACGTATCTTCCTAATCTGGAATTCGAGGGAACCGACGTTATATCGAAGTAATTATCGAATGCGATCGATGATTTTTGAACAAAATTCTTGCGAGTGGTGAAGAAAAAATGACGCGACGCTCGTAGCGCGTAGAGTCCGTCACGCGACCCCCTCTTTTTCCGGAGAATGTTAATGCCCGAAACAGAGGCGAAGATCCATCCCTCTTCGAAACAGCTCCCCGGGGAACAGGCTTAAGACGCGCGTCGTCGCTTATATTTTAGTGGCGAATCGAATCTGCAAGGAGCGCGGTAGAAAGCGTATATACATACGTATAATAACCGGTAGGGTGGTGTTGGTCGATTTGCGAGGAGAGAAGCGAGAGAATAAAACTGAAAAAAAAAAAAAAAACAGGGGAAGCCCAGAAGGGTTTGAGAGAGGCGAGTCTGTCGCTGAGAAGCCTATCCGTCACTTCTGCTGACAAATCTGGGAAAGTGGCGGCTTTTCTACGGCAGCGACCATCGTCGCGCTCGGTATTCGCTCATCGCGCCGTATAACGTGGTCCTCGCGCTCTTCTCAACTCGTCTTCTCATCGTACCCCAGAATCCCCTGTACGTTTGTAGTAACTTTCCATCCGATGCGGGAAGTCGTTAGAATCCCGCGCGCGCCCCTCGTATTTACGGAGGTAAAAAGAGAGAAAAAAAAAAAAAAAGGTGACGAAAGGTAAAAACGACGATATCTATGCTACATACTGTAGATAAATTGTAATTATAACCGGTCGAGTAATTGAAAACACGGTCTTCCCCGGTCCTCCCTCTCCATCGTTTCGTCCTCTCCCTCCATCTCCCTTCCCAAATTACGAACCGCCAAACAGTCTGACGTATCAAAGCGAATTTATTAACGAGACGCAAGAAAATTAAAAGAATCGCCGTATCCCGTTACATCCGCTATACGGCTGTTGTACCAGATATACTACAGTATGTATAAAACTATACATGTACCGAGCCACCTAAGCTTACGATATGTATACATCGTGTAAAACTAATTCAAACACAATAACGCCGAAATTCCGTGTTCTTAACAAAGTGAAGCCGAGCGGCGTGCAACGATGATCGCGTTCCCGTATCAGCGATATGAAGAGAGAATTGAAATGTGTGGGTATTTTAAACTGGTCGTAAAAGTTAACGCAAAACTCAAAAAATTAACGATCTTTTATTACACCGGGAGCAGAAAGCGGTAATCTGTGTAGGTATGTAAGTATATTGTAGTGTTGTATTGCAGGAAAAAAACTGAAAAAATAAATGATTATAATTATCCAGCAGCTGTATTATATGCCGAAACCGGTGCCAAGAAGTCTAGCTGAATCGTTACGTGGTGTTGCAGGCAAAAAAAAACAACATGGCAGTCAGAAAAAAAGAATGCAAATTTTTTGCGCGAAGTTGAGCACTTTTTTCATACCTTTTTTTTCATTTATAAATCATCAATAATCACTGACTACGCTTTTTTCGAGCCATTTACTTTTCAACCGGATTGTAACAGTGATGGATGTCATTCAAAAAACAAAACAAAAATTTATACGATTACCAAAATTTTTATTTTTTTGTTTCGCGTTCACAGTTGCCATCATTTTGTTTTCCTTCCAAACTTCAAACTTCGAATAATTGGGACAATGGCAAATGATTGAAAAAAATTTTCACCATGTTTAATTCAAAGCTGGCTAAAGATCCACTGGAGCGCGTTAATCGTTGCGGTGTGTATTTGATGGTGTATCAGAGAAACAGTTCGAGTGATTAAATTCTACGTTTATATACAGGGTGAGTTTTTCCAAACTTCCAGGTTGGGAGGAGCTTGATTAGGCGGATTAGCGCTCCACCTCGACTCGACTTCTTCATCCTTTGAGCGCGCTGTATTTTTCAGGCGACTCTTCTCGTACTTCCCATTTTTTTCGCGCACGACGCGTCTACCGGACAAGAAAACGAAACGAGGTTCCTCCCGTTCTCGGAGTTCCGAACGACTCACCCTGTATACATTACGCAAAGAACACGGACAATTATTCAAACTGCAGTTGTACAGTAGAGCGGAGTATATACACGATGGATCCAAAGATTAGTTCGCATTAGAGTGGAGAGAGACGAGAAGAGGGAGTTCGTTCTAAGCCTCGACTATACCGTACCGTACCGGGGTTTCTATGGCTAATTGTGACGTTGAGTTGAGAGTGAAGGCTTGTTGCTATAGGACTTTAACCCATTTATGGAAGATCGTCGCCGGCTGATGTTGCACGTTGTTCTTATTAGCAAATCTCAAGATAAGATAGAGTCGTTCCGAATGAATATAACACGTGGTCGGTCAACCGATATCTACATTTCACATTATACTACAGGAGGGTGTTGGGCGTATCGCCGATATTACTCAACGATCCTCGGTTGAAGTTGGACAAGATCCGAGACGATGTCAATTTTCCGTAAATGAAAATTCGCATTAGTTGAGATATTTAACCATCGCATTCGTCGAATAACGACGCTCCCTTTTATACGATACGATGATGTTTGAAAAAGATATCTTCGCTCATGGAGGGGAAATGAAATTGTCCTCCCGGTCTCTGGATCTGCCGGAGACCTTGAGTGATCCGGAATGGAGCGTGCAGCCTGCGCAACAATGTAAGAGGAGGCAATATATACGCCGTATCCTCTGCGGGAGGGCTTCGCGCGGCTCAGATCACTACATTGCTTGCCCTAGCTCTAATTCCCGTGAATCCTGTGCCAGGAAATGTTTCTTGCTCTGGACAGTTCAGGGACACCGACTACTGGCCAGAGAAACCGACAGGCTCTGGAGGATGTTACCAACTCGTTGTACCGGGAGGAGAATGATGATTGATTGGGAGAAAATAAATAAGGAAAATAAATGAAATACCCGTCGGAGATTAAATGTCTTTGTCGGTAAAAACTAGAGATACTCTTTTCGTACCCATCATACGTATATATACGCTCGCAAACCTTACTCCGTTACAGTGCTGTATGAATGACGCGAGGTGCCTCTCGAGGGATATCGAAAAATTTCAGAAGTTTCCGGCATCGTATTCACGGTATTCTCTCATCTTTTGTATTTTTCAGCTCGTACCTGGCCAAAAATAGAAAATATCGTCGATGTGCGTGCGTGTTCCTCTATAACAAATATTTGAAATCATCCGCGGATGAAATCCAAATGCGATATTTTGGAATTTTTTGCAAAATTATGGTAAAATGAATATCAATTCTTCAAATTATCTTCATTTTTTTCAAGCGGGAGCGGATCCGAAGATCCGCGTTGCTGTGAGTGATCAGCTCAAAGATCAAAGTTGTCAGAAAATTGTAAACTTTATTTTCAAGAAAAGATATATCGAAAAAGAGGCATGTGTTCGTACCAAGGAAATTACAAAAGTTTCATCCCATCGGAGCTTTTATTGAGCATGCAGACCCAAAGGTCTCACCTGTGTGCGAAGGCCTGCAACATACCGTACAGGCAAGCTGATCAAAAGTTATCAATGGATGATATGGAAGATTATCTTATTATTAATTTGTTTTCTTCGATTATGAAAAAAATGGTCGGTAAAGCAGCCACAGATAATAACTGGTGAGGCAAGAATAAAGCGAGCATTCGTACCTACTGACGGTAAGTATTCATCGTCGATTGTGAATCGATTATCAGAAATATCGCATTCGTGTGTTTTACATGCGATCATATTTGGAATACCCCATCTTCAACCTATAACGAACACTTGAATTTGGCGTTAGCCAATCAGCGGTCTGAAATTTCGAGATTTTTATCTCGAACCACCGCCTCATCATTTCAAAATTCAATAATACCCCATATGTGGCTGATACATTTTACCGCTAATTTCACGGACTCGTATATTTCTGACAGGTGTCATCTCAAAGTTCCCGCTACAACATGAAAAAATAACTTCCAAATTCCTGCGTAATTAACAGTCGCAAGATCATTCTCGATTACGGACGTACATCCACTCACGAAACAAGATTTGCATGCTTTTAAATTATAAAAACCGATCGAGAATCAAATAATTTCCCTTACCCCGCGGTTGATTCTTCTATCGATTCTTTTTCCGTCATCCAATGAATTTATACTCATATCTGCAAGCTATCTGAATCTAGTTGCGGTCCTGAAAAAATCGATTGATTTCAGGCGAGTATTCAGGAATTTAAATAAAATAGGCTGAACTTATCCTGAACAGGATCTGGGCAGGAATTTCAAATCAGCAATGTTCGATTGTGTTGGATAACTTTCGATAATGGGCACTCATAATTATCGTGATAACGTCTAATGAGAATTGTACATAACTCATGTTTTATTTCAGGTGTGTCGCAATCGGAACATTTTAATGACGAGCATTTACCATGAATACCAGCCAAAGCCCACTACCAAACATGCTGTCAAATTTTCACGATTCACTGAATCCGAAATCCCGAACAGTGAGCTACGCAGTCACAAGCGCATTCGTTCGTTCACAAGTCGCCGGTACCGCCGCGGAAGCTGATTATTTATCGGAAGTCCAACAAGGTCTACAATTGAACGGAGATGTGAATATTCTCAGTCAAATGTACGCTCTAAAATACAATTAGCAGAAAAAAAAAAAAACTTCGAGCCTTCAAAGTTTGCTCGGAAAATCCAGAAGTATCGCGATTTATTTGCTCTAGTTTTTCGAATACTATGCAAGAAACTGAACAGGAAGGAAATGCGGTTTCTTATGTTCGATGCGATCTAGATTCCGATAAACTTTTCCATCAAATTGAAACTGCTGCAGGGAAGGAACGCAGGATATATTATGCATCGCCTATACGGAACAATGTGAAATGCTAGCAGCGGGTATTTCGGACGGTTCGATAAGAATGTTCAAAGTAAAATCTGGGCAGTACATGACTGCGCTTCGGGACGCCGAAATGCGACAAAATCCTGGACCGACGACTGCTATAAAACATCGCCCCCTTCGAAAATCCCATCCCATAACGCAGACTCTGACCGCGACGTGTCAGTATCTAAATTTTCCAATCGATTGAAAGCAGATTGTTCACCTGTCCATATTTTAGATGCCACCGGCTGCGTAAAATGCTGGCATTACCCGACCGGGCAGTGTCTCTACACCATCAGAGAACGAAGGCAAACCTTAGGGCTGGGGTACCACCCTTCTTTACCAAAATTCGTAACCGTGGGCGACGATACGAACATTTATCTTTACGACGAAGAGACCAAAATACAAGAAAGAGTATTTCACGCCAGGTATGATGATCGGATCAAAATTTCCCCTCCACATATCCCGGCGAAGTTATTCATTATTTGCTTCAATTTGTAGCAACGCACCCGAAACGATGAACGGCCACACTTCTCGAGTTTTTTGCGCTTGTTTCAACCCGAAATCGGCCCACGAATTAATCAGCGGCGGCTGGGACGATACCGTGCAATTCTGGGACACGAGGCAACCGTACGCAACGCGCCGAATTTCAGGTGTTCACATGTGCGGCGATGGAATCGATATAAGCAAGAGCGGAAAGGAGGTAAAATTTCGGAGGTTTTATAAGTACGATGGCTATGATTTCATTGTTTGAAATTTAGGTCCTAACTTGCGCTTGGCAACGAAAGAATCCTCTTCAGCTGTGGGATTACGGTTCAGGAAAATTGATGGTCACCATAGAACCGGATATATTCAATTCCCAATTGTATTGCGGAAAATATATAAATAATTTATTCGTCGTTTGCGGCGGCGGTGATGCAAATCTTCTCAGAGTCGTCGATCTGCGTTCTCATACGGTAATATAATTAAGAGACAATTTCGCGATGAATTAATGACTATCCGATTACGATACCACTTTAGACCGTAGCCTCGGTGAGAAATCTTCCCGGAGCGGTATTCGATCTGGACATCGGTCCGATTAATACGAAGCACACGAAACGTTTGAAGAACGACATACCCCAGTTACCGAAAATGGCGTTCTGCAGCACGAAAAAAATTTACGAAATCGAAATCGGCTGAAAACGGCGCTTCGTAATCACGTTTAATTCATTATTGAAGTAATTATATGAATATTGTGGCGACGGTGTCGAGTACAACAATATCAAGCAATAAACAATGTATTTCATTTGATACAAACTATGGTACAAAATTTATACAGAACAACGCACAGTTTCTTTGATAAGACAGTAGTTTCTTTTTATTATCTTTTAAACACACACTTAAGCGAGATGGGACAAACGTGGGAGTTGGGGCAGTGGTGGGCCGGATATGGGGGTGGGGAAATACTTAAAATGAGCACATCGATTCTTCCTTATACAAACTTACGCGACACTAATAACTAATCAGTAAATTACCGACGGAGGATGAACAAAAAGACAATAATAGTTTTTTCCTTCAATTAAATTTACATTCTCTTTTTTCTAATCGCTGGGACATCTCCCAAAAACTGTTCAATTATTGTACATTTTTGGCTGCAGCTTTCTGCGAGTGATATTCAACATTCACTTTGGGATATAAACTTGAATTTGTAAGAAAAAATTATCAATCCTCGGGACAAATGATTTTTGCAATTCGTGTCATGACGAACCAATCGATCGACGCCGATTGTACCTAAAATGTACCACAAACATTTTATTTCTTATAGATTTTTAGGTCGCTCTTATCAATAGTAAGCAAAGCTCTGAGCTTATCTCAGAAATCTTTTACAATCAAGACAAACTTAAATGAACACTTGCTGCTTACGAGTTATAGTTTTAAAGCCTGCAGCACTGCTCGTAAGAATCTAAGTCTAGATCGATTTGCTTTATTTTTTCTCGTTCTCAAAAAGTCACGTGGTAATAAAATATAGGCATATCATTGTTATGTGCTCGTCATCGAGTTTGAGTAATTAAAATCAGTGAAGGTGATTTCCGTGTAGTATAAAATTGGTCTCCGATAGATGTAAAGCACGTGCAAGAATATTTTTCAGCCAACTTTTTTCGGAAAGGGTTCATTGACGGACGCAATTCCAGCGTAATATTATTAATTTTTTTTTTTTGTATTTTGTAGGGAAACGAGGGGCAATATGGGGTAGCTGGGCAGAATGGGGTTCCCCCGAAAATTTCGGGAAAATTTATTCAAAATGATCGAGAGAGATCTCAAACATCATTTTGGATTGAAAATTTTTCTAATTTTTTTCTCATAGATTCCTGAAGTACGCCATATTGCCTCGCGTCCCCTCAATTTGGATTAAGTATAGATTTTATGATATGTATGAAAATGAATTGTTTCATTGTCCAGTTGAAATTTGATGCCGAATGAAAATTTTCGTTTCCAGCATCCTCCCCTGTTATAAAGGAAAAATGACGGTGAAAAAGAGTCTGTTCTAAAATTCTGATGTACTCACTATCACTAACTGAACGTATAGTATAGATAGCTAAGTTATGAGTAGGTTTCGATTAACCAAGTTATTGAACTGAATTCATTAGGTGTACAATATAATTACAGTAATAGGAGTATAAATTGTAGGAGAATCATAGTCAATTAATAAGTACAAGTAGTTGAAGCATTGGGATGAAAAATCGTATAATTTATATTTATCCACAAGTACAAGCTGTCGATAAGCTTTGCGAATTGTAACGAAAATTTTATTTTTGTAAAATCTTTACCAAAATAAATAACGCGAGGGGCTATTCATTCTTGAATACACCGTCTCACTGTGGAATGAAATCACGTGAAATTCCATGAAATCGGTCGAAGTCGAGTAAAATCAATAAAATGCCGAGATTTCATTGATCTCGGATGATTCCGACTAAAGTCTTGTTCCCCTGAGATGTACCGTTCGAAATGTACTTTGTTTTATATTACATTGAACAAATAAATTATTTTGACTGATACGATTTGTCATAAAAAATAATATGACTCTAATATTTTTCTCTTTTACCGCTTCTAATTCGACACCGGGATTCGATTGAGCCGAACTCTCCTTTACCTTATCGCATGGATAGGTGAAATCACTTACAATCACTTGAAATCACAGAAATCATACGAAAACGCGAAATCAGCGCTAAATTTCCATGCGATCACATGATATCGACGACTGCAAGAAACCATTGAAAATCGACCTGAAATCACGCAAAATCAGCAATCACTGGGTCACGAGATTTGGCAGTGAGTAGCCCCTCGAAATAACGATCCGTTGCATAGTAAATGATGTCTCTTAATTGTTGTAAGAAGTAGCTATCACTGGATACAGCGATCGAAACATAATACGAATTCTCTTTGTATTTTTATTTTTGTTGATGCGTTTTTTATTTTGTTTGTTTGTTTTTTACAAAATTTTAAGCTGAAAACTCCGTTGAATCTTTCTTCTCCTCGATTCGCCAGAAGAGAGCACAAGGAACTTAATTTATATTATTATATCTAAATGAATAGATTCTAAAGAGTAGAAATGATTGATCATCAATCTCACTGCCTCAATTACTTTTATTCAGTCACACAGTTCATCAACGTTCACACAGAATACTTTATTTTCTCTAAATAACTCGTCCCACACGCTACGCACTTCAATGTGCTTCTAATCACATTAGTCATTATAAATTACTAACAGTGTATTTTTACATTACATTGTCTCATAGTCTCTGCACGGTAATTTTCTTCTCTGTTCAATCGATCAATTGAATTGTTTCGAAAATTCATTTGCTATAACTTTACCATCATCGTGAAGCGAATCGAAAAAAAAGAAAACGAAACAGATGATTAAAACAAAAATTATATCTAAAAAGAATATACATAATATATACCGAAGCACGCGAGGCTCAGACGTTACATTCACAGCCTGACTGAGCGCTCGCCACTTGACCATCGAAGCCTCTTTCCAACCCTAAGAACTTTGCACTTTTCTGCTCGAATTGATAATTTATAGTTTCTCTTTTTTTCATTCCTTTTCCTTAACATATCGCACCATATTTATGCTTATTTGATTCCAAGCCCACTAAGTTATGACGAGATGACATAGGAATACTAGTTTTCATACTTCCATGCTTTAAACGACTTTTCTCCACTTAATCATATTGTATTGTTGCATTTATAGCTTATTTTAACCGAATAAATCT
Source organism: Athalia rosae (assembly GCF_917208135.1). Classification (NCBI taxonomy): domain Eukaryota; kingdom Metazoa; phylum Arthropoda; class Insecta; order Hymenoptera; family Athaliidae; genus Athalia; species Athalia rosae. The sequence goes on along the minus strand of NC_064028.1, from coordinate 18,092,840 downwards.
AAACCAAGACGTTTTATCTATTTCACTCACTACCGTAGTTTGAGTCCGTCAATTTCAAACCACGGTGAGTAGCATTTATGTGGCACAGGATAAAAATCTAACATTTTGTTTATTCTTTTTTTCTCATATCTTTGTCCGATTATTCTCATCAATCCAATGATTCGAGCACCGGTAAGAACGAAAAAAAAAAAGAAAAGAAAGAAAGATGTCAGCCAAGAGGAACAGTGCCACAAAAGTTTTGTTCATGAAAAACAAACGGGTGAATCGTATCTAAATGTTAGACCGGATATTTGTCTTGGCTGTTTCAATTAACGACCGAGCTATTGTCATTATAGCTCGTAGCCAAAGCGTATCGGCATTAAAGAGATCACACAATTCTTTTTTACAAACTGTACCTCTCATACTTAGGTGTATAGAGTGGTACATTCAACGCTACGACATTCCTACATCACATTTATCCGAAAAATTTACTCCGCTAAATATGCATCAGAATATACTTTTACTTTACATTGTGTTGTAAACTGGACTGCTGTGCCTTGGCCTGTGCCGTAGCATAGCCAAGGGATGAGACCTACCATGTTGCTGCTGCTTTTTGCTAGCTGCCTTAGCAACCACGCTGGCAAGTACACCGCTCGGCGATGGAACCGACGGCGGCCTTCCCGGCGCTTCCGGTGCTTCGGGAAAGAGAGACGAATGATTAATCATTATGGGCGCAGACCTCCTGGATAATTCTGGAGCAATTCTCGATTTAGCTGGTGGATGAACTTCCATTGTATCCTTGTCTTTCTCCTTGTCCTTATCTTTGTGAACTCTCAGTTGTATCTCGGAAGTTTTTCTAGGCTCTGGCTTTGCAAACTCATATTTGCCAACGAGAACTTTCACGGACAAATCCTCAACGTTTTCCGGCTGCGGTGTCTTTGACTCATTTTTCTTCGACTCCTTCTCTCTTGCAGAATCGTTGAGTGGCGAACACTGAATCTTCGATTCATTGTGAGCAATGACGGGGGACGACGGTAAGCTCCTTATTTTCGTCTCCTTCCTCGGTCGGGTATTCGGAGATATTTCAGGCTCGTTATTTTCGGGACTTTTTTCTATTTTGGTAGATTTCGCTTCGAACTCTTTCTTCAAATTCTTGACGATCCCAGAACTGGTTCTGGGGGATTCGGATTCCGGCGAATCGTCGATGGAGAGACACCTTTTGTTGAACATCGACTTGTTGCTCAAATTTTCGAGAACCATTTTGTGATGTTTCACCGAAGGGCATTGCGAGGTATTAACTACACACGGGCTACTGGTTTCACTTTCAGATCTGCATGATCTGAGCGGGGAGGGTAAATCTGATTCTTCGGATAGGGAGGATGGCGCGGGGGCGCTGGTCGATAATCTTCCGAGTTGTCTAATGCTAGTTAGTCCAGGTTCGATATCTATACCACCCGCAGGGCTGAGCGGGTCTCTGGCTGTGTCACTTTTCAGACTAGATTCATTCGCGGGGGGTGATGAATCCTTCTGTCTCGGAGTGGGCGATGCGGTATAATGAAAAAGTACCGGGTTGTAAGATTCTTGGTGAGCTTCTTCGTCACCTGTCAGTCTTTCAGGCTTGTCTGAATTGTCCGGATCCGAAGATTGCGTGCAAACTCTTTTCACCGTGTTCGTACCTTCCTCCAACTTTTGCTTCGTGCGTTTCACTGTACCGGGATGCCAAGGTATTTCCTCTTTGTCGTAAGGAAACAGACCGCTGGATCCAAGGGGATCGGAAGGTCGCATATCGTAAGACCCCCAAGAACTATTTCTAGAGGGCAAGGTGGCCCATGAACTATGAACCGAATTATTATCCATTATAACGGCGCTGTCGTAACTGCTCCACGAATTTTGTCGACTCGGGGAATCCCTCGCCGGCTCACCCCGCCTCTCCTCCCTGTCGAATACCCTGTCGACCTGTGTACTAAATGGATCGCCATCTTTCCTCGACCTTCGCCCGGTTACGGTAGGATAAACAGTCGTCGTAGGTTGGGCTCCGATGCACTCACTATTTTCACTTGCACCAATCACTGTGCCGCCCGAACTGTTCAACTCTGTACATTTGTATTCTGCAGACGCAGTCCAGACTAGACATTCACTATTGTTAATTGAGGTTGGTGTTATTGCCTTTTTATTGGAAACAGCGATGATTTCTTTACTGTCTTGTTTGTTGTCGAATTCCTCGTTAACAGCTACAGCGGTTACTTGTTGAGACTCCGGTTCAATCCGAGAATTTTCAGAAACCGAATCCGTGGCTATGAGATCAATTTGCTTGTCGCTTGCGCCGTCGATGCAGGATAGAGGACTTTGAGACAAAGGCTTGACATCGGAGTCTGACCCAGGGGACGAGGGCTTACTGTTGACAGCTTCGAATTGGTTGGTGAGATTCAGTACTAGGCCCTTTCTTCTCTGTCCTTGAGTTTCTAATTCGTTGACCCTGTGCTTAACGCTGGGTGTATCCGGACCGGGTAAATGAACGATCTTGTTCTGAGAAACGCTGTACGATTGACCGTTGTCACATGGCATTAATACGTTTCGCGCCTCCTGGTCATCGGCAGTCTTGTTCGTGTTGTTGTTACTTCCGCGGAGAAGTTCTTCGCGAGTTATCTCCGGATTTCCAGCATTATTTAACCTCTCAAGTGACTGCGACAACGATACTGGAATACAAATACAAATTTCGGTCAAGTCAGAACGGTCTTTACAGGGTCATTCCATTCAATCTATCACAATGAATTTTAAATTAGTACTTTGATTTACACTGAATTAATAAACACATACCGGCAGGAAGAATGTTTTCTGCAGCTTCTACATCCGGCGACCAGCTTTTGGGTCTTTGACCGTTTCTTTTCAATTCGGTGCCAGGTGCTTCCAATAGGTTTGCGTCAATGTCGTCAACTTTTTCTTCCTTCTTGACTTGATCCTTCACCATGGTCGGTGATTTCAGATTGGTATCGGATTTCGATCTTTGCAACTTTTCCTTGTTTTTCATGGCGTCTAAGATCCCCTGATAAGTCTCCAGTTGCGAGACGAAACTACTGTTGGGTTTGATGCAGCTGCGTTTGTTTTTGACGTGTTTCAATGCCTGCGTATAGTCCCAATTGTAGGCTTTCATCGCGTAGGCAATAACGACCGAAGCTGATCTCGAGACTCCCATTTTACAATGGACGAGCACTTTAGAACCTTCTTTTTTCGCCTTCGTTATATATTTGAAAGTATCATCCCAATGTTTGAGCAAATCTGTTTTCTCGTCGTCGTAAACGCGGACGTTCAAATAATTAAACATCCCTGGGAAGAAATTATCGATTTCCCTCGTGACGTTGAGGATATGCCTGACGCTGTAAAAATAAGAACATGTATCAGCATCAAACAAACGCCTCGACTCCACGAACGATCGACGGATCGTACGACGAAAGCTCCTTACCCATTCTTCTGCAATTCCTCCAAGTTACTAGCGTTCCATTCGCTGCCCAGATAAACGTGATCGAATATCTCAGTTGGCGCGTCCATCTGCCCCAAGATGATCAACATTTCTTGGTCTATGAACGGTTTAAATTCGCCTAAATCCATGTCGAGGTCTTCTTCAAGACGACCTCTGATGTATTTCGAGGTGACTTCGTCCAAATCAACGGACATCATGATCTCCTTTAAGGTTGCTCTGATGACGCGTTCGGTTTCGTCCCTTTCCCTGGGTCTGCGGACGATTGAAACGGAAATTATAAACAAAAATTATCAGAAGACGTAACAGAAATTGTTAAACATTTCACGTGTCTGCGCTTCTCGAATTTGAGCTTCATAGAATTTTTTATAGCAAACTATCGATATATATAAGCGTGCAAGAGCAATAGACGCAGAAACTGGAAATAATTGAAGGACGACTATGAAGTTATGATCTATTTTTATATGTCAAATTCTGGTGCCAGAGACGTCAACAAACGACTACTATTGGCCCATAGCCAATCGAAATTTTCAGAAAATTGCAAGTGTCTCTGCAAAAAAAAAAAATTATATCTACGTCACTTTATCTCTCGCGATCTACGTGTACGAAAAATTGATAACAACAACGGCAACGCAATACGTAAACTCACTTGCTGCGTTCGCTGTCGGGGGATGGTGGCCTGCGGGATTCGAGATTATCCATAGTGTGCCACTCGTTGAGGCACGAGCGGTCACTCTCGATGCGTTGTTCATAGTAACTGACCCAGTCATGGGACAAACCCCCGAGAAAATAATTTTGCTCACGAGCTTTACTCGACACTTTGTGCAGCGTCTGTAAAGCCGACCTGTAACAGACGAGAAAAATGTGATGTTTTTTATTATTTTTTTTTTTCTTTAACGTCGAATATCGAGTAGAGATAATAGAGTAACACATCAGATATTAGTCGTAATTAAATCAAACGCCTCATCCACTTTATACGGTTTCACTGTAACGTTTTACTTTCAAATGCGACGTACTCGAGGAAAACTCTTTCCGTACAAAGAGACACGCAATGAATTCTTTTACAGAGATGAGTCGGAGCTTGCGAACTGGGACAAAAGCGCTTCGCTCCACTTCAGATTCTACCTTTTTAACATACGTGGAAAGTTATAATTCACATCTCGATTCACATCTTTAAATAAGTTGTTGATTATAAACGTATGTTCGTTCATTTTTCTCTCAACAATTTTTAGTTATTAAAACCCTCCATTTCACGTCGATGCGTTCCGTATAATTAAAGAAGAAGTAGGTTTTTTTTTCATTTCACCTTATTCGCTTTGATATAATACAAGAATGCTTGAATATCTTCTTCGCAACGTCCATCGCGAAGTCACGAGAGCAACTGTACGACACCGTTCTCGGCTAATTGTAAAATCGTACGAAGATTGTTTATTTTCCACACTCGGTTATCTCCACTGTAACGACAGAAAACCACTTCCGGTTACACGCGGAAAACCGGTACGAATATCCTCCACGCAAGTTTCCGTATCGAGACTATCCATACGATTAGGAATAAATTATGCGTTTAAGCTCGCGCTACGAATAACATAATCATATACGAAATAATTTAGGGGTGAAAAAAAAATTTGTCGAACGTTAAAATAATCGATAGAACAAAAATTAGTAAATGGAATTATATTGTGGCGAAATTTTAGGAGGAGAAACGGGCGAAAAAGTGATCGTTGTCTCGAAGAACATCACCAGGATGGATGCCATGTTTGAAACCATACGGTAATTCCAAACCTCAAAAAGAGCGAACGTTGAAGAAACCGCAGATGCGATTACGACTAAACAAAGACTCGGAAGGAATGAAAAATGTATTTATTATTAAATCGAGACAACAAATAAAACTCGAGGCCAGAGGAACACAGGCCGATGTGCGGCTGTGGCTTTTCCATTTTACGTATTTAGTCGCCTCTCGTACGTTACGCTTTGGCAACGTACGAACAAAATATTGGGCTCATCCCCAAGAAAATTAGCGGAAAAACGGAACACAAAGTTTGAGAAAATACCGAGACATTGTGATGCCGATAAACGAGACTAAGAAAGTGCAACTTTTGTTGAACCCGCCGAACGCAAAACTCGCAATTCTTGACGATGAAAAAAAAAAAAAAAAAAAAAAAAAAAACAGAAAAGAATTACCTGGAAACAGAGAATTGTAGGAAATGTTCAGAGTAACTCCTAGGCATAAGGATTAGGCAATAAAAAAAATGGAACATGATTGCCGTTCATTCGGTGCCTGGAGCAATTTCAAATATATTTCCGTGTATACCTCTTGCAGCAATACAGATAGGGTAGTAAATATCCCGAGTTTCGCGAGTCTTTAAAGATACAGAAGTTTATCGCCCATTGTGTCGTTCGGTAGGTGGGATAGGTATGTAAATGCAGGGAAGTTATACGTGAAATAGTGTAGCGAGTCTTTCGTTCACTTTGATATTCTCGTTGGCTGAAAATATTCGCTTTCGCACGGCAGTATTTGCGGAGGTTCATCTCCTCTCTTCGAGACTTTGAAAAGTCGTTCGTTGAACGGGCGCTTTTGTGAATAGCGCGTAAGAAGATTTCACGGATGAAACTTTGCTGAGGGGGGAAAACCCGGCTAGGACGTACGTATATAAGACCAATCCTTATTCTTAGTCTAGCACCTGGCGGAGAGAGATATATACTTATTCGAGACGCCATTCAGAAATGCGGAAGACGTATAAACAAGAACAAACTGCACTTCGCCGCACGAAACATGTAGGCCAAGAGATTGGAATTTTACCTTCGTTCGAATCGCAGACTCCGAGCTTCGTTGACGTATAAATCAATTTTCTATAAATCGCGACCGCCAACTTCCGGTATTCGAGAATATAAGTCTGAGAAACGTTAGAACGTGTCATTCTCGCACGTTCCCTATGTTACACGTAATAATATCTGGTCGCGTTTGAAATATGTATTATATACGAATGTTGACGTTAAGATGAAATAATTTCACATTTTAGATAGTTTATAAAAAACTTGCGCAATATCCCGTAGAGCTTATAGCATGCGAAAGCAAAATTTTATTATAACATACATAAATAAGGGGATTACGTCAGTTCTATAAATGTCGCCAATATTTTTCACTTGCGGGCAAATCTCTCCCCGCAACTGTGTAAGAGCAGCAAGTAAAGGTTTTAGCGTTCTTAGTAAATAAAAATTTGTTATAAGAATGACAAATCGAACATTTGATACATGACCAAAAATCCCCTCCTAAAAAAAAGAGAAAAAAGAGCAGTCGAATCGCTGCAGTTTATTTTTTCTCACGTTACAAGTCTATCGGATCGCGAACTAGAAAGAATAAAAAGAATATCGCAGGCCTAGGGGATGTATATTCGAACGACTGTGTGCGGCTTTGAGTATCGAACGACCTTGACGTCGACCTTGACCTTGGCTTTGATCGTGACGATATAATTTAAAATCGCCACGACGCGACGCGCGACCCCGTCGCGGGTGAATTGTTTCCGAGGGTATATAGTTGCCTATTTTCACGGCTATACTTATAATCCCGCAACCTTTGGATAGATCGCTATCGATGATCGGTATTTATCGTCACCATTATAACTATTATAACCGCTCGGCGATATATAGTAGATACGCGCGAGTTAACCTGCGAGTGGTCGTCCTTGGTCAAAAGAATGATCAGGAATGTGAAAAATTTTCTCTCTACAACGTTTAAACGAGTCGTTTGTCAGCCTCTTAGGGTTTTATCTCATCTTCGGTTAAAGGATCTTTGAAATATTTATACGTGCGGAGAAATTCTGCGCGAAATCAATTATTTAAAATTCTCTTTTTATTTTTATTTTATAACATTTATAAAATTGACCACTCGAAAAAAAGATAACAACTATTTTCGTAAAAGGAAAACTGGATTTTCGCAAATTTTAATCGATATTTAGTATAGTACAGGTAATAAATCGAGAAGTATTTAAAATAAAGTTGGCACCAGTCGTCGTATGTGTCGTTTTCTAATGCCAAGTGAATTACGTAACTATATTATGTTAACCGTGACTCGTAAGCCCCTCTTCTCACACGTGATGAATCTTTGTCGATATGAGAAAGTGAAGCGTAAAGAAAGGAAAAAAAGGAAGTGAAGAATTAATAAAAGCTTTCGAGTTAATGCTCGGTGAAATCGAATGGCTGTTGCGCGGTAACAATTTTTCATAGTCGCGTCGTAATTTCAATTGCGGAATGAAAGAGACGTGGATTGATGAATCAGGAAGAATCGGAAAACACATCAATGGAAAAACACATCTCGCGGAACAACCGATCGCATCGCACACGGTAAATAACAACGACGACTACGTGTCTATGTACGTACGTGAAGAAGAATAAATTTACCTAGCCAGTTTTAGGACTCCGTAAAAAAAGGAACACCCATAATTCTTGAATGCAATTCTAGACGAGATTCTGCAAAACAATAGAACGATAATTGGTAGCACCGAAAGCACTGTGACCGCCGTCCGTTGTTCGGGGAACGTCATCGATGTTCGTTCGACGATCTCTTACTAACCCAGCGAACGATCTCCCCATTTCTTTCGGCGCGACGTTACCGTAAACGCCAAAGCTCGAGTCCTTGAGAACGTCCTTGCGATGCGGGGTCAGCGGAGGTCGGGTGCCAGGGCGATGCCAGGGGAACGGTGCGACCAAGTTAGCCGTCTAAATTTAGGGGTATAAAATCCACTCCTAGTAAAAATCCAGATCAACCTGACCACGGAATTCGAGGAAACGCCGAGGGGTCGTTTCTGCAGTGCACATAACTTCGTGGAGCGATATAAAAATCCGTTAAAACTATCGGCGTTCATTTAATATCTTGAACTCCGTTCGATCGACGTTTCCGAATGACGAATGTGGAAGGCGGTGAATCGCTGCACCGATTATCAAGAGGAATCGCCCGGGCGATCGACGTTGTTTCACGTGCGACAGGCCACGTTTTACTGACTAACAACGCGATCTCGAGGATTGGCACTGACGGTCTTTAAAGAGAGATCAGAATAGACATCGGCGTGGGCAATGCAAGCGAAAACGAACGACGACATAATGAGCTAAAAGTGAGAAGGAAGGAGATCGCGCGGTATATGACGACCACGACCATGTTTGGAATTGACGAGGTTAGTGTTGGTTATCGTAACCGTCCGACTATACAATAAAATAAATGCCCGCAATCGATACGAGATCGGTAGTGCGACGAAGAAGATACGAGCGAACGAATCGCATCGAATGTACACGCCGCGATCCTACGATCGTAACCATCGATTCTGTTCACTTTGAAAAAATTTACAAAGGAAACAGGATGTAAAGACAATCGATATTGATATTATTCGACTTTTTCAAGAAACATCGTAGGCAGTAGTAACTGTATACACTTTCTGACAATTCTCTACACACTCGATGCTGATGTCTCTATCCGTGCACGCATTGTCAAAATTACACATCACCTTACTTCGCACGTTTATCCTATGTATTGTGATACATACATTTGTAACCACCTACGTGTGGCCGATATTTGGTCAGACAGATTTGATCGAAAGAGTTTATTTAATTTTTATTCTAGTTGTTTTTTTTTTTATTCTCTCATTTCTTTTTTTTTTCGTTTCTCATGTTTTATTCGTGCGGATATTCTGCTTTCTTTTCATAAAAAACAAGCTAAAAATAAACATATCCATACAGACGTGTTGGAATTCTCAAGAATGAATGGAAATTTTTGCATCGAGTTGTAGAACTGAGGGATAGAAAATCCTCGAAACTTATGTCCTCAAATTTACAACACGGACAGCGTAATTATTAGTTGGCAACTTTGCAACCCTACATTGTTCCTCTGATGAATACTAGATGAAGAAAGAGTGATTTCATTGAAAAGACGAAAAGAAAGAAAACAAAAAAGAAGGATGATCGATCATCTGAATTCCGGAAGTGATACATCACAGAGATTTTGTATACATGGTGCAAGCTTTTCACGATGGAACCAACCGACTGGTAAACCTGCATCGTCGGATGGAAAAAACGAGGCATATACTTTCTCCTTTTTATAGATTCACCTAATATATCTCGCGACTTAAGCACCTAACATCGATTTTACCGTGTGCATGGAATTATATATGCTTTTAGTTTCTTCGAGAGCGGTGGCATTTGCATTTTATCTCTTTGAGGCAATATATGCCTGCGCATATTTCAATCGTGGGTGGAGAGTTTCTTGTTGTTGCGTTTCTTTTTTGCTTTTTTTTTCATCATCTTCCTTTTTCTTCGGGTGTCAGACTCGGGAACAGTCGCGTTAATACGTGACGGTAACAGGCGGCACGGCGAAAGAAGACTCCCGGATTGTGCACGGGGCAACGGCATCCTTATCTCCGATAAAACCGGGTCAAACACCACCGGCGGTGAACAGCGGCAACGACGATTATTCAAGGTTTAAAGTGTTCCCGAATACGTGGTCATGTACCGTACGTATAAAAAATACGCGTCGCCATGACTAACGGTAAAATCTTTCTTTCGGGGGCCGATTTAACCCGGGCACTCGACGATTTTAAGATCATCGGACAATCGGACGCTGCGGATCACGCTACCTATTTTGATCGGGGTAAATTCACGAGACGAGGGACGCCGTTCTTAATTCGCCTTAAAAATGTCATCTGTGATTTTTTTCACATTGTGCTCGTGTCGAGCTGAAAAAAAAAAAAAGAAAAAATTGTCCGTCCGTTCTCTTTCCGTTCGTCTAGTTTGTTTATTTGTTTATTTTATTGTATTTTTTTAATCTCGTTTCGCAGGTGGAGTTGATGTCACCAGCTGTTTTTGAATGCAATGCCGTCACTGCAGCGTGTAATCGAACCGTTTCCTTTCACTGAAGTTATACATATATGTATACGTACGTACCTATGTATGAAACACTCAGGTGCCATCTACACATATATTCTATGAGATTATAGACGGAACGTGGAGAGCTACGGGCGAGGAGGATCGCGCGATTTGTGCCGGGTACTACGTTTTATGAGATCATTGGAATATCTCGATACTGAATGAAATCCGATATACGTTGTACATACGTCGATGTGGGTTGTCATCCGCAGAGACGAAACGGCCGCCGGCTCCATCCTATTCACGAGGAAAAAGAAACGGGTTTCTCCGAAGATTCATTCTCGTACACCGAAATCAACCGATTACCATATTTTCACGCTCCGGTCCTCGAGCTTAAAAAAGCGATAAAAATAATTTTGCGGAATCGAATCGGTTTCAGTTAGTCACCGATCTCGAACGCACCTCCCCGGCGATTTTTCACTTTTCATCGCCGAGAACCGATTACCATATCTTACAGGAGCGGGAGAACTAGGACATTGCCGAATAAATACGGCGAGTGGTAGGTAGTCGCCCGTTGAGTCATTTGGCCAGATTGCCATTCGAACGGGACCGAGGTTCGGTTCGTTTGTCTGCGTTTCCGGAGGCGGACACGTACAGGTACCAAAATCGACGGAGAGAACCCGTACGATTAAACGTCAAATGATCCACGAATACGAGATCGTCGTTAAGAATTCCGCGCGGAATGAGAGGAACGCGTCTGCCGGATCTTTTATACATATGCGCGCGGCACTGGACTCCGAACGCGATTAGCATTTTCTCGTCGTCAAAGATGAGTCAGCGCGCTCAATTAGAAATAAAGAATGCGAAAATTGAGTCACTAAAAATCCTACATCGCGTACGTATTCGAGCGTCGTTTCGTTCAAACTTGACTCCGCAAAACAAATGCGATTTTACAGAAATGTGGTTCACGTAATAGAATTGAATTGGAATTGCGCAACCGATAGGAAACGCGTGACACTCGTAAAGTTATGCCCACCGGAAGTCAGCAGCGAGCCAATTCCGAATACCGAAGTACGACAAACCCTGAAAATAGAGAACGGAGAGAAATAGAAAAGATCGTATGAAAATAATAAAATATGACAAAAAGAACAACGACCAACTGAAATAATAGATCAACGTTCGATGAAACGCACCGTCCGCGAGTCCTTGGTCGTTGTTTTTTTTTCTTTCTTCATTCCTCGTCCGTATACAGAGCCTTATACGCCCCCCTACAGCTTTTTACGGTTATCGTGTTTTAAAAACGCCCCCGGACTACACACGTGATCGAATCCGCCTCGGAACGGTGTTAGATAATTTCGATAAGAGTCGGGCTATACATGGCTATGAATTCCGAGAAACGTGATAGGCTTATGCACGGTGGGATAAACGCACATGCGTGAACGAGGAATGTTAATACGCGTATTAACGCTCCTGTTTGAAAGGGACGTGAAGAGGTACACGTGTACGTTACACGTTGCGTGAATCGGTGTTTGTGAGCCGAAAGACTTCACGTGGCCCCGGAAAAAAAACGACGAGATAAAAATAACGGTACCGTACACTATACGCAAATTAGCGCGTATACACTGGGTCTAGGGAATTGTCTCACGACGCGACGCCAAACGTTTCAACCTTGAAAACTACCCGCAGGAAACGCGACCTTGTCAACTAAACCGAGGGACTAGAGGATCCGAGGCTGTCTTTGCTCGGATACACGTGGACTCCGTTTGACAAGGTTGGAACCGATAATAACCCTGAATACAAGATAAGTTGAAATTTGCATGAGAGAGAACAGAAAAAGAAAAAAAAAAAAAAAATAGCTCCTCCAATAAGCCGGGGTGAAAAATCTGAAAACTATGTCAAGTGTATTTTGAAAATGGACGGTAACGCCAATAAATGACATTTTTTTGTTCATATTCGCGGCGCGTGCCCAAAGGCGTGAGCAAAAAATTTCGCGTCGTTTACCGCGAGTCCGAATTCGCGGTGGTTGGTTCAGTTTAGACGGCAACGGCGAAAGAATAAAAATTGCCGGGCAATAATTTACTCCAACCTCGGTACTTCCTGCGGTCACCTCGACCGACATCCTAGTTTCGATCTAGACCAGAAAATCGTTGCAAAGTCGGCGTTTAAATCGAGTCGACGCTCCTCTATCGAGCACATTTTATGCCACTGGAGTGCCACCGACCATACCCATCTGATGAATGGGATACCTCGACCCTGCGTTTTATACAGACGTCTCCCGATGTGGCAACAACCTTATAAGGACTCCTTTGCCCATCCGCGCATGGGATCCTGCCCGGTACCACCTACCTTTACCGTACCGATCGAGAACGGCGCGCGCGACGTCTATGTAGCCGCGACCGGTATAACCAAAGATCAATCTTACTCCGCTGCACCGAAGACGTAGGCATGCCTCGTACGCATAATGCACAAATAACTTATAGACGTCCACCGTGTATAATCGGTGTCATCGTCTGCCCACTTAGTTTCCATTCATCTCGCACCTGAAACACGCGTGTGGATGCGGTATACCGGGATTTTGTATCATTTTGTTGGATGCACGGAGCGATTTGTCCGCTCTCGAGTGATTTCCGAACGAGCACGGGAGCGAAATCTGGTTGGAAGATCGATTATTCGGAAACTTTTTCATTTTTTTAGGGTTACGCTCTTCCGGCAGTTCGGAATTCGAAGCACGGATCCAGCGTCGGCGAAAGTTTGCGCTAGTCTGAGACCAGAAGCGATCGGTCGAAATCAACGTTTTCTTCTCCGCACTGTAGCCGAGACGTCCGATCTCCGAAGGCCTGGTCGGTCACCCTGTTTCCGAAGCGGCCGAGTTTTTCTCAGCGACTCTTCGGGACTCGATATAGGTTTCTTATGCGCTCAATCATTTAACGGAGAACGTAAATACAGTCCGTACCGTCGTCCTCCGACGTGGTAAAGTTAAATGTATAAAAATTAAGCGGAGGCTCGAGCGAGCGCGGTGTTTCTCAAAGACGACCCCACACGCGAGAAATGATATTGATGGCGTATGGACATCCGATAGCCGTTTATTCAACGTTATGTACTACCAGCTACCATTCCTTTTTCGCACACCTATAAACAGTTCGCGATCACCACAGGAGTGTGTACCCGAGTGATGAAAACGTACGGGGAAAATTTATGTATCTGTATCGATGTCGATCGATGAGTGAAGTCGAGAGAAATGAGTTTCTCGGTCGTTTTGTTCGACTTCACCTTGCGAGCTTTTTGCGTGTTTACATCAAGTTTTTAGGTTCGTCAAAACATCGGAGATTCGTCGCGCGCTTCGGAGAGACCTCGGTCAAGCTCACATCACGCACCGCGGTAAGTAGTGTCTAGGATTAATTAAACAATCGCGATCGGACGTACGCCGAGTAAGGGTGTGGTTTGATTACCCTATTTACGCACGGAGAATCCGCACGCGAATCAATTAGACCTTAGGCTCTGATGTGATACCCCTTGCGCCGATCATTGTGTCACTGTGTTGCGTGCTACGCGAACAACAATCATCAACGAACATCCATTAGCAGATTACTTTCGCGTCGGATCACCGCGCTACGTATGTCCCAGGTAAATGCAAACGTATCGTACAATTTCAATCGAACTCCCTCCTTTTTTTTGCTAATCAACGTATACCTGAGTCGTGCGATTCGTCGACACATTCTTTCCATTCGATGTCTCAATTCGATCATCGCATATTTAATGCACGATTCGAACTCGATTTCGTTCTTTCGGCAAACTTCAGGGAGGAAGAAGATTTTTTCTTTTTCCCGATAGCTTCCGCAGGGCACCTTATAAATATTATTCCGCAGGCGTCGGAGGTCCCAACAGAATTACAAGTACAAGCGAATGAATACGTGTACAGAGAGCAATTGTGCAACACCGTTTCCAAGATCGTTCCAAGTCGTTCCACTTTTTCCCCCAATTTTTTTTTTTGTTTTTTCTTGTTTCTCCTCTCGATCGTTGTTTATTCATCGGCGAACGGAGGTTTTTCCGGAGGTTCGCGGGATCGTTTGTAAATTTATTTACCTTTCGTGAATTTTTGGTAGAAAGTTTGGCAATGAGTGGCGTCGCGACGGGTCCATACAAGGCGCGGGCGTTGGTCGGCCACCACCAGGCTGGAGGTCGGGACCACGAGGTGCGCTAATAATAGCGACGCTAGGCGTCGCATCTTCCCCGCGAGCGTCGGGACGCCCCAGCATTTCGTTAACGCACCATCGCCACCGATACGCGCTAGAGGAGTCCGAGTTCGGTCGACCACCGGAACGTCGTAAATGTTTTCAACTTTTTTGGAATATCAAAGAAATGAAAAATCCCCAAAGCAACGACGTCTTCTTTTATTTTTTCTTCCGTACCGCACATCGATGGCACGAAAATTTCTAGATTCCGATTTTTGATGACTAATTAATCTCCCACACGTAAGATCCACCTGTTGTACATCGTCTCGCAATAATTGGCAATAATTGGCGACGTTCCGGTGGTCGTCGGTACGTCACCGCGTGATCTACGAATGTTTGAAGAAAACTTTTGAACGCGATGGCGAATAACGTGCGAATAGACGTATACTTGGTTACGATATTTTATAATAATAAACTGGGATGGTTATAATGCGCACGTTTGTAATACGGGGTGTGTTCGATGTGAGCCTCGTGGTGTTGCCCGAACGAAAACCTAGCGCTATTTATAGGGGCGATCAAAAACAAACAGTATAGACGGGATACGCGATACCTAACGAAGTAAAACGCAGAAACAGGACTAGCTACTAATGAACCAGATACTCGTTCTTGACCACTCTTTACACGTCCTCTTTTCAACGTGCACTTTTGTCGCCTTCTTTTTCTTTTTCCTTTTATTCACATTTTATCGCCAACGGATTTATGCATTACGCGAAGGACGAACTTTATAACAGATGCCAATTATTCGCCCTGCATTTTTTTTTATCCTTCCTTCTTTGCATCGCGAGTCGTAATTAATCTTCTTTTGATTCAACGTTTTTTTTTTTTTTTCTCTCTTCTCAAGTAATATAATTTCAATCAATTTTGGTAACGATCATGTGGGTATAGGTATGCGTATGATATCTTCGTGCAGTGCTACATTAATTTTGTTTAAGTACGTGTCGTCATTCGGTTACATGTACTAATAAGGTATAAGGTATAATTATAACATTTACAATTACGTTTGTTATTCTGGAGTTTGGCGAGATCTGTTGCTGATTTTTTCAACGCGCGATGAAAAAAACTGCAGAGATCGCTGTGAATATCAAAATAATTGAAAACGTCAGATTTTAAAGGAATCGAACGTATAATTAAGCGCGCCAGAAATAATAATTATTAGGCATACAAAATAGCGTATGTCCAGAAATGGCACGATCCAATCTACGCAGATACAATGGAATTAAAAAAAGATCTATAACCAACGAAATATCAAAGCGTTTTACAAACGAGTATACGCGATTGATTCCTTTTGTCTCTTTCTTTTACTTTTTAGCATTCTCATACTTGTTTTCCAAATAACGCGACGTCATGGAAAGACAAAATAATAACCGTGTTTTTACTTTCGAATAAAATTCGCGCTGTCAAAATTTTCGTTCTCTCGAAAAAAATCTACGGCGTTATTATTTTCTGCAAAGACGAAAAGATCGTCGTTATCTCTGACGACAAACAACGGAGTGGAAGGTTAAAAAAAAATGTAAAAACAGACATCATCCCGCGGTCCACCGACTCTTAGCTTGGCAGTCGAAACGAAATTAAACGTTAAATCCGTTAGGAACATGATTATAATTAAAAAACATACCACAACGTAGGTACGCGATGTGGCTTGTGTGCGAACGACGATAACACAATAAGAATTAACGCGCGCGTGGGTGTTCTTAATTTTAGTAATTTCTATGAAAAACTAATTAAACGTCAGAGTTTATCATCTGCGAGAGAATGAAAGGAGAAAAGAGGCTCTGTCTAAAGCTTGCCCCTTCCGTGGAGGTGGGTGAACAGATTCCATCTCCTCTGAAGGATAAATGTGTTTAATTCTTGCCTGCGTTCACATCAAGGAATATAATTAAAAATGCTGCCCACTCTTTTTTCACTTTGCACTACACGAAACAAAAGTATATGTACAGGTATAATAATTGCACTATTGGTAATTTATAATGAAGTCAGCTTTGACTTTTATAATTGAATACCTAATCATTTCTCAAAAATAATATTAACAGTAGGTAACATTGAGAGAATTGTTTTCTATAATTTTTTTTTTGAAATGTTTTGTGGTAAAAAATGAACTTTTCAATCGTTCAAAAATTTTGAACAAAATACTGAATAAATTTCAATTTTAAAATATCATCGGGAACCCGAGGGATAGATTTCGGTCGAATAATTGACTTGCGGTAAAATATATCTCGTATACAAGTACGTATGTATAGGCGACCGTGGGATGAAAAAAAAAAAAGCGTATACTATATTAGACCTATGTGCATGAAGCTGTCAGTCATCTTTTCGTATAAGAGTGGGCGATGATGTTGATGAGGATTGGCGACCACCCGTTCAGGATTGCCTACATTATTCATCATTCATAATCCATAATCTATAATCCATTATATCCATTCGATGCGATTATTAGATCGATACGATGACCCCGTGCCACACTTGTATAATACCCAGTCAATCGGACGATGATTGAATCATCGACTTTCATAAACGGAGCTATACATACGATGCGACAGTTCAAAAATATATACCGATCGCAGCATACGTATATATATGTATGCAGCATACGATGAAACGAGAAAACCCATCATCATCATCATCTAAATCATCGATTGGGTCATTAAAAATATCGAGAAGCTGGAAGCGTGTTTATAAAATAATGTGAAAATAACTCACCACATGGCTTGTACAGACACCGGTTTGAAGATGTGCTGACGACCGCAAACGCTCACGCTGAAACCTCTGTAAATTGTAGGAAAAAAAAAAAAAAAAAAAAAACGAGTTAAAAATCAATCATTGCATCACACGTCGTAATAAGCTACGGGCTCGATTATACATTCGGTAACTCAATTTTCGTTCAAATTTCGATCCCATTGCGATACGAATAAAAGGGAGCGTTCGTGCGCTGACCCTACTGTATACAAACGACGTCGTTGTCATCGTTCAAGGATCCGTACACGTATATAATATAACTTTCACGTATAATTAATAAATCAACGTTGATTCAACCGTTTCGATGACACGTATAATATCCGTCGGTGAGTTCGGCAGCCCGATAATATTGCGGAATATAAATTACACTTTTCGGCAGGAATTAATCGATGGGCGTATACCTGCAGTTGATCATATTATACGTATATATATACCTTGTATTGCGAGAACATAATAAATCTCCGGGGGTGCGGAATTATATTATACGTACACTCGAAGTATGCAGGCGAACACGTATAAAATATTTCACATATATATATGTATATCTGACCGCGAGCCACGCAAAGATAACAAGTAAATACATATCGCGGCGAATGGATCGTATCCGCGCGGCTTGGGGGATTGTGTAACGGTAACCCGACAATTACGACATGATCGCGTTTTACGCGAGTAACGTATATAACCATGTGGTATTACAGCCATGCACCAACAATCGACACGATTACGCTTTGCGCCGTTCAAAAAAAAAAAAAAAAAGACAAAAAAAAAAATATATATATATATACATATATATAAAGTTGTAAACGCTTCGAGCTTTATTTCCACCGAAACAGATTTGGGACTTAACGTCGCGACTGCGGAACAGGATAAGGTAAAATGGGGGTTTTTCCACTCACCCATCCCCGTCCAACGTGATGGCGGTGTCGGCGAGGACTCTCAGAACGAGGCCTACCGTGGCCCTTGCGTGGCAATCTATACCGAGGAGACAACTTTCCTCGGCGTCTTGACGTCCCGTACAGGATACGACTACGAGGTAACGCGTCCTTCCCGGGTGGACAGACTCCAATTTTACGGCCTGAAATCAGAAATAGAAGAACACTTTACTCACTGAAATTTTTCATGCTTATGGATTGAGATTCCATATACTTCGCGTAGAGAGAAAAGAGAAAAAAAAAAAAGGGAAACGAAAAGAGCGCGGAATTACCGGATGCGGAGGGAATAGTGGTCGTTTCTGGCGTCGTTGCTGCGAATAACATATGTATGTATACGCGGGAATATAAAGCAGACGTGGACGTCTGTCCAACGACGAGATAATTATCCTCGTTGGCTGAATTATTATTGAGCAAGTTTTTTTTTTTTTTTCGTCTCTCACAACTATATAAGCAAGAAAGTTTTTCCCTCGTCGAGCACCGCCGTATTTAGCGAACGACCCTACATAATATACCCGCGTATAATATACATATTGTACGCAATGTAGATGGGTCTATAAATATTTAATTGCAAGAGCATTATACCCGATCTATAAATAGACGAGATATCGTATATCTCCAGCAGACATCGAGCCTCGGATATCGCGAGTAATAAATAATAAGCGGAAATGACGCGTGAGGTAATAGCGATGAAAAAACGGAAGTCTTCCAGTCGTCGCTGATTATAATATCTGTACGTAGGTATTACATGCACCCAATGTATTTTCTCACAGTTCTTCGACACCGGCATTATGAGATGAACGCGTAATAACTAGCGACAAGAAATGGATAAACTTTCGCTACGGGCGATAATTAATGTTATTGATCAATTGCAACTCTTTTCATTTTATTTCATTTTTTTTTTCTTCTAGTTATTAGTTTCCGCATAGACTCCTCGGAGGAAATATCAATTTTCTATGAAACGAACGATTTCCTACGAACGCCGGTGACTTTCCGGATAATACGAACAGAAAAAGCGCGTGCATAATGCGAGTTTGTCGAGTACGGGTTATAAACGTGTGTCCTGTGTAACGGGCGTTTAAACAAGGAAGTCACATACCATCGACGAGTCGAGTTCTATGTACACCTCGTGTACACCGGGCACGTGATATTCCCAGCTCGTCGTTGTAACGGAAATGGACTTTCTATTCGTGATAAACGTATTATTTATCTCGCACCTTCGAACGATGCTTGAAATTACGCGGATACTCGGATGAAAGAAAAAACGAATAGAAAATAAAGAAATTAAAAAATTGAAACGAGACGAGATGCGATCGAAGCGAGCTGATCGAAGATTGTGCGTACGTGCTGCATACCTCGGCAGATGTTTCCTTCTTTCGACAAGTTGTGATATTTTATAAATTTTATCGACCATATCAGAGAAAATTTACAACTTGTTAGCGAATAGTATTTGATAATGATAAAAATTATCGCTACAATTATCGTAGGTATGGCGATTTTGTAACATTTGTTTTACACGTATAATCTCAACAATGATATTGAAACTTTTTCAGGGTGCAGCGCGATTCGGCTCCTCTAAGAATCGTTGAAATAAAAATTCGCTCAATCACGACTCGGTCGTTATTCATTATTACACGTAACCGGTAATCGGTACGTACGTACAAACAAACCCGCGGCAGGACTAAAACTTGCTGCACCTGTACCTAAGCCTGCCGGACACGAAGTTGCACCGGCTGCTGCAACAGCTGTTGCACTTTGCAATCATATAATATCGTTTCTAATTGCTGACTGGTAATAAGAGAATACCTTATCTAAATTTATCTACCGGTCCGCTCACCCTGTACACTTTCTATGTACCTACGTTACGTATACTGTTAACATACCTGTGTCTACTCGGCAATCGACAACGCTTTAATCAAACACAATCGAGCATCAATTGAAAGAAACGAATGAACAAATAAGAGGAGGAAAAATTGACGCGAGGGGAACGGATTTATTCTCGCGTTTGAAAAAAAAAATTCTCACGAACGAATTTTCCTTCTTAAATCAAGAATTTTTTCTCCCCCCTCCCCCTATGATAACGCAGGGATCGATTCATCGATGATGGGATCTCGAGGTTCACACGCTATTTTCTTCAACAGCGGAGCGAAAACGCTCGTTTTTGCTACTGGCGAGCGGAGCAAAAACGAGCGTTTTCACCCCGTTGGTGGAAAAAGTAATTTAATAGTTACGATATTAATGGCGAACCATTACACGCTGTTTATGTACCTTTTCGCGGTGGTTAAATACGGAATCTCAGCGTACGATCGACAACGCCAAAGTATATGTGGGATAAGTAAGTGTAACAGCAGCAGCAGCGACAGGGGCACCGAGAGCGACAAGGTAGAATGGCGAGTAACGTGCACATGACAGTAGAACAAATCGAGCAAGGTGTTCACCTAAATACCTATCGGTGTGTTTATGAGAGCGTAATTCTCTTTGCTTCATAACTTTATATTATTATATACGTCAGTGGGTATTTATACAAGTTGGTATTTTACAATATTCGAGAATATAACAGTTGTTCGCGTCGGTAGATTACAGACGATCTTTTTATAACTATAAAAGTATGTAGGTATACTTCTACGTAGGTACAGGCAGACCATTCGTCGTCGTTATCGAGTTATATCGACGCGACGCGTGTATATTAATCTGAAAACTACTGACCTGAATCGTGCACAGGTTAAGTGAATGTGATAGCCGTAATTACACAGGAAATAACGAGCGTTTAGCATTATTTACAATATGTATCTTACGTATACGCGCTATCCCAAGATTGTATATATGTGTATGTATATTTTTTACACCCATGCGCGATAATGCACAAGTACGACCCATAATCGAAGAAATTGCATACATCCATCCCTGCGAACGTCCTTAGAAATTCCTCAAAATTTATACCACATTTATTTTCTCGCCTCGAAAATATACACCATACTTGCATACCCCACCCGGAGTTTGAAAATACCCGCGTTGTTTGACCGCTTATAATTAAAGTCAATTAAAGCGTCAACTTGTTTTCTCGGATAACTTAACGTTAAAATAATGAATATAGTTAAAGCCTGTCCATTGAAAGAGACAAAAAAATGAAAAATAAATAAATAAACCGCGAGAAATTGGCAGATCGTTGCGAGAACGGGAAGTGCTTTGTTCGGGTGGTTTACCGATCGAAAATCACCTTCGATACGTTTATCCGATCCTTGAGAACGGTTGATTATCATCAAACCGAACGAACGACTGCAGTGTGAAAAACTGATAACTCGTTTTTCACCCCGCGTGCTATAATTACCGTAACAATTTACAGTTCAACTAACACACCCGGTTAACTTGGTATCAATTTCTTTTCGTTTCTTTTACTCTTTTTCGCTTTACGGAAGGAACCGCTTATCGTTCTTATAAACGTATATTATTATAATTACCGAGTGAGTTCCATGTAAAACTTGGTGCGACGTTAATTAACGTTATTGGGGTTAACTGGGCGAGTTTATGTGACCCGGAAGTGCACCAAGAAGACTTGCCAAACAACTTCGAGAGTCTCGAGACTTCCGTCAAGTTAAACTCCCGACGCTGTGTGTATACAGTTTTTTTTTCATTCGTTTTATCCTCGCTTATACGGCATTTTTTCATCTTCTTTTTCTTCCGATTAATTACCGGTCGAGTAGAGGCAAATGACCGGCGAAAAGTAGCGAACCTTCGCGCTAACAAACGGCCGCGATTACCCAGCGATTTATGACGTTACAGGTGTGCGACAATCGACGATACACCAACCGTCCGTCGAAACTCTATATTTAGGCATCGGGAAACTCGGCACCATAATTGTCAACTTAACAGACGCGACTCGACCCAGTCGAACTCGCGGGGTCGCCAGCAACTGTACAACTTATTATTGCGTGCGTACGTGACGTATGTATATAGTATATATTTGCCTACGTGAGAAGTTAACGATATCAAGTTCAGTTTTACCGTAAAGTCAGAGGTACGTACGTACGTAAATGCACGGTAACTAACGGTAGGAATGGCGAAAATTTTCATCCCCGGTTGGTCGAGACTCGCCGATACGATTGTTATTATTATCGTAATTGAAAATGTTTTGAAACTCGACTCGTCGTCGTTATTTCGTGTATATATGTATACAGTATACTACGTGAATCGAATGAATTTTCGTCCGTTATGTCAAACTATGATAGCAAAACTTGGCCAACATGTACGTAGCAAGCATATGACTCGAGGACAATCGAAAGTCAGCTATTTCGGTCACGTTTATCGAGTCGACTTACTAACGGTGCAAAGAAAGAGTAAAGTTACGCTATTGCGGTAACATGACAATTACTCGCATGGCCACTTTCTAGTACCATTTCGCAAGATTTTTAAAATTCTCTTTTTTTCTCTCCGTCTTCTAATCTCTTTATCGTTTCGCGAACAAAATACGGTTGACGATCTTTTAATATTTGCGCCGGATGTCAAGTTTCGCGGGATCGTGAGGCGTGGAAAGTGCAGCGGTGCAGGGTAACACGGGGGAGATCGAATTTTAATTTATAATATTTTAGAGGGGAGAGGAGAGGAGAGAGATACTAGATCGGGATATTACATATCGGGATGAAATCTTCCCACGGCATTTGCGCAGCTTCGTTGGAACTCGAGACTCCCCCCCCCCCCCGCTAGACTATCGAGGATTTACCCGATGCCATTTCACCTGCTGCAATAGCTCGCTTCGCAAATCGAAAGTAGAAGGAAGAGTGTTATACGTGTGCGTACATATATCGCGGTAATATAATATTCCCCATACAGTTATTCGGATTAATCGAGTTGCAGTGCGTTTGTTCGCTGCAAAATAAATTCGTCGTAATTTATAATGTATACATGGAAAGCTCTGGCGACGTGCATCGACTTATACGATGAGAAAAAAGAAATGGCAAAAAAAAATCCGCAAGTCGCATCAAATTTCTTCGTCGCATAAATATACCGCATAATAATCCGGAAGTCAGAACCGCGTTTCCATCGCTCGGAAAGTACGAAAAATTCAAGACTTTTTCAAAACTTTGTAACACCTCGATTGACGTCCGTAGTATCGAATACGTATTCAGGGAAAATATCAAGTGGCTAGATGTATGTACGCGTACCTACTTTTATATTGTGTGTCAATGAGTCATCTGCAGTCCTACCTTAATGACATTATACCGTTCGTCGAGTTTCTCATATACATCGTCAGCTATTGTCTGTTTTGATGCTTATCATCTGGGTGCGAATATATTCCTACTACACATGTATGCACAGCAGCTGGGTGTAGGTAAGTGAGTACATCCTATGCATCGGTATAGGTAGGTATATGGACGTTAACGACGTGTTTTACCAAAAGAATTTTACGTGCAGACCGAACACACTCCTGACCAGACAACAATAGGCATCGAAATAGGCATCTTTATTCAAGGCGATCCATTCATGGTACGGACGACGAGACAACTCCTCCGATTAATTAGTCGTCGTGCCGTATAGGTATCCCAATGACCAAAACTTCAATTTTTATCGATCACTCGCCCGAAGATCACGGTCAACCCCGTCTGATTTTCGCCTCATCGGATCGAATCGTTGATAAACTCAGACCCGATTTCGTCTCGAGAGAAAAAACAGACGTCAATCCCGATCGAATTGGTCGTCTCTGTTCCGAATCCATGCCACGTATCGCGTACGCGCTATACGAAAATAAAAAAGGCATCGCCGGGTCGCTGCTATCTGGAATAAAGCTCTTGGACCGCACCGGACATTGTACTCTGGCAAATTATCATACAACAGATGTCAGACGGATTCGGTGCTGCACAGCGCGTGTCAATTCCGTACACCGAATTCATTGAAATTGCGATTACGTATCATAGCCTGCACGTGAACTTTTAACGTCAGAATTCTCGTGTGCTCGGTTGCATAAAAACAACGAGCCGCCCGGCTGACACGAAGCTCGGAATAATGTAACTAGTGGCCTAGTTTTTCTTCACGTATTAATACTCGTGCTCGAAGAAATAAGGAACAAGAATCGCAGCTATAGGAGAAGGACTTGCGCGAGTCGGGGACGAGGTGTATGGTAAAGTGTGCAATATACGTAGTGGGAAATTCTCTTCTCGTATGACGATACGGATCTTTCCGAGAAGGATGGCAATCGAGCAGCTCGCCTCGCCGCATTAGACTTTCGAAGAGCAATTCTTCAGGCGCGATTTGCACGCGCCGGTAGTCGCGACCCAAAGAGACCCCCGGTGCGGACCGAGAGAGGATTCTGGGATATTTGCAAAGATCGTTGGTAAAGGGAACCGATCCTACCGCGGGATCGTGGCACACGTTTGTAACTCGCAGCGTTTGTACACCGTATGGAAAAACGTGACTCAACTCACCGATATTTTATGCCGTAGTACGTACGTACACGGAACGGAGATCGAGAATTACGACACACCTGTTACAGTTCGCCGTTGAAATTACGGCGAGGCAAAGCGAATCGCGAATTCGATGCTCTAAACGATCGCGTAGCGGAGGAAAAAAAACTAGAAGGGAAAGAAAAACCGAAGACCAACGTCATCGGTAAGCGGCAGCTGTCTTCCGTTTTCGGTGTTCGATCTACGACACACCTGATCGGTCGTCGATGGGTTGATCGATCGAACCAGGAAACGGTGAGCGTTTTACCGTTTCCCGTCGGACGTCGGAACTGTACGCGATACCGATGGGATCGTTCGAAATGACGACGAGGAACGTGATTCGAGGCGTGTAGAAAATTAGTCTCACTTTCGAACGATCGATTTGTTATGTATTTAAAAGGGAATCCCCGCGGAGAGAAAAAATGTCGCGATTCGTGACGGAATTATTAAATAACGATTTTCGAACGGGAAATCGTTTCTCGATCATCGAACGAGTGTTTTAAAAGCGCGTGTACGACGTACGGTAAAGCGTACGCGATAAGCGCGGCAAACGATAAAAAGCGATCTTTGAATTACCGGCGCAAAAATCAAATATCAAATCGTTCTCTCTCGCAGCCAGCTGATAACGAACACATCTCTATACGATCGTCAGTTTAATTTGAACCCATCTTATCTGGAGATCGACGCAAGTGATAATTGTCTGCGGGCGAAAGGAGCTACCTTATTTGGTCATGGATAATAGCTCTCAGTTAGTGCGTGTAGCTGACTCATATTCTCTTATAAACATAGACCGCCGGCGTTGCAGCGTTCACTTGTACGTAACACAACTATGCACACACAACCGTACAAAATAAATTATCAACAAAATATTCAACGATGTAATTGAGCGAGAGAAAAAAAAAAGAAGCTTGCGGTTCTACCTTGTAACTGAAGTTTTTGTATCCCCCGCACACTATCGAACCCCGTTTCGTTTTTACCGAGGGGATGACGCTCGTTGGCGTTTCCATATTTTGTTCTTCTATATATTTTCAATTATAGATCCAAAGATTCGGATTCGATTTGTTTTGTCGAAATTTTAACCACTGGTCGGCGTACTCGTACGAAAATGTGAGGATATCAATCGTCGGTTCGTAGCCACGAAACACTTCATGATCGTCGCAATTGGTTTCTTCGACCCGCGAAAGACGATCAGGGTGCAATTTGGAACGATATATCGGTCGGACTGATGTCTGAACAAGCGGAACACACACATGTGTTCCGCGAAAGATTCGACATTTTATTTATGTACAGTGTACGTACGGTGTACCATCTCCACGTCGAAATTACCCCCACCAATATCAGATGATCGTTACGAGTTATCAAGCTCTTATCAAGTTGGTTAACAATTTTGGATACAGCGATTCTATGCGATAAGGCTATACGTATACGATTCTGGGAAACTTAAGAATTCTTATTCTCTTTTCATCGGGTGCCGTTCGATAAACGGCTAAAAAAAAAGGTTTCAATTTCCAACGCGTAGATTACGTCCGCGTCGTAGGATATTGTATTTATATTTGTAAACGCGGGGTGTGAAAAACGACGTCGGGCTTTTAGCGCGCTTAGTTTAATCCGTGGATAGGAGCTTTTAACGGTATCCAATTTGTAGGGACGTGACGAATTTCGTTTAAACGGAATGATTCGAATATGAATTGAAGTGAAAAATCTGTTTAAAAAAGAAAAAAAAAAACGAAAGAAATCAGATAAAACACGAGGCTTTTGAGCCGTCCGAAAGCGACCCCTAAAACTCGTGGATTTCGAACCCCCTTCTGCTCAATTGCCACGCACAAGTGAACACGCACGCGAATGAAATTTTCGATACGAACGAGACGAATACGTTGGCTTATTCCCCTTCGACCTTGGCGACCGTTATACCGTTCCCGATGAATCTAATTTGGGCAAAATCACCCGGTATAGTTGTTATCCAATTGGCCTCGTGACCGTATCGCCGTATTGCGTGGTAGGTGTCATTATACATGCGAAGTGAATGAAAAGCAAATAGAGAAGTTATACGACACGAGCTGACTTATAATTTTTGCGGATCCGAAAGATGAAAGATTCACTTCCACCGTCAGAATTTTATATACTCCCTATAAAAATGCAGAGGCGCAGCGGTGCGAGGGTACGTTTCTTTATCGAGGGGTTTCAATTGGGTTATACTCTTTAACGGATGTGCCGCGGCAAGCCATACATTTACGTCTGCTGAGGAATCGGATCTTTGTGAGAAAATTGAGAAATTTTCAAAATTGTTAATCTCGGTACAAAATTAATGGGCTATTCGAATACCGAGCATAGTTGAATCGCGTGAAATTACGGTGGCTGATATAAAATAAATAAAATAAAGAAGATAATAAAAAAAAAAAAAAAAAAAAAAAAAAAAAAAAAAAAAAAAAAAAAAAAATGAACACTTTGGGGCCTTGGAAGTGGAGCAAGTTTATCGTATGTCGTGGTGAAACTCAAAACGAGTCTCGCGACATTTTGACTCCTCGTAATTAATCCACGCGGTGTTAATTACAGGAGGTACCTACTAGGGCAGGGCGCGGCCCACTTTACTCGCAACTACTTCCTAGAGTCTAGACCAGTAAAGACGACTCGAGACTCCGGAGCAGATAGGTAACGTAGCCGAAGCAGTCCACCTGCGGCATTCGATGAGAAGAGAAAAAAAAAAAAAAAAAAAAAAAAAGGGAATAAATCAGTGAAGAAACACAAAAAGTAGAGTCTCCCGTTACTTTTTCATCGGACAGAATATTCCAGAGAAATTTTCTCCGATCTCGTATGGAATATAATGGTGTTACCCGTATCCTCCAAAAATGTGGTTCGCCCGATTCTTTTTTCTCCGGGTTTATCCTTTTTTCTTTATTTCCGTTTGGTTTGACTCTGGAAACGCCGCGATTCCCACAGTTTTATATCATCGGTGGAATCGAGTGTAACGTTACCAGAGGTGGTTAAACGAGGTGTGAGAAATTGAAAAATTTAGGGGCTCTCGTACGTGGCGACGGTACAGCAGCGGCAGCAGCAGCAGCAGCCGTAACGAAGGTCTCGCCCGCTAGCTGCATTTGACACTTTCCCGAGGTTAATGTCCCGAATCATTCGCCTCGTCGAATTAACTCGAGACTTCAACTCGTCAGGGCAACCAAGTGAGCACAGCCGCCAAGTCTCGCGCACCGAAAAGGAAGAATGTACTCATGGACGCAATTAATTCCACTGTGCTGAACAGCGGGGTGTTTTTTTTTTTTCCCCCTTTTTCTTTTTCCTCTTGCTTCCTTTTTTCCTGGTTTTTTATTTTTTTTTCTTTTTTTTTTTTCTTTTTGGTACACGTTTTACGAGGCATACCTTAGATACCTATACAGACCCACGTAATAACTTGTATAACGCGTATGAGCAGCGTGTTTTGTTTGACAATTTTTCGTGAAACCCGCAGCATCTCGTGTGTCGACGAGTACCGATCGCCAAACCACTGCGATATCCACACGTAGGTACAACTCACTGTCCGAAATAATTCACACCACGGTGAAGTTGTGCGGTCGAACGAGAACAATTTTCCTGGATTACGAACTGCAACGAAAATCAGTTTTGCGACAAAAAAAAAAATTTTCGTTACTGAATAAACAGGTAGAAAGTTTTGATGATTAATTTTGTAACACGGTGTGGTATATAATATAGATACTTCATTCATTCCGCGTTCCATTAATCGTAGGAGAAAATATAAATGAATAACAACGTTTTATAATTAATAAGTTGCACGATGCAGATCGCACGTTAAATCAAAAATTCAACGTATTAATTATTATCAAGACACGCGATCGAAATTTTATTATAAAAAGTTTGCGTTCCAACCGTTTTGAGATTTCATTCAACGTGTCGGTATATATTTACTAGTAGCTACTCGTAACGAAAATTCTCGAATAAAAACCCCGTCGGGTCCAAGTTATTTAATTAATGAAACTCGTTATAATATTTCAGCGGAATATTAACCCGGTGATTACGCAACGCGTCAGTTTCGGGTAATAAAATACACGTGAATCGTGTCGAAGCGACGGAGAGGCACACACACACACACACACACACACACCTTTGAAACAAGCTTGTCGCAATTTCTGTGTCGCGTGAAACAAACGACGCGTATTCAACGTGATTTAAAAAGTCAATAATTTTGACGAAGGTGTAACGTCGACGAATTAATTATAATCGTCGAATTGCCGCGATGCGACGATTTGTTATTAATTACATCGGAGGATGCATGTATACGTTAAATCTTCGCGAAATCACCTCGACGATTTCGCGGCGATGAAAAGGTGACGGCAACACGCCGGGCCCGTTGAGATCCATAAATCAACTAATTACTCGAGTATTATCTTAGGATTTCCATTAACATTCCGTGCTCGTCAGCGTTACAATCTGGCGCGAGGAGTCCTCCTCGTCTCGGGCGATGGGAGCCGTAGACGAAGTAGGGAATATACACGATATACCGAGTACGAAGCAACGTGCAGGAGTGCGGATTTCTCGAAGGCTTTCCCGTGGGCGAACCGGGTCCTCGTCTCTTCCTCCTTTTATTATCCCGCTTCTTTTCACCTCTTCGCCTCGGTCTCCTTCCTGTAAACCGCAGCGGTGCCGGAGTCATCGTTACCGTCGAAGAATCGCGAGGCATGTACGTAAGTAAGTGAAAAAAAATTATTCCCCTCGGAGGGTAAGAACCGCGAGTCCGAATAGAGCCCCCCCTCGCATGACGCATCGAATAAGTGTGTATACGTATGTACGTAATTGCGGATATTCAGGAGTATGAAAACTCGCGATAATATCAACGAGCGTCAGGAGGTTTAACGTAACTTCGACGTATAAACCCCGGCCATCAATCGGCACGCAAACTAATTTCAGCCATTACATGCGACTTTATATCGTTTCCTCCGATCGAACGAAAAAGGAGAAAAAGTAAACGAAAACTTACGAGAATAAATGGCTCTCTCGCGGTCTTCGATTCGAATATATGCGAATTTTATCGTCGATTGTTATTTTTACTTTTCTCCACCCCTTCCGAGCGTCGGTTTCTGTGACCTCGAAAGGTCACGGCTGACGAATTGTTTTTTCGCTGAATTTTTTGTCACGTTTCAAACCACTCGGGAATTAATGCGTCTCGAGCCAAAATGTCGCTGACCACGAAGTGATCCATTTCAATGATTGAAAAAAAAAAAAGATTTCAGGAAAATCCCTGGGGAATTTCTCCGCAGGGAAAGAGAAAAAGAGACTCGAATTTTGTCAAATTACCATAACTACGTGTACGACTGTTAAAAAGTTTAAATCGTTTCGCGTCGGGCGATCGTTTCCATTTATCGTTACCGCGAGGGTTCGAGGTTCCGCGTAATCTAAAACTGGACAAGGAAGTTCACGAAGTAAGTAGATGTATACGGGTACGTAGTCGGTAATAAGAAGAGAAGGAAAAAAAAGATCCGGGTCGCGTTGTAACGATCGAGTAAACGAGGTTTTTTTTTTCTCGAGGCGAGTAAAGTTTGCCATTTCATTCCGCAAAAGGAATAAATTGAAGGTATGTCAATTTTTTTTGTTTGTCATTGAATAATTATATCGACGCTCTCAGAATCAGCAGCGACAACCGTCGCCTAAATAGCGCACCATTTACGGACATGTTCCGACATAATAGGCTCACGTTATACGTTGCAACAAAAGGATCTTACTTCGATTCGTGCAAATAAGCTTTTATTGTCGTCTAAAATACCCGGTACCGTGTCAACCGCGCAGGTAAAAGAGTGCGACCTGCGAGTCGGCTGATCGTCGCACAATTGTAAGTCAATTACCGAGGAAACCAATGTGACAATTCATCGGCCGGATTGCTGGTCGTTCAATGGAAAATGTGCACATCGAATACCCGTAAGTCTCCTTATCAAACTAAACGCGAGGAGATTTCAAAAACGTACAACAATGAAAATAGAAGCAATCGATAAGAATCGCCTTGTTTTACGACGAGGGGTAGCTCTGGTCGCGATAAATTTCCGACCAAAAATAGAATCCGTATATTTATGGGAGTCGTGAGAGGAAGATGCAGATATATATATATATGTATATAAATACTTTTATTGCAGATCGAAGAGCGCCCCATAAAAAAAGTAACTCGCAATCAGTTTTATAAATAAAAAGTTTCAAGTACAATACTTCTCTCCGCGAACGTCCGTATACATACGTATAATACTCGGGGGCTATTTTATACCACAGATAAGAAACTTTCGATCGAACGGTTCTCCGAACTTCCAATTTACGTTGTGTTTCGTTCTCTACTTTTTTGTCCAACTAATAATAATCGAGGATATTATCAGAGGTCGTCACTCGCGAGAGACGCCACTGCAGGGATCAAGGAGCGCGGATCACGCGTAAAACTTCGAACACACGCCTCC
The DNA here is from genome assembly GCF_917208135.1 of Athalia rosae. Taxonomy (NCBI): domain Eukaryota; kingdom Metazoa; phylum Arthropoda; class Insecta; order Hymenoptera; family Athaliidae; genus Athalia; species Athalia rosae. The sequence continues at coordinate 18,061,772 of NC_064028.1, read as the reverse complement.
AGACTTTAAAATCTCGATCTTCGGCAAGGAGGTCATCGAAACGCGCCCCTAGGGCTTCCGGTCTATGCCATACCGTCGCTGGTCGCTGCGAAGGAGCCCATAGCTCAAGCCGAGATCTAGTTCTCCGCAACTGCACACAGGATATATATCGACAGACATACGTGTAGGTATACACATATACCCACATTCGTTTACTTCGTTACTTCGCGGCAGCGGAGACGCGTCGGTCTAACCGGTTGACCGCAGCCGTAACAAAATCCGGAATCGATTTCAGCAAAATATCGCTTCCGCTCGATCCTCTTCTTCGAGCGAATGAAAAACCGAATCCAATATATTCCGAACGACGAGTCTATTGTTGTTCCGAGGATCGAATGTCCGCGTGGAGGAAACGTGTCGCGTCGAACGACGATCGTTGGGAGGTTCGAACGCTTCGGGCGAACTACGGGTGTAGTCGTAACCGGACTCCGAATGTGCGGCGGTTCGAAGGATACTGCGGATGATTAGAAGAAGATTGGACGATCTCCCGGTAGAGAAACGCCGGAGGAGTGAAAGTAGCTGAAAACATCAATACGGTAAACGATACACGATGATGAACCGGTAGCTGCAATTGCTATTGCAACTGCAACTGCATACGGCAGCTGCGCCAGCGGACGATCGAGATAATATGCGAGGAGTAGGTGTGTAACCGAAGATAATGTCGACGAGAACGACGGACAGGACAGCGAAGAAAAACGATCGAGCTCCGAGGCGTGTCCTGACGATACGTACGTACGTACACCGCAGAATTCATGTCGGCGAGATGAACGGCGTGACATGTAAATTTTCAAGACGATCGCGCGACGCACGTCAAAACTCATTGTCGCAAGTAGGTAGTAGGTGAACGGTAAATGGTATGTGTGTGTACGTTTCTCCAAGTGCTTTTGCGAGCGAATATTAAACGGCCATCGAATGAATAAGAAGATGAGTATTTCCACGAATATCGGTTGATCAATTTCGCCTCGACTCTATTCGGAATTCTAAATATTACCCAATGATGGAAGAGTCGGATTTCTTAGACGAGGATCGCGTAACTTCATTCAAAACGTACATCGCACGGACAGAAGACTTTCGGACGATATTAGAAAATCTGTCAAAATCACAAGTGAAACTCCATAACTCATTTTGCTGTACTACGCATCGCACTTTCGATTTCGTACACAACATCAGCATAAGAAACATCGTCGATCGACGATCGTGAAAAATCTAGTAGATATACGTAAAAGTATTACAAGCGGAGGATGCGGTCGGAATATCGACATACCTCACATTCGATAACGTATACCAGAAACGTATCCACGGCCTGACCTGGATTCCGATAAGTCAGACTCGTTACGGGGGCATACGGTATTAAGTGCAAAACCGGCAGCCTTGGCCCGCTCGAGGGTTTCGGAATAAGATTAATCTCTTCATCCCGGCATCCCTACGTCCTAAAGGGAGCCTCGGGGCTAAACGAGGAATGCCAAGTGTCACAGAAGTGAAAGACCTGCTTCGATTTATCGTAGCCAATTAATGATCTCCGAGCAACACGAACCAACTGTACACGGCGAAAAATAAAGAAACGCGATTCGCGCCCGTGTTGTAAGAAAAAAAAAAAAAAAAAAAAGGATTCTTTATCAAACCACACCTGTAATTGCTTGCGCTATTGCATTTTCAACGAACAATTTCACTTGTGTACGATGAAAAAAAAGAAAAAAAATATATACGTATACACATCTCGCGAATAAATATTGAATTAAAATTGACTTCAATTAAATTGGACGTGAAAAATAGTACGGACACACTTCTCCTGTAAATGCGTGCGAAATACGTACAATATAATTCAATATCTCGACAGAACACACAATTCGGAGTCCAATTAGTTTAACCTTGAGGTTTTCAAGGATCCGTCGTCCTCCTGTTATTCCTTCGGTGGGTTGGGTATTTATCTCGCTGCCGAAGGTAATTTCGGTACCCGTTCCAGATCACAGAGTAGTCGAAATTCGATAATTTCGACCTACGGACCAAACAAAAGTCGGCAGCTGGCGATGGAGGGACGAAAATTTGCGACCTTACAAAGTTGGTTAAAACTTGCAACAACGGGTGGTCCGCAAAGGGCGGGAGGATTCGCGGAGGTTGCTTTGTATCATCGTGACGGCGGAGAAAATCGTTAAGGTCGAAGGATCCCTGGCCCGAGGCCAAATAGAACTCGACTCTTCGACGTCCGACGTAATAAAAATAAAGAAAAAAAATTTCGTCCTTGCTCCAGTCTACCGGCTCTCATCCCTGCGCGAGTTATATCCTTTTCGCGAAAAAATAAATAACCGAAAAAAATAAAGAAGCGAATAAGTGAAGCAGCCGCATCCTTCGACGTGAAACCAAGTGACAAAACGACAGCTAACGCGGCTTATCCTTTGCAACAGTTTAACATGACACACACGCCGCTAAAAGAATATACATATATATATAAAGTTCTAGAACTTATACGGATGAGTTTGACGTGTCGCGACGCGACGTAAGGAGAATAACGATCCGCACGTGTGGGTCCTGAAACTGCACTCTCATGGAAGATATCCGACCGGTTGAAGGCTTGATTAGGAAATAAAGATTCTTAAACAATTATGACGACTCGATGACCCAGACTTCGCAACGACCTCGTTTCATTGACCTACACTCTGCGTCAAGATAGGCAGTAGGTAACCACGATACGTCTGAGAATCTTCGTCGTCCTCGTCGTCGTCTTCTTTCGCAGCCACAGAGAGTTCATCATCTCGCACGTGATGAATTTTTTTCGCATCGAGTATACCTCGTAACCCGTGCACGAGGTGAATAGAAATCTTCGAACTGCTCGCACGACGAGATTACCAGCCTCGGGAAGAAGAGTTGAGGAAAGAAAATTGCTTTTCTTCGCACGAGATGCACCCCACCCATCCGACTCGACGAAAAAGCGGAAGAATCGATTAGCCGCTTTGGTGCAAAACAAAAGTGGGAATTACGTTCCATATGAATTCTCTGCATTCAAATGTGAAACATATTACGCAGGGTCGAATAGAAACAAAAAGATTCTAAACCATAGAAACGTACGACGCACTTCAATGATATATATAAAGAGCTAGAGCGACGTGAGGGGGGGTTGGCGTATTATATGCAAATTTGTATCAATGACAAAATGGCTCAAGGAGATAAGCGTCGCGTACGTAGTACGACGTCGTCGGTAGCAGAAAGTGGTCCGCTACATGGAACGAACGTTAGCGTATAAGTAATTTACTACACGGTACGTAACGTGTGTTACAGTATAACATTTCATAGGTTGGAACTTTACTCGTATTATTGGTGTACGTGTATACCGGCTAGGAAATAAAAGGCGTGTGGTGTGGTCGTCGTATATTTGTCCATGAATAAATCGAGCTTTCCGCAACACATGGACGCAACGCGGTATAGTCGCAATGCGGCGGCTATCGCTCTATAGTTAACAAATCGACGAACCACCGCGACTGCACAACTTCTAGAGAGTCCGACAAACGAACGAACAATATTCGAGCGTAGGTGCAGTAGTTCTCTTAGAATCGCGACTACTACCGACTGCATTGTCAGACGTGGCGCCTATTATACGCCGTCTGCTTTTCAGCTACTATATAGCTTAGCCCAACTCTTTACGTTTACGTCTCGTTAATCTTCGCCTTATATATTTCCAATCTCGTATATCGCATATGTACCTATACATGGCACGGAAAGTGGTTCGCGGTACGCGACACCGGAGACTGTAAAAGATTCAGAGAAATATCCGGATATAAAGATACGGAGAGTAAAAAGAGAATGAAGAGAAAAAAAAGAGGGAGATATGTTCAAAAGCGTTCAAAATTGGCATACCTGTAACAGGTAATTGGTAGCTTGTTATTCGTGCACGCTTCATTGAACTCGTTCGATGCGGTATTATGGCGGAGTGTACGTACAATTTTAGGGGTAATTCCTATCCATTCACGGATGTCAATGACCCCCGTCCGCGTATCCGTTTTTGTTAAACGTTCCTCTGCTTCTCTTTCCGGGACATTTCCGTTCGACGCGACAGTTTTCATCGGTCGTCCGTACGTTACATAATCCACCGAACTGGATGTACACCGTGGCAAACATAACGATTGCTCCGATTTCGAGTAAAAAAGCAAAAAATGTGAAACTTTTCTGAGCAGAACTACAAAACACAAGCACATCGTCGATTGCACGATTTTCGATCTGGACGCCGATCCGTCGTCGGAAGTCGTGCACGTTCGATATCCCGCAGTGCGGACGTCATTCGTTTCCTTGGGATGTAATAATGAGCACACATTTAGAATATCATCGTATAACCGCGGTAGCGGTACCGCGATACCGCGTTCGAACAATGAAACGGCTACCGCAGAGTGCTGCAGTTGCGAAACTCGATACACCGATGCAATTGTTCGTCATAAATTTATGAGCATCCGAATTAACCGAACGTACGCTATGTAGGTAGGTATCCGCGTAATACCTATGTGACGCGTACGTCACGATATACCTTCGTAGGTATAATAATTTACAACGCTCGTCGGAAGATTAATTAACGCTTTCGTTGATTAGTGCTTTTACGTTAAGCGATTCAAGGCCTAATTTCGCTATATATAATAAACGTGTCGATGACGGTTGCACACGCGCATGGGACACCGGGGGTACGCGTAGACGACGGGTCACGTAAATTTGCAGTAGCACGTAAAAAAAAAAAAAACCTCGTATGGATCGCGCTTTGAAATTTACATCGGGAAGTCTTTTTCTTTTCTTTTTGCTTTCTTTACAAAACGAACGTGCGGTAACGATGATAATTCATTCGAAGAGCGGAGAGCGAACGATCATCGACCCAAAAACGTTCTGAAAAGGGTTCCCTCCTGAAAAGCGAGCCACGATATCAATCGAACTCGAGAGCCATTAAATCGCATTACTTCGATATACGCGTCTAGATTACATCGCGGGCAACGTGTAACGAGTTTGAACACGAGTTCCGTCGTTTTTGACTATCGACGAAAACTCCGAGATATATTTCGAATCCGATTCTACGGAGCTTGACGCACGCATCGCCAAAAACTGGGGTAGATTATAAATTTAGATTCATCGATTCTCTAGCCTCATTGATATCACAGGAGTTGAATATATGTGACATAAATAAGCCTTGAATATGATAATTTTTGTCATTTATATTGTTACCACGACGCACGACACGAAACACGGTATAAGATGAGTTTCTATACATACAATACGAGCACAGCTATGGCTGTACATACATACGTGTATAAATATCGTACACGTAATTACGGTACATGTATAAACGCACGGTGTAAATATAAAACGACATATGTATACGCACGTGACTATGCATATGTATATATATATGTATGTGTTTATACACGTCACACGTGGTTGTATGTAGCTATATATATATTTATTGGTTCAAAGTTATTACCTTATTCCCGTATTGAAAGGAACATTTACTACACAACACCTGATTGAAAAATTTGTTATATACTACACCCGTACTCGCTGGCTCACTCTTGTCTCACGTATACACGTGCGCGTAAAGGCTACGCAAACAAGTCCTGGTCAGTAATCGTAGTTTTTCACACCCAGAGATACGCAACACACGGACGTTTCGATGTGTACAGGGTAATGAGTAACAGCTAATGCAGCGATTTGCTGAGCTGCCGTCGCGTACCAAGAATTTCCGTAATCGCCATTTGCGGATATTCAGATGTACGTACTTCGAATCGTTGGCGAGAATCGAGATCCGAATCGCGCGCGTTGTCGAGTTACTCGACTAACTCGCCGTACGGAGAACGAGATGAGGAGAAGTAAAAAAAAAAAAAAATTACAATATTAATTTGGGCGACCTTCTTCTCGCTGAGTTTCTGAGTTTCGTTGTGAAAAGTCTTTTTTTTTTTACCTTCGCCAGCTTGCCCTCGTTCTTAATTCGCGTGGAGATACAAAAGCGATTCGCGCGAAAGCTGCAACAGTTGGTGCAGCAAAAATACGTACGGTTACCGCGATTATTCGACCGATAAACCCGATATGCAACGAATCCTCTTAGTTTTTTTTTTTTTTTTCTTCTTCCATAAAATAAGTCGCAGGGCTGCTCAAAGTCCCACTAAGGATCACCTGCCCCGCCACCGTACTTACGTATATCTGTATAATGCAGAAGCTGAGTGATGAGAACAAAAATTGAACGCATTACAAAAGCAGCAGCTGCGGAGATCGCAGGAAACGTAAAAGCGTGAAAATTCTTACAAATAGTATAGGAAAATCTAGGCAAACCATAGGAAACGTCGAAACTGAGGTATACCCCTACTCGCGTCGGCTACAGTAACGGTACAACAGGAGGAAAAATCAACGTACGAATAAAGAATTACGTCTACGTACGTACCCGTGTACGTGCAAATTCATACGCAAGCTGCACGTTTCAACCGTGACCTACAGCTCCGCGACCTCCGACCTTCGACCCACGCGTCGGCTGTGCCTAATCTGCGAACATTGCGTCCGCCAATTACCCTCGTAAAAGCACGCGTCGCTGACTTATAAAACCCGGAGCTAAATTCAGTGATTATTATACACACGGAACAGGCGAACATTTCTACCGGGAATTAAAATATACGCCGAACTCGCGTACGGGCCTCATCATCTCTTCGGAATATCGATCCGACGCGAATTGTAATTTCAGAACGTGCGGGCCGCACATCCGATTGGTTGTTATTCACGGTGTGTACGGATACTCTGCATATTACCGCGGTTGTAAACTGGAATCATTTCGTTTCGCTTTTCAACTTTTGAGAGTCGCACTATTTTGACTCGCACACAAACTTCCAGTAGTCAGAATTTCACCTGCAGATGCAATCGTTCAACGTGTTCGATGCTTGCGGTCGATTGTTCCGAAAACTATCGTACGAAATAAAGAAATAATTATCCACGTACGGATTGCACTCACCATTTTCAGAGTCTCTTCCGGCCTCAGAAGATAAAACATGGACTGTAGGTGTTGCTGAATGTCGCATCCCGCCGACGAAACGCGCCGCGACGGCCTGGCCCGTTCGTTCGGAGGTAGAACCAGAGCGGCGCCTTTCCCAGCGAAGTAACACTCGCTGAGACTGAAAAATTCAATGATACGATACGGAATTAGCGTCACCTTGTTTCGATAGTCGAACGCTAGGTTCACATGAAATGGGATGATAAAATTGAGAAATACGAGTACACGCGTGGGTAAAATTTAAGACGAATTCACCGCGGTTCTCAAGACTCGTATACAGGTACGGCAGATTTTGGTGATCGAGTAATGGATAGTTTTTCGACACGTATTTCCAGAAAAAAAACTGTACATCCATCGAATTTTACGTTATTATCGCATCGAGGGCGAATGTGGCGGTGGTTCATTGACCGTGTAATAAAAGAATGACGGGGATACAGTAATTAAGATAATAAATAAAGATAAGGTCATCGCGCGTGGCGCTAGTGGTACACCGACAGAAGCCATAAAAATAAATCAGTGACAACGAGGACGATACACGGGGAAAAAAGAAGGAAAAGAAAAAAAAAGTTAATAATCGACGACCTCGTGATACATTCAATAATATATCTATACGTATCTGTTCTACAAATTTTTTTTTTTTTTTGTCCATCAACTTCCATCAATACGTTTTCATCAGCATTGATTGAAGGCATTGATTTATTTATGTTTATTTTTTTTCTTTCTTTTTTTGTATCGAATATGTACCAACTATAAATGATCGATTTATTGAATATTAGCAAAGGAACGATGATGACCCAACCGAATAATAAATCATCGCAATTTATTTTTGAAAAAAAACTCAATAAACGAAAGAACCTTAAAATATCACCTACTTCAGAGGGACGAGACAAATTTATATTCTTAGAACCTTTCGCTCGTATAATTAGTCCGTTTGGTTACCTGCGTACAGAATTAGGTATAAGCATTCGCTTCCTTTTTTTTTTCTCTCTTAAAACATTTCTAAAACTCGGTACTTAAAGAAACCACGGGTAGGATATAAGGTACCTATAATGGGCCCGGAGGGCGGAGGAGTGGAATTCATTGTATTCAAATATATACACGTATATACGTGGTATATACGGCTAAAATGTATGTACAGAAAGCGCCGCGGTACACAAAACGGACGGGACGTCGAAAAAATAATTTGAGAGGTCTATCCCGCAGGTATTTTTTTCTTCACGCTGGGCGTAACGCACACAACCGTCGCTTCGGTCTCTTCCCCTTGAACTTCGACGAGTCGCGTTATACTCCCATCCTACAAAGTGGCGAAAGCAAGTGCATAAATTTTCTCACACACACACATTCGAGCAACGGCTCGCCGCCGTTACGTACCGCACCGCCCGCGCTTAACCAAACGCAGAAAAAGCAGACCGATCAAACACCCCGCGTGTATTCGAAAAACAAAGAACAACCTTTTCCTCCAATATTTGCAGCGGCTATCGGCTCTGATCTCCCCTCCGAGATTTTCCGATCGGAAAACGGTGAGAATTAGCGAATGGACGAACAGAAAGAAACAGATAGGGGAAAGAAGCTGATCGAAAGCGCGAGGGGAGGAATCCGTCTGCCGTAAGACTCGTGAATACGCTCTTCCTGTGGCGCGGGGGCTGGAGGTGAAGGTGGGGGTGGGGGGAATAAAAGGTTCGGGATGAAAAATTTCTATAGTATTTGCCCCCCTCGTCTTCCATCTCTCATCTCCCTGCGGATCGTTTCGTTTCTACGGGACGCGACGCACGAATCGTTTACCCGAGAATTTTTATGCCCCGTTCGCGCTGCTGCTGCTGCTGCGGAGGTGGAGGTGGAGGTGGAGGAGGAGGAGGAGGAAGAAGAAAGGAGGAGTTAGTTTGAGTGAAAATAAAAAGAATGAAAAGAAAAAAAGACCGAGAAAAAGATAGTCGAGACAGCTTATACCGGTGAAGAAGACGAGACGCTGGCGATGAGAAAAAGAGACGGAGAGGAGAGCAACAGCCCCGACTTGCTCTACAGAATTTAGCGCAGGGTATCATCGACTTGGAATGTCTCGACCGTTGGACTATGCCTTGTGTTCCTTACTTCGCCGCGTACATTCCCTTTATTCTGACCGTTCGTTTTTCCGTATTATACTTGTGTCATTGAGCAGAGAAAAATGAGAGAAAAAAAAAAAATATAAAAAATAACATCCAACGGGGGAGAGAGAGGAGTACGGATTTTGCGTCAACCGATCTCGCGGAATTGCAAATCATCTCAACTACGTTGAAATGGGATGACGAATTTTGAGAATATGAAGAAAAATAGAAAAAAAAAAAAAATAATAATAGAGAGTGAAAGAAAATCACTTCAAACTGCAGTTCGGCTGCATGGATCCTCTTTTTCCCAAAGTTCCCGACCGCACATGCCCGTGGACACGCGTATATATACATAAGAGACTTAAAATTGCCCGGATCTGCTGTCGGAAAGACGAAAATACATTTTTATTTGCGTACAGACGACGGTGGACGCGAACGATGCACCGAGTAGTAGAGGCGCAGCTGCAGGTGCGCTAAAATTGAAGCGATACGCTAGGTATGAGAAGATAATTCTGCCCGCCGAAAATATTTCGCCAAAAATAACGAGCCGACGATTCTCTCCACGAAGACAATGGTACGAAAACTTGCTGTAAATTATCATTTTGTTGGTGAAAAATATTCGAATAACCACATAGGTAGACATACATATATATATATATGTATGTATAGTTTTAACGCGAAAAGAGGATGTGAATAAATATAGCTATACGTGTGATACGTAGAACAAAATTTTAATCTGCAGCGGCGACACAAAGCCGCATAAATTTGTAACGATATTTTACATACGCAGAGACATTATAGTTATATGTGCGTAAAAATATCACGTAATTATACCGCAGTGTATTATTTGCGGAAAGATCGGCGAAGCGAAAAGGACTTTCACCTCCTATAAATGTATATAATGTGATAACCGGGCGAGAAATAATAACAGACGAACGGTCGAACTCGCACATTTTTTGATCCGATCTATGAAGAAAAACAAAAATTAAAAAAAATCTCTCTGCGAGACTGACGAAGCAGCATTTCATGCGCTCGTATCTACGATGTCAAAGTACAAAACTAACCAATCGATTGTTATTTTATTGAATTATTTTTTTTTTTTCTTCTCCTGAATACATGCAACGCATGGCACGTGTGTATAAGATATTTATTGACCGTCGCGTGATGTCGTATCACGAAAAGCGCTATTATAGGTCGTATGCGGAATTACCGAGTGTCCGCGTAGCCTTAAAAATATGACTGACGATAATCGATAAGAATTAATTTATTACCCTATGACTACAGGAAGGAATGTGAAGCGATTCTCGACCTATAGCCACATGCGACGCCACGATGTTCCGATGGAGAGCAAAAACATGGACTTCGATCCTCGATCGTCGCGTGAGATTCGATGAAGTGCTCATAGTACTTCCAATTTTTAAGAAATAAATCAAATGTTTGACAGTTTCAAGTTCGTTACTCTTGGACAATTGTCTGAAGACTGTGGGAATTACTCAGCTGCAAAATCGACAAATTACAAATTAGTAACACGGGTATCCGAAGAATTGTTGATCCAATCTCAAAGCGTACAAGGGATGGATACGACACCCAAAATAAGAAACAACGTTATCCAGATTACAGTTAATGACTAAGTCACGAAATCTGTGTCATCAAACGAAACGGGAGAGGACACGGTATTGCGGGGAGCAATATCAACGAGAATTGCTCGACTTGAAAATGCGCCAACGTTCGTCCTCCGAAGACCTATTGATGCCAGATGCGAGGAGCTCTTCCAAATTAATTAAGACGGCGCCCGACGAATTTCAGCGATTGTAAGTTCAAAAGAAGGAGATGGTAAAGGTGATAATACACAGGTTGTCTTCAACGAATAAAAGCCCAAAACCTGGCGTATATTTTTCCTCCGAAATTACAACGTTCCAAAAAAAAAATTTTCATTTCTCGCGGTTTGAAATTCATCAGATCATATTCGGACAATAATCTTATTCATAATTCCGCACGAGTCGCTTATTTTTTTACGAGGCGAATGACTTTCTTCGCCGACTGGGCACGGCAGTCTCGCCCGTAGCACGGAAATAAATCTAACCCAACCAAAAACTCGTACTCCGCTCGCTTCGCCTGACCTAACCCAAACGAATATATTAGCTGTGTGTAGTATATATGTAAATGTAAATATATATTCGTTGGAATCTGGAGGCTCCAGAATTTCAACCGGGCGGACACCCTTAGCCCGGTAGCCAGTAGTAAAATCAACCCAGGTAGGTGAGCACGACTCGAAGCCCTTCGCTCCGGGCCCTGAAAAAGGCGATGAAAATACTCAGATAGCATCATCGCCGCGGGAATTATATCGAGGACTGACAAAACTAGAATGGCGTAAAAATGGGCGATAACTTCATCGCATCGGCAGGTCGATCAATCCGGTTTGCAGATTCGAAATCCTCGGCTCAAAGTACATCGAAATGGTAATCACGAGCGTGAGTTTGGATCGGATTTGTAAGGCAGAGGATTTTTATTTTAATAAATTAATATAAATTCTAATTAAGTCGATGATCGTTTTATCCCTCTATACGTGTACATGCGTATCTCGTCGTATTATAGAGTCTAACTTAGGAGACCAATAAACCACGTCTATATAATAGCTGTTAGAAAAAATAGGCTAATTGGATGGAAAATGGAAACAGCTGGTCGAGAGGAGGGCCCTTTACATAACTTCGTACAGATTGTGGCTCCAGGGAATCACATTTTGAATAATTAATATTTTATGCCCAATATAATATTCGATACCGCAAGGACGATGTACGCGGTGCTCGAAAAATCCTTGAAATTCCATCGCACAAGGCGATTTATTTAACAAATATAAAGACCTTGTTCGATGTACACTAATATAGAAAAATCCCAAATTAATTCTTGAATCATATATGCCTCCACTTTATGTACAAGCTCAATGCGAAGAACGAAGAATAAAAAAAGGATGGTTAAAAATTTGGTGAATTTATTAAACTTGATCTGATTAAACAAAATTTTTCGACGACCAAGAGCCTCAAATAGAAAAAAAAAAAGGGTGGATGCTGCGAGACCGAATCAAACGGGGTGAGAAAAAAATAAAACGAATTTTTACGCAGCTTAGATTTATTGATGGTAGTTTTCAACAAAGGGATTTACCTGTCTATATACCCATTCACACAAAAGGTCGGCACCCCTGCGCCGTCGGCAGGGGTGTAAAAATCCTGGTAGATATCCGTTATGCTGGTTTCACTTTACACGAAACTTCTCACCGTGTATTGTACAGGTATTGTATGAGAAGTAGCAGATGATAAATTGAAACTTGAATGTTTTTTTTTATCAATAATTAAGCGAATGCTAATTTTATATCGATTAATATCGCAGGTGGAGACTGATGCGGTTGCGGGGGATGAACATTAATGGATGAAAATAAATGAAGATTCCCGAATGAAAACGTCGAGTGAGAATTAGATTCGAAACGATAATCTGCGGGTCCATGTAAACTGCGATTGCGAAGAAGGAAAAAGAACGAAAAATTACTGCGATATGAAAAATTGGTAAATTGATCAATTACTTTATTATAATTTATACCGCCACGCGATCATTTTCAAACAATAAAACGCAAAATTCGTCACATCGCACATACGTGTTATGTATACTAAAAAAATGTCAAACTTGTGGCTCCAATTGTAAAATAGACGTGCGATTCGTTCGCTGTCCGAAGTTAAACTGAAGATTGTGCAGTAAAGAAGAATCCGCGCGAACGCAAAACCCTCGTAGAAATTACGTGGGCGTTTGGACGATTGCCTGGTCGTACGAGGATCGGCTTCTGTATTATTAGAAACCCAAAGTTTCAGAATTCGATGTGAAATTGCAGCGGAACGATAACGAAATCCTCCGGGACGACGCGATAATAACGATGCACGTCGGCCGTCCGCCATTTTATTTTTTTCCAAGGGTTTCTCTTTTCTCTGTCTCTCCTGGAGGGCCCGGTTGCAGGAAGCGTCGCATGGTCGAACGAAAATCGAGTTAATCTTCATCTACCTCGAGTCAATTAGGCCGATTCGTAATTAATTGAATATCTAACGCAACCTGGGTGGGTGAAAATTTTCACGGGCGCGAGACACCACCTGCCACGAAACGTAACGTTAACGCCTCCACTAAATTCTCGAATAATATAAAGTTTTTGGCCTCCGTCCAGAGCCCGACGAATTAAATAACCACCTAACGCGCGCTGCACGTTTAAAAATATAGCGAAGGTTGAAAAGGGAATTATAAAGCTTCGGTACCTGCCAGCGATACAACTTAATCAAACGAAAACTAAATGCGGCGATGCGCGTTCGGTGTTTTGAAAATCGATGAAGAAAAAATAAAAACAATTCTACAATTTCAAAAAAGAATTCCGAATTTCTAACGACGAACCCAACGACGCGGTCACGACTATTTTCGTGTTACGCCGCGGCGTTCGCGCGTAATAAACGGGAAAAAAGATTTATACAAAATTATGGCGGACAAAAAAACGCTTATTATTCAATATTATATAGGGTCACCAACGACGTGTGCAGGCGAATAGGAGGGTACCGTTACTAAAATTGTGAGCAAAAAAGAACGGACGATCGCGTCGTGTCCTCCGCGTTCGCGGGCGGATGTGGTAGAATGCAAATTCGTAATATACTTTTTTTCCTTTCTTTTTTCCTTTCTTTTTTTTTTTTTTTTTTTCATTTTATACAACCTGTCGGTCGTGCGTACATTTTCGCGATTCGCACATCGTATACATGTGTATATATATATATATATACCTTGCCAACGCATTAAATGGAAGTCACCCGTATACGTGCATGCGCGTGTATACCTTATATTGTCATACCGCATTTGGAAGGTGATAAAATACGACCATCGGTAATAAAATTCATTTCACGGCAGCAAAAAAAGAAAGAAAAAAAATTGATCGAGGTTGTCCTCGAAAGGCACGTACGTGAGATAATTAAATTTCAGACCAACGAACGGCGGAACACGTGGACCTATATAATATAATTCGATCTAATTAACGGAAACCGTTAACGAAAAATCAAACGCCAGAAAATATTAAACAATAAATGTGCGCGTCAACGTTATTCAACATATCGAAATATACGTGAAAAAAAGTCGAAAATTTTCAAAAGCAATGCGACGCACAACGCGAGCATCGAATCGTTAATGTACGTTATATACCTGATGGACGAAAGAAAAAAATAGAGAAGAAAAAATAAAAACTATAAAATAAGCGCACACCTGGGTAATATAGTTGTCTAATAAATTATATCGTCGGTACGTATGTAGCTAGTGGCTTTGGAGTTGATATAGGTACGTATGTACGGTGAATATAGAGGAGGAATGACCAGAGTTGTCCAGGCGTTTAGTGTCCGGTGTCATTATCCAGCGTGGGTGTAAGCCAGATTGAGAGACAATAGGTTAGCTGCTGCTGGTTAGTTTAACTGCCCTCGAAGGAACGTGAAGTGTGTTAAATTACTCCGTTTGTATACGCGACGTATAAAACGTGCGGTAGGCCGTGCCTGACCTTGCCTAAGTCCAAATTAACCAACTATTTTATATCCGTATACATTATACACGTCTGTATTAGGATATGTATGCATATCGATTGTATCAGCAATTCGGACATTTTACAGTAGAATTTTTTCGTTTATTTTGTCGAGTCATCTTTCGAATGATTTTAAAACAAGTAATTAAAATTTTTCGACGCTTCATCGATTGCGGAACGATTAGAATTCGGAAGACGAGTTTTCAAACAAACGTAATGAAAAATTAATAAGCAAAAAAATAATGTAAATATATGCAATGAATAAAATGTTTGTTTAATTATGCGATATTTCCGATTTTGATGCGTATGTGTAATAATATAATAAACGCGTATAAAAATGCGCAAAGTAAGCCAAAATTCTTCCGTGTATATTATAAGTATAAGGTATTTACACATATTAGGCATTGATTGTACACATGCTACAATACGTATATATGCATGCGAATTGGTACTGAAATCGCCCAACAGCTTTCACAATCTGTTTGTCGATAACGTGTAATAACGACTAACAAAAGAATAACAACACAACGACAACGAGAAAAAGAGAAAAAGAGGAGAGAGGCCAAAAAAAGAATACGGCATATGCAGCAATCTTATACAACTTGGCGGCTCGGATCTCTTCCTCTTTTCCTCTTTGCGCATACGCGATTAACTCGAGGTCGGTTTCACTTGAACTTTGTTTAATATTTATGACTGCAGATCGCCCTTTTCGCGTATTAACCCACCAACGTACGACAATTTTTAACCGATCCTTTGTAATGCTGAGGAAAGCGTGGGCCCGAACCTCCTCACGTGCGTCCGTATACCGTACACTGTGTTATTTGTCCGCAGATGCGAAGATTTCTCAATCTTGACGACTCGTACGTATAGAAAATTGAAAAGAAAAAAAAAAAAAAAAAAACGAGATTCGAACAGGTTTGTCTGCCGAAAAAATTCCATTCAATTATTTTGCGGCAGTTACGAACCTTAGACGTATCACGAGAATCTTATAAATTTAGTGTACCGATGACGATGACGATGGATGAACGATTTTTCTTTTATAAAAGTTCATCGACAACGTTAAGAAAAGTTTTCGTTTTTTTTTTCGTTTCTTTTTTCTCTTTTCAAGTTATTTACCCGGAATCGTGATTCTCGCGGGTCATTCAACGAGGTTAGTCAAAAATAAGGGCTCTTCTTTCTAAATTAGACTGGATGACTGGTGAAATGTATATACATAGGACGCAGGTGTATAGTAGGTATAGGATTTCTTTTCGAGTTAAAAACCACCGTGTACCGGTTGTATTATTATTACCGGGGAGAGTGGTCAAAACTGCAAGTGAAGCATGACGAAGTGGAATCCGAAGCAGAACCGGAACTTGGAACTTTTCAAGAAGCGAGAGTAAAACGAACGTTTGAAAAACTCTCGGTGATATTGTTAAAAAAATTCGAGAAAAAATTACGACTCCGCTCGAGGGTGTAAAAGGGGCAACGGTTCGACTTCGTTCGAAATCGAATACGGCAGAAATTAGAAATAAAATAAAAAAAAAAAAATAAATAAATTACAATCCGGAATACTCACTCGCCGTGATGTATAAATCTATGACACCGCAAGCACATCGCCCAATCCAAAGCATACCTGGAACAGAAACAGATCTCAATTGAGTTTGAAGTCCGAAAAATTTTTATCCACAAATTTATAATCAATAACGTGAAAAGTGTGTCTAAGTTATTTACGAAATTTGAATAAATAATTAAGTATGAAAAAAAAAAAAATAGAGAAGAGATAACAACTCGAACTGACCAACAAGTTTACGTACGTCGTATTCCCACGATCGACGACCGTTTCGTGACGATATGACTTTAAAATTTTCTATCGCTCTATAATATAAAGTAGGCGCATACCGTGTGGCGGTAACGACCCGAATAAGTAATGACCGGCCAGCACATTATGGCCGGCAAAAATTCAGAACTGACTTTTTTTCTCATATAATTATATATTTTGAGTTTTTTCACTTCTTTCGCGTTTGATGATCCGATCGAGCGCCGCATGCGACTAGACAATTTTTAACGATCGATGCTCGATAATTGAGAAAGCATAGTAAAAATACAGAAAAAAAATTAACGTCCGTAGAAATTAATAACTCTGTAAAGAAAAAAAAAAAAAAGAAAATTAATAACAGCTCAACGAAGATGATGTGAATTAACACGCGGATGTAAATCAGTCGTACGTAGTACGTGATACGTAGCGATCGCGAGCGAGGCATTAATTATATTATAATTTCACATGAGGCATTTCACCGATATGCAAAAGGAGGCGCGTTAACCGTTCAAAAAATGTCGGAACAATTCGCGTTAAATAAATAAATCTAAATAATCATAAATAACCATATGTAAATGCATACGAAGAGACCTTGAAAATGTTACTTTCAGCTGACTGAGAAAGGAAGAAAGTCACAATAATATAAACAAGAATTAGTAAGTAGGATACACTGGAATGCAACGTATAAATAGCGATAAAAGTAAATAAATAAATAAGTAAACGAATGACTAAATCGTGGGTGCAAATACACTAAGCACAACAATTAGCGGGCCACCCTGTTTTTGCTCCGAAAAACGTCCAATTTCAGAAACTCATAACTGCTCGAAAAATTGAGGTAGAGAGTTGTAAAAAAAAGTATTTTGAAGCGTGAAGCTTCACCTTTCAGATCCCACAAGTCAATTTGAATTGCGTTTTTGCGTTCACTAGTTGTACTCTCCTGATTCAATTCATGTCGAAAACGTCAAGTGAACTTTTGACTTTGAGAAGGTGCACCGAGTGTCTCAGTCGGTAGATTTCAATTTTTTTGATGTCATTTCGAAGGTTGAAGTGTTCCCTTGAAAACACGTCCCTTAAATTTTTCGTACGATTTTTTTTGCATGAGTTATGCGACTCTGAAGCAGTTATTGTCCATAAATCTTTGATCGAATACCCTGACCGACCCAGTTATCGTATCGAAGTTTTTCAAAAACGAATTTGCAGCTCAAAACTTTGACTTTACGAAACCCTATCGCAGTATTTCCTCATCTGAATTTTCGAAGCTCTGTTACCTTCCGTGTGCACCCCTGCGCATCTCCGTGTGAAAGCTTGAAGTTTGACCCCTTGTAGGTCACGTAAAAATGGCGGGATGGGTGGCCCGTGATACCAAGTTCAAGCTTGAACTGTCCCCTATAAAATGCGCACTTTTTTTTTTTTTTATCTTTTTTTTCCATCGCGTTATTCAACTCAGAACGCCAACAGAAGATTTAACCATTACCTCCGGCATTAGCATTACCCAAGGTGTACCACGTGGAGGTTGCTCGGTAGGATTTACACCTCAAAACCTTACCTCGTGTGTAAGTGTGCATGCATTTCGTGCGTACCAGAGATCAGGACCCCATAGTTCGTCAATTCTACGGTATTTTGTGACTCCAAACCCTCTCTGGTACGTGTATGAGCGTTTTGCTCGTGGCTGTGTCTCTATTTGCTTGCGTGTGTGTGTATGTCAGTGTTTGACTAAAATCGCGTGTTACCGCCTCTTTGCCTCATAACTTCGCGGCATCTCTCGTGCATGTTGATGCAATTGCGGATTCGATATTGTGGTATATCCCGCCAAATTTCGCGCAGCGCTTGACCCAACTCCGCGAGATTCGCCGGCTGCACATGGCGTTGTCTAAGTCGTCGTCCAACAATGTCCCAGACGTGTTCGATTGGGTTTAGGTCCGGACTAACCGCTGGGTGGTTCAGGAGAGAGATGTCGTTTTCTAAGAAGAACCGAGTAGTGATTCTCGCGGTATGTGGTCGTGCGTTGTCTTGCATAAAAACAAAATTTCTGCCGTATTGCAACCGCATCGGGAGAACATGCGGCTCCAGAACCTCTGCGATATACCGCTGAGCGGTCATCGACGGAGATCCAATCACGACTAACTCGGTGCGACCATGGGTTGAAATGGCACCCCAAACCATCACCGAGCCACCTCCATACGCGTGAACCGGCACTATACAATCCGGTCGGTAGCGTTCTCCTTCGCGGCGCCAAACGCGTACACGACCGTCATTCCCATAAAGGGTGAACCTCGATTCATCGCTGAACCACACACGGTTCCATTGTCTTTGCCGCCACCGTATGTATCGGCGGGCATATTCCAATCGTGCACGGCGATGACGAACGAGAAGAACGGGACCTGTTGCCGGCCTGCGCGAGTGCATTCCGGCGTTCCTGATCCTGCTGCGAATCGTAGAAACAGAAAGATTTTGACCGCGATGGCGCATTCGATTTTGAACTTCTCTAGCCGTGATCGTGCGGTCGTTCAACGGCATTCTCGCGATCGCCCTGTCTTCTCGCGGAGTTGTGAGGCTCCTTCGCCCCTGACCAGATCGTCGACTAAATCCGCCAGTTTCGTTGAATCGAGTCCAAGCCCTTTGTACTACGGACCGACTGACTCCCATATCTCTGGCCACGAAACGCTGAGAGTGACCTTCTTGGAGTAAGGTCACGAGACGCGAAACCTCCACCTCTGTTAATTGCACGGGCATGGTGCAAAAATACTGGATTCGAATAAACAAACACAACGCTCTCTAACGGCTCTAGGCTGTTGACTGATAAGATTCAGAGCAGAATTTCTTTTGTTTTTTTTTTCAAACATGTAGGTCGGGTCATACAAATCGTCAGCATGAAAATCGCATTGTTGTCAAATCTCGCGGAGTTGGGTCAAGCGCTGCGCGAAATTTGGCGGGATATACCACAATATCGAATCCGCAATTGCATCAACATGCACGAGAGATGCCGCGAAGTTATGAGGCAAAGAGGCGGTAACACGCGATTTTAGTCAAACACTGACATACACACACACGCAAGCAAATAGAGACACAGCCACGAGCAAAACGCTCATACACGTACCAGAGAGGGTTTGGAGTCACAAAATACCGTAGAATTGACGAACTATGGGGTCCTGATCTCTGGTACGCACGAAATGCATGCACACTTACACACGAGGTAAGGTTTTGAGGTGTAAATCCTACCGAGCAACCTCCACGTGGTACACCTTGGGTAATGCTAATGCCGGAGGTAATGGTTAAATCTTCTGTTGGCGTTCTGAGTTGAATAACGCGATGGAAAAAAAAGATAAAAAAAAAAAAAAGTGCGCATTTTATAGGGGACAGTTCAAGCTTGAACTTGGTATCACGGGCCACCCATCCCGCCATTTTTACGTGACCTACAAGGGGTCAAACTTCAAGCTTTCACACGGAGATGCGCAGGGGTGCACACGGAAGGTAACAGAGCTTCGAAAATTCAGATGAGGAAATACTGCGATAGGGTTTCGTAAAGTCAAAGTTTTGAGCTGCAAATTCGTTTTTGAAAAACTTCGATACGATAACTGGGTCGGTCAGGGTATTCGATCAAAGATTTATGGACAATAACTGCTTCAGAGTCGCATAACTCATGCAAAAAAAATCGTACGAAAAATTTAAGGGACGTGTTTTCAAGGGAACACTTCAACCTTCGAAATGACATCAAAAAAATTGAAATCTACCGACTGAGACACTCGGTGCACCTTCTCAAAGTCAAAAGTTCACTTGACGTTTTCGACATGAATTGAATCAGGAGAGTACAACTAGTGAACGCAAAAACGCAATTCAAATTGACTTGTGGGATCTGAAAGGTGAAGCTTCACGCTTCAAAATACTTTTTTTTACAACTCTCTACCTCAATTTTTCGAGCAGTTATGAGTTTCTGAAATTGGACGTTTTTCGGAGCAAAAACAGGGTGGCCCGCTAATTGTTGTGCTTAGTGTATATCATTGCGGAAAAATTCTGGAATGTCTTCACACATTTTATACATATACAATACATAAGATAATATGTACACGAAGTTGAGCAGAATCGCGAGCTTGGCTTGTTGCAAAAAATAAAAATTTCTGGAAATTTTCGAATCGCAAAATATGAACGCAAAAAAAAAAAAAAAACAATTAATAATAAATCAACAATACACATGCACAAACATACAGAATACGTTCACACTCATATCGAATCGTGTTGTTTCCCCTCGATACATTATCCACACGTACACAGGTAGATAGGAATTGATCGTTTTCTGTAGCACGTATGTACGCGTGTAACGCTGCATCGCGTTGCAACGACGTTCGAAATTAATTATCAGCTTTACCGAGCGTGTATTTCTAATCGAACGTGCATGTGTGCATGTACATAAAACGGTTGTATTGGTATGCAACAGTAATTGCAAAGTTCGCTCGGCGTCGCGCACGTGTGTTATAACGTGTAAATATTTGCTCGTGTACGACGAACATCCATGAGTAGCGCTATGCCGTACATACGTATAGACGAGGATTACGAAATCCGTCGCGGAAATCTATACGTTAGGATGTACCCAAGAACAATGCGAGTAGGAATATCCTGTACACAGATGTACGATGTGCAGCACGTGTAAATACGCGTCGAATAATGAATGTAGAGATACATATGTATATGTAAGTGCAAATATATACGTACGTACGATACAATGAGCGTATAATCATCTGTTGGAAAATATACGAGGTATGGACACGTGGAGAGGTATACCTGTACGCGTTGATGGCATTCGCCAATGATAAATGAAAAGAATAACAACATGTCAACTATACGTATACCTGAAAGTTGAACTGCGCGTTGAATAAATCGAATTATATTGAAAATTGCGAACGTGGCACCTGTGCAACGATTCGAAAAATTATTTACCTGCATCGCAGAGATGAAATTTTCCCGCTTTTTGTTTTACACGATTAAAGGTTTCCTAGATTTCATAAGTATACCTATCGCGTCAAATTCGGAAAGATTTTCACTACTTCCTGTTTTATTTAGTCCAACAACGCATCGTACGTGTACATAATTGAGGATAAAAACTTTCGATAAAAATTTTGAAGGCGAGTTTTTACATCTCTTGGAGCGAAAACTTTATAACGGACCTTCGGCAAACCGATTACGGGCGGATGCACGATATTGGCGTCTTGTGCAATAAAATAATTTCGTGTCTTTCACCGTGGACTAACAGAACCCTAAAAATTTTAAAGCCTTCCTACGACGTAGGCTCATAATTATCGGAACTCCGAAATTTAGAGGCTGCACTGCGGATCTACTCGGAAATCGAAATCTTGCTGCTATTAATTCTTTGTTTCTTCGTTTTCAATCCTATAACGAGATACGGTGGCTTTAGCGGAATAGAGAGTCATGGTATTCGGGTCCAGAAGCGTCTGTAAGCGCGAAAGGAAGACAAAAAAGGTATGAGGAAACCAATCTAGAGAACGTTGCGAATTTTCCAGGAATTGAAGAAGATGGATACGATCGTGCAGTAAGAGGAACAGAGCCGTAACCGTGGTATAGGTATAGGTAGAAATGTACGACAGCGTTGACTAATCGGAAAGCAATGAATCACCCGAAATGCTAAAGTCCGCAATTATATTTTACGTTCCCGAGCGATAAACAATGGAAAAAAGAACTGAAACACGAAGGTTTCGTTCGCAAACAAACACAAACGATCCCGTTTACCTCTTCGCACGAAAAATCGTGTCGTCAACAAATTTACCTGGTCAAGCCTGAGCAATATCGTTCCAACAAAAATTAACTCACCTCTGTCGCGATTTATTTGCTCGTACGAAGTGACGACGTATTTTTCAAAATCCGGGAGCGAAGAATTTTTCATTCGCACCGCCAAACTTTTGAGATTTGTTATGAGAAATACCATAACTGCATTTCTCAGTTTGCAACGCACGACAACAACGCTATAAACATGCCCTGTAGGAAAAACATGACGTCTTGTTCAGCTCGGCAGAAGCGTCAGGTATACCGCGATATACATGTGGACCCTGACATGTGAGGACAGACTTTCGGTCAAAAAGATGAGACAGAGTCGATATATGCTCACCTCCTTTGTGTACAGGGTGCACACGTAAGGAAGAGAAAAAAATCCGGCCCATCGAGAAGAAAGAAGAGGTACCGTGCAAATAATTTTTTCGGTTTTCAAAAAACGAAGTTACAACTGAAAACACTCATGTCATGCTATAGTATTCGTTCGAAGTAGATCCACTGGAATCCGTTGCGCGGAGTTTAGATTTCGTTCACGTTCCGCAGAAGAACGAGAGGTTTCTTTTTCGGCCCACCCTATAGATTTAGAAGCTGGATAGTCTGGGAGCATAAAAATGCAGGTCGACGCGAGTCCCTGCATCAGGTAGCAGGTCCTACAATACCTGTGCAACACCTCATCGGTGGTGCAAGAGTATGAAGAATATACAAAGATCGGAACCTGACACACGTGTTCCAGGCTGCAAGCTGGTCCAAGGCTGAAACCTCCCTGCCGTCTAGTCTGTCTGCCGCAGACGTGTCTCAATGTCGCGCACCTCGCCGAAGATCTTCCACAACG
Organism: Athalia rosae; assembly: GCF_917208135.1. NCBI lineage: Eukaryota > Metazoa > Arthropoda > Insecta > Hymenoptera > Athaliidae > Athalia > Athalia rosae. The sequence continues at coordinate 18,038,672 of NC_064028.1, read as the reverse complement.
TTTGAAAAAGAGAAGAACGACCGGCTATCGGAGATTTGAAAGAGAAATGAGATCGACGATCGAAAAAGGGCAATTAAAGTCTGTACAAAAATCGTTCGGCAATTCGGTAATGGAATATGACGAACAGATATTGGGAGCGAAATATAAGGTGGATATATAAGTATTGTGTTAATTTCAAAGCAAAGAAATGAGGTCGTATCATCGGTCAACGGAAGTAAGATGTAAAGGTCAGCGGAATGGTCAGCGAACTGTATGGGTGTGCTTTGGGCATAGTTAAAGCGGTTGAGATCGTAAGATTATTTATAGAACTTTCTAAATGTTGAGGAGTTAATCTTTCTCGTGAAACTTCCCGCTGATCGTAATAAAGTATATAAGTGTCGGCCGATTAGTTGAGATGGCAAAAATAAAAATCAAAAAGAATGAAGAAGAACAAGATGAAGAAGATGAACGTCGATCGACGAAAATGATTCCCATGAATTACAATGAGACGACCGTAACACAAAATCATTGTTAACGTACCGCGGTGTCTACCGCACCTACCGCTCCATCGTCGATACGAAATACGCTTCGGCAAGCTCTCGATCCGATCTTTTTGATTTCAGATCCTCGATAGAACCTGTTCTTTCGTTTCAACTTGTTGCTCGATTTTCTTGTGACATCATTGCGGTTTGATGTTCCAGTTCTCGATATATACGGCGTGCGATTTATACTCAAGTTCCGTTCCCCGTTCTTCGTTTTTCCATTTCATCGTTGATTTCGTACAAAGTGATAAAGGGACTGACGTCAAACGTACGACAAAACCGTCCTACAAGTGAACTTCCATTACCGAAATTGGATGTCAACTATGCCGAAAGTGGACGACGTCCGTTTGATCGACGATCCGAGCGTTTCGGGGTGGTAAGCATGGAACGAATGTGTTCGTCTTTTGTGAAATACGAGTACGAGCTGTACACGTGTATCGAAGTTCCTGCACTGCAGCACGGCGTATTCGGGCCACTCGAGCTTTTATTTTCGAGAAAGGATCGATTTAACTGAACTACAAACGGCGAACTCGGTGCCAGGGTTTCAGATCAATGAGAAAACGTTCGTTGGCGATCGCGGTATCGAGTTTGTTGCGATCGATCGCCTCTTTCGTGCGTGAAACGAAGCGAATTTTATTTTTTTTTTTTTTCAAAATGCGGCGCGAGGTTCGCCTCGGCGGACGGAGGAAGAGGAAGGAAAAAAAAAAAATGGTGGTACGAGGGAAAGTCTTTCGGAACTTCGAAAGACACAACAATGGCATCTCGTTCGCGGAGCCGGAGAGACGTGGACAACGTCGGAGGCAGGCCAGGGTATATTACCGCCGCGAGTCCAGGCGATGTCAAGCCCACCGCAAAATCGCCTACTTTCTCATTGACCTAAAAACGCATTTTAACTACGCGGGGAAAACAAAAGAAGATAAATGAGGGGCAATAGCTCAGACTTGGTCAACGGTACGCAAGAGTAACCATAAACCATAGGCCATTACACTACGCGTCTCGTGACAATCATGAGCTGCGGATAAGTTTTACGCCGGACAAAATCTTCGAATCCGTTAGCCGTATTCTACCGTCGTACGTTATTCGTACTCGGCGAGTCGGTGAAATGAAATCCGAGTCGTGGAATCGAAAATCGCGAGGCGGAAAATGAGTCGGCGTGAGTAGTTGTTGGAAAAAAAACATGAGCAGGTACGTAATGACGATAACTTTCGAGTCTAACGAATTACGTTTTTTGTCGTCACCGTTGCGTTCGAACAGACGTACCCGCGACGATTTTCGAACCCGATTCGCGTCTCGAGGAGACGCTGAAACGAGTCCGTGGCCTCCGGTGTCTACTGCAGATATGCCTGGAGCAAAATGAGAAAACATCGAAACTATTTACCATAATAAAGCCTTCTTCGTTCGTTTCGAGACGATTTGCTCCGGGCGAGTTTTGTTCGCCCATCTACCCGGTGGATTTATTTTCGTTAGTCATTCCCGAGACCCTTGCCATTCGGAATATGGTGGATAAAAGAGAAGCCTGCACACTCTCGAGTAGTTTTTTTTCGTGTTTATTTTTTTTCTCAAGCACCGAGTCCTAGATGAGATAAAGCAACGTCTGGACGAGGAGGTCGTTTCGGTTCCTACCTCTTTCTTTCGGCCTCACGGGTCTTCGTTGCGAAGTAGAAAAACTTTCATCCCAAACCTGCGCTTCTGCGCTTCAAAGTTTCCCCTCAATTGTGCATATATTGCCTTATTTATACCTTCTTCGATTGGTTTCATACGTAATGGAAAAAAAAAAAAAAAAACCCCCGTGAGTTCAACCTACGCTTCACGCCCGCCCTGCTTATAACATCCGACTATAGTACCCGGTGTCTCGTAGCTAAAACAAACTTGCACGACGCTAAGGCTATAGGAGCGTATTGATTTTTAGCACCACTTCCTTCGCATTTTGCATTCAAGCGTAATTTTCTAGTCCCCCTTGCCCTTTAGCTTATATAAGAGAACGGATCCGTCCCCGTGTTATCCCCTTTTCTTTTCCGACTTCTCCTCAATCTCCCGGTTGATAAAAAAAAAATATGAATGAAACGAGGTACGAATTGTAACGATATACTTTATCACCGTAGCTCGAAAAAATCGCGACTTTTCAGGACCTTAAAAAAGAAAATCCCTCAGGATTTCGTCGAACACCAATTCGTTGGTTTCGCTAGGTAACGAATTAACTCTCGATCGGGATAATCCACGGATAGCTTGACGAATACCGCAATGTCATTATACCCCACACGGTAAAGTGCGGGGTATAATAACCCCCGAAGAGTACCGGGGTAAGAGGAAATTGAGGGTGTGCTTGGAGCGGAGAGTCGGTCGTTGCCAATGGAAACAGATAGCACATGATATACGGTTGAGTGTAGAATTTGGTCGGTTCCTACGGTGGTTTTCTTTCGCGTTCCCGCGACACGTGTAACGTGCGGCATAACTACGGGGAATAATACCGGCTACACAGCGAAGAGAGAGAGTCGGTCGGTCGGTCGGTTTTCTTGCGCCTCGTGCCGTTCGCCCACTTCCTGGTTTCGTCCAGACATCGCGGCGCCATGGACTCAAATCGATATGTCATCGGCACGGAATTCGTTTCCGAGACAACGCGGCTATGCAAACATTATATTTTCTATACCTATGCATAGCATTACATTTACAGGTTGCGCACCTGATACCGCCTTGGGAATTTATGAACACTCGATCGCGCCGCGAGTACGTATACGCAATGTATGGTGCACGGAGGCACGCAAGTCGAAGAACTGCATTCGAGTTCCATCGAAAGTGTTGTGCGTTAATAACTGTAGATTCATCGGCTTGAGAAACCCGAAAGCTACAGGTGTGAAAAACGATGATTCAACGCCACAACTTTTCTCCAAATCTTATTTCATCCCGTACAGAGACTCGGAGAGCTTACGAACCCGTGTGGTGAAAAACTTCCGCAGGCAGGGATGATTTTAAAAGAGATTACGTTACACCGTATTGAATTCAAGCTTCCGAAGGACTTCCCGTTGATTAGTTAGACCCGAGGCAAAACTTTGACGGATTATTCAGGCGGTGATAAAGAAACTCCCGTGGTGGGACCTTTTATGGTTTCCAATAAAACGCCGCCGGTTATATCGCGTGAAGTACCGGTTGCCTCCGAGGCAGGAGGAAAACTGCATCCGATGGAAGATGCTTGGGAATTATGAAAAAGTTTTAACGAATGTTTGAAAATTGAAAAAAATAAAATAAAATAAATAAATAAATAAAAGAAAGGGAAAAAGAATCCTTCAGCCTCCACGTCTCTTCCGTTTTCCCGTATTAATTTACGAGGCAATTAATGAGTCGCACCTTTAAATTCCTATCCTTTTGATAATTAGAATTTAAGGGGGGTCTTCGGCGAGAGCGAGGTCCCTCTCTGTGGGGCGTTGTATCCACCAGCTGTCGTATTATAACCGTCAGCTGACGGGACTCCGCCATTTTGTTTCTCGACTGCACGCCCGTAAGCGTGTGCGCGTACACGAGGTAGCACACGCGTGTGCGTACGTGCGTGCATATTTACTGGTTTTGGTTTCCCTGCCGCAACCCCAAACACGACGATGCAGGGGACCCGAAAAATGCAGCTTGCTGCCGCTCTGCGGACGACGTTTTATATTCTTCCGTACATGTGAAATGAAAAACTTGCACGAGCTGGTCGAGAAGAGACGTGGGAATATCGTCGTGAAATAAAGAAGCGAGAAGAGAAGCAAACCGAATTCCGAGGCTCACAAAAGATTTCGTCTACCGTAGAACACCCCTACCCAGCATCCCTGCTGGACCACCTCTCGATTCTCCCTCGCTTCTACTCTTTCGACTCGACTCTTTGATGGATTTTTCTACACCACGATAGATTTCATGGTTAGCGAATACGATGGAGTTCGATACAAGGGAGATCATTTTCACCGGTAGTTTAGTCCGTTAGCAATGGGAGGCGACAATATCTTCGATTTCAAGGGGTGCGGTGGATCGATTTGTAGGAGCACAAAAAGCGCGATAACTCGTAAAATGTCCCACCAGTTTTTGTTCAAGATATTCGAAGCGAACGAGGCTGTACATTCCATGTTCAGAGATGGGCGAGTAAACGTAGGATTCGTAATGTTGCGCTGGTCGTTGCATCCGTACGTCTGGACACGCGGTCGACACGCCTGCAGGTGCAGCGGAAACATCGACGAACGGGTTACAGTAGACTCGAATTATCGATGGCAATAACATCGATAAGAGTAACACGATGATATCATGGCATAAACGACGATTCCTTAGAACCAGTTCTTTCTTTTTTTTTTCCTGTTTTTTTTCTTTCTTTTCGCCCAAGTAGTTTTTGAGGTCAGCAAAACGATAATTGGTGGTCAACGTATAATCTGCAGCGAGTCGTTCGGCGATCGGAAACGTTTAAAAATCGCCGATACTTTTTTTTCTATGTGAAAAGAAAGAAAAAAAAATGCAGAAAGAACCACGTAGTTTGGTATGCATCGTACGTCGAGATATAACTGGAAACTATCGTTCCAAGGAGATAAGAAGAGGTGGGACGAGGAGAAGAGGGGGGGGGGGGGGGCTCGAGGAAAAACGATAACTTGGAGATTTCTTGCACTGTGGTTAGCCAGTGCATTAAAAAACTAGCGATGTTATAACAATTTATACTGACAAAGCGTTCTCTCATGTGCAGCTACTATATATACTGTTACGGAGATTGTGATGTGGGTACCACATTGCGTGGAAGCTACGAGGCTCGCGATAACCGCGTAAAAGAGCAGTTTCAAAAATATGAGAGCTCGCGGTGTCTTCGGAGCTGCTGTAGATTTTTCAAATGCGTATCACGAATCAGGTAACCAGATTAGGGAAGTGGAAATTACCTGATATATTGTATGTAGCCGTGCCTCGCATCTTCGAAGAGGAAGCCAGGGTTCCGCATAACGATATTTTCAAACACCATCAAAACTCATTTACAAAATCACTTCCGAGACACACTGACAGCTGCAACGGGTGGAGCGATAACGCGAAATAAAATTCCTCCGAGCGTAGTGTCGCGTGGTACGTTTTTTGTGTATGTATATCAGAAATACACCGGGTTATTCGACGGGTGGCGAAATCTCCCATGGACTGTCGCAGTAACGCGTAACACGAAGCATCTAGTCGTCCAAAAGTTGTCGTCCGACAATTGCTACGTTTTTCTGTCACTTTTCAACAAATTCACCCGGCTATCGGAAAAGTTCAATTCCTGAGGCTGACCGCGGTCGATTTTCAAAAGTGCGGACGTTCGCGGGACGTTCGTCTTATCTTGTACCTCGACTCGTCAACGTTGAATCGTCTGATCGTCTCCGAATCGAATAGCATGTTTACATCAGCGATAACCAGAGCGGATCGAACTCGAAGTTTCGTAATAATTATTTTAGCCGCACGTGAGCGACGTCCGCGCCTTCGCTAGTCACGATTTCAACAGAAATAATCGTTTCGGGAAAATTGTCACCGATCCACGCGATCCGATAATCGCGTCGCGACGTCCGACGTGAAAATAACTAACGCAAACGAAAGGACACACGGGGGGGGGCACAACGTCGACGACGACCACGACCACGAAGACGAAGACGATGAAGTGCGAGAGCTCGGCGCGCGCGCAGCAGCGGACGCGAGGCGACTGAGGATAGAAACACCGAGTTGACTCGAGACTATTTTATCCCCACCACCAGAAACGCCAGCCAGCCATGAGAGAGCCCCTGGCCATGAGGCCTGGAACCGAACGAGGGAAGAGAACCCTCGAGCGCTACGCGACACCGTTCATCCCGTCGTCCCCTGCGATTGCTCGATTCTTATCCTCTCTCGATGCGTTTTTACGTGCCCGTCGACCCTCCGGCGTAGACACGCACACGCACACACTTTTACCCGGTAATACCTGCGCCCGAACGTTTTGTCGCACACGTGCAAAACGCCCGCGAAAAGCGGCGCACCCGCGCCTTTTTTGGTCTAGGGGTCAGTTCCACTTTTCGAGATTCCAAATTATCGGGGTGCAGAAGTTTGACTTTCGATCTTCGTTTCGAAGGAAGATTTGAAGCTCGTTTCGTCGCGTTTGATTCGATCGAATTCGGTGCTTTGTTAGCGTAACGAAAATTGCGACTTTTTCGATACCAACAACCGTTCCGATTCGTCGAAAAGAATTCAGATGTTATAACGGGTACTTTTATGACCGACGAATTTATCGTGTGCCTAATTATCCGACGGAAGTTATTCTTTATTTTCTTCAACGGTGTATCGTATACCTACACCTCACTTATAATTCCCCCCCCTGTAATCACGAGGGCTTTGAAAATCGAGGTGAATTTCCTACGTACTCCGTGTATATATATATATATATATATCCATATAATAATACAACTTTGGATTGAGTCGTAAATTTACCGTGCACAAGTATTAAAACTTGTTGGAAAAACGGAGCTTTCTTACACTCGACTTCCTCATTCCTCGTACCTTGGTTTTTTTTTTTTTTTTTTTTTTTTTTTTTTTTTTTCCGTTGTATTACGTATGCTCATTTGACATCGCCACGGTTATTTCGGGTCATTAGTAACTGTAATGTGTAAGAAATTGCCCCATGGATGATGTATAGTTGCGTACGAAAGTCGAGTGATCACATGGGAGTGAGTAACGCGAATCGTGTAAAGGACGGGTAAACTAGATACGCGTTAGTATGAATAAGTTATTGTTATAGTCACTCCGGTGGCTGTTCGACGAATCTCTTCGGATGTCGTATCGATTCCCGATGATCTTTGATAAATCGAATTGCTCGGAGGAGCAGTTGAAGAAGAAAAAAAAAAAAGGAAATGATTGAAATAAAAATAATCGTACAGTTTGATGTATTCCCGTTGCCAATGAGTCGACTTTTGACTCGTCTCATCCTCGACGCGCTAATGGATTTTCATTAGGTGTTGATACTCGTAAGATTCTCGCTAAAGTAAAAAATGAAAGACTTTGAAATAAACAAAAAACTAAGAAGGAATAAAAAAAAAAAATGTAAAATACATTGGAAAGGTACAGTGTACGCTGCCGACTGACGAGCGGCTCCCATAAACGCCGAAAGGCAAACTTGGATACATTCATCATCGTATTACATTAATAGACGTAACGTGTATGAAGTATAACTCCGCCAGTTTATGCCCCCTCAATTAATTCAGCGCGATAATCCTTCCTTCTTTATTTATTTATTTTTTTTTCTCGCTCGATAACCCGAAACAGGGCGAGTATACATATCATAACGGGAGCGATAAGAGAGGATGTGGAAAAAAAAATTCGTTCACGTTCGATAAGCAGTTTAAAAGAGATTTACGCACAGGGTAGATAGGCTTTGTCCTGGATATGGAACGGCTTTAAGATCAGGAACAGGTGCAATGTGCTCTGGAAACCTGTTTTACGTAACGATTACGAGTCGCGTCTGAGCTCCGCTACTTCGAAACGCACAAAGAACTCGCCGATGACCATCACCAAACTTCTCGCTCCTCGAAGCAACTTATACGACGTATACGTATACGTATGTATACGAAGTACGTACGCACGGCATAAGGATGACCTCAAACATAAATTACCCACGTTTTCAAGATCGAATGCAAGAAAAAGAAACGAGTAGTAGATATAATAAAAAAAAACAAAAAAAACGCCAACTCTCGATTCAGAAGTTAGGAAAAAATCTTATCTCCACTCGGCGTACTGCACTACCGTCCGCTCTGACGCCGTTCAATGTGATCGTCGGGATCGTAAAAAAAGGAGGATAAAATAGGAAAAAAATTTGTCCATATTGCCGCGAAGTACGTGAGATGAACAAGTTTTTAGTCGAAATGGTATTTCGTATATATTTTGCCATGGACGCGAAGCCGCGTAACGCACGTACGATGGGGAAGGTCAGTTTTCGCGATATCTACATTGTTATCTTATAAAATTTGTACGAGAAGTCGGGTAATTAGCCGAGGCGGATAACCAGCGATATATTACATTAACCGCGAATGTTGACCACGTATGACGTAACCCGACCAACGGCCGTACAATTATGAGCTGTGAGCCTTGAAGATTTTTCCAACGCCGAATACGTTGCTGTACGAACGTACACGTGTATCAAATCCACGCGAACGTGGGTCCGAGTCGAGGAGCTTCCGAGGAGCGGAACGACCCGCGCCGCTGTACGAGTCGAACGAAAATCTTTTACCAGATCGCATGACAGATCAGAAGAATGAAGAGAATAAAATAAAATAACGAAGCATCGCGCGGACCGAAAAATAACAATGAGAAGAGATCGAATTTGATTTCAGGCAATATACCCAAACTCGACGCGGACCCGAGTTTCTCCGTTAAAAATGAATAAATTGTTAAAAAAACTTGAGAGAGAAAAAACAAAAATAAAAAAACGTCGAATCTGATTTGCACGGTGAATCGTGTCGGCTTCGTCTTGTTCGTGTTTTCGTTACCTTTTTTTCTCGGGGGTCATTTTATTTTCACCCTTTCATTTTGCTTCTCAGACACGAGGCTCGGCACCTGGAGGTTTTCTGTGCCACATAAATGGGTGGCGGTTGTGCACGATGATCACGCGGGCGAATGTATGTACGTTACATATATACACGGTACGTATAGCTTCGTTTTTTATCTGCGGATTTTAAACGCGTTTTTTTTTTCTTATTTCTCTCTAAAATCGATAATCAAACGTGTAAGAGAAGAAGAAAAAGAGGATGAAAAAGGGGGAATGAAAAAGGGGGAATGAAAAGGTGATCGTATCTCCTAGGATCTGGACGGCTTCGCGGAGGGACGTTAACCCCACCCGCTGATGGTTAAAACGACACGCGTGCGCCTGACATCCGCATAATGTTATAGTTATTGCTTCGATCCTGTCGTACACGGTTCCTTTATTACGTTGTGTACCGAGCGAAGACTAACTAGGCTTTCGAGTAAAACGACGTGTATGTACATTTGAATTTACCAGAAAATTAAAAGAGGACAAAAAATTCATTCCTTTTTCGCGATATTAGGTACTAATCTCAAAAATCCTGTAACCAAGGACACGTTCGACCCTCGAAATGGACGAGATTTATCTCGGAGCGAGAATCAGGATGTTGGACAAAAAAAAAGAAACAGCGTCTGGATCGACGATCAGAAAAAAAAAAAGAAAAAAAAAAAAAATTACTTCCGTGTCGACACGAAAATTTGAAAGGACGAATATCGGGATTGGTTAATCCAGTAGTTCTCGCATTCGTGTAGAATAATGATATAAATATATACCTTTATATACAAGACCCTGCAGTTGAAAAAGACCTCGGGCCACTTTTTCTACCTCGTTGCCCCCGGCCGAGGTAAAATCACGGCGCAACCGATCTTGCAGTTTACCAAGCGAATTAATTCAGCCGGATTAAGGTCTTGTACGGTAGAAGTAATACTTTGTTGCTTTAATATGGACAGAGAACGAGATACCCGTGCGCACGGATGGAAATTTATGAACAAGTTCATCCGACGCTATCGGCGATCCGTACCGTTGGCAAGCTTCGCTACACGTACGATCGGGGGGGAGGGGAGGTATTGCCTAGTGAGGTAATCTCATTACGCGCTCTATGAAAAACGAAATTTGAAAACACCCGTCCCGACGACGATCGAGAATTCGAATATCTTTCGTTTTCTCTGGCGACTTGCGGTGTCCCGATCCGAATGTTTTTTTTTTTTTTTTTTTTTTTTGTTTTCGGTCAAACGTCCAAACGGCTAACGATAATCACGATTACAGCCGAGAGTTTGGATATACGTGGTCGACGAGTAGGACACTTCGTGGAACGGAACACGTGTAAGTACACGCGTCACACACGTGCGTGCGTACATACGAAACTCCAGACGCATGTATACCCGCATTACTCGTCATGCAAAGCGAACGCCGAACACCTTTGAATACATTGTTTTTTTATCTCCATTATTTCTCACTGTCGTTGACCCCACGCCTCGTTTTACGGCAGCTGTAAGAAAGACGTCGCCGGTCTGCACGGTAAAATGATTTTCGAGTACGGTTTTGCGGAGTGGCGAAGATCGGTATAGGTGCGTGAGACGCGTGTCCGCATCGAGCGAAGTGCGACGTAAATAAGTGACTTTCGCTTCGTCGATGGGGAGGACGTTATCGCGGGTGCATCGTGATCGGTGCAGTGCGTTAGGACGAGGTTAGATCAGAGCCTAAGTTCGAGAATGTAAAACTCGCGAAGGTCTCGCCGCGTGTGTAACTTTCCCGAGCCACCGTCCCGTCCCATGGATAATGACTAAGCGCGATGCTCTCAACGTTTCTCGGAATACGTTGGTATACATACGTTGCATTTCGTAACGACACGGGGGATTGGTAAATCGGGAAATGAATGAAAAAAAGGAAGCACGATCACATGGAGAGAAAAAAAAAAAAAAAACAAGGAATAAACTGTGAAACTAAAAATTTCAACCGGTTTACCTGCGGGTAATTAATTATCGTGAGAAAAAGGATTAGGATTACCGAAAAGCCGAACCACCGCAGCCCTCGCCCCCTTGGCCGCCGCTCCGGTCGCTGGTCGTGTGCAACGATCGATGTACGTCGCGGTGCAAGGCATAAAAAACATCACAAAGGACTGGAAGCTTCGCCGCTATAGTTGCGGCGTATCGCGGCTCCTCCGACAACGACGTTGTCAGACGATCCGAGCATCCAAGGATTTTGTGGTGAGGCGTAACGCGATAAAAGACACCTGGGAGTCGAACGGTGGTGGTGGTAGGTAGGTAGGTAGGTAGGTAGGTTGATCGTTAGTGCAAAAGGCAGAAGGTAGTTCGGAAAGTTGTAGCCGTGCGACTCTTTCATTTTGAATTATGACTCGGTGTCGTTGTGTTACAACGTTGTGCAGCGGTAGTGTGGGGGCTCTAGTTAACACGTGCAATTTTTTAGGTCTGGTTACTTATAACCGCAAAGTTATTGTTATCAATCCTCGTTACGGTTGACAGCTCCATAAAACTAACAGCACGGGTTCTCCGCTCTTTCGCCGTATACCTATATTTTACATTACATCTATCTCTCGTCTTCCGCGACATCGGGCTGCAAGTGCGACTTTATATGCTCTCGACGATTTGTACCGAGATGACATTCAAATTTGTCCTCAAATTTCGTCAGATTCTCGTAAGGTCGTTCACTCGGTATATCAACCGTCTGAAATCTTAAGCGCCTAAAAACACAAAAAACAGAAATAAAAGAGACCGACGAAATTTCGCGTTTCATTAATTCAAACGATTTTCGCGCCGCTGTTGACCGATAAAAAACAAAAACGAAGTCCTCTTGTAAGTTTCTCATTTTTATTAATCCACCCATTTGATCATTTTTTCTGCCCAACTTCACGGATGTCTCTCCGTGTGCATTAGTAGTAGTAGTAGCGGTGGTGGCGGTTTCGTGCATCTCCAATTTCTGCTTCACTCGGTGGAATCGTATTACGATTCTTTTTTTTTTTTTCACGCCGTAGGTACGCGCGGTATAAGGAAATCCCTGTATCGAATAACAAACAATGACGAGTGAAAAGAGCGGAGATAAAGTTTCGAAGTTGAATGATTTACTCGGCACAATGTTGAACGCGAACAATACCGCGGACAATAATTTCCCTTTCCGCAAAATTTCGATCGCCCACGCGCTGATTTATCGGTGAAAGTTCAGCTGCACGACAACGTGGTACAGGTAGACGAGGTTTCGCCGAGCGTTGCGAACTCGCTTCAATTAGTCTCCCGATGAAAAAATAACAAATAAATTAAATCGAAATCAAAAAAACAAAATAAAAAACGAAATAAAATAAAATAAAATAAACGCTCAGACGCTGTAGATCACGTCGAAGACAGCGTTGACCTTTGCGCCGAGATACCAGAAAGCCCTCCGACAATTACCGCGGTGCGGTCGGTACAGACGCTCGGCTGGAATATAAATCTCGAAGTGAAAACGTTAGACGTGTGTCAAATATCGGATGAATAAATAATGAATGCATATTGTACCTACTCTGCAGTTACGAGCTCCACGCTGATTGTTTCAACGACTCTTATCTCGCTGACCATACGGCGCGTGCGGAGTGCGGTATACGGGTATACACATACGTATATGTGTATGTACCGTGTACACACACACGTTGAAATTAACGCTCTATGGTTTCATACATACGAAATATAATTCTATCGCCATTTATACACGTCCGAAGACAATTAGAATTTATGTCAGTCACCCACTGGTAAATTTTGTTAAATGTAATGACGCCGCCAACGAGAACTGCTGTGAATACGAATTAATACCAGTAGTTTGCCGGAATGCGAGCAGAGGCGGCTGTGGAACGAGAAGGATGTTAAATCATCCAGCCCGTTTCGATGTACCCGAGATTACCCCTGCACAAAAAAGGAAGACCACCAGCCACGGACGATTCGTGGATACGGATAGAAAAATTTATACAGTTTTGTCGCCGTGCTCTTCGCGACGATTGTCTCGAACCGAACTATGGAATAAGCGCTGTATTTTATTCAGTGGGTCACGTCCCGACAACGCAAAGTCGTACGCGAGTCGAGTGTACGCAGAATTGTAGCGGATACGTACGATACGTCGAGCGACGTTAATTGCCCGGTGATCTTACGGAGTTCCGTGACATTTCGTAACGCGTTGTTTTTCGTCTGCTGTGCCCACAACGCCGGAGAATAAAGAACTTCAAATCCCTTAAAGCTTCGTCGGTTTAAATGACTCGACGATCACGAAAAATCATGACAAGTCCGAAACGACCGCAGTTTCGATGAGTTTGGAACTGAATTTCTGGTTCCGTGAACACTCGGAAGGCCTTCGAGATACCATTCGTATAACGACGGATATTTTCGCGCTCCAGTTTACATCACGCTACCGCAAACTTTGCGTACGTGTGTCCAGTAACCGTTGAGTATTCCGATTATGTTGTTGTCGCTAATTATCTCGTTGCGTAATGAAAAAAAAAAAGCAGCAGCAGTCTTACGCGATCATACCGCGGATGCGGAAAACGTTACCGCGCCGCGTGGCGGGGCAGCTCGAAGCGTGAGACTTCTTCCGCGTGCGCGTCGTCGGTATACAGAGGATGCGTGTATCCGATTGTAACGCATATGTATATCATACAAAACTCGTACGTCGACGATACACGATGAATTTCAGCGTTGTGGAGCGGATTGGCTGTGGCAAAGCCCTTGGCTTTTTGACCCCGTCTCGAATCCCTCGCCCCTGCATCGCGTCACGTCGCGCCAGCGTAACAAATTTTACCAACTAGATTGGACGTCTGATCATGCGTTTCTAAAATTAGATACTATTTTATAACGTGCAACGATCGCATGCGGCTTCCTAGGCGCCTTCGCGGGCACATATACGTATACTGTGTATAAGGGGAATACAGCGTCCGCGATGTATTCGTTGGATGAACAAAATATTCTTCATCGATACCGGTCACTTCAACGTCCGTGATACGAACGCTCGTCAAAGTTTCGTTCGATATTCGGTAATCCGACAACATCCCCGTCTGCGGCAATCGCGTGTCCCGAACAACCGTATTCCCTCTTCTTCCTTTTTCTAATTCTTATTTCATTCCATCTCCGATTATATTATTTTTTTTATTCGACGTTGTCTTCGCTCGTACTACCGTCGAGTGGTAGTAGTTCGGTGGTACTTTTGTGCAGCGTACGAAGCCCTCTCTCTCTCTCTCTCTATCTCTATCTCTCCTTTGGTTGCGACGTGCGTAATACGAAACGTTTCACGTTTCACGACGATGTTGCAGACTCCGCGTGAGTATCCGTGGAGCTGTGTACTCGGAAAAGCGGTGCGAAAAATGAAGCAAAATAAAAAAGTAGGTGGCTGGCTAATTTTTTTTTTTTTTCTCATCGACCAACTGGCGAGAGTTACAGGTCGAGTAAATCTCGACCGAGGGGAGGAAAGAAGCTCCGAAAAGCGTTGACATATTTTTTTTTATTTATTTATTTTTTTTTTGTGAGAAAGAAGACTCGACGATTCGGGGCCGAGATCGGCGGCCCGGTGGCAAAGAGTTTGCACATTACGCGCCGGTGTCGAACCGACTCGCGTTGGCGATTGAACGGTCGAAGAAGAGAGGCGAGAAGAAGGTACAGAGGCTGAATAGAATGCGCGAAAGGCAGAGGCGCGCACCGACGAAGAACAATGCGGTATTGTGGTGCGCGCGTACTTAAATACACACCGGTCATTGTCCACCGATCACAATAGCCAACCCTGCCGTAAGGCTACCGCCGCGCGGAACTACTTACCAACCAATATCGAATGGATAGGCGTCGAGCGGGTAAGGTAACGATATTATACGTGTAGAGGATACAGTCGGTGGCGCAAACGCCTCGACTGTAATATTGTCGCGATACAGCGACGATTCTACGGGCGTCGATTCGAGCGACGGATGATCTGGAAATGGTCGCGATAAAGCGCGACCTACGCTTTCAATCGACCCCTCGATAAACGCCGCTCGACCCTCACCGAGTAAAATAATTCCGATAAAACCTCGCCGCCGAAAAGATTTCTCAATCGATTACAAAATACCGATGATAATCGATCTGTTATACATTTCCACTCGAACGACCTCGGACTCGGTAGAAACGGAATGAAATTCCGCTCGAGTAGATCGGCGACAACTAGAGCCGCGGGAGCGGCAGCTGACGATAAAAAGCGTACGATAATATTTGTTAAATTTATTGTACTCGTTCGACAGCGACGGAGGCTACCGGTAGGTAACGGTGATATTCGCTTTCGAAGGTCTTCGATCGTTCGGCGGGCCCACCTCGTACTCGGAGAGACAATCGGAAACTGGAATAATAACGCCTGGTCGACGTCGCTACTCTCGTTTCAACTAAGGAGAAGTACTTTTCTCTCTTCGTCGGACGTAACGAAAGCTAAGAACGGACGACTGAATCTATCAACCCTATCTAAACGCGCTTCTTGCTCGAGGAAGTTCGCAAACGTTATGGTCTTACCAGCGCATTGTCATTGAACTTGATGCGGAAACGGAAAGCTGAGCGGCTTTATGACTCGCGCAACATTCGCTCGTTTATAGAAGTGAACGGAGCGCAAGGGTACGCGGCGCACGATATCATACGGTTAGGTATCGTACGACGACGGTACGGGCACACGATCGAGCCTCGAATGTCGAACGAAACGGCTGACCGTACCGTAAGGTATAACTACGTCTAAGTGATCGTCCTCCACGCTTCGGAAAGCACGAACGTACCTCACGTGGGAGGCACCTACGTGGTTTCCTACGGATCGCGTACTCGAGGGTGTCCTTTGGCGCGAAACGTTGACTCGGCGCAAGTCAAAGTTTTCACTGAAACACTTTGAAAATAATTTTTCGAGTTGCTCATCGGCACGATCGAAATTCGCCTCTATACTGATACGACGCTCAGGGGGTTTAGCAGGCGAACGCGAATGTCGTACGCGGTTTTGTGAAAACGTGACGATTACGAAACATGTAATTTTGCATTACATGTTTAATAATTTCCTGGGGAAGATAATTAATCGATGATTACATGGAAATCCTGACTAGAGAGCGGATAACGAGCGAGTATAAAAATCACGCGCTACCGCAGTTGATCCGAGAGACTCCGAAGCATCGTACGGAGGGAGATAAAAATCAGATCGTCGTCGGCCGTAACTTCCCGAGTTCTGACGAGCTTGCAGCAGCGGTAAATAAGAAGAAAAAATCTGACGGAGGAAAATAAAAACATAAGAATAAAAATAAATCGTCAGCACTTGACACCGATCGATAGATAAAAAAGTGCATCGAATGCCCGGAGCTTACCGATGTTGCAGTCGAGTCGCATAGCGCGATTGCGAGTCGCATAGCAATACTCGGTAGGAGTAGAGGGAAAAAAAAAAAAAGAAGAACGATCGGTGGTTGAGGTGACGCGCGAAGAGGTGGGAAAACGTCGGAAAGCTATAAGGGACTTTGACTGTACCGAGGCTATACTGCAACCTCCGCGAGTAGAATAGATAAGTGAAGGTGACGTTCGAATTCTTTGGAGAAGAGAGAACGAGATGCGCGGCGGTATGAATATTCAGGATTTGATTTTTGAATATCGCCAACAAACGGCCGATGCTTGCTTGACGCGTGTGCATAAGGTGAGTGTAAATGACGTCGCGCGTCACAATGAAGAAGATGGAGAATGGAATTTTGTTCCGGTCAATTTTCAACGTGAAACCCAAAGGCCTCTGGCTATCTACGGGGTCGGCGGTGAATGCGATGCGCTAAGGTTTTACACGATAAATGTTTCGGTACGTGGGTTTTTTTTTTCCAGAATTTACCTTCGAGTTTATCTGGTATTCCAATAGCCGACAAAAGCATTTTTGAACAGTGCTTGTCGTACATGATATTTTTCAATACAGGCTGGGGATTTCCGGCCAGACCACGAACATACGGACAACATCCTCTACAGCGAAGAGATTATTACGGTGAATTGTTCAGTGCTTGACTGTCATTAGATTTATATAGACGGTGTAAGGTGTAACAACTTAGAATCAAATCTACAGATGTCTATATTTGCAAAGTAAAATTTTCAACTCCAGCTCAGATTAGGTACCGACCAGGACAGATTTTTGTTCCTCACCATTGCGTATGTTTAGGAGATAGAATTTTGAGAACTACTGAAATGATGCACACCGGACCGGTCAAGCATATAGCATTTCCAGGAAAATCGTTTACCTGGGTGCCCCTCGCTTACGATTGGCCGGTGCACCGATCCGGAACGACGATCCTGGGGATATAAGGAGGTCCTTCGGACCCGGAGGATCATTCGACTGCCAGCCGTCAAACAGTGAACATGGAATCTTTCGGCTCGTTGTTGTTGGCTATGGGCGTCGGTGGCGAGGGCCTGGACTTTGTCGCTGACCTTCCGGCGGAGGTGTCGCAGACGATATTCGGGTACCTCGACCCCGGCTCTCTGGTGAGCGCCTCCCACGTGTCCCGCAGGTGGTTGGCCGTTTGTCGGGGCGACTCGAAACTCCGTCGACGCGCCCGTCGTCACCTCCGCAGGGAGAAACGCAGGGCGGCCTGGGGTGGGCCGATCGCGATTTTGACTCGCGGTCGCTCCAAGTCCCCCAAGGTGAGTCTTCCATCCCTTCCCCCGTTTGTACCAACCCTCAAGGTTGGATCGTCCTCCCTCGGAGCTAAGAGTACTTTCGTGAGTAGAGTTAGCAGGCCGGCTGCGTCCGCCAAACGTAGCTTAAGGATTTAGGTAAGCGATAGCTTAAGATCCTGACAATTGTATCGAAATGCATGACAAAAGTAGAATTAAGTCGAGCTCGACTAGTAGGACTAGCTTAGAATATAGAAAATTGCTTATGTATATGCTACTTATTGTTTGTAAATGCTTGACCAATGATATCATCATCATCAAATAAATTGCTTTCATTTTTAATCAGTGTTTCTCTAAACCCTCTTCCCGTCACTCGACGACATTATTCAGGACTGCTTTCTTATCCTCTTAATGATAAATCGTCCGACATACAATGGCTATTGTAACTTAATTAGTAAATCCTGTGAGCAGATGTTCAATCGATTCATGCGGATCGTTAAAAATTTGGTATAACCATGCCAGACTAATAAATGTATCTCGTAACTGATCGATACTCCATCGCTCTCATCGGATAAAATTTTAATCCTACAATAGGGTAAGAGGTGCTCCCATTCTCTTACAACACTTGACTAGCTTCCCTTCGCGAATTTCACACGTGTCTAATCTCTTAATTCTATCGGAATCGCTTTCGTACACGTTATCCGCAAGTGCGCTAAGAATTGACGTATCCTTGACTACTGATTTCAGATAGGCGAATGTGCATCTATCGATCGAAGGCACCCACATTCTCCCGGGGATCGACTAACGTGGCAGATTTAACGTCTATTAACAAAAAAAAAAAAACAATTCCCCTACGAACTCTCGTATAATCCAGCATCTCGTCCTACGTAACGCAAGTCGCGATAGTCCAACGCATAAATACACGGTTTATCGACGCCAATTTACTTGATCCTCAGGCGAACGGGAGACCGCCTAGTTTCTCCGCCTTTCAGATCTCCTACGCCACGTAAGCAGCGAAAAGCATAAAATGTATAACCGAAGGCGAAAGATAGACGTAGGCAATCAGCCGCTTACACGTAATCCCACAAACTGACCACCACCGCGCTCCTCGGCTAATGGCAAAGGGATGGATACTCCGTGGAAGGCAACGGCGAATGCATAGGGAATAAAGTGCCGCTGCTTTCTGCCGAACGAGAGAGAGAGTATACATGAGTATACGTGAGTACAAACCGAGGATGTCCTAGAGTACGTGACTCTATGCGGTCTACGATCATAGACACCACAAACTCTCATTCGGAGAGCGATGTTACGATGTTTATCCGCGTGTGGCCGACGTTCTTAAGCGACGAGAAGGTACGATGCGAAATGGTGCATGCACACGTACACGAGGTGGTCGTGAAATCGCGCCGCAAATCGTCGATGGGCATTTTCACCCACCCTGTCGTCGTTTAATCGCGGCGGTGCATTGAAGTCCGAGAAAATCAGCGGGTTCGTAAGGCAGGTAGATAGGAATACCGCGAATCGCGATCGCCAGGCTGCACTATTGAGCCGCGATTCCGAAGATAAGATACCTCGGAGGTCTGGACGATGATCCAACGCGATGATCCGGTCCGAATATTCATCTCAATCCGCGTCGATTGCGATAAAAATAAATTTCCGATCATCGTTACAATCGATGAAATTGATCAACGCTGTCTGCATAGATAACGAAACATCGTAGCGCATATCAATGTCGATCGGAATCAAATTTGAGAAATAAATCTCGAAATTCCACCGCACTTCGGAGCACAATCGTACACGTTTGCAGCGTAAGATACATCGGGCAAACTTTTCACAGACCACAATGTTTTTTTTTTTTTCTTTTAAGCAATTACGCACGTGAATTATTCAAGGCAGACAGGGGGATGGCTTCGCGCAACGCGAAACCCCTTATCCACGTCAACCCTATTTCTGACCCCGGTGGAGTATCGAGGGATACCTATAAGTGCGTGAGAGCGTGTTCGCGCCCGGCTAGCCGTAAGTAGTGTACGTACGTAAAACGTACAAGTCACACACACTCGCGGAGTGCGAGTAAATTCGTACGCACGCACGTGAATTCTCCCCTCGTTCCGTGGCACCTAAGTAAGTACGTACGTACGGTACGTATGAAACGGGCGGCGCGCGGATACGACCACGAGCGTTTTTCAGCTGACGCAACGAAGCGAAACACATACGCGCCGCCTGATATCCCCTTATTTTATTTTCAGAGTGCCGATGATCGAGGGCCAAACACGAACACCGGCCGTTCTCGCGGAGGGAGCTCGGATCTTGTCTCCGTATAATCCTACTTGGTTGAAAAAATTCATATACATCAAGTGCCGCTGAGTGATTGCTCTGTATGCGGTACTTCGAGTAGTTCGAGAGGTGGCGGGTTCCAACTCCAGCTGGGTAATAATAAACGATCGAAAAGGACAACGATCTGATGTGCAGCCGAATTTCGAGATGATATTGATCGATAATTTGCCTCGTTTGTTAATCTATTTTTTTCTTGTCGTTTTGCATAAAAAAATATCCAACTGTAAATGTGTCGTTGATATGAATTTACGCTGACGATGATCGATGATACACGTTCGTATATAGGTATACCTACCGACCGTATCCCACTGCTTCGTTGACCGCGTCGTGAGGTGCAGTGTTCGAACGTATTCTGATCTTACCTGAAACAGAGGTGGAAAAGAAAATATCGTTTATTTCATGATTGTTCTTTTGACTCGTTCTGGGAATTACGGAAGACTTGCATCTGTTATAGTTGTAATAAGCTCAACAGATGATGATCAGGTTGGGATTCGATAATGTCGGGAAATAATATATAAATTACGATTGACTGTAGATGATATGTGAGGAGATGGTACATCAGCTACGCTGTACAGCGTAAAAGGAAAAGCGAAAATACTGAGAATGAACCGTGGAGAGGCAGTAAAAAAAAACCGAAATGTCTTCGGTGTGATATCGGTTCATGAACGCTGGTTTCATACAGTCAGAAGCAGCGTAGGTTAATGACATTTATAAATTCTTATCGGCTGAGCCGAGCTTCCTGTTGCACACGAACGTCTGGACGTGGTAGACGTGGATTAATATTGTTGTTGACGTATAACGGTACAGCCGCTCTATTCATTGGGTCGTCTAATCTCGGAAAGCGTTCATTCACACCTCTTGGCAAAGATAAATACGGGTAAAAGACGATTAGCAGCTGGCGTTGCTGGTAAAGAATTGATACAACCAAGTGCATATGAGAAATGTGATTCCTCGTATATCCGAATCTAACGTCAATCATCTCGTATAATGTTGAATGCGTCGAACGTACCTCATAAAATTAGTGGTTCCATTGCATTATATATCACGCAATGATACTCAGTTTTTGGAAAACCATTCGTGCGTAGTTGGACAGACCATTTCCAAGAAAATCGTTTACCTGGGTGCCCCTCGCCCACGATTGGCCGGTGCACCGATCCGGAACGACGATCCTGGGGATATAAGGAGGTCCTTCGAACCCGGAGGATCATTCGATTGCCAGCGGTCAGACAGTGAACATGGAATCTTTCGGCTCGTTGTTGTTGGCTATGGGCGTCGGTGGCGAGGGCCTGGACTTTGTCGCTGACCTTCCGCTGGAGGTGTCGCAGACGATATTCGGGTACCTCGACCCCGGCTCTCTGGTGAGCGCCTCCCACGTGTCCCGCAGGTGGTTGGCCGTTTGTCGGGGCGACTCGAAGCTCCGTCGACGCGCCCGTCGTCACCTCCGCAGGGAGAAACGCAGGGCGGCCTGGGGTGGGCCGATCGCAATTTTGACTCGCGGTCGCTCCAAGTCCCCCGAGGTGAGTCCTCCACCCCTTCCCCCGTTTGTACCAACCCTCAAGGTTGGATCGTCCTCCCTCGGAGCTAAGCGTACTTTCGTGAGTAGAGTTAACAGGCCGGCTGTGTCCGCCAAACGTAGCTTAAGAATTTAGGTAAGCGATAGCTTAAGATCTTGACGATTGTATCGAATTGCATGTATGCATGACAAAAGTAGAATTAAGTCGAGCTCGACGAGTAGGACTAGCTTGAAACTTAGAATGTAGAAAATTGTTCATGAATATGTCTCTTATTATTTGTAAATGCTTGACCAATGATATCATCATCATGAAATAAATTTCTTTTAATTTATATCTGGATATTCTCTAAACCCTTCATCTGTTATCCAACCACGTTATTTTTCATCAATCTCTGATAGCATTCATCTACAATCAGTGCACCAATTAAAAATATAGTTTTGAATTTGATTTCCATTATTCGGCTCCACGATTCTCGATTCAACAATGAATCAAAATTTATCCGTCTTTGTCGTAGCTTGTGCATCGCAAGACATCAGTCCTTCGTGTTCATCGAAACGATTCATGCACGAAACTTAAATAGACCGCGCATCGCGGTATTGTCAGGAAATAGGCGAGCGTGAACAACGATTTGTTTTTCGTGCTAGAGCTTGCGGCGACAATATTTAACGGTTCGGGTATTTTTCTCTCTCTCTCTTTATTTCTATTTTCACAATCATCACGAATATCACCTTCTTTATTTATACCGCAATGATTTGCTCCGGGGTATCAGGACAAAGGCGAATCAAATCGTTTCATCGTCGTTGCTTTCACACTCTTCGAATTCTATTTCGGATAGTCCGCCACTTTCCCACCTCCGTTAAACTTGGATTTGACAAAGACTATTCTACCGGCTTTTCAGGAGGACAAACCACATGGTCCAATTGTTATTACAAAAAAAAGAAAATAAAAAATAAAATACTGCAATTTGTTCACCATGTCATAGAAACCCGTTGAAAAAGATCACGGTCAAATTATAATCACACGGGCATTTCACGTGAGAGATGCGGCTATGCGATGTGTAACAAGACACGTGTGCTTCGAGGGTTTTCTTGATGAAAATACGAGAGGATATATCGCCACATGACGATCATGTTCATGTTACAAGTTCACCGTCGACTTGTCCGTACGCTGGCAGCTAGCTACACAGTCGGCTGTCGTACCAATTATATATCGACGCCCAGCCCTCGTAAATTCCCGCACAGACTGACCCGAGCCAGCCAGCGGACTTGAGGTGGTGGCGGAACTCATAACGAAGCCTGGCTGTCGCTCGTCGGATTCTAATTGAAAAAGAAGGATGATCACTGAATGCGGTCAGCTCTCCGCACGATGAATAAGTATACGTGGTGGAATCGAACGTCTCCGCGAGATCGGGACTGGAGTCTTCCGCAAGTTTTACCCTCGCATAATCACCCGACCAAAGGATCTCGACTCCTAACTCGGGCTGACTGGAACCGATCGATTTTATTCGTACATCTGCTAATGCAAAACTCTGTGTCAACGGATAGTCGGTATGATGTTTGCTAATGCCAAAAAGGCGCATATAAAAAATAATTTTTTTCTCTAACCGACTGACGTATGAGTAAAATATATAAATCTGTGAAAATAAATTAAGCCGAGGAGTTGAGGAGGAGTAATTTTCTTTCTTGTTTTGGCCTAATATTTGATAATATTTAGAAAAGACGATATGCTCTCTTGGCGTTGAGAATATATTTTTTTTTTAAAGCCTGAGTAATAAAAAATTTTCATTTTTCCCACAGATTTATGTATTTTACTCACATTCAAGTTGATTGGAGAATTTTTTATTTCATACGCCTCCTTGGCTCTGCAGAACCAGAAGAGCGTACATTTGGAGTTACGCCCTTTTGCTATCACTAATGCGATGTAACTCTAAACGTATGACGATAATCATTTGCGTACAGTTATTGATTGGCCGATGCATCATCATTGATCATGGCTACATAGTAGTATCTGGATTTTCCGGTTAAAAAGTCCAATTTTTTAATACTCGTTCTCCAGCGGATGCGAGACCACCGGGAGAACCAGTACTCCGAGCAAGGATTTTTTTCAAGACTGGTTGTGTACCGTTAAGTACGCATGGGCCGATGATGATAGGGCTCTTTAATGTAGTCAGGTAATTTGTGACGTAGGCTTTTGTGGTCGGGTGTAGACTCCGGAAAACCGCATGGCGCACCCGCCAAGAATTGTGATTAAATTTCTGTCATAGCTTGAGCAAACATGGCTCTGACGATTATTCCGCTTTGGTGTATCTGTTTCCAAAACGTGTTGTACATTTCTTTCCAACAGAATTCGAGCTATTTTCGTGAAATGGTGATCAAACAACCGACGGGACAGTCTATTTCCGGGAAAATAGTTTGCCTGGGTGCCCCTCGCCCGCGATTGGCCGGTGCACCGATCCGGAACGACGATCCTGGGGATATAAGGAGGTCCTTCGGACCCGGAGGATCATTCGACAGCCAACGGTCAAACAGTGAACATGGAATCTTTCGGCTCGTTGTTGTTGGCTATGGGCGTCGGTGGCGAGGGCCTGGACTTTGTCGCTGACCTTCCGCTGGAGGTGTCGCAGACGATATTCGGGTACCTCGACCCCGGCTCTCTGGTGAGCGCCTCCCACGTGTCCCGCAGGTGGTTGGCCGTTTGTCGGGGCGACTCGAAGCTCCGTCGACGCGCCCGTCGTCACCTCCGCAGGGAGAAACGCAGGGCGGCCTGGGGTGGCCCGATCGCAATTTTGACTCGCGGTCGCTCCAAGTCCCCCGAGGTGAGTCCTCCACCCCTTCCCCCGTTTGTACCAACCCTTAAGGTTGGATCGTCCTCCCTCGGAGCTAAGAGTACTTTTGTGAGCAGAGTTAGCAGGCCGGCTGCGTCCGCCAAACGTAGCTTAAGGATTTAGGTAAGCGATAGCTTAAGATCCTGACGATTGTTTCGAATTGCATGTATGCATGACAAAAGTAGAATTAAGTCGAGCTCGACTAGTAAGTAGGACTAGCTTAAAACTTAGAATGTAGAAAATTGCTTATGAATTTGTCACTTATTGTTTGTAAATGCTTGACCAATGATATTATCATCATGAAATAAACTGAATTCCATTTACTTCTGAGTTATCGTTTCATAATTTCGATCATAAATCCTTTCGTGCTATTATATACTTGATTGATGTGGAAGGAATCCTTTCCAAAAATTCGGTACAATTCATCGAATATTGCAATAAAATCATCCCATTCGACGGTGAGTCTTTCACGTTAATCTCCTTGTAACTGCTGAGTCTAATTGGCAGTACCTCGGTCAAACCGAACGCTTGGAAAGATAGCTCTACTTACACTCAATAGCGTCTTTGAGCGAGCATATTAATCAACGATCGGGAATTACGTTTAACAAACTGCAAGTCCGCGTAGATCCACCTCACCTCAAGTCCAATTAAAGTGTAGTCGTCTACCATTGACGAATACGGTGAACATTGAGTCATATCGCAAAAGAGGTGACGGTAATTGGAAGTATCGTGAGTACAAAGACGCCGGAAGTCTTGTCGCACAAAAGTGGTCCAATAAAAATAGTCGCGATTCCTACACCGTTCAACAGTTGCGTCGTTGTCTCCGTGCTCAAAAATAGAATCAGATACCGTAGAACTGTACACAAGTTGTTCAGGCGGCAAACACGGCAAACGGTGAGTTATTTCAAAGGGGGTTTATCAGTGACACTATCGATACGCTTTCTCCATGCTACCCAGCGGTAGGCAACGTTCGAACGGTTACTTATCAATTCGATAAATCTTGAATCGAACTGCACGAAGATACGAAACCCGGAACGTCGACTACGGAGCCCAAAGGTTCCGTCGGATGTGACGTCCTGATCATGAGAGCTAATTTCAAATTAGGCATACATCAACGAAAGCAGAAAATACCGGACTACCTGATTTTTACCTCACGACTATTCAGGCTCGACAGTCATGAAGATAGCAGTCGCTCTACGTACGCTAATGAAATATTGGGACCGTACTAAACCTAGAAAGAAGGAAGGCACGCGCGGTTTTTGCAACAAAGTGTTGCTAGTTGCGTACCGCGTGCGCGTAATAAAATCTCGCGTAATCGTTCGAATTTTACGACCGTCCTTCTTACTCACGCGTAGGGCGGTTGCTCGTACACTTTTTCTCATGGGTATAATTATAAACTATAACAATTTTTACCTACATGTGAAATTCTCGTTACGAGCTATGATGATCTCGAAGTTCTTTATACATTGTATTAAAATGGAATGTTGCGTACCCGTATATTATACTTTTCCGCCACTTATGGAATCGGAAAATTACCCAGCAGTCAGCGACCATCATCCCACAGTATCTCTGGTCTGACGCTCGCCTCGGGAGACTTTTAAACTTGCCATTATTCCGAGATCTGCCGCGAATGCTAATTCTGAAGGGGATCCGTAACGAATGCAACAGCCGTATTGCCATACAACATCGGTACCTCCGTTTCGGAAAAAATAATATCATCGTTTTTTTAACCGACAAAAAAAAAAGTAGAAAAAAAAACAAATTCAACCTTATTCCTGCACGTGCGAATTTCACCGAAACGGCACGAACACTCCTTGAGTTAATGATCCGGTAGATTCTGATCCGAAATGTATATACATGTACATACAAGCGGGTCGACTCGAAGTTCATTTCTCGTATATATATATAAAAGCAGAATTAGTGTATTTTCGAGGAGCGAGCTTATATTTATGGATGAGAAACGCAGCGGGTAGTCGAAACGGTAGCCTGCACAACGTTCGTCGAGAATCCGGGACGCAACTTCTTATTTCGACTGCGAACTGGGTGGTTCTTTTCGATGCAGCTCCGTAACATGCTCACGGCTCAAGGACGTCGTCTTGTTTGTTATGTAGAATCTGAATTCATTATCGATCATTGTGTCAGACAAGTTTGCACCGATCGTAAATCGATTGCGATGAATAGCTCCCGTACGATAGCGCTCGTTGTTGGCTGCTCGTGGACATTTTTCTCGTTCGTTATTCGAGTAAAACATATCATCGTGAGAAAGCTACGGAATTTTGAGGAAAGTAATTTAAGAAAAAACCGAATTCGTTCCCCACCGATCGTTACACAAAAAATTGGATCGTGATCGAACCGCACACCATGCTCGACACCGATTGGTTTCCGTTACCAAATCTGAGCCTGAAAATTGTAGAGACTAGTAACTCTCGTCGAATCGAACGATCAATTAGATTCAGCATTACAACTTGACCGAAAAAAAAAAACATTAAGTTTTACGTTTAGAACGGTCGTTGAGATTCGGCAAAGAAAAAAATTGGTGGGAAAGTGGTCACGTGCTTAAATTGTGCCGATTGAGTAACACCATCGGATCGGAGCAGTGCCACAC
The DNA here is from genome assembly GCF_917208135.1 of Athalia rosae. Classification (NCBI taxonomy): domain Eukaryota; kingdom Metazoa; phylum Arthropoda; class Insecta; order Hymenoptera; family Athaliidae; genus Athalia; species Athalia rosae. Next base: position 18,011,777 of record NC_064028.1, on the reverse strand, counting down.
TTTCGCCGTTACCTCGTCATCGTCATTGACGTGGATTCGGGGCTGAATTCAGCCTGGAACGTCATCGCGGGCGCAGAGGGGAGGATAAAGATCGAAAAAATGATTGAGCTTTTTATAAATCTGTCGCGAATGGGAAGCTGATTGGCTCCAGCGGGATGGATAAGTAGTTCGAGTTACAGGAAGAGCGGCAGAGAGCGACGGGAGTAGTTGACGGGATTGCGGCTGGGCGGTAGCGCAATTTCAATCATGTGACAATTATTCACGAACCTATGACAGCGTGAGCAATGTCCGTGTTATTTTCGCATGTCGGAATAGAGGACGTCCGGGTGTAGCGACGACGGGATAACGATTCCGCGTGCAGTTGTACACGGTGCAGCGGAAAATTGTGACGCCGTTCGTCGAACCGGTAAACCCGCCGTCCACGTTATCGCGAAGTTTGGCAGGTTGTTATAATTAGGAAGCGGATATCGAGTGAATTGGCCAGAAATCGATATACGAGTAATTTAAAATGCGACGTGGTAATATTCGGGTGATGATCGAACGCCAAATTTGTACCGCGAACTGGATTACGTACACCCATGAGGATTTACGCTGCACAACGCGGTCTCTTCCTCAATCCATTCTGATTACAAAGTTAATTCTCAGACGCGGTTATGAGATCGTGAGAACTGGGAGTTCTACTACTTTCATTTTGGAGCAACGTACGCATACAAATGCGTGTATTACCTCGATACGAGTACGGAGTATTTTTAGTTTTAGTTTTTCGTCATCTCTCGCTAGTCCATCGTCATTGATTTCCATTTCAACAAGTATAGGTTTAAAACTTCTCCAAAATTCAAATAATTGCCGATTTCTTCATTCGCTATTCGATTGGTAGAAAAAAATAATTTCGACAACGATATTGAATTCAGACGAGGAACGTTACTCTTGAAAAACAGGAAATGAAAAGAAAAGAAACACCGCTATTTCGCGTACCTTGAAGCAAACTGCGGATCATTCGAACACTTTTCCACAGTTATACGCATAACGTAATGGCATATAACGAGTTTGATAATGTTATAAAGCCGCATATGATCGCGTAAAGTGGCTAGGAGCTACTCATTTGACGTCGTAGAAAGAAACCGCTTTTTAAGGACACAAGAATAAACTTTCATCCGAGTTCTCATGGTTTAGTACATTACGTGTAATGCCTACCTTTGTACACGGCGTATAACGGATACACATATGTATAGACAAGTAACGTACGCAACACGAGCAGTCGCAGGCGAAAAGTTAACGGTCGAATTGTTATGACCTAACCGAATCTAATTATCAACCACTGGGAACGGTAATAAAAAAAAAAAATAAATAAATAAATAAATAAATAAATAAGTAAAACAGAAAACGTGGCTATGCGGGGGAAAAAGTTGAAGAGAAAAAAGATATCGCGAAGAAATTATGCAACGACGATATCCACCTACCTAATACAGTATATAATGCATTATTTGTGCTGTAAAAGACCACGGCTATGTGGTTCATGGTCACCCCATTATATCTGGGTAAATATGCTCCTCCGACTCTTACTTTTATCCGAGCTCTTCTAATAACTCCTTTTACCCACCGCGTACGCTATACAGTACAGTAGCTGTAATTATATTCGCACGAACTCTGAAGAAATGGAAGCCAATACGTGCTGCAGATACAAAATTGTTACAACCGATTATTCGCGTACTTTTCAATCAGCGGCTTCTGCCAAGGCCATCTGTGATTTCAACCAAATTGGCCGCCTCTCGTTCTTCGCCACCCAGAAAGTAAACACACAACGGACAAATTCGAGGTCGACTCGTTAACCCGTAATAAAAATATTATTGCGGGAAGCTACCGTAATTCTTCACCGAATGTCGATGCGAAATATCTTCTCCCGATGCGTTTCGAAGCGACTGACCGCCGATTCGGAACGCTTTTCAACTTGCTAACTCCGAATGGTATCCGTTGCGCGGTTTGACTACCGCAAATCGGGGATAGGAAGACTCCGTGCAAACGACCGCGAAGTAGAAGCAAACTGCAGCCGACCTACGCTCGACAATGAACAAGAAGCGCGAATAAACGCTTCTCGCGGCGCCCTAAATTTTTTTCACTCGTATCCTCGCCCACGCCATTCCTCCCTCGGCCTTTGCGGATAGAAATGGGCCAGTGATAATATTTATGTCGCGGAACTAACGTACCGTGTGGGGCCGACCTCTTTCGCTGACCAATCGACCCGGAACATGTTCAAGGATCGTAAAAATGATGACCGAGAAATGTACACCGCGGTGGCCGCCCACTCGAAAGTCCATTTCGGTTTTTTTTTCGGCGTGACACAATTATCGGGGGGGGGGTGTGTTTGCTCGGTGCAAAAATGAGACGAGTATTCAATCATCGGTTATCGAGGAGAGAGAATTTGTTGAGAAAATCTTCGATTGGTTTGAATTGAAAAATATGCTACCGGAACGGAGGTCGATCGCTCATTGATTCATAACATCTACGTCACGGACATTGATGCTCGTAGATGAAATAAATTGAAATTCACGCCTCTGATATTATAAATGTGTCAAGTGAAAATAGCCCCGGGTTACAAAAAGAAAAAAAAAAAAAAAAATAGCGATCGTTTAAACGTGACAGGTGTAAACTTTCCTCGAAATTTGAAATTCGCCTTTCGTCACCCGTGAGATAAAATCGCAGCGCAGGTTGTACATTTTTCCTCAGATAATTATATTCCGTCCGAATATGTTAACGACGAAGATTTCCACACTCCTTACGGATCGTAGCCTTGATCCTCGATTGCGTCCCAATGAAAGCTGGACTCTGATATCCAGATTCTCTATCACGCACGCCAATCAGTTTTTACGGAGATTACAGCCGATCGGTTCGATGAATTTTCCACGGGTGGTATTCGTTTATATTTTCAAGCAACCGCGACGACCAGCGGTTTAAGGTAACCGGTGAGGATCCTGTAACTTATACCGTTCGCACATATTACGGGGAATGTGACATTACAAGCGCGGCGTACGTCGTAATATAGAGTCACGTGTGATTTCCCACCAATTTAATAACGTCCCACCGTTACTTTTGAGGCGATTACATCACCCCGTCGTTCATGTGGAATACTTACTACTTGGTTACATTAAACCAGCTTTTAAAGACTGCGCATATATTATATATATGTATAGGTATATAAATGTATGTATACGCTCACCGCTCTAGACTTACGAGCGTAATAAACACTTGAAACGCAATTACATACCTCCTTATTCGTTCACAAGTTTTACTGTCAAAGAAATATTACACCGATAATTCTACAACTGTAAAAACGTTCGAAGGTAGCTGCAGGTAGCGCAGGCAGACCGCCGATGTGTTTTTTTTTTTTTTTTTCTTGTTCATTCTGTGCAAATAATGGAATTCTTCTTCCGGATTTACGAGGGTGTATTGTACATTGTGTTCGATTATGGAAATTGACATCAATTACGAATGGGAAAAAAAAACGAAAGAAGAAAATACTTTTTCGAATTTATTGCGCTTTCGTTTTTTAGCGCTATGGATTTTTGGGAGACGAGCTCAGCGGCGAAAGGCGGGACGGTCGAGGTCGAAGCAGATGTTGCGGTTACCGCGATGAGGAGTAGAAATAACGAATAAAGAAAAAAGAAAAAAGAGAGATGTAAAATTTATAGTAAAAGAAAGAGAAAAGGAGGTGGGGGATTCCGGTACTATTCACTAGAGGCTGCGCGGAGACATACAGGCGGGAGGTCGAGCACCGACAGTGGTCCACCTTGAGCGGAATTTTTACGAGTTCGTAAATTTGACTAACAAAGAAGCGTCCAACGGCGTCGCGACGCTCACTTCAAATCTCTGCAATACCTAAGTCGGTCTCTCCGCGTCGAACCTTGATTCATCTCGTTATTCGAACTTTCCTTTTCAATTCACCATTGCACATTCCGATCCTCATTGATGAACATTTCGTGACTGGTATTCGATCATATTGATATTTCGCGGAACGGTTCAACGGTAAAGACGATCCTATCGCTCCGCACTGTAAGAGAAACAATACACCGATCGGTATACGGTAGATCTGTACGAAATGCGACGCGACATCCGGACTAGTTGACTGATCAGGCCCATCATTTTTTTTTTCTCTCTTCTCTCCGTTCGATACGGACTGGAGGCTGGTGGTTTTTTTTTTCTTTTTTTTTACTTTTATCGTTCTAACGGCGCGTAACCACCGAACATTGGAAGTACCGGAGATTCGGGACCTTTGGTTAGAAATGTAGGAAAGTTACCGATTTGCCATTCAAGAATGAATAGAAATATGCATACTTTAGCATTGAAGAGAAAAAGAAAAAAAAATAGGTAAATCATTACGTGATAATCCGGTGTCAATTAGGTGCACGTTAACGGCTTCCGGAATCGGCGTGAAGAAAATATGTGTTACAAATGAGAACATAATTATTCATAGTCACGAAACACAGTTTTATCAGGTTTCCCCACGCTTGGCATATTTGCAAAAAAAAAAAGAAAAGAAGAAAGAAAAGAAAATGATTGCTCGCATGATCGGTACCGCGTTGATATGAAATTTACAGACTCAGTTGGTAATTAATACCGTCCGTGCACCTATACGTGCCGTATAATTATTATCTTTGCTATCGGAATGGGTAATAAAATTTAGAAATAATGTTTTTTTTTCCTTTTTTTTTTTTATCCAAAGTGAATTGTACCGGCCAACATGTTGAACGTCAATCTGTACGTGCACATATCTCGTTTATAATAAGAATTAAATTAGATTTCGTTGGGATTGGCGTGCGGCAATAATTGGTCTAGTCTATACCATTATGTTATTGTGCAATCTCTGTTCAATGTGTATCGAGGTATAGACTTTGGTATTACGTGTAGATATTCCGTTCGATTGACGCAACGCACAACGTTGTTCGATCGATTCTTGTTACACTCATTCATAGCGCATAATCGTAATCATAAATATTATCATACCATTTTTCAATCAATCAATATTTTTCAATCATATATTTCCAAGTTTCAAGTTTTTGAAGATTCAATATTTGACAGTTTGTTTTTCAAGTTTCTTCGTTTCTCAATTCGCGAATCATTGTCCTAAGGATAAAATCAAAAAATGACATGCTCTTCTTTTGACTTAATATTGAAGTTGAGTAAAAAATAATCACAATCGACAATTTTTAGATGTTTCCTATGATTTTTGACCAACAAAAAAAAATTTTATTGCTGGAAGTATCCCACTTGATTACTTATTTATTCAAAAAACGAGTGGGCTACGTCAAAATATCGAGTAAAAAATTTTTTCCACCTAATGATTACTCGATCGATTGCATGAGTAGATGATTTTGGCTTTCAGATTTGGATTCCTGAGCTACGTAAGAAAAGCATATTGAACCCAATTAAAACAATGATTTATTTTTTGCTTAAAAATCGAATTTTCTTTTGGTTCTTCAAGAGTAATCTCACATATCCGAAATCCAAAACCGAAAGCCAAAATCATCCACTCATGCAATTGATCAAGTAATCATCAATTATTCGCTGTTGGGAGCAGAAAAATTGTAAGACATATCGACTGGTTTTAGTCGTAGACCCGTTTTAATTCTTCGCAATCCGTGCATGGGTCGAAATATTCGAATTTCTCAATTCACCAGCGAACCCGAGCTTTGCTGGGGTCAGGTAGCCACGGGCGCGCGGGGGTTTGTTGTGGGGCGTCACCTCTGCTCAGCCCCGAAGGTGACGTCTCACAACAAAGCGCTACGCTGCTGGCTACGCTGACTCCAGCAGAGCTCGGGTTTGCTGGTGAATTGAGAAATTCGAATATTTGGACCCATGCCAGGATCGCGACGGATTTTAACAGCGAACAGGTAACAATCAATCACGATCGACAATTTTTAGCTATTTTCTACGATTTTTGACCAAAAATAATAATTTTTTTTTTTTTGCTGGAAGTCTTCGACGATGGTCGCGTTGGTTACGAGGCGTGAACAACGCGGGCATGGGTATTATTCGCGTAGACAACACGACGGCGCGACTGTACGTACTTAAATACGTGAAAGTGAAAGTCTAAAAGTCAGAAACGCAAAGTACCGCACCGCACCGCACCGCACCGGGCAACTATTATACCTCCATTATATTATATATTATTCTGCCATATTACATTACTCCGCGCGGCAGGACAATGAGGCATTTTTACGCGACTGCAAACTTACGTAGTTACGAGTATAATTGTCGGCGAACTATACGTTTCGATATACCTGTACGTATATACCCTACGTACTTACGGTTATTACGATACGTACGTACGTAAGGCTTGTTACGTTCATCGAACTGAAAAATCAAAAGAAATACTAAAAAAAAAAATGAACTGATAAGTCACTGTAATTGTTCAGGAATGAATAACGAAAGAATGAAAAAAGATAAAGAATTCATTCACATGTAAAACAATGAGATCGTAGAACGAATTTCGTCGGGATGAACAAACTGTGCAGTATAGCAGCGTTTACATCTTATATTTGTAATGGTCTCTCGCCGGATTATAACTTCTTTAACTTCGTTACACGGTATACGATTCGTCATACTTTGATTCATTATCAAACGGATTGGTAGCTGTTACGTGATCACCTTTATTTATTTCCTTATCCAGTTTTTTTTTTATTCTTAAATTTCCATTGTAACCGAAATGATGACGTTTTATTGCAGTAACGTATCAACGCTGGGTATTATACGCTGGGCTAATGGGTATTATACTGATAGGGAGAGGCGGGGCAAATTAAACGGGGTATTTGAGGAAAGCCCGAGCTTTGCGGCACTCAAATACGATGATACTTTATTCTTTTCTTCTTTTTTTTGTATTCGGAGTAAATGAGAAAGATTTTCAGTTACCACGTAAAAAATTAATAATTATTTCATCGGAGATTAATGATAACAATTATAATAATTCATTTCAAGTTATGACCATCAATATTTCTTTGAAATTAGTTATATAAAAAACAGATTTTTCAAATCCAGAACGATGTTCAAAGTCCTTTACGCTTATTTCAGAAAAAAATTGTACAAAATTTTGGGGGTACCCCATTTCGTTTGACTTTCTCCTATATCCTGAGATACAAAATAATTACCAATTGTACAAATAATACTTGTCTTTCATTTCTTTCTTATTCTATTTAATTTTTTTCTTTTAATGTTAAACTAAGACAGTTCAACATATGAGAAAAAAAATCTACTATTTAATTGAATATTTTTATCTTCTAATTTTGTTTACACGTATCGAATTATGTATGTGTTTTCGACGAATCGTACGCATTAAAATCGTCGGAATCGCGTGATCATCTTTAATTTTTTCCCCACGGCTGATTAATTTCCGCTCCTCGGCTCGATCGCGTTGCATAGGAAGCTATTAGCCGATGGTACAGCTCTATACGTATTTCCTGGACGGATGATTATTATTCCATGTTCTTATTCATATACCTAGCGCTGTACGGCGTATCGTAGACGAGTAAATCCCGCTAAATTACCTTCCGTTTGTGGCAGAGGAGGTATTATGGTATCAAGTACGTGGAGCGCGAGTGTTAATTAGAGCCGTGGAGTATACGCGCTACGGTAGAGGTATGGCAAAAGCATGCGGCCGCGTAGAATAGAGTAACCAACTGACTAACTAACTCCAAAGAAAGTACAGTGTGCAGGTACTCGGGTATAACTTTTCTTCGACTTTCCGCGGGACTTCGAATGAATGAATTTCAACAACGGCGTAAGATCCGAAAAAGTCCGGGCTAACAATCCGCAATTAAATGTATATAAATGCGTTACGTGTTAAAAAAAAATAAAAAAATAGATACGCCTAATAACCGGGAGATTTCAACGCTCGCGTAAAGAAAATAACGTGTATAGGACGAGGAAGTTCGATGCAGTTTCTTCCTATACACATTACGTATACCCGAGACGATATAATCACACACGACCGGCGGCTAACTATAATTGCGCAACTTTCTATGATTTTGTAATCACGGATGAGTTTATTTTGCCGCGAGGTTCGCGTCACGCGCGTGCCTGCCTGGCCCTGTACTACTGGCTCGATACCTCGTTGAAACTGTACCTGAAGAAGAAGCTGAACGGGGAGATTTGGAGCTAAGAATAAGCTCGCTCGATTACCTCAGTTACGTGTTCGAGATGTTAACTCGCAGGTACGTACGTATGACGTGGAACAACTCGAACGTCGATTCGACGAGAGCTTGGTAAAATCCTCGTATACGTCATCGAGTTTTTTTAGTTTCCACAGTAGACCTTATTTTTTGTCATCTGTAATCGCAGACTCTTCGCATACATCGCATTTGATTACACGTATTGGAAAGCAACTTTGGCATAGAAGGCGGGTGAATTTTCCAACAGACTACCGTTGTACGGACTAGAAAATAAGAAAAAATGAGCGAATAATAAAAAGGGAGAGAGGTGGCTACCGTATCGGAAGAAACGACGACGTGAGATCGAAGTTCGATAATTGGATCGCGATAAAACTGTCGCGCGACGTGGTACGTGTTACGGCAATCGAGGTTGAATTAGATTCGCGACTAATTTCTCTTTCCATTAGCGGAGTATAGCCGGTGCAACCGTCGCTACGTGGATATATACATATACATGTACGTATAGGTGGACCGTATTCCGCCTATAGCTAACTTTTGTAGACCGCGTATTAGATACGCGACCTTTGCGGGAAAAACGTGAGAGTTAAAGGTCAATCCGTAAATATATCCCGTACGAATCGAAGGATCGGTGTTTAACCGCCGTACCGAGTCGAAGAAATCAATCAACGAACGATCGATCGCCGAGCAACGATTCCCCGCAGCTTTTGGCCCGGCTCTCGTTCCTCGAAGCGATTGGCCTTATGAAGCACTCTCGTATGAATTATTATAAATATTCGATACCAATTGTAACGATGACGACAAAAAATAAATGGATAACACTGGCGCACAAAGAAAAAAGTGGCTTTTGCATCTGACCGGACCTACCTAAGGTTACGTATTTCGGTACGCTGAATTTTATTTTTCAAAATCTCTGTTGTTTGTTCAAGAGCAAAAATTTGTAAATCGCAAAAAAACTCAGTTTTATCCATGAAAAAAAATTATTTTTATTTGTATGTAGCGAATACTCATCGAGGACTACTCGTCGCTTATTATTGCTCAACTATGAAACATAAGTGAGCGAATCTTAGGATATTTTCTGGGGGAAACATCGAAGTTACTGCCCCATTAGTTCCAACACCACAAGTTGATTATTCATTAATTTATCAAAGAGAATAGAAATTTTTTTTTTTCTGATAGTTTGCAATTTACTTTCATATTGCGTGACTTTTTCTGAAAAAACTTATACAGGAAAAAAGTTTTTCCACAAAACATCGGTTTTTTCATTCTTTGAGAATTTTTTGCAGCCAAAAAAAAAAGGCAGCTAGCACATAATGACGATAATACAGATAATCATAGGATTGGTGTTTGTCAACGTCTCTAAATAAGGCGAAGAATATTTATATAACTTTTATAATTTACCTGCTCACCCTGTCTAAAGTATAAGCTGACTTATACGTTCGTCGAGGTCCTAAGTGGAGTAATAAATTCGATCTTTCTATAGATATAGGTATGTACATTTGTATCCTATACTATACGTCTGTACCAACTATACACCTCTTCGTAACTCTATGGTGTTCTCGTGTGGAAACTATTTTTTTTATTTTTTTTTTTTTCTTATTTTTTTCAACATTCGCATGTACTAAACATATTATACATATATATACATACGCCTTCTCGCGCACTTGCGCGTACGGCGCCGTGTGTTACGTACAGGTATAACGTTGGAGCAAAGTCGATGCAGTTAATTGAATACGCGTATCACTGCCAATCGAGATTTATAATTGCAATTAACCAACTTCGATCCACCTTAAATAGCTCGGATAAAGCGTATATCGGAGAGGCGATAGAGCGATAGAGCGATAACCGTTAATTAAAATCTCCGAAGAAACGGGGCAGGGGGGCGAACTACACGCAAAACATAAGGAGGACGACACCCGTAACTAACGGACGAACTTCCCAAGTGAACGCATAGATATAAGTACGCTAGAAAAATCGACCGTGACATCGTGCCTCCTAGTTAAATACACTCGTAATGTGGCAGCGACGTTCGATAATTTCATCGATGAAAATTTGGAAAAGTAGTGAGGTAATTCGAGTTTTGGTAAACTGTCGGATTATGTGACAATCTTTACCGGGAGTGAGTTGCACGATATGAGGAACCACGTCAATTACCATTATTGTTACGAATAATTGGCTAAAAAATGATGCGTAGAATCGTCACTCTTCACACAGAGGTGTACGTACAGCTACGCGTGTATGTATAATACTTCCCTATTTAGCTCGGCGGAAAGATGTTTTATTGTTAGTGTATTCGATGGGATAAAAGTTTAAGGAGAGTTTTTTTCTTCAATATTGAGGTCCTTATTTAAAAAAAAAAAAAAGAGAATATTCCGCGAGCGCCTGTTTGAAGTAGCAAGTAAAACCCACATCCATATTTGGAAACCAGCAACAGCCCGATACCAAATCGAGCGAAATTCTCCTTATCTAGATTTGCGAGTCGACTTTTCGATGCTGAATAAATTACAATGTCTTCATTAGCAGGCAAAACTAACACGGTTACTACAACGTCGATGCGTAGTTACGGAGTTATGACAGTTGATGACGCGGTTATCGAATGATACGTATGGTATGTTCGTATCGTTGCTGAGCAAAATAGCCCAAGTCAAAGTTCGTAACACGAACATTTGGTAAAATAGAATTTCAAACATTGTTGAAAAAAATGGTGCGCACTGAACCAGATGAGTTCAGCATTTCCACGAAAATCGTTTACCTGGGTGCCCCTCGCCCACGATTGGCCGGTGCACCGATCCGGAACGACGATCCTGGGGATATAAGGAGGTCCTTCGGACCCGGAGGATCATTCGACAGCCAACGGTCAAACAGTGAACATGGAATCTTTCGGCTCGTTGTTGTTGGCTATGGGCGTCGGTGGCGAGGGCCTGGACTTTGTCGCTGACCTTCCGGCGGAGGTGTCGCAGACGATATTCGGGTACCTCGACCCCGGCTCTCTGGTGAGCGCCTCCCACGTGTCCCGCAGGTGGTTGGCCGTTTGTCGGGGCGACTCGAAACTCCGTCGACGCGCCCGTCGTCACCTCCGCAGGGAGAAACGCAGGGCGGCCTGGGGTGGCCCGATCGCAATTTTGACTCGCGGTCGCTCCAAGTCCCCCAAGGTGAGTCCTCCACCCCTTCCCCCGTTTGTACCAACCCTCAAGGTTGGATCGTCCTCCCTCGGAGCTAAGAGTACTTTCGTGAGTAGAGTTAGCAGGCCGGCTGCGTCCGCCAAACGTAGCTTAAGGATTTAGGTAAGCGATAGCTTAAGATCCTGACGATTGTTTCGAATTGCATGTATGCATGACAAAAGTAGAATTAAGTCGAGCTCGACTAGTAAGTAGACTAGTTTAAAAATGTAGATATAAGAAATTGATTACAAACATGACAATTATAATTTACAATATGCCTGGTGTACAATTACAAAATAAACTGTTTTTAACTTACTTATCTGATTCACTGTCTTCAATTCACCTTCCTCCACAAAATTATCTTCATCATAAAGAACCAAATTTTATCCATCTCCAGAAATCAGCCATAATATTCACATAACACATCTATACATCAACTAAATTGGATGGTATCAAGCAATAACGTCTTAAAAAAAGTTTTTGAAGAAATCGTGCAAGCGATATATTTTCATATGATGTGGGGGTTACGCTTCAGGTTTTCGCAAAAGCTTGAAAAATTCTTTTTGTCGGTTGAGACGTTTTTGCTTATTACTGTACGATCGGCTCATCGGCTGATAACCTCTCCTAAAGAAGATTGAAATTTATAATCTAAAAGTCGTGAATCTTTTTACCTTTTGCAACTCCGTGCTGCATCGTCGTCGTCCGCTGGAGCCCCTGCACCAGAATCCTAAAACAATTCAAAAAAGAACCGGTCGAGATTAGAAATTGGATAAAATTAAAACCCGTGGAAAGTCAACTTCGCCTCCACACGCTGTATAATTTGACAAACGGAATAATCTATTCGTAATTTGATACGAAGATCCGCGTTTGAAAATTTTCTATTTCGAATCAACAATCTCGACATTTTTCGCGCGGTGTAATAATACAACTCCTGTACAGCAGTCGAATTAGCAGCTGCTGGGATGGGATGAGATTTGCAATGCATTAAAGTAAGGACGGATTCGCGAGATTAATTTCCTGGATGACAATTTCTACCCACGAAATACATACAACGTAATTGAAACGGTGGTGAGATTGTAGTCGTCGCTGCATCGCGTACAGCTTCGACCTCGCGCGCTCGTTTCGTACGAAGTTTTGTATTATAGACGAACGCGAAATACAGCGTGGGCTTTAAGCACCAGCTGTTTATACAATCGGCAACCCTACGGAACAACAACACAACGCCGTCATTTGCAAGACAATACAACACCCGAGGTGTAAGGATGCAATAATGTAGGTACATTGAGTACAAATCGTTTATGAACGCAATAAGACACGACATATATTGCCTCTGCGAATGACGATGGCGTCATAATACCGAGTCACGTTGCATAAATCGACGAAAACATCCGTTGAGCGATTCGGTCACTCGAAATTCTTTCAAAGGTAGAAAAAAAATTTCTGTTCCTACAGAATTGAAAGAGCAGAAGAGAAAAATCGTGGATGGCAATCATTAACGAACTCGCGTTGACGTTAACCTTCGATTTTTTTCTAACACGTCACAGATGTCGAGTTTACATAGATTTTAGTGTAAATACATAAGCGAAGATATTTGTCTTGAATTTGTTTTTTATTTGCGTATAGTCAATACTTGTACCGGGTACGTATTTTTTTCAGTTACACATTTTGATTTTTAGTATATTAGAATTTATATGAATTTACGAATGTGCGGGGAGAATTGATTGCTCTTCCTCTACCATTACTCCCACCGGTACACTTACATATATGCGAAGTAATATTTTCATAGTAAAGTAACCCTATAATTGAATCTCTCGTGTTTCAATCTACGAACTTCGAGTAACAGTGAGGAAGGGGACTACGTCGCGCTGCGACCGCGAAGGTCATCGCGCGGGTACGATAGGCCTGAAATAATAATAAGCAACAAGAAAGGGCTACCGATAACGTGGTCTAAAAAGGAAAAAGAATAACTTGATACTTATTAACTTTGATCGGTGAACACGTACAAGCGAGGTTTGTAGTCGCGTTCTCGGTTCACGTTTTATGGGACTTATGGTCAACGAAGCCAACGAAACGTACATTTTTCATTCCGTCCACATATGAACAATGAATGTACAACGCAATATTGATTACACGCTCGTTGACGGGCTTTTTTTTTCTTATTGTAAGAAGACCGACTGCACATACGCATTCCGTATATATATGTATATAAATATAATGCGTCGGTATCATTTGAAGAATTACTTTCCAAGAGCGTCGAACGCATCTTGTAAAATTCATCTCAAACACTTTGCGGAACAACCTTTTTCACCGGTTCTTGTTTTGACGGGTGTATCAAGCAAAGAACATACATTACGAAATCAAACTGCAGTAAGTACACGAGCCGACAATGAGTATAGCGCAGAAGATCGTCACGGTCGATTATTGCAGCGATCAAGTGGTGCCTCGTAATGGTATGGTAGCGGCGGCAGAACGAGTGAAGATTAAGCACTTTGCTGTTTCACGGTTGACGTCGGTGAGTCTCGGCGACGAACTCGCGGTGCAAGAATCGTACACATCGGCATCATCAGTTTCCGCATTTCAGTGTCTTAATTGAGCGAGGAATTCTCTCGTTTCATTTAGTCCCAGGTCACCGAACTCCTCATTGTGCTAGGAACGAACAAACGAACGAACGAACGTGTTCGTTATTTCTGCAGCAGCGATTGCGCCAAGTCACACTCGCGGATCAACCGAACACGAAGGATAACCGAATCCCTGGCGATCGAAGTGCAGAATTTGGATGACGAAAAAAAATCACACGATAACGAACTGCGGCCCCCGCCACGGTGGGTATATCGCCACAGATCTTTCGATCGCCTAACGAGCATTGTGACGTGGAAACGTGAGAGAGTGAGTTACAACCGAATATCGCAACAATGAGAGCGTGAGTGAGCGGTCAGCGTTTGTCCGGCATGTTTCGGTCTGTTGTTATTCCCAGGGAGATAGGAGTTATTACGTAGGTACATAGAATTTGCACAATGCGTAGGATACGGCCGATTGTAGTGAGTCGAGTGCTGCTGGACGGACACGAGAGAGAAATGATGACAAACGTGATGACTAACCACCCTCCGTGTAGCTTAACGCAACCCTTTGTATCTTCACCCCCTGGATTTTGCATACCGCCGAGGGCATGGTTTGGAGGAGGACGACGAGGGGAGCGGAGGCGCGACGGAAGGTCGGTGGGTACTGGCTAACAAAATGCACTTGCAGAAGGGATCGCATTTTTCAAGTCCGAGTAAAGGGTTCGCCCCGTATTGATTTTAAAGCTTAATTTACCGCGACGCGCGGTGAACGCCCGGTTTTGCAGCTGCGGAAAAACAGAGGGGCAAAATCAGTCAAAACGACGAAAATATAACGACCAAATGTACCGCCGGAGGACCCGAAATTTGATCCCACTAGATTTTTATAATTTTCCGTTCTGCTCGAATTGGATTATCTCTCATTTATCCTCGTCATGGATTCAAACTCGGATTCAATTCAGTTTTTCCCGATACAATAGCCGACTCGGTCATTCCTTCGTATCTACAAATTATCTGATTCTCAGTTGCAAATTAAAGTCGACGAACTGTCTACTTATAGCGGAGATACAAAACTATCCGCTGAATTATTATTATATGGCTTCATTAAATCCTATAAGAAGATTACATCGACGATTTATCACGCGCCGGGGTTGTCCGGCAAAACGAGTTTCATCGAGTGTTGATTCAAATGTCTAAATCCTAAGCACCCGATTAATGGACGGCAACGATCGATCGAACACATCATCGATTTATATCAATGTCACCGAGAAGGCTGGACACTTCCGAAAGTTTCGAACATGAAGGTACTATAAACGAAACAAAAAGAGGGTACGATTGCGGCAGAGTTTTCCACTCGAAAAAAGTAGAATCATAGATATATACAAGCTTCTTCAGCTGCTCTACCGACTTGTAAGTCGAAACTTCTTTAAATTCTTTCTTCTTCTTATTTATCTCTTTCATCATCTACTCGACCAAGAGCTGTCTCTGAAGTTGATTCATCGCCATTCTCGGATCCTCCAAAGTTCGAGGA
Organism: Athalia rosae; assembly: GCF_917208135.1. NCBI lineage: Eukaryota > Metazoa > Arthropoda > Insecta > Hymenoptera > Athaliidae > Athalia > Athalia rosae. Next base: position 17,996,374 of record NC_064028.1, on the reverse strand, counting down.
TTCGAGTTACAGTCCAACTTGATGCGAGAATTCCTCTAGAGTCGGAAGTAATTCTTTCACTCTGTCACGTAAAGATGAGTTCATTCGTTCGGGAAGCACCGATCGTCGTCTCCGTCCTCGCAAAAATTCGTGTATAATGAGCGTCTCACGACAACGAATCGCTCGCCAAGATGAAGAAAAAAGAAGTCCTGCAAACGCGAGAACAAACCAGAAACCTAAAAAGCACAATCGCGGTAATCTCCAATCGAAATATCATGGGCGAATACGTTTATCGTCGCACATCGTCCGTCTACTGGGTTTCGGCGTTCGATATCCAGCAAGTTGCGTTCGAGAATCCAAAAATCGTGCGACGTTCAAACATTTAAAATCGTCAATTTGCGTCTTTGGACCGAATCCGATGGACATCGCTTCAGATGCACTTCAGCTGAACCAAAACCGAAACCTAAACGTTACCTACCCGCACCTAGCGCACTTCGTGCGTAGTTTCAAACTCTTACGCACGTCTGCTTGGTCCCTCTGTTTTCCCCCTGATCCTTTGGGCTTTGTAACGCGAGGATTAACCCGTCAAGAGGGCTCGAAATTCAGCTCAGGGGTGACTACGCGCTCCTTTACATCTCCCTGCACGCTACGCGCTGCACGTAAGAAGATTTATCAAGTTCCGTTTGATTCACGATTTTGAACTGTCAATGGAACGGACGAAATGATCGTTGAGCATTTTTTCGTTACACGGAAGTAAAAGAATGCTCGTCGAGTAACAACGTTCGAATAACGAGTCGTCCTTCGCATTTCGAGACCCGAATCGAAGCGTCGGAATTTCGGGATTCGGTAAAAACCACTTTGTTCGAATTATTCGGAACAATGAAACGAACAAAATGCACGGACCTCCGACCCTCTTCGTGACGACTTTAAGGCTTAACTCTGCGAAGAGCTTGACTCACAGAGGCTTATAATCCGAGAATATAATGGTAAAACTCGTACGTGTATATATAAGTGTAAAGTCTACATCGTAACGCTGTGCCCCGGGCATGGCATAAGCTAAGTCAGAGCACTCGGCGGTGTACCTACGTGTATTTCGCAGTTGCAGTGGGTATGTAACCACATCTGTTTCTCTCGCTTGTCATCTTAATGCGGTAGCGGTATGAAAAAAAAATGAAAAAAAAATGAAAAAATGAAAAAAATGAAAAATAAATAAGAATAAAAATAAAAATAAAAATGGAAAGAGAGAGAGAGAGAGAGAGAAAAAAATTGCGGAAACTTGTTGAAGTAATAAACGGGATTAAGTCTGAAGTTGAATTGCCGCTGCCGCTGCAAATGCCAAAGCAGCGGCGTTAATTATGAAACGATTCCTGCCATGCAGCAGAGGATAAGCCAGCCTGAGTAGGTATTTCAATAGTATAAGGATTAAATTATACCCTTCTGCGATGCTGCACGGAGCAACCGTACCGCGGTCGTGCGTGTACCTAATGTGAGTTACATCGTCTCTGCGAGCAAAAAAAACCTGCACTAAAATGAAAGTAGATGCATTCAATGAGAACTATACTCCGCAAAGCGTGAACAACAAAACTAACAAAAAGTAACTTGAACGTGAGTAAGAAAAGTGGAAAATATCGCGGTACTTTTCGTTGTCTACTTTCTTTGAAATCGCGACGAGAAACGATGCGTCGCGACGGAAACAAAGAACAGCATCGATCTTGCTCGGAAGAGAAGAAAACGTAGAAAATGGCGCTTCTTTTGCGAATGACGTCTCCACTGACTGTAGATAACACCGCCGACTATAGTGGGCATGTGCGATGTTTCCAAATCAAGTTTTTTTCCGATATCTCTGAAGCGCAGACGCTTTTCAATTTCTCCGCTCTCACACCTTTTGAGGATTATAACTCCCGCCGTCCAAGAATCTCACTTCTCGTCTCTATCGTACGGTACGGTGCGAGGAAAACTGCGAAACGCGATCTCCAAAAATTAAAAAAAAACTCACGACTTCTGACGAAGAGAAAAAAATTCATCACTGGCGAAATCGGATTTCGATTAGTAGGTCGTACAAATTACCCTTCGGAGTCTCTCGACTATGTATTTACGGTCGATGGCAAATTCTCGTACCAGGACTATTAGATTCCGCATCGGTCATATCGACCGGGGAGGAAAACTTGTCATGAGAGACCCGCGACGGTGCGTCGCGGATACGATGATATTTGTTCGCGTAGTCGGGAGAATGGTCAACGATAAGAATCTGAAGGCAGATCCTCGGTTATAAGGCGTATTTTACATAGCAGTACCGAGGAGCGGAGTGCAGCTATGCGGTCGCGTAGATACCTATACACACGCGAAATATAAATAGCCCTGGCTATTACGGCGGCGAGTAATTTCCAAGTCTTGTTGGAGGTAGCTTAAAATAGAACCTTTCACACGGTGAAAAGAAGATCACGGCTTTTTAATTGCGTCTTTCAAGGCGAGCCGAGAACCGGCCAGCGCAGTGCCGCGCCTGCTTTTCTGTTTCTCTTCTTCTGCAGCGGAGTAGCTGATTCTCAACAATTTTATCCGGTTGCCGGTGCACGCGGAGGACGAAGAACCGATCGCCCGAAGCGCCCTGCCTCCGATCCAGCTGAGAAACTGGCGAGTAGTGTCTCGCGAATCGGAAGACGAGAAATGAGTTAAAACTTCAAATGAGTTAAACCGAGCGATTCTTTGACTCCGGGAGGCACTGGTCGGTACCACCGGAACTCTACCGAATGCGAGTCGCCTCAAGAGTCTCAACACTCTGTCCGGCCAGCGGCGGCAGCGACAACCGCTGCAAGTTGAGTCTCCTGCAGAAACGTCGTCCGCATTTGGACTCCGTGTCAGACTCCTTTTTAGGTAACTCCTTGCGCACCTGATGAAGCGTTATGACAAATGAACGACATTGTCGTCGGCCTTGACTTCGTAATACATCGTCTGGTTCGGAGGAGAACTTTACTCCGATACACCGGACACTATTTTCCTTGGGTAACATCCTTCGGCGTGGTTCGTCGATTAGATGATTACGGCACATGGTCGAAATTGTATGAGTGTTGAAAGAGCTTGCACTGAATCGAGGGTTTGAAGTCTGGCGAATCGGAATCTGATGTAGAGTAAATGGATTTCGACGCGTATTTAGAGCAGAGAGCCTATTTTCGCTTGCATCGGGCGAAATCACTTGAAAAACTTTTTCTAGACGGACGCCGTAGTGGTGCGTTACACGTTAAAATGAAAAGCGGATATTATCCAGAAGTTAATCTGCTTTTCATGCCCGCCCAACTCATCCGCGGAGTCCTTTCGGAGTGTAATGTTGAAACTGCGGATCCGGCGAACGCTCGCGAAGACGCGATAGGGGAGAGACGAAGACACGGGGAAGAACCATTAGCGGAACATCAGCGAAAGATTAAAGCGATTCGGTTTGCGTTCGCTATCACTTGTACGCGATTCACGCGTTCGTCTAAACGATTCGCTTACAGGGTGTTCCATTTTCGTCGATACATCCGCTGAATCTGCATCTACGTAAATTCCACCTATCAACGAACAGAATGAGATGGAGTTTCCGTCGTCGGTGCCGCAAACTCCGGAAAATCCATAAGAGTCACGCTACTGTTAGTAGATCACCGGCGTTTGGGTAACGACGTGACGTAGTAGGTGCATCGCGGATGAGTTTTCCATCTGGATATACATTCGAATCTCGTACGGGGTGATCGGGAGGATGTCGAAGTTGTTCCCGAGCGAGGAATCATTGCAGGATACAAGTATGTACGTGCATATCGTAGACCAGGAACTCGTTCGTAGGCCAACTTGCTGGTTCTAGGTACACCGCGCAGTGTGAAGTAAGTATAAACCGAGTGCCCACGCTCGCCTACTTTCCCATAATTCTTCTCCCGCAGCGTCGTTTGCTGTCGCTGGCTCCCGGTGCAGCTCGCTAACGGCAGCAACGTGAGCGCTCCTCTTTTATATCTATTTTGTCAGGATCATCGAGAGTAATCATTCGTTTCGCTTACGTAACTCCGGTGGTGGTTAGTTCGTTCGTTCGTTCGTTCGTTCGTTCGCTTTATGCGCGCATCGCTAAACTCGATCTTCGCTTTATTTATTGCCGTAACTCACGATCACGTTCCGAGGTAGGTGTACGACGCGATCGAGTGATATGCGGCAAACCTGGTCTATATTTATGGCCGACAAATCGTTCCCATCGAATTTTCGTCTCGCTATGCTAAAATCTTGAAACAGATTTGTTCTTTCTCTTTTGGAGACTTTCAAAGTTTTCATCGATCAAAAACGCACGGAAAATAAACCCCGAGGGGCCGAATTATCGGGCCATGCATCAAATTCTCGCTCTACGAGTGCCATTAGCGTAAAGTCTGCTCCGTCGTCAGGACCAAGTTGGCTCAAAGGCGCAGCCTACAGCGGACTGTTTGCTGCTGACGTGAACCGCTGCTACCGTACCGCTGACTGCTGGCAACCGGGCGATTCGAGCTTTTCTATACGTGACTCTGATGGAGATCACTTTCGTCGTTTTTTTTTTTTTTTTTTCTTCGAGTTTCACGATCCTCGTCTATTCGCGCCGAGTTTCTAGTCCGTGTTTGCCGCTGCCCAGATCCCCGTGACGCTTTTCTCTCAATGGACGGATTCTGTTCGTAACTCGTCCTACTGTCCAACGGAATTGTGAGCACTCCGGCGTCGATTTTTGTTCGCTTTGAATCCCGAACGGTTCGAATCCACTCGACGTTATTATGCGTCGCGTGAACAGAAAAAGCCAATTGCGGATGTCAAGTCTCGCCTGTATACATCAAACTGACGAACGAGCCGATCGTCCTTACCCAAAAACACGCGAAAGTTTCCGCTTGATTTTTCACACCGAGGTCGGGTTGCAGGTAAAAAACTCCTAACGGCGGACCGCGTTGCGTCACCACTGACAATATATGATTAAATTATAGCCGTGCTCTGAACGTTTTATTTATAATACCGTATAACCGTAGCTGTTGTTAGAGCGGTTATTTGCTCGCGTAATACCACCTTGCAATTATGTTGATGTATAACTATAATTTTTATTCTATTTCCTAGGTGAAATATAGCAGTTTTACGGTATGTTTTATTCTCGTTTTGTAAGCTCGTTTCATTCGCTTCTTGAGGTTTTTTTTATAAAATATTAATTCTGCATCACAAAGGATTTTTACATACGTTTTTTTTTCTTTTTCTCTTTTCATTTTAATACTTTCAAGACCTCGCTGTCCCGTTGCATCGCGTCGTATTTTATTTCTAACAATTAGACTGCGAGACACAAGAATGACTTCTAATAATTAGGGCCTCATCTAGTGTACGTATCACGGTTACTATCTAACTCTTGCGTACGTTATTGCATTTATGGTATTAACATAACGCAGTTATATTCCTCGAAATACCTGCAGCTGACAAACCAACGTTGGCGTCAAATTGTTATAATAATCTACGTCGGTAAGTGAATTTGTTTTTCTCCTCTTTGTGACGCGAGAGACTATACACAAGGCATACCCATATGCCTATACGTTAGTAGCTACCTGATTATGCGGGAGAAAATTTTTTTTATCGAGTACAACACTTGAAATTATTGAAACATTTACACAATTAGATTGAAAAACTAATCGCAAGACATTGAAACTTTCAACTGTCGAATACGTCGGCGGGTGATTGTACGATAAATTTTTTTTCTGCATAACCCGAAGACTACTGTAGTGGATCGATTAAGGGAATGAGATAATCGAATGACGGTTACGGATTCGATTCGCTTAGAAAGTTGGCTAGCAAAATGACTAGGCCGGGATCACGCCTAGAGTGGATATTAGGCGAGACGAAACGATCTGCAAGTAAACGACGGAACGACGTGCACATAATCCGTACGTACGTATTCATTTCTCTGCTTTCCTATGACAAATTGCCTACGTTAACCGGCGTGATTTTCCTCGACACCTTTTTATGCCCATCTCAAGGGACGACGTGATAAATCGAGTCTTGATGGTCACGGCCGTAGAACTTACCGGAGATTCGACAAAAAGCAACGGAATTATCCGCGTAAGACGCGTACACGCTCGCGGCCTTTTTTTTTATTTCGGATGAAAAAGACGCGTGTACAACGCGGTGACAATTTCATCCGCCGGAGGATAAAAAGACGAACGAATCGATCAGCGGGAAGAAAAACGAGGATTGCAAATTAATTTGTACGTGCAAGTTTTTTTTCTCCGTGTGTTTCGGTTCGATGAATAATAGAAATTTGGAGGGAATAGCGGGTATTCGTAGAGGGTGCGCGTGCGGTATAACTTTAAAAAGGAATCGTTCATCCGGACACATCCGTATACACGCCCTGCGGCGTCAAGGGGGAAACGGTGGATCAATTCGAATCCAGTTCGTCGAGTGGATCGTGCATCGCGTTTCGATTGACTTCATTTCCTACTAGATATTAATACGTGATGTTATAACCGCAACGCTAGTTACTCGCGTACCTTTTATCGCCGCTGTGTCGATAATTTGCCTAAAATCAAACCCGACCCCCGTCGTTTCGATCGGGTTATTCAGTTCCACCGCGATGCACGTGTGCAGACGTTATAACGCAGAATATTGTTCATACATATACATGTATGTATAATGCGTCTATCTCTCTATTTGCTTCGTGAATTATTAAAATTAAAAATCTCACCGATCAGGAATATAATTATACAGACGGTGTATAAATCGTGCGTGACTTTCGATTAACGACGTCGCGTACCTTTATAATAGTCGGGCGATACGAGAAATAATGAATTAATATAATTTTCCCTCGTTGATTAGAAAGAATGTAAAAGGAAGAGAAATAAGAGGCAAAAAACTGATCTCGCGAGCGTCGATACGAGACCGTGTGTGATCCATATAGGCGTGGTGCACGATCCCCGTCCAAACGTGGAAATTGTCGGGAGATCGAGTAGCTCGAACCATTAATGAACGCATTTCTCGTCTGGTGCGGCGGGCAGCTATGACCAGTCTTATTACGCCGGCTCGCCTTCCTCGTCATAATAAGATGCAAATAGGCCGGTTAATGCGTCGAAAGAGGAGAGCAGAGAGATATCGGTACGGTTAACGAGATGATTCGGCCGTAAAGTCGCGCATGTAACGACACGACCCGTGGGCGGCTTGAACGGTCTTCGGACTCGAAAAGCTCTTGATCTCCGCCGCTCAATCGAGTCGTTCATCCCATCAGACTTCGTCTGTCCGACTGCACTGATACGAATTGACGGACGGATACAGAGACTTTTACGCAGAGACGAGAAAAAAAAAAAATTAATCGTCGTCGGAAACAGAAGCTCGGCGAACGATATAGTTCTCACCGATTAATCATCATGCGAAGTGTACACCCCCGAAATTTTTTCTCATATATATAATTCTATAAATGTCTGGAAATTTTTTCCCTACAATTTATATCGGAGAAAAGAAGTGAGAGAACTTGGCGGTATATAATTGTTGTTTTTTTTTCGGTCACCCTATCAAGTTGAAATGGGATACCTTGTATATCGTATATACGTATTACCTGTTTGTCAGAGATGCCGCTACGCGCGTGAGAATTCCGTTTAATTACATATTTTTTTTTTTTTTTTCTTTGTCACCGTTTGCATCATTATACAAGCTTATAGGTTTCATTCGCGGAATCCCCTCGAATGCGATACGTGAAACGGTTAAATGCGAAATAAAAAGTATAAAAAGCCAGTCGGACACCTCGTGGTGAAAGAAGTAGAGAGTAGAAACTTTTTTTTTTCTCTGTGTACTTAGCGCAATACGAATATACGTTGGCCACCTGCAGCAGCTGTGCAGTATAGTACATATACCCGATCCTTGAACATATATCATTCGAAAATGATGGATCGTTGTAATTTTCAAACAAAAGTACACGCCCAACGCCGTGGTCTTCGATTTTTTTCCCTCGGTATCGCATTATTCGCCACTGCATCGTTCCGTATAAGGGATCCCCGCAGAAGAAAAGAGGGTGCGAGTTTCCATAATAATTTCGTACAAGTAATAGAAAAATGAACCCTGTACTCTTATAGTTTTTGAACAAAAGAGATCACATTCGATTATTGTCAATAGGTGATTCCGTTAATTTTTTACGCACTTGGAGAATGCAATTGTAATGAAGTTCCATATAAGTACATTCGAATGCTGCACCGCAGATATATAAACAAAAAAAAAAAACCAAACAAACATACATTAATTGTTGCGTAAGCGCAACGGCGGCAACGCAGAGTTATAAGAGGGCCCTTGGCACGCCAAGACGCGTAACATTAATTGAATTTAATTAGGTATATTGCGGTGCGTATGTGACGCAAAAATTGGCACGAACAGAACTCGAACAATGCGTAACGGTTATGCCTATGTGAACCTCCTGACGGTACACATATGAGCTGCAATAGCGATAATAAAAAAAGCCACATGACTTACAATTAGAAACCCCATACCATATTTGATGTGCGGAACGGAATAATGTCGGAAATTTTGATACCCGGTCGTATAGACGGTGAAAAAAATTCCGTCCGTTTCATGCACGAAATCTAACGAGTTTCTTGAAAATTTATCTCCCGGATAGATACCATTTTTTTTTAACTAGTCAACTTATATAAGTTATATCCGATAATTTCTTACTTTAGCTGAAACTTTTTCACAATACTGCGCGACCCTTCGTCCCCTGCAGTTCGAACGTTGTCCGGGTATTTTATCTTCGCCCCAAAAAATGGTGGCCCAGGGCGAAGGAGGTTCGGGAGCCGCGGGCGGTGGCAAAACGTAAAGCATCGCGCTTTTCTGTTTGAATAAGATCATGACTTTCGCACGACTTTGGCGACACTGAATTTTAAAATCGATTCACCATATCGCAATTTTCACAAATTTATACTGTAAATATAACACGATACAAGACTGTCCACAGCTGATCAAGTTACAGTCGATAACGTCCACAATTCTACCGAACACCTGCCCTACGAGTCTTTTATATTTTCAAGTCCCACACCCTGATTGAAGAAGGCCGATTGCGTTTCAAGCGTGAAAAAAGGGTTATAGAATACAGAAAAAAAAAAACAGAGACACCCGAATTATCACGGCAAATTAAACAACCAGTTGCGCGGTGAAACCAGATGAAGGGCTCTCTTGAATATATCGATTACACTTCGCTTTAAATCTGTGAGAAAGCCACCTAATCAAATTCGTCTCTTTGTGTATTTGTTTCAACAGAACTTGGCATACGTATCATCGTGTTCGGTCGTAGAAAAATGTCATCGGAGCGAGCAAAGATCGAGTTTCAAATGCAGAGTATGCGGCGTACGTGGCACGTCAGTCGTACTTGAAATAATTCTGACGTTCTTGATTTTATGGGGCGAGAGCGAGGCGCGCGCGCTCGTCAATCACGACGATACACCGCATAGAGAAAAGCGATTCGGCGGTATCCCGTGGATGTCTTCGGCAAACCGCGCGGAGACCGACTGAAACTGGGAAGCTGCCGCTTCTGGTTTTCAGCCTCTTCCTCGCTCGGTCGCTGGCACAAACTCCGCCAGTTCGCTCTCGTCTCTTCCGTACTTCTCTTTTTACTCTTATCCTGCTTCCGAACGACGGACCGCGTTTCTGCAATCTACTTCGGTCTACTCACTCGACGCACTCGACGACGCCTCGTCTACCCACCCCGCAACGATGGGCGTCGCGACGTCACGCCGAAAAGAGGGGTTTGGGTAGTTGGACCGATGGGGAAAAACAAACGCAGAAGAAGACGACGCGACGTAGCTGTGGTCGCGTAGCTTTTTCGCTTTTACGGATATTCGACGCCGGATAAACGGACCTCGCGGACCTGGATTCTGCAATGGGCATGGTAACGTGCGCGATAAAACATTGAGAAAGATTTAAGAGACGTAACTCTGCTCGTATCGGTATAAATGGTTTGAATTTTACGAATCAAAGTTCAAAGTTTCGGTGGAATTTATAGCGAATCAGTTCGAGTTTACCAAGGTCTTATCTGCGTTATTTTCGCTTAAACAACCCGCGTGTTCGACAATTTTTTGCCCTATATCTCAAAGATGTAAGTATCTCGAATCATACGAACGCGATGATACTATAATTAACGGTGCAGTGTTTTTAGGCGAGATTTTTTGTTTACAGTGAATCACGTTGTTTCTCTGTAGTATCCAAAATTCAGCTGATATCACTTTATTACGCAGCTATGGATCAAGAATGACTTCGTTAACATTACGAATAAAAATGCAAAAAAAAAAAAAAAAAAAACAAACCTATCAGTTATTATCTTTCGCAATCACCAGGAGCTGAACTGCACTCGTTAAATGACTCACAATCAGACGATTAATCGAAATGAATAGAGAAGTGTTGTGTACGTGTAAGTTAACACGCGCATATCGGCGATTCGAATAAATAATAGAACAAATAATCGATCGGGTCGATTCAAGAGTTGTTTAAATACTCGAGTAAATTAGCAAAAATTTTTATCGCAACACCGTGGCCTTCGAAAGCCACTGACAATAAATTAATCAGCGGAAAAATCAGATGAAATCAACATGAACGAATGACCGTAATAGGTGGATTGGTTCTATTTGAAAATTACTTCACCATTGCAGCTGATCGGAGCGTTTCGTACCGTAGCCATACAGAGACAAGTTGTCAATAAATATAATCAAGAGTTAATCAAACTCTTGGAGTTCACTGTAGACGATGATTTTAACCGACTACCAGGTTAGACGTCAAACATTGACAGATATGGCATCGTGAAGAGAGACTGTCACAAGGCTGATTAGCGAGGATCGAAACGTTATAGATTTGCTCCCTTACATGAAGGAATAATCAGAATTACACGTTGTCATAACCAACGGGGATGTGCACAAATGACAAGCGCTAAAGCAGAAAACGCGCTTTGTTTTTCATTATTTCCTACCGTGCAGCGCGTTTCAGGTATGATTAGTTCGAGAACGACATTGACGAGTAAACGGAGGTTAAGATTGGAGTAATTAATTAAACAGTGTGTTTTTGGTCAGAATGTGTGTACAAATAAGTAGCCAGTATATGTATAGGTATAGAATCAAGTGGTGAGAACCGAGTGTTGGATATACACAGAAATATTGTTTGTGTGGGTGTTTGGATGTATGAGTAACTATAGTTGGGGAATGCAAAACTCACCGAACTCTGAGGCGAGCTGGTAACGCTGGGCGAACGTTGCACGGTAACCAAAGCCATGTTTTTTTGTTAACTAAAGTCACTAATAATTTACACTGTCACTAATCACTAGCGGGGATATAATCACACCGTCAAAACGACGCGTCAACGTTCATATTTCGATAACGTCAAACAGTATCACGCTCGCGGTAGCCATGTTCAATACACCTCTTGCAAAAAGCATCGTAACCTGTACGGCGCATGCCTGAAAACTCCGGCCTTTCTTTGCGCGCGCAACACGAATTCTTCGGTTTAAATACCCGGCTCGCATATGACTTCGAATGTCAGCATCCGAACGTGAAATCGTCGAACTATAGAACTAAAGTCTGGCTCTTGTTAATTGTCACTTTTGAAGATCCTGCGGTTTTTTGTATCCAACCACGACCCGGAAAGTAGGAGTTTTTCATCTCATTGTCAGTGATTTTCGAAAGTAGAGATATTTCGTTTTGGATATTCGTACGCTCATAACGCTCGACAATGTCGAAGATTTTTACACCTACCAATCAAATAAGGTTAACCAACGTCGCAGTAGTACGTATGAAAAAAGCAGGAAAGAGATTTGAGATTGCCTGCTATCGAAATAAAGTCGTTTCATGGAGAACCAACTTGTAAGACATCATATTCTTTTGTTCACATCATTAAACCATAATTGTCATTGACCTTCAACGTGGTCACATAACCTAACTAGTTTCAACATTCCAACAACTATCTGTCGAACAACGTTGTTTCAAGGACACGTTATAGATAAGAAGGGTGTTCTTATTTTGGGAATATCGTTGCTTGTTCTAATCATTTTTATTTTGCTGCTTCAAAGATAATATTTCGCATTACTCTTTTCTCATGTATGACTTTAACTCATAGATTATTTGATTCAAATAATCTAATAAAATTCACGCACAATGCAGGGAGAAAGACATAGATGAGGTACTGCAAACGCATACAGTCTTCACAAATGTGTCTAAGGGTCAAGTCGCAAAAAAGGAGGACCTCTTGAAAGCGTTTGGTAAAGATGATCAAACGGAAGTATGTAAGGAGATTCTAACAAAAGGAGAACTGCAAGTGTCGGACAAAGAAAGACAGTCTGCTTTGGATTCAATGTTCAAAGACATAGCCACTACTGTATCCGACAAGTGTGTAAACCCAGAAACAAAGCGTCCCTATCCAATATCAATGATTGAAAAAGCGATGAAAGATGTCCACTTCTCCGTGAAACCCAAGCGTAATGCTAAGCAACAGGCATTGGATGTCATCCCGCAGTTGAAAGCTGTCATGCCTCTAGAGAGAGCCCAAATGCGACTCAGGGTTCTGATATCTGGTAAAGAAGCTCGAAAACTCAGAGAAAAGATTGTCAAACATGCCACAACAGTTGAAAATGAGAACTGGGATGGAGGGAATTTGAATTTGGTTTGTCTTATCGACCCTGGGCAGTATAGAGATATTGATGAGCTGGTAAGAACGGAAACAAAGGGATCAGGAATATTGGAGCTGATCAACTTGAAAGAAATCACCGAAGGTGATGAACTGTTAGAATGATCTCTAACTAAAGGTATTGAGATTTTCATAACATCAAAATCACTGGTGAAATACGGAAGCCAGCTGCTGTTAAGTAGTTCTACTTAACGGTTGAACCTTTAGTAATGAAAGTGAAACAGAGTTGCTATTTTGTTGAACCATTACAAAGATTCCTTGTCCGAAAATCGTGATGCTTTTTCAAAACCAAGTTGATTGTATTTGCTCAATTGTTAGAGTATACAGAATGAGGTTTTTTTTTACTTGAAATCTTAAAAAGATATAGCTGTTTTTTGTGGTTGACGTTTTAAACGCTTTTTTGTACTACTCGAATAATTTACATAATTTAAAGAATTATTACCAGAACTTATGTCCCTATTGATTGAAATCATATAATCTTCTCAAATGACAACCAAACTTTATATAAAAAAGTTGCGTCCTGATTTCTAAGTCCAACATATTTTGAGCCTATAATATACCTGCATTGTTGACCAATTCAGTGTATCGCGAGCTGTTATTGTGTTAAATAAAATGACATTTTTCTAAACTTTTGTTTAATAAATAATATACATACATTGCCTACCTATTGCAGACATAAACTGTTTAACAACGCTGTAATCGGTATGCTCTATTTACACGTTTATTCCTCTATTACATCTCGTCAATTAGCAAAGCTCGACTATACTAGTACTTTACCATTTTCAACAATCATTTATGAAATATCCGTGAATCTATTCAATGAAAATCGTATGTAACATAATTGAGGTTGGATCATTGATCATCCATTGCAAGTTGTGATTACTACACATTTAAAAATAATGTTGGCACGACTCAAAAATGCATTGAACTTGATGTAATTTTTGATATTCATACACTGGATATCAACTACTTTGATACTCTGATAATGTTTTCTAAACCCAGCATTACTCTTGCTGGTTCAACACGACTAATTAAAGAGTGGTATATTTCATGGATTCGTCGGCCTTGAAGAAGATTGTTCCTATGTCTCAAATTCAATTCAGCAGCACACGCTTTTTTGAGGAACGTTTCCTGATTTTCTGCTCATATTCGTTAAATTAAAATTGTGTACGTAGGAACATCTTGAAGAGTGACACAAGTAAATACCCCACTACTTTTCCTCACTGATTTCAGCACGCGGAATATAAATATTTTCAGTACGTTCATCACACTTTGCTGCAATACGGGATATGGTCAAGAGAAAATCTGACAGTCGGTTCAGGTAGGCTTGAGCCTCGCTATCTAGAGCTCCATCTCTCACCAATGGTATCACACTTCTTTCTGCACGTCTGCAGATTGTTTTTGCAACGTGCAAGGAAGCACAAGCCTTGCCTCCACCCTGTGATACAATGAAGGATTTTTCTTAATTTGGCCTCAAGAAAGTATTGTTAGGAAATTATAAGTAAGTAGCTGGACTTACAGGTATAATATAATCTTCTGCTGGGGGTAGTTGATTCGTATACTCGAGAATCCACTCTTCGAGATCTTTGGTGTGCTTATTTTCAAATTGTTTTGTCTTTCCAGGAGTTGATTTAGATATTGCATAATTTAAGTCAAAGAGGACCATCTGTACCCTTTTCAACTTATCTACATAGGGATGTTGGACGTTACTCTCGCATGCGAATTCTCTCGCCAGCCTTGATATAGATGAAAAATTTGCGTTGATTAACCAATTGTTAAATAAAGATTTTTTGTAGCATTACGGTACTCTAATGATTAATGCCAAAGCTCATAACTGAAACTAAAGTTATACTAACCCAATATAGGATGATAGTTCATCTGTTGCTCCGAGAGCATTAAAGATTTGATCATCCTTTGGTTTAATGTCATGGGTATCTATCAAACTATTGGCAGATTCGCCATCCCTCAAAAATACAGCCTCCTGAGGTATAGTTGATGTTGCTCTGTTACTACTGTAGCTGCTACATCTGCTGCTGTTGTGTCATATTTGGAATTGATTACAAATCAGTGTCTGATTGACCAGTGTCTTCGGTTTGAAATTCCAGGACTCCAAATAGGTAAATAATTGACGGGATTAATGTTGACATTTTGGGATTCATTTGACCGCAAAGGAATACCTATTATAAATGTAGGTTATGTCAGCTGATAGAACTTACAAATTTCGAGAAGATGCCGGAATGCTAGCCTTGTATATTAAATTTGTTCTCCGTAATGCAATTCTTATCACCTCCATTCTGAATACTCGCTCAAACTTCTAGAGCAAAAAACTATTTGATCTATTGCAACGCATTCAAATAATTGGTGTATTTTCCACCAGCACCGACAACCAAGTTTTGACTTTTCACCCAAGATGGCTGAGGTTCTCATCAACTTATCACATACTTTTCGTATAGGTATCTGAAAATCTCAATGAACAATTTCCCCCTAGATAATCAATGAATTAGTTGATATATTGGTTACTTGCTTTTCTCCTTATCTTTATTTAAATTTGGTCTTCGCATTATTTCACCCCGTGATCATAGAGCAATGTTACAGGTCAGTGATATGGTTTCACCTCTAGTTTTAAACGCAATAACAATAATTGAACGATAAGTTGATTGGTCACTTTCTAATATCGTTCTGCGTAGTATCTTCATTTGTAACTTAGAACTTGAGTGTATTTATTAAAGTCCAATTAATCCAACATTCCGGTGAGACTGATTCATTTATTTTTCTATAATCTCATAATACGCAAATATTCATTCATTACAATTTGTAAATCATATGTAAAAAGTGATTTACTGCCGCCGAAGTTCTCTAAAAATCTCATTATTATAGTTATCTTTAAGTTAAGAATATCAACATTTCATATACCTACATATAAGCTACCAATATCATTATTTCGTTCAGTATCCCATGTACTTTGGTTCACATTAGACGAAAATTAATTTTCATCTAATGTTACAAATTGTGCGGCAACAGGTGTTTATCTGACTCAGGAAGATTGAATTTAAAAGAATATTTCGTAAATTTTTATTTCAATCGAGCTTCCAGATATCTTCTAATAATGGACTGTTCTGAAGTACAATATCTTCCGATGTTTGTGATCAGTACGTATTTATCGATATTATTTTGCACACGAGAGCCCCAAATTTTAATTGGTTTTTAACTTCATCTCAATCTGTTATTCCCGCTATTTATAATCTGCAAAACACGTAATCGACTGTCTGCCGCTTCTGTTTTACATTAATTATTTTTCGTTGATTGGCTGCAATCTTAATTATGTGCTCAATTTCTTCATGACCGCACATCATTACAATTATAACAATACATCCTAACTACAGGTGTCGTACTTGAAAAATACGAACTTTACAACATGTATAGAAAAGTTATTTTAAGTCAACCCTGAGGACTGAGAACTATATATTTCGAATTTTTGAGCGCAGTTTCTATTTCTATTTGCTAAGATCAGAACGGGGCGATGTTCTTCTTTGAATTTTAAAACATTTCCGTAAACGTTTGTGTAAAACGTACATCTAAATTGTTGAGTTTTATACAAACATGAATTGTGCTTCAGATTATCCAACTTTACAAATGGTAAACGAAGTTAAAGAAAAATTTATCCTGCATTGGAATTATCGGGGATTTACGAAATTACCGGAAGTAGTAAGGAACTACGGGGCTCACATCGAAGAAGTTTATTTGAAATATAATCTCCTCAGTAATCTGCCACTATGGATTGCCGAAATGTCAAACATTACCAACTTGTATCTCCATGGCAACCAGATTGAAACTGTGCCTGATGAACTAGGGGAAGTAACTCATTTAACTACCCTTGACTTAGGTAACAATAAATTGAAAACTTTACCCCCACGTATTGGAAAGCTTCAAAAGTTAAAGGTGCTTTTACTGAACGAAAACTCAATGAGAATTCTACCATCAGGTGAGTTCTAATTTCTAGAAGTCATAGGTTCAAAGTTCATGATGGGAAAACTTCCACTCTGATTGAACTATTCTGTCTGGTTTGTTAGAGATAAACAGATTGAAAAATCTTGAGACATTGTCTGTGTCTGGAAATAAGTTAGTAGCATTGCCAGAATGGTTGGGCTATCTTCCCAGTTTACAGGAATTGATAGCAGACCACAATTGCCTTATTGAAATTCCAAATAGCTTGACTTTGGCCCCCAACCTTTCTACAATTTCCATCTGCTCCAACAGGTTGTATAAAATTGAAGCTGTTTAACATCACGCTCATAAATATTACCATTTATTTCAAACGTTCCTTCTTAATTTCATACAGATTGCAACACTTACCATTGAATGGATTTCTGGCGGCACCTTGTATACAGTTCGATAATAATTCCAATTTAAATTATCTTTCGATACCTGTAAGCTATCAATTAAGTCAACAAAATCATAGCTTTCAAAATCCAAGGGACATTCTAGCATACAGGTATACTACCTTGCTTCAACTTGATCGATGTATAAAACAATACAACTTCACAAATCAGAGTCACAAAAAATCTGTTGTACCTTCAGAAAAAAATACAAAAGAAATTATTACTATCATATGATCCAGATGCTCTAGGGTTGTAAGCAATGATGATGGTTTCTGGATAAAGTCCAAGCTGAGCATTCACCTCAAAGTAGAAATCTTGGGTCAAGACGGTAAGGACACGACTATCCTCAAACTACCTCGACAACTTGTTACTGTTCATAATATTGACGAGAGCAGTATTCCCTCATTGATGGAGCTTGCGCTGCGAGATATTTATTGTGAAAGGTAACAGTAGAACTGATTCGTGTAACTATGCTGCAAAATTAGCACTGCTTGGTTTACTTCTAGGTATAATCATACCTTAGTAATTGATCATACTACACTGAAAGTAGAGGTAAACCGAGCTGTGATAGACCGGCATAATGAGTGCTTAGAACTCACAAGATACCTGAATGATTTATTGAAAAACGGGCCAATTAGTATTTGCTTGGGCATCCAATGTCAACAACCAATTTTCACTGAAGCTTGGATTACAGTCAACTGTGACCCGACGACTACTTTTCTTCGAATCTCTACATTTTGTAGTAGAAAGTATGTGAGATTCATTTTAGACTCACCTAAATATGGACGATAATATTATTGATTAATTTTGTCACATTTTCAGGTGTGCTTTAAATCTTACCACACAGACAGATGCACCCAGAGAAAACAGACGATGGTATATTATTTGAAATAAAAATATCTTCAGTATAAATGATTGCTTTTCTAATCAAAGTCATATTAAATCATCAAGGAATTGATTATGTGAAAAGAATTAGAGTGCCAATAACGGTATTCCACCAGAATATTTTAAGCGATTTATTATGTACAAGAATTTCAGAAGTGCAAACAGATTAATGAAGATTATATTTCAAGCTTAGATATTGGAACAATATTAAGTGTTTTGATATATCTTGTCGCGATAAATGTCAATTATACTACTGACTATAAAATTAACCAAGTGAGCTCATATTGACAGTGTTCGGTATTTCGGTATTTATCAAATATGGCGTACGTGGTTCTGTAGGCCATTGTTATACTGGCAAAAATCTATTACGAGTGAGGCAGTTATTCCACCATGAGTTAGGTAGTAATTAATATCTTTCATTTCTGTTTGTGGAATCTTGGAAAGTTAACCATAGAAAAATAGGTATTTACCTAGTTTTAGCTCCGTTGTATAGACAGGCAACCGATACAGCTCAATTGGCATAATTGGAATTTGTGCCTAACCAATTGCTCGATACATTCTCAGTTGTAATATTTACATTTTAAGTTATCTCAGTCAGTTCCAAAGGCAAATTTCTGTTTGAACAATAATCAAACAAGCCAAGCTAAGCAATTAAAAAGTCGAGCGCTTGGTCCCTGTCAATATTGCACCTAAGCAATGCGGAGGATGCCTGATCCTCTGGAAATCCAAGGTCCCTTAATGTGCGCAAATTTTGATAGTAAAGTTTTGCTTTTTCTTGATCATACTCTGTCAAAGCTAATACTTTCTCTGCGTCGTCACCTGGTATACCAAATTCTTCTAAAGACTGAATTGCTAAAAGATACTCAACCACTTTTTTATTGTCATGACCACCGAGGTCTCGAATTGCTCTCGCTGCCCTTGCTAATGGGAATCCCATGTCACTGAGGTGTTTTGCTAACTTTTGATCATCCTCTGAAAGATCTGGCAATGGATTTGATAATCCGGAATGAGTTGAGCTTGGGGAAGTACTGAATTTTGATGAAGAGGGATCCGTGTCACAATTTGGACTCTCGAGATCCGGCCAAGGCTTCCAATTCTGAAAGACAAAAGAATCTATTTTTGATATTTCATAAGGATTCATGTTAACATCTAGTCACTGACTAGGTGTTTCTAAATTATATACAGTCGACTAAAATTCCTAAATTATATTGTGTACCTCCATAATTGGCCTGGCAAGTTCTCTCTGAAGTTCTTGTACTATGGTAGGGATGCTAGGATGATTAGAATTAGTGTGTTTATCGTTTTCTGTGTTTTCATCAGCTTCACTCTTCTTGTGTTCCTTATTTCCTTCACTTTGATCCACAGGATCTAATGTAAGTTCTGTCAAGATGCTTTCAAGTTTGATAGGAGGTGTAACCCACCTGGACGATGGTTGCAGGACCTATGAAAAAAATATGGACATCTAAAATGAAAAGTTGAAGAGAAGAACAGCAAAAGACAGAAAAGTAAAAAGTTTCCCATTCTTCCTAATCACATTAGTCCCACAACCCCAGCTAACCTGTGCTAATTCTTCCATGTCGTTTATTGTCTTTAATTCCATGTTATCAAATGGACTGCTTGTATCATTGTCAAAGTCAGCAAGGTCTAATCCATTGGATGTTGTTATGTATTGTAGTAGTTCATTGGGTGGTGGAGATAGAGGTTGCGGTGTGAGTATCGTTGTTTCGGGAGCTGGAGCTACCTTAACACTTGATTGGTTCACCGGGTCTGACTGAGCAGGTAGAGGTGGCGTTTCTTCATTTTCCTTTTTCTTTTTTTCGATTAAACGAGCTAAGCGAGCTTCGTTCATCACTGTTCTGGCTTTGCGCCATTCTGTCATCTAGACGAATTAAATATAAAAGTCAGTATCCCGGGCATAAATTAGATGTAAACAATTTCAACTTTATTTTAACTGATTGTGAGCCACTTACCTTGTCAATGACCACTTTCTCTAAGCTGAAGTCATACGTGTACTTTGAAACATCGGGTAATTTATTGTTATAAGCCACTGGCAAGGCGATTTTCCGAGGTGGTTTGTATGCCTCTGCGATTTTCACATGAACTCCATCCATATAAGATGCAACAGAGTCACATTGTGCCGAGATTGTTGGCCTTGACATAATTGTTAGGGTTTGCAAAATAGTGAATGATATATTGATCAGCAATTCATCATCCCATCATTTGTAATACCTTCACCATAGCAACATTTAGGATTTGGAAAATTCATCGAATAATGTTACAATATCTGTGAGCTAATTTATTTCTGTGTTGCTCAAAGCTTAGGTACATCCATAACCTCACGAGCAAACAGTTTCTTGTATAATCTTTGTATTCACACAACCTATAGTTTATATTGTCTGTCATTCGTTACGCACCATAAAACACTTTGGAATATTTTACATCTAAAGAAAATTTTCTGTGTATTTTCACATTAGCTCAGTAGCAAAGTTTTTGTTCCGCGAAATTTGACATCTCGTCAGCTGATTGCAGCCACGGCGAACGTGACTCGCTTTTACGTGAGCCAATCGAGAGAATTCATACCTCTATACCTCCGATTCATACCATGCTCGTCAACGTGCATGTATGTATAGGGGCTACAGTTATTTGAACTTGAATGAGTGAACTTCAATCTAGCTCACACGTGATTCGGCAGCGCTGAAAAATTATAAGGTAACAATAACTGAACACTTATCTTAACAGGTATATACAAATATATTTATTAGTGTAAACATTACACAACATCGTTATAACATCAATAACAATTCACCAAATACAGATTTATTTGGTTGGATCGAGATTCAGAAGTGGAGACACTGGACTTCTCGATCGAATCACACTAAAATTATTGTACGGTTTTGTACTATGGACTAATGTATATTACAGTCTAAAAATAAATTATTCCAATATACACTTTTCATCGTGATTTTTATTTGATTGTCAGTTAGTGTCAAATAATTTTGGGGCAACACGGATAGAGCTAGTCAAACGCGACCGTATGTGACAAAAATCATTCATCAACTAAGAAGCGAAAGACTCTCTATGTCGCCAGCAAATGAAACATTGGATAGTAGTGGGTAGTCGTATTTTGAACAATAATTTTTACCAAGTCATGTCATACTTTTATGAATTGTTTGAATCAACTTTTCCTATGACTCAGGGCATAGCAGTAATGAGTTTAATCGAATGTTATATGTATGGTTTCACAGCTATGACAAACATGATTTTGGAATCATTTAGATGATCTCATACCACTAAACTATATTAAAAAATTGCTCAATACCTATTACACTTTGATGTTAATGAGATAACTGCAAACTTGTCTTAGTCGCACTTTTTGGTAGATCTTGCTGCTGTTGCTCTTCTATGTCCTTTGTCTTAGTGGTATGATTGGATTCTGAACTTTGTTCAAGTCGTTTTATTTCCAGTGATTTCATGTAAGCAAGGAACGAAGTCCACATTAGACTGCAGATGCTCACATAGACAACTCTATTTCTTTCAGGGATTACGGTGAAATTAATCGTCTGGAGAATTGGCCAGACAAATATTCCAGTCTGAAAATAATAGTAAATAATATGAGGTGAGATTTTGGAAATTCAAAGATCGGGTTAGCAAGAGCTGAGGAAACTCGATTTATACCTTATAAGTTGGTAAGAACTTCTCTTTCACTTCTTTTATACATTCATCGACTGGTTTGAATTCAAGGAGATTAATTCCAAAGAAGAAGCAGCACATGGCAGCTGGCCCATAAGTAACTTGTTCCACAAGTGCCTGTAGTTCGAAAAATAATTTACTTTTTCAGTACTATAAGGAAAACCTGAACAAACGCACCTTTATGATTCCTGACTTGAGATCAGATTTGGGCCAGACATAGGAAGCAAATTTAATCCAGCAGAAAAGAGTGGGTGCAACAAAGAAGCCTCCATACAAGCTGAACCTTAATGCCTGCATGTAACTTATTTCATCTTTACCAATGAACTTCTGTTGGATCAAACTTGCTGTGGGCCATATTACGGTGTAGGATGCCATTCCCCGAATAACCGGATATTTGGTACTGACCTCACGGAACTTCATCAGAAGAACCCTCATGGCTATAAACAGGTGCTGAAAACATCTTTCATTTAATTACAACACAAAAAATGAAGAAAAGAACTGTATACAGTTATAATCCAGAATGTTACAGAGTGGTTTATCGTAACCATAGACAAACTTCGGACACATACTCAGCAGGAGTAGTTCACTTTTGCAGTGACAATTGCGACAAAGTCAGTTTTGTAAATTTGATCTAACAACTTTTAACTTACATCAACTTCGCATGTCCCGGATTGGTACTGGTATTACCCTCTTTGGGCGTTACAATGCTGAAACATGAGTGAGACCTTGAGTCAGCAGTGGGTAAAATCAAAAGAATGAATCGTTCATAATTTTGGTTTGAAAGTTTGAAACTATAATAGGTATCACTAGCGTCACGCAGTTTCCATTTACCACAGAAGCAGCCAGTTGGAAATACGTCTGAACTTTGGACGTTGGTTGATGGTCATATGAAATTAGATCATTGTCAAATCAAATATTAATAATTTGGTGAATAGAACTGCAGAAGACGTGCGCATATTATTGGTGTGTTATCTACGTTTGATATCCTAGATAGCACTAACATGCAGACCTTCACTGGTGGAAAATACCGAAAATGCATTCTGTGGTGGTGAAACAATTATCTCGATTTAACTGTCCTTGAATAATATCTACCTATAGTCTCAGCTCATACTCGTGACATTTTACAGAGACTCTCGACACAGTGACAACGAAGTTACACAATGTCACTGACCACAGACCTGACGGTCGCGCCGCGACTGAAACACGGACCAGTCCTTATTCTGTGACTGAAACGTTGTCACAAAGTAGGGGCACAGGTAGGGGTAAAGCAAAGTTTAGTTTCCTCGAGTAATTTTAGGGACACGGAAGCAGTAAGCCATGCGCGTACAATACATCTATGCATACATACCAATGAATACTGCGCCTATGAGTATGAGTACAGATCGTGGACGTATGAATATAGAGCGTACCTAGCGCGTACCAAAGAGTATAGGAGTCCTATAATCTTTGGCGCGTACTAGCGTGCGGCTGTTCGTGGCGTGCTCAGCTTCTCCGCTAGTAATTCATACTTATACATTCAATTTTATAACGTCATCAGTGATATTATATTTAAATCACGAGGGCTCGTGCCGACGTGAAGCTTTTGGTAAAGCTGTTGGTCTTTTCCAATGAGGCGTCGTACGTGTATGTGTAGCGGGGATGATTCTTTTCGAGATAAATTAATTAAGACTCAGAGTAATGGTTCACTTATGGTCTTACAATTTATTTGTATAACAGATAACAGATACAATAATCGTTTTTATACACTCTTATGCACCTTATTAATTTTTTATTTTCGTAGAAACGAACGCTTTGTTTACAAATTTAACAAGAAGATACTCAAAAAGGTAGACAGGGTGTACCCATTTCTGTAATTCTTACAACTGTTTTCTCTCATAAAATACTTCAAAATCGTAACATAGCCCTCCTACAGACTCAGTACACTAAGTCAATGGCACCTGCACAAAAGTAGCCGTAATGGGCGCCAACCAACTGCGTCATGATCCAAAGTCGTAAGATTAGTACAGTCAAAAAATCTTGTGAAGTCTTTGTTTGAGTCCCTTGAATTTCTCACAACGGCATGTGCAGACATGATTTTAGGTAATTTTACTTTACAATTTTACTTTACAATTTCTATGGAGGTACTAATATTTGCTAATCCTATCAAGATATGGAATCTTTGAAAACGTGGCGTCAGCCAATGCTATAAGTTAGCATTAATTGTCTAAAAATATACGTTTATAGGCAGCTTGGTAATTTTTGGGTACACAACATACCCAAAAAGCGTTTGAAATCGAGCCATTCAATTAGTGTATCAGAGCTGAAGACGTCGCATTGGCCCGCAATTCAATTTCTTACGTGGTATGTGGATATATACATATTATTAGGTCAGATGTAACCGGCGATGATTTTTACCAAGAGCTATCGTGTCGCCGGGTTCGATTCACATCGAGAGATCTGCCGAGTAGAACTTATAATGTATCTGATTAAATTGGAACAGCTCAATAGATCGTAGTATGGAACTGTCAAGTAGTTCATATACATATATCACTTCTCAATTTGCCGCTATGTCAAAGAGGTCACAGATTCCTTCGTTTTCACCAAGGTGAAACTGATAGTCCTTTTCTCCAGGTGGCGGACTCAATCTCACTAAAGGTCCGCAAACTGAAACAATTTACATTGGTTATGAGCAAAGGTGAATCGTGATAGATTGGTCATTAATAAGTAGATGCAGGTCAATGATAATTTGTGATAAATGGATAGATCAAATTTTGCAGGGTTGCTTCTACACTTACAGTCGGAATACAATTCATCCAGTAGATCCAAATCTGTCCTGATAATGTCTAAAACGTAAAAAAAGTAAGTAAATTCGTTTATATCTACCAATTGCACGATGAAATTCTATGAGGATGGAATCTGCTCATTTTACCTGAAGTCGCTACATCACTAAGTATGATCTTGGCTTCTAGTAATTCTTCTTCTTCTTCTTCTTCATCCGATAAGACAGGGTCTGCCTTGCTGGTTCCTCTAGGTGGCCTGAATATCAATTAAAAAATACGTGAGATTTTCGTGTTTCGTGAGATCATTTTCTTACTCTAAAAAACAAAATGTGAAACTGAATTGATCAACAAGGTCATTGATATTTCGGAAATCATCAAATTTTTAAGAAATTACAGAATAGATTCCTTTCATGGAGAATTATAGGGTCTAATCCAAATGAGCAAATCTAAACTCACGATCGCTCATCCCCAAAAGAAGTCCCACCATTAGTATTCGCTCTTTGCAGGTCAGAAATGTGAACTTATCATTTCTGATGCGAAAAGAGCATAGAACTATCAACTTAAAATTTTTTGAAACTGTTTTTGTCATACTTTTCTAGGCTACACTCAAATCATTGCTACTAGTTTCTTACCTTCCAACTTTTCTTTTTGGCTTGGATTCCTCCTTCTTATCGTTGCTATCCTTTTCTCTTTTTACACCTTTAGATTCCTCTTGGAGCCTTGCTTCTAGTACTTTGTTATCATACGATTCGGCTAGCTCTGGCTGAATCATGTACACTTTAATTTCTTCCGATGTACTTTTCATGAATATTTCATAATTTATATCTTTTGCCTTGCTCTCACCATCTTCTATTGCCTGTAATTCCAAAAACCAAATCCAGTGCTATTTGCTGTCTTTAAAGATTAGAATATCATACAATGGAGTAATGAGGCCACTATCTTTACCTTTGCAATATTAGGTACAATTAGCTGTGTGTCCGGGGGAGCTTGAATACCTAATATCAATTCATTTTTGAACCTTTCCTTGACATCTTCATATGTGATGTAGGCATATTTTTTGTTTGTTAAATCAGATTCAATATTCTTGATGCTCTGTTGAATCCACTGTGTGTGTGTATCTAGTAACTGCTCATGCTCTTCTAGTTTTTGTATTTCATCTCTAAGTTCAGTAAGTTTTTCACCAACTTCTTGAGTGTTACAACCAGGTCCCGCACCCCTGATAAGTTCAAGTTGTTCAAATTATGGCTATGTAATTTAGTGACCACCACATAGATTTGTTAGAAACAATTAGGTTCCATTAATGAAATTTCACCGACTATGACTTACTTCCATTGTATACTATTTTTGCTTTTTTTTTCTATCAGTCCAATCCCTTCGAGCACATTAGTGATGTCGTATATTCGCCTTTTTTGTCGTACCTCCAGTATATCAGCAGCCTAAACAATCAGCATCGAAGAGTTAGCGCAGGATTGTAATGCGGCTGGGGGAATTCAGTCTCCGTTAAGGATTCACTACGATGTTTAGTTTCCACCGTTTGTGTGAGATAATTGTAACAGACTTTAGTCTATTGATAATTGAACGAATTAGTTTTTTTCATTGAGGATAATCTCGAATTTCCGATGTATTACGACGCGACAATAAAAGTATATACAGGTTAGGTATGTAGCACAGTAATGATTAGAAATCGCGGTATAACACCGTTTAGTATCATCTAAAACTTCCTTGTGAATGCTGCGATTAGGCACTGCGAATTACCCTACAATTATTGTCAAGAGTTTGTAGCGCAAAAATTTATTCAGTATCTAGACGCATGAGTAGAGTTCTTTCAAAATTCCCGCAAGGGGATAATCCAGGAGTGAAGTAATGCTGCTCGTGACAAGTTAACCTAGTTCGGTTGTTGACTTTAACTCCATTGAATATTGAAATGTCTTACCACTTTCAGATCCAATACGCCATCCTTGGCCTTTTGCAACAATGTAACGAATCTTGTTGTTAATAATCCGAGTGATTTTTCGAACCTACTCTGCTGATTGTCTGCCATTTTAAAAGGCCGTTGTCAAAATTTTCAAAACCTATAACACTCCCCTTCGAAATTGCCGCACCAGCAACACGCCATCACTGGAGTGGCTGGTGAGAAGCTCGAGTTCAAATTAAAGAGGGCGTCCCTGTAGTGGGGCAAGTTCGAAGCGTTAGTAACTGAGCGCATATTAGACAGCTTGGCTTCGTGTAATTAGAGAAACTTAATTTAATTTTTTTGATATCAAAGATAATTACATCGTATTTTTTTTTCGCGGAGTGTGATTTCGCTCGGAGGGATTATCGGAGCATGTAATAAAAAGTGTTCATACAATGCGCAGCTTCCGGAACGTTGAATTCACCAATTCACCAATCACCAAGCTGTGTCTAGGAGCGCGAACAACTTAGGAATATATTTACGTTGTGTACGTTCCATTCGTAGCAGCGGTAGCAGTTTCCGAGCCGTTGTCCAGGCCCTCCTTAAATTCGAAGTGCTTCTATTGTTACAAATGGTCAAATGGGACTCGAATTCTTGGAAGATCGAGTCACCGGATAGCAGGTAGTTTGTGATTCGAGATGATCCTTAGAAAATCTCTCGGTATAGCATTTAAGTGATGGGTAATCGGGGATTTCGATGAAGAAATTCTGATCAATTACCATTAGTTTTTTTCTATTTCAACTTACAGCTGGCAATTTTATATCGTAGGGAATCTCATGCACTACAATTGAATAGCAGGTAAATAGAGAGGTCATTGAGAAATCTGAATCATAAATATTGACGAGATCGGCGGCAATCGTAGAAGCAATCATAATAGTATCTACGTCACAATGTGTGTAAATCAGCAAATACAATTGATATTTTTCGAAATGAAATCATTTCAGATTAAGTGCTTACCTTTGATCATTTTATTTAGTGAACGCATTGATATTGAACATGTTAATCAGAATGGGCCAATTAGTTAATTAGCTGGCTAATTGTGATCTACATTCAATTTTGTTATCACATGGTTGTATAAACGCCGCAGCAAGTATGAAATATCTTTTTTTGTTATTAGAAATGAATTGTCAACTTGGGCAACGATTTGAAAGAAAAAACGTGCACCAGTAGCAAATCTGGTAAATAATTATCTTCCGCTTCAGATGATTGCGGTATCGAGATTTTCGAGATGATCTCGAATTGGATCTATGAACTTTTAGCGGTGAATGTACTCCAATATGGCGAATAACGACAAAGGACGCAGAAAGTGGGGAGGAATTTCACAAGGTAATTTAAAAAAAAAATTGAAATAACAGAAATACTATATTGTCGTGTAAGTGTATAAAATTATGATAGGTTATTCAAATTATTGTGATACCGATTAGCTGAACGGACCAAAATTTTCTTCAATTTTTTGGTTAACATTATTTGAAAACTAACCTCACAAAACAAGCTAACCTAAAAATTGTAATCAGACAGGACCACTATGAAGGATTGTTTCCCAAAATACGTGGCCTTCGCCGATTAAAAATAGTACGTCTTCGGAGTTAATACGAATGTCTTTTAAAATCATCATTTATTTTAACCATACGCGTATTTGATTACATAACTATTTTATTTCGATATTATCGTTAATACGACCTGTACGTAATGTCATTTGTCGCTCGTTACTGTATGTCAACAGCTATTTGTACACTTTATTTATTTTGGTTCATTTCCTCTCTCAACCATTATTCTATTTCTTTGATCTTCCAAGTTCATTATTTTTCAAATTTTCACTCAAGTCCCTACAGATCTTTTCTCACCATTATTACCCTGATTCATTTCGAACATTTCGTTTCACCATATAATTTGAGATTGCAACAGAAAACTCACTCGGGATGAAATCGGAAATTCGTTAACGTGTGGTGTACTTTTTGCTCTGAATAGTTTTATTTCTAAATACATCGTTCAGTTTCTGCATTATATTGCATGAACTGTCTCTGGTGTTCAATGCACTTGAGGTATACCTTTCACTTTTCATTCACTCATTGCACGAGGTGTGTAATTGATTACAGTCCAGAAAACTATCCAGTCGTGTAATAACAAAAAATACTAGTCCCCTTACAACTCACACGTCATAACTTTCAGTTCTTATAAACTCGTGTATTTCATTCAAAAAACGATCTTACCTAAGCTACTATAAATATGTTGGATATAGTAATACAAACTAAATACTAGTCCAACATCTGCTGAAAATACAGTAAAAATATAATGCCCTGTCGTAAAGATTACCTGAGAATGGCACAGGCTGAAATTTGTTATATTACTTTGCATGTCCTTGTGGAAATCCTTTATTTATGCGGTCTCATTTTCAAGGGAAAATAAATTTGTATAGATTTTATCTTGATATCTCTAAAGATATCAATTATAGTTCAACTACGATGAGACTAAACGTGAAAACTCAGTTGGAATTATTGATGATAATTACAATTGAGCTGATAACTATTTAATGACAACAATACTCTACATGCAATATTTTTCTTTTATTTTCAACTCACTGACTGAGGTTCAAGTCTTATTTGATGATACCAATGTTTGGTGACCATGTCTAAATGTTATGTCATCAATAATTACTAACAACTGATAAAATTTATTCATCGATCTGCAGTGTCTTATGCTGTCTTATATAATTATATTTATTTATAGTAGATACTTATGGAAAAGTGAATGTTATCTTTAACAGTGCAAATACAGCCAAATTTGCTGCTACATCAGAATATATTGACATTGAGTTTAATTTTAATTTTCAGATAATATAGTAGCTTCTGAATTAGAAAAGAGCAGATCAACGGTAATGCGTGGCGGTGCAAGCCGGGCCCCTCCTCAGGAAATCTACAGACCTGGGAGTGGTCCTTTACGTAAATCAGGACCAAGTTCCGATGATTTTGACAGTGAGAATAATCCACAAGATAAACCTAAACTGCCATCTCATCATTATCGTCCAAAGCAACAGCAGTTCAATAACCCACATACGATGCAGAATGATGTCCCTTCACCCCAAATTGTGTACTTATCCGATAAAATCAATGATATGCGTTTGAAGTATAGAAACAATACTAATGACCAGAGTCATGCATCATCTACAAATAATCATCTCGGAGGAGATTCACGCAAAAAAAATAAAAAACCTGAACAACCGCTGTACGTGCCAAAAAAGGTTAAGGAGTCATTAGCTGAACGTGAGGTGGCTAACAGGTGAATATATTCAGATCATTAATTAGAAATCTTGAGATTGAGTATATATCTCTCATCACATACAAATCAGTTTCCTGCAGTTTTTCCCTGTCTTTTCAAATGTCCAGATTATATTTTTCACCGCAAGTTATCCCCATGGAATTTATTCTTATACTGTGAATGTTCTGAATTCGCTGTGCAGATCTCCAGTGCATGTAGCTTGGGAACGGGAGCGAGAGAGGGAAGAAAACAGAGATTGGGATACTCATTCAAACCGCAGCCATAGAAATGAGAGCCATCAGAATCGTACGGGTAGTTATTGTCATGGCGCTGGTGGAGGAAGTCGAGGCAGTGGGAGGGATGACCACGGGAGACGTGGGGGAGGAAACCGACGTAATCGAAACACTAGTGAATGTGAAGAACGTTGGAGAGCCGAATCACCATCTTTGGCAAGAAATTACGGAAATAGACGGGACAATCACCGAGAGATCAGACAGGTGAGGAAATTCAAATCCATACTTCTTTAGAGTGTGATGAAATAGTTCAACTCTATCTTGTTTGAATATCTTGCAAATTGTTTCATATCAAATTTCTTCTATCAATTATTCGCACAGGGCTCAGAACCTCTTATAGTTTCCCCAACTGGGACGGGAGATCCTAATCGTACTCGAGACACACGAAGTGTAGAACCAATTGGATATCCCGAAAAATTTCAGGGAAAACCACCTTCTGGACGAAGAGGAAGTAGCAAAAATAATTCTATGCTTAGAATGAGCAATTTCGACCTGCTACCTCCGAGATTGCAGAAGAAATTTCTAGACAAAAATGGGTTAATCCCTGTACAAAATAGTTACATTGGTACAACTTCAGAAGATACACAGTGGGATGGAAGCACGGTTACTTATCAAGTACAATTCTTTCTACTATGTCTTTGGCAACGACTTTTGTGGTCTATGATTTGATCAATTTTGTTATTTACTATTTGTCTTTACTTATAAAAACCTTGTAGGGTACTTCTGGGTATAACTATTCACCTGTGATTCATCATTCACAAACGATGCAGCATCTACCACCGACTGGGTCCTTACCACCTCAGCAAAATTGGTCAAACACTATTCCTGCTCGTACCCGTGGCAGAGGAAGACTAAGGCCAGAAGAAATGGATAATCAGGCTCCAATGTTTAGATCGGTAACACCAGATCAATTCTCTGCACCGAATTCTCGGCCACAGACTCCCACTCAGGAATACATGAATCGGTAACGCACTAAGATGCTAAATTAATAAACACACTGCTCACTTCGAAAAATAAAGCACACGTTTTGAATAGTCATTTGCTCACCAAGTAGAAGGACACTCGGACATAATGCTGAATCCTTCCATTTAGATCCTACGATCGACGTGGTAGTAACAGTACCATGTATACAAGTGTGGAAAGTCTGAGTCGCACAGATAGTTCAATGATGCCTCCTCCACCACCTCCAGCAATATCACCTGCAATTTCAGCACACATTGGGAACAGAGTCCAACCATCTCCGGACTATCAAAAGCATAGAAGAGGGGCGACGTCTCCAACTGTGCCTCAACACCAGGCTTATCAGCCGTAATAAAAACTCATGCTTGTTTTTTCACCTATTGTGATTGATTTTACTATGCAATCTTAATTGGATTTTTTCTTTATAGGCAACGCAGTAATAACAACTCGTACCAGTCAAATGCGTCTCAGGAGAAATTAAATGATAAACAGACACTGAATCTTAGCCCGTCAAAGACTGAAACATTTAGTCCTTTGTCAGATATGTCATCAGATCATATATTGGTGAGTCAAATACCGTGCTCTCACTGTCCATTGTACGACATACGGATTCGAAAAACTATGTTTCACATCCTTAGGATTGGAGCGAAGAAGTTGAATTGGATGAGAAACTTGGGACTGAACATTTGAGCCGCAGTTCTTCGGTGATCAGCCTTCGTGACAATGCCAGTGGTGTGTCTGGTAGTCAGATCTCTGCGGGAGGCACTGGTGGTCGCAATCGAAGCAGGAAAAAGAAACACGACAAACGGCACAGCACTGACAGGTAAAACATTTTGTTGTGAATCGGGTAGATTTAATCCAATTGATTTGGCGTTAATTGTTATTCCTCATTTTTATTATTGAACATTTTGTGTTCGAAGGAGCATGAGTAGAGATAAAACCAGAGAAAATAGTAGGGAACGTCATAAAAATGAGCAGAATAGAGAGAATGACAACTATAACAACAATCAGAAAATTACTGGCAGTAACAGAAGATACAATAGAATTCATAGACCGTCAAATAATAGTCAGCGAAGTCGTGAGCCGAGCGTGGAAAGAAATTTCAGAGGAGGTAGTCGAAATCCGGATGACTTTCATAGGAACAGGTAGTTAAATAAATATTCAGAAATATGACCCATTATTTGCTAGAGCCATAGTCATTTTTAATTGAGTTATCGCGATTTTTCTAGAATGCCAGATTCGCATACGGATGAGAATTGGAGGGTAGGTAGAAAGCCTTCAATATGCGATTCAGAAGATGGTCGACCTCCTGCATCTACACCACAAATCAGTCATCTACAATCAACGCATTCTGCTCAGCAATCAACTTCTCCACCTAGTTCTGTTTTGCATCATAATAATTCTCAGCCAAGTTTCAATAGTGCTCAGCCACCTGGCGTCTTGGTTCTACCTGAGACGAGTCAATCACCACCAAACGCAACTCAGGCTAGACAGATTTCTTCACAGCAACAGCGAACTCTCTTTGATCCCAATAATCCTAACAAACCTATCATCATCACCTCTCCAGGCAGTCGAGCTGCTTTGCCAAGGTAACTTAAATTTATGCATATCGATAATTGGATTTTAATGAATACACGTTAACTTATCGGTACTCTTTCTGGTCATCAGAGAGAATGACGGTTCAGTTCAGCCCTCCAGTGTTCCTGTATTCCAGTCTCATCCTGGAAGTCCAGGTCATGGCTTCCAGGCACCACAG
Source organism: Athalia rosae (assembly GCF_917208135.1). NCBI lineage: Eukaryota > Metazoa > Arthropoda > Insecta > Hymenoptera > Athaliidae > Athalia > Athalia rosae. The sequence continues at coordinate 17,963,822 of NC_064028.1, read as the reverse complement.
ATGGACAGTATGCCACCTACATATGTTACTGATCAGTATGGAAATATGAGACCACCTTGGTATAATCCTCATTCTGAAAGGTGAGCCAATACCTAATTCTTCGAATGATCTCGGAGCTTGAAAGTGAGGTAAATTTAATTCACTTGTGTTTATTTATTACCAGTTTTCGATCAGCCAAAAGCCCCTGTCTACTTCTGGATATCAACAGAGCAGATCTAGAGTTACAATGGATATTAAGTTCTGGTGGTTTCACAACAAGCTGGGAGCGGCTATCCTATATTCGTCGGTTTTTACAAGAAAGTTTGCAAACTTTACTCGAAACGGACATTAAATTTTGTCAAGCGGAAAATGTTGAGCAACACTTTTGGAAAATACTATTCTATAATATGATTGAGATGTTACGGAAGGGTATGCCTAAAGAGAACTCTGAAGGTCGTGAACATTATAAAAAAATAATGATTGATATAATTGACGAGGGGACGGTATACCTAGAAAATCTTCTAACCGTCCTTGAGAACACCTATAAATTCAAATTGGATACGTTTCTGGCATCTTCATCGCCACCCAAAGGTCTTGGATTTGTTGGCTTGGCTTTGGTCAGTGCACAGAAAATATTTCTATATCTAGGAGACCTAGCTAGATACAAGGAACAGGTTAACGAAACTAACAACTACGGAAAATCTAGGCAGTAAGTATGCGAGATTCAATATTTTCTAATTATCTTCAACTTTTTTCTTCACTTACCTAATAACATAATCCACCACTCTATAGGTGGTACGTAAAAGCACAGCAGATAAATCCCAAAAATGGAAGGCCCTATAACCAGTTGGCCCTGCTGGCCCACTATGCTGTAAGTTTAAGAATATCTCTACCGTCTTCTAATAAATCGGCGATGCTACATCACGAAGTATTTACTTATGTAACTGTTTTTCTTTCGCAGAGACGAAAATTAGATGCAGTTTACTTTTACATGCGTTCTCTGATGGCGTCGAACCCGTTCCACTCCGCCAGGGAAAGTCTAATAGCTCTTTTTGATGAAAACAGAAAAAAGGTGAGTCGAGTTTATATTACGTTATAAAACATTTACCGAAATCTACGCATAATATATATAATGCTATTATTAACAAGTGAATCTTTTTTTTTTGCTCCCAGTATCTACATTATGTAAGTAAAATTGAATTTTTTGTGTGAAATTCCCATAGATATTGCTTACTGCTGTAGCAGAAGCTTCCAATATATCTTACTCACGCAGTTCTCGTATCACGGTTTAATGATTTTATCCAATTATCCATAAAATCACTTTATATTTTTTTCGCCATTGCACAAAGCTATCTAGGAACCGTATTCACCACTTTATCTCGAGATATCTGTGTACCACTTCTGATTCAAAAGAATCAAACTGTAAAAATATGCATACTCTAAATCATTGCAAGTTACGATCTAGTACTGGTTGTCAGACTTTTTGCCACAAAACTGTTCCGAAGACGATCCCACCGTAATGATTCTAGGCTGGCTTTGCATAAATTTTAAGGAATGTATACTTATGCACCATTCCTTAATATCCCCACACATACCTATACAAATTAAAATTGTTGCATGCATCCTAGATTTTTGCTAATGTCCAATAGTTACGATACACAGCAGCTTTCCGATAGGTTCAAAACTCGATTTTTCTTCTTAAATTCAATCTGTTAGTGTCCACGTTTGGTATTGGCATGGTATCAATTAAGGAGTCTTCAGCTCCATCGCTTTCTGAAACGTTCGGACCATCTATTTTATGCAGAATTCGTGCGGAATATTAATGAGTCACGATACCAAATAGTCACTTTTCTTGTAATCTTTTTCATAAAGACGCAATAAACACCACGTACCACTTCAAATATAGAATTCACGCTTGGCACGATCCAACCCTCGCAGGAATACTGGACATAGTTTCCTCCGATAATTTTTTTTTCTCTTCCATTTAGTATGAATCGACCGAGCGTAAGCGTAAAGAGGAACGAGAATGGAAAGAAAGAGCAAGAATGAAAGAGAAAGAAGGAGCTACCAGTGGGGGTGGAGGGTTAAGAAGAGAAATTTGGATACATCCCGGTGGCAGGAGAGTCACACGAACGACCACTGCAGCTGCAGCAAGCGAGGCAAGACTCGCTCATAGCGATCTTGAGGAACTTAGCCAGCTGACCAGTGTCGAGGTGAGAATAGTGTGATCAACTATTGAAAATGAGGATCTGGAAATTGGGGAAAAAATCAAAAAACCAATTTGCAAGAGTATATTGCAAGATATTTACCGTTATCTCGATTGATTTTCCAGGTGAACAAGCGGTTCGTGACTTCCTATCTCCACGTGCACGGGAAGCTTATCACCAAGATTGGGTAAGTTTGTAACAATTTCTTTTTCCATCATTTGTTGGCGCCTTGTGGTTGATGCAATCCAACTCTGTCTGAAAAAAAAAAAACCAAAAAATGTTTCTGATACAATTCATCAGGAGCACGAAAGTTTCGTATCTATCATACTTCTACATCGTGCATTTTCGTATTCTAACTCGATGTTGAATAACCGGTGAACAGGAAACGGCTTTTATGTGCGTTTTTGAAAGCCGAAGCATAGTCGATGATGCAGTGGTAGTTTTAGAGTAGATGGGGTTGACGAGATTTACAGCGATCTGATTGACGTTGTATAACGGAGATTACAGATCATCTAAGTAGTATCAGCCAGTTAGCCGACTTCCATGTATATCTGGCCTTTGCTAGGTGGTACCTTATACTACTACAGTTCTACACGAGAGCCATTACCTTATTAGGTAACGTTTTGCCGTGCGCTTCCATCCGCCTCAACCCTTTCGTCCTGTGGAATCTATAGTCATCGTATATTTATGCTATTTACCGTATACTTTGCGCCGATGTCTACTTTTTTTGTTCTTTCTCTTTTCCACGGTCTTTTACTCCGTGCACTTGATTATCTGTCAACATACGTTATTTTTATTCCGCGACCTCAATGTCTTTTACATTCCAGAAGTCTGAAAATTATTTCCGCTCACATATATTGATTTGAGTATAATTACAGAAATTGGAGATGGAAAACTTTTTGATCTCTCCTATAATTTTTTCATTCATAATAAATTCATGAGTTATACCTATATTAACATGGGATACCATCGAGGATACCGCGTGTTTCAAACTTCTCGCATCTTTAGTCACGGATAATGAGTAGCGAATAACTAATAGAGTTATTATTAAGTAAGTAGTAGCCTGGCCAAGTATTGAATTACATGTATCGCGCACAGTCGGTGATTGGCGAATTGATCGCGAACGACCGGAACGAATTAAACATTTTTTTTTTTATCGTAACCGGCCGTTCGAATAAATCTCATCGCTACCAAAAAAGCCGAGCTGGTGAGTCTCTGCCCAGATATCTCGATTCTTTTGAGAATAGCTGCCTTAACTTTAATCTTATTTGCGAAGATAAAAAAACAGACGTTCATAGTATGGAGGATCGTAGTTTATACAGCGTGTCCTTTTCACTACCGCCGTTGACGTTCGAGACCTTCATCCGGTCCGATTGTGAGCGACAGAGTTATAGGGTTTCCGTAAGAAACGAAATAATCTTCATGGGCAACATGCTTGCAATGGTCGTTGGTGGTCATTGGGAGTAATTTGCAACGCTCGCCAACACAGGAACGCCATAAAATTTAAAAAGAGAAGGTACTGGCAGCAGCAACAGTAACAGCAACGGCAGCGGGATAAACAGGATATAACAATAGAGCCAGAACGGCCGAGACCATCGACTGTTCTTTCCTATCAGGAAGCCGGGCTCGGCGTGGAGTCTTAGTTATTATTAGATCTAATTATGACGTGGTACACCTCGGTACTCGCGGTGTACTGGTGTTAACTGGTCCGGGGTTCCTCTCCTGCTGGGGCAAAGAGTAACTTTACGACTTTTCGTAGAATTGCGGTCGGTGCGGATATGAGTCTCTTTGTAATGTAAGCGTAGACCTTCTGCTGAGCACACGTCTCTCTGTCCTCGAAGAGACCGGAAAAAAAAACGTGGAAAATAGCGTGACTTATACCAGCGAGTCGCGGTGGCGATTTTTATCGCCGAGGAACGTACCGGAAACGGGTCATAAATCGGAACAAACTTTCAACCGAACCAAGTTCACGGTTTCTAAGGCATGTGCCGAAACTATTTGTTTCAATTATCTTACTAATTGTGAGCGTACTCCACATTGCGGCTTTGTGAAAAAAATTTCAACGACTAGTCGTCTACTTTTTTATTCTTGATAAAATGGGGTGGAAAAGTCAGAGCTTCGTGAGTGAGCTGAAATTAGTGAAGCTGATATTGCACGTTACGTCGTAAATTTCGTCATTTTCATAAGGTATCCCTGGAGGCTTGAAATTGGCAAACTTCTAACGAGACCCTCGTGAGCAATAACCCTGAATTCACGTTGTTACCGAAAGCTGCGGACGACCGGAGATGTTAGAGGAGAAATATTGCGGCAGGATATGGATATCTCTGGGCAATTTCCCAGTTTAGCGTTTAGCCATTTTGAAAATTCTGAATCAATCGGGATTTCAAACGACTTTGAATAAGGTCTTACACTCGATGACGTACGTCAATTTCAAGAGAGGCTTACCCATCAATTTTCTCAAGTGTAAAGCTTCTCTTGAAAATTTCATGAAAGTTTCCACAATTATGCTTCCACGAAGTTTCCATTTTTTTGATCGTTTTTTTTTATTCTCTAAGATTAGTACGATGAAGCTGTTAGTTGAGGATCAGTTTTTTTCTCCTACGGATTAACGTTGAAGTTGTCGAAGTCTTGAATACCCGCGGAAAAGTTTAAGGATTAAAAAGCTCCAGGAGTGAGTCTACGGGAGAACGTAGTCGAGATTCTTTTTCTATCGTACGACGCTCATTAACGTACTTTGAAATTATAAAGCTGATGGTGCAGCTATTACTGGTGTTATTTGAAATTTTATTTGAAAAATCGTTTGAAATTTTACAACCACCTATCGTAAAAGCCGGAAGGGTTGTATGTATATGGCTACTATATACTTATGAGAATTTATATGGGGATCAGTGAGGCTAATCGTGAGCTAGTCTCCGATCGTAATATTCCTATGCTATCATTCACGGGTCAATACATCTCCATTATCCTCGCAATTACATAACGCCCTGTCGTCGTAGTCGGTCCTCCGTAGAGAGGAGTAAGCAGCGGCAGCGGCAGCGGCAGCGGCAGCGGCAGCAGCAGCAGCTCCTCTCTACCTGCAGAGGGATCCGGGCTAGCTCTTCTCAGAACTCTCTTTGTCGCGAAAGTGAGCTTATGTGACAGTTCCCGGGAGGCAACAGGCGACACACAATGCTGAGTTGAGTGGGTTCGTTGACCCAACACACCATACGACTCGCGCACGTTGCCCGCATCCCTGGGCACATCCTGACTCGGGGAGTCAGGGACTCCTAGCTTAGCTCACAATCAGTGGCCTACGATGGAAGTAAACTAAAGTTTCTATACGGATCTCGGAGGGGACGCGAGGGGAGCTTTCGATCCCTCCCCATATCCTACGTTATCCATGAGATCCCTCAGAACCCTTCTTCGCAGTCCTTTTTCGATCTCTCGGCATACGCTGCTCGATGAGCCCATAAAAGCGAGGGAAACATACCGAGTGTGAAAAAATTATTAGCGCCATGGGAATCGCATCCACCCGGCTAGGTGATTCCCTCCCAGCGGTGGGTATACGTGTATACACCTAGGTACGCGAAGGAAATACCGGGATCTTGTAAAACACAGAGTTCTCCTTGGACACGTGTATCCATTGATCCATACGGGTGTCTGTATAACGCGCACCTGGTACATATCTGCATATTACACGGTCTTTATTACCCGCTATAGGTATCGCCGCGGGCAAAACTTGGAAGAACCTTTCCAGGTATACCTTATACCCGGGTTACTCTGCACCACCAATGGCAAACAGCAACACCGCGCGGCTTAAGTATAATGATTGGTAAACAGTGCAGGGTTTTTGCTTGGAAATCGTTGTAACAGCTTGGGCCGTGGAATTATATTTCGAGAATGCACGTATTATTCCACATGAAGAATACACGAGAGAAATGTGCCCGTTTCACAGTCGAATCCATCGTGATTCTTCTCTGTTCTCCTGCACAATTATATTTGTAAATTTGCAGGTCTTATTATTTTTTTTCTTTTTCGCAATATTTCAAGTGTTTCCAAAAATTTGTACCTACGAATCTTAAAATTCAGAAAACTCGACGCCTCTTTTTCGAAAAAAATCTCAGGCGAAGCGCAGCTAATTAGTGAAGCAGTTTGAGACCTTGAAGAAAAGAAAAGAAAAGAATTGAGAATCGTTTCCGCCGAGGATCGTCTTCCGAGCGCAAGAACCGTGGACGGGGTGTTTTCGAAGAATTACGATTAATTCTTCCGAGAGATTCTACGGTGTTCGAAAGACGAGAGTGCGTTATACGCGAGATCGATAGAGCCAGAAGGGTGTACGTATAATGCGATAATACCGCGTTTGCCGGACGCCTCGAGTCAACGATGGAAGTTACAGAAGACCTTTAACTACCAGTACCGAGGCGTCGCGGTCACTGACTACCGCCTGTTGCTGCAACCGTGAGGCAAAGCTGTCCGACTGCCCGATATTTGCATTTCCTCGTATAATACGCGAAAGGACTCCACGCGATGTAAACGTACATCATCGGTGGACTAACGCGGGGTATATATTTATGGGCATCTGGAGTTTGCCACTCTAATCTTCGACCATTGTTTCTAATTATTTCTTTACGGAGATTAGATACGAGGGTAGTAATTATAATTAACGGAACGTTTGATACGGAGATGAAAAGAACTAATCGGCGGACGATCAAGGGTTTCGGATGTCCCGACTTTTTCAAGATAGTCCAACGGGGAAGGACTTTCGAATGCCTAAGCTGAAGTTTCTCAAGTCGCGCGTGCAGTCGATTAGCAATCCGTTGCACATGTATAATCATAATGAAATGTATCCCTATGTTGGATCCGTAAGTTGCGTCAGGACGACAGAAGCAAAGAGAAGAGAGAAGAGGAGAATGGAGAATCGGAGGAGAAACGAGAGACAGACCCTGCCGGCGGTATAACAGGAGGACGCGAGGACGAGCAACGCGCGGCGCGCGGCACGTATAGCTTCGTGTTTTCTTGAGCGGCGGTAAAAATGTTAATTGACAATTGCGTGGCGCCAGTGGGCAGTGAGCAGCAGTGGGTAGCGTCGGGCACCATCGTCTAGAGGCGAGTGCATCCCGGGAGTAACTGACTGCGTACTCCTGGCACACCGGGTGTCTCGAAACGAACGTCCCTTCGGTTCGGTACGATAGAGACAACGGTACCCCGGGGCCGGCCAAATTCCATTTTTCACCCCGTGGAGAACATTTGGAAAAAAAAATTACCAAACATCAAAATCGAGGCGGTACGAAAATTCCATCCGTATTGTACACGATAAACGCATAACGTGTCTCTCTGGCGAAACGAAAGTCTCGGTAGGAACTGACCGGCACATAATTATCGCTAACGGTCGTACACGATATTTACTTTGGTCTCGACAATAATGGATCGCGTTCCACCACTAGGGGCGTTTACGACCCGGTACTCGCGAGAATATATCTACGTACGTATTTTGACGTCTGCGATATACATATCTATACGTGTGTATACGCCGGTAGGAGATTACATCTCGAAATATCTCGAGGCTGTTGAATTTTCTTTAATATATCTATGAATTATTTAGTTCATCGATGTGAGTAAACCGCGTGTACCGCGTGTGCTCGGGGAGGATTTTCTCTCCGCGTCGAACGTTTATACGTATTAATTGTTGGGCGTGTGCCGCGTCGGTCGTAAAGCGGTATTACACCGGCCGGTCGTTTCTTTCAATTTGCAAAAGGGTTACGATTTAATTGGCGCTATGGATGTAGCTTCTGCGGGCGAACGAGCGGAAGCTCAGCGTTTACCTCGGATTTAGAGTTAGGTATAAACGCGCACGGGCCCTAACAATCCGAAGGATCGGTAATTGGCGAACGAGAGACCGTTAGAAGTATCTGTTGGCTCGTTAGGCGACCGGACGTGCGCGGCATGGGTCTTCGGGAGCACCTAGCGTCGCTTCTGTTCCAGGACTCGTCGCTCTCTCACATCGAGGATCCCATGGATCAGACCTACGGGGTACACCGCGCCAGCAGCTGTAGCTATCGGAGAACTTGGAAAGGCGCGAATCCTACTTCGAGTATAAGCAGACTCTTTATCATAAAGACGAGAAAAGGACTTGGAATAATAGGAACAGCACTTGTCGCTTATACCATTGGCCGTTGCCATAATAGCTAAACTGTTGCCATCCACTTCTCACACGATTATTATACCGACAATTTTCTACTCTCCCTTCTTGTTAGATAATATGAAATTCTCTTACAACTACTGGACTTCCCCTCGTTTGGACGGTTTGTTCTCGATCCGGACGTTTCGCATTTTGCATCCAGCGTAAACCGGTGTCCGCGCGCGCGCTCGCGCGTACATGTAATATCGTGCAAACGGAGATAATTGGTGAAAATTGAGTGTACTGCCCGGCACCTTCTCCGTAGTCTTAATTAAACCCATAAATCTGTTTGGCGAGTGCTAAGGCGAAGGAAAAGAAGTAAGACGGAGGTAACGAGCAGGGGGTAAACCCATCTCATAACACTTGTAGAGCACGTATTCGCCGCATATGTGGCCCGGCGACGATCCTGCAACATCTAGTGCGACGCCGGTATAACCATTTATACCTATGTATGCGCATATGGATACGTATATATATATATATAAATGTCTTTACATATATATATATATATAGAGAGAGATATGTATTCTCCAGCGACTCGTCGTCGGTGGGCAGAAGCCTCTGGAAGAAGATAGGGACGGGAGGGAACCGACACACACGAGTTTCCGATGGTCGTTTACCTGGGGCAGGGCTCGACTGACGACCCCGCCCGCCTCAAGGACACCCTCGGATGCTGCGGCACCGACGAGACGCGAACTCGGACCATCTTCAGAATCGCAAGCTCACTTCTAGCCACCGTTCGCCGTCGATATTCATTTCCCCTAAGCGCCGTCGAATTCCGTCCGCGAACGATTACTGCGGCCGCACCGAGAGAATCTCGGTTAGGGAAAAATCAGCTCCGAAATTAGTTGAAACTCAGCTCCGAAATGAAACGTCTTATCGACGTTACTTATCGTGCGGTCAGTCGGTACACTCCGTGCGTTTCGTAGTAAATACTTGACCACTCGAAGCTTGGAAGTTCTCTCGAGTCGGCTGACTATACTACTTTGTGCAACGGCAGCGGTGAATTCTGCTCGTAAACTGTGAATATAGCCGCGCCGAGATAGCTGCCTTAGGTAGATATAATATGTCGCCGGTCTTACTTTAATGACGTTCTCAGAATAGTCTGATACCGTTGCGAAAGGAGCCGAGGTATAAGGCACTAATTAATAATTAGTGATTAGTATTCGGCGATTAGTGATAATTATTCAATAAATAATGCGTATTACCTTTTATCGCACTTATTGGAGCGGCCGATTATAAAATGCTCCGAAGAGGTACGGGGGGGGGAGAACGGTCAGGTGAAAAAGTGAATAATTGTAAGGTGGTTACGAAAGAAGATAATCTCTTCCAGACGCTCCGGGCGTGTTACAAGGTGTGTACTAGGATCCCAGATATAGTATGCTAACGAACGACGACACGCAATTATATCCTACAATCGGGGGAATCCGGGCTAGTAATCGATATGTGGATCGGTCGAAGGAGAGCGCGATTGTGTAACGAATAAAATAAGCTCAATAGGATGGGCATATGCAGCGGGTTACCTTTGCTCTCGCTTCGCACTTCGTTCGGTTCGGCGCGATGATCTTTATTCCTCGCCTTTTAGCTCCGGCTTGGCTCTGTGCAACGGCAACGGCAGCAGCGGCGGCAGCGTCGGGTACAAACCGGCGCAAGCTAGCGATTGCGGAGAGGTCCCTCGATCGAACGAACGAACGTCGTTCTTGGAATCATTACTTTCTCTTCCTTCCCTCGTTCTTTCCCTCTTTCTTTCCACGACAACGAAGGTCGACCTTGTCTTCGAAACGTGCAAGTTCAGGGACGACGTACAACCATCACCTGATGTATATTCCCGGTGTTCGAGAGCTCCTGTTGTTGCCGCTCTGCAACGCTTGTCGTATGATCGTGAAATCGAAAGTTTCATCACTCGGTTATACAGTTTCTCCATACGGCTGTCGTCGCATCCCACCAACTCACGACCACGTCACGTCTCCAATGATCTCGAAAAATAGACACTCGTAAAAAGATCCCATTCAGGATCAGGATCGCTGCACCTACTTTTCTAATTTTCTGCTACCGAATATCAATCGATCAAAGCGAAATTACGAAAGAGTACATTTCGATGCGTCAAACGTCCGGAAGCATCGCTGTCGAGTTCACCTGGTTTTCCGTCGTAATATTCCAGAGTTAGAAACTGTCGGGGTAATTTTTACCCGTCGGCCTCCGCGTCCCGCGACGTCGATTATACGGATTCGACTCTACGTGCTATGTTGCATGGGGTTTTTTTTGCGGACCGGTGAATCGCATTACTGCAGCAGTCTGCAAGGACGATTCGATAGATAATTCATCGGGAGTATAAGGTATGTTTCAGGCACTTGTTGCACCGATCGTTCAAACAACTAGCGAAGGGCTCAAGTCACAGTCGATTCGTTCGGCTGTTTTTCATTCGTCGAAACTAATTTCTAAGCTCTGCTTTCGATCGTATTCTTTCGGAATTCGGTTCTTCGGAATTTCGATTCTTCGATCGATCGATCGCGGTCGGATAACAAGTTCGATCGGCTTTTAACTTTATCGATTTTCGATGAATTATTTTTAGTCGTCGCAATTCCATCGCTACTTACGGCGCCGAGAATTCCCCGACCCCGAGTACCTATGTGTAATCCGTTGATACACGTACCTACGTATCCACGTACTTTCCGTGTATATTTTTGATCGGTATCGCGGTTACTAATTAATTATTTGCATATTAAACGGCCGGCCCATGCTAGAAAATGCAAAGGTTTTCCACGCTGTACGCCCCGGAGCTCTGAAAATCAAAATTATTCATAAACCAGACTGGGCTTAACACGGTCTCGTCACGAAATTATTGCACGTTTTAATCAATGTGATTTCGCAAGCGTTGCAGTCATTCTGTCTAGTTCACTCGTTTTAATTCAACATCGTACACTCTACAATGATTCGGCAAGTAATGAAAAGTTGTCAATCGAATAGAGAACAAATTGTATCGATTTTTGCGTCACCCCTATTATTGCGGTGTTTCCCTTGCCGTCAAAGCGGCTCAACGAGGTATATAAATAAATATACCTGTTACGTGCGTACCGTGATAAATAAATTTTCCGAATAATAAAATCCTCGTAACTTTTACCCCGAGACGATTGCCGGTGTATTTTTTTTACGCTGTATCAGCTACTTCTTCTCCATTGCTATACATTATACGTGTGGCCAATATCTACGGGTACGGGGCGACGGGGGGTTGAAAAATTGTTCGAACGTCCACGGTGTTATCGCTGCGGGAAGGTATGTGTACAGGTATACCAATACAGGTAGGCAGTTTACATTATTATGCTACAGCATCGGGGAGGTGAACCCGACTTTATTTATAGAATGCTATTTTTAGGTTCGTTTGCGATTTAAAAATCGATAAAAAGGAAAAAAGAAGAGGTCCGCTGTGTCGTCCGACCTGCAGCCTCAAGCCGTGCTACCAGAGCCTGTTAATCGCGACCATTCGCTTAAAGTGCACGCGACAGTTTCTCCCCTCGTTTCGTTCGGTTGGAAAAAAAAAAATAAAGCGGAAATAAAAGAAAAATGACGAATAAAATCGAAAGAAAAGAAACACCATTATTTGCGTACACGCATTTATTATACATATACTTCGCGTATACTACACGGTTACGTACGGATCCCCGTGGGCTCGACCCGCTTGGAAAAGACTTGTTACATTTGTCAACGCTGCCAGGACCTCGCGACTGCACCATAATACCCGGTTATTTTTAACCCTCCCTGATGTCTCCTGATGCTCCTGCTGCCGCTCCCGCTCCCGCTCCTGCTCCTGCCGCTGCCGCTCTCCGCAGTCACATCGAGACCCCGGGGAATTCGATTTTACTCATCCCATTATTGCAGCTACCTGCGGCGGCCTAAATCTCGATTGGCGACATACTGTCTACTCGTATAAAAAGCCAAAACTCTCCCTTTCTGCGGATCGAAGGTTTTTTTCTCTCTTCTATTTTTCACGTAGATCGGAATACGGGGCACCCGCAGCTTCTGGTTCAAGTGGTATGAAAATTAGTTGCAGCTGTGGCGTAATTTAAAAACAGAGAAAAACCAAAGAATATCAGACGAGTAACACTGATTCTTTTTTCTTAGTGAAACGGAGATACCATAATGCCGATATCGAAGGGACTGAAATTTTAGTTTTTCCTCGTTACCCGGTAGTATATCGATTGTCGGGATGAGACGTGAAATTGAAAAATAGAGTTCAAAGTGTTCTTTCCACCCGAGATGCCACCCTAAATATATATATATAATATGATACATGTCCTCGAGTAATTTATACGGCAGATTTCCAGGAACGCGACATCAGCTCCGTTTCGCAACGGTTGTAGGTACCCACCTTATACCATATACCCTTCACCGCGGGTAGGTAACTATAACCTCAGGAGAAGATTTATTTTTGTTTTTATATGATATTTTTTGTTACAACCGACGTCCCAGGTTCATTTAACTTTTTATTTTATTGTCCAAAAGCCACGCGTCACCCTGTATAGTAGTTCCCTAAACCAGTCCTCCGATTTTCCTTTTTCTGTGTTTTTTTTTTTTTCCCCTCCCCTTACTACTTACCTTTTGTTCAACTTGTTTCTTCTCCCTTTTTGCCATCTCGTAAAAAAAATTCCTCGCAGTGGGAGCTTATAACCGACCTTCGAAAGGTCGCTCGCGGATTATTATATAAATGGCGACGTTGGTGCAGACCTTTTTCTGCAGATCGCGCACGTCTCTCGAGGGAGATGATGCGGGATCGGTATAATAACCGCGGCTAAACCTATAGTCAGTTCCATACCTACTTATACCGGAAATTATATTTCTTGTAACATGCATCTTCCAATTTGTATTTTCAAAATTGGAAGAAGAAAAAAAAGAAAGCTCAAGAGAACCAAAGTAAATTTTGAGACTCTGTATATGTACAGGTATATTATTTTCAAAAAACTTCGTTGTTCAGATTTCGTTCTTCTCTCTTCGCCCAAAATCTAACTACCCCTCAAAAAATCACCGATACGGAATAGAAAAGAGGTAAAATAACGATAACGAGGTAGGGATTCGTCGTAATGAAAAAGCTGAGACGAAAGAAGAGAGAGAGAAAGCATTAAAAAATTATCCGGCATTCGGCAGCGGTGTGTTCGTCGCGATAATCCCTTGGTTCTAAAAATACATTCTACACGTGGGTATAATTGGCACCTTTTGGGCCCTTGGCGATGTCCAGAATAAGATGCGGGAAGGTCCCAGAATAAACGCACGGGGCCAGACGGAATTTGGCCCCAACTTACTCGCTTGTCTGACCGTCTGACTCTTGCTGAACTTGCCGCAGCAGCTGTCGCGATCAAAAGATCCCGAAGATCCACGAGCTTCTCGTAACCTGTTATGCTAAGGCTAACCCAACGTATATCAAGACTCCACGAGGATCCATGATCGATGGCGTCTTTTCATCGCGGCACAGTCGCCTCCGAGTCCCAATTTTGTCTGGTCTTCTTTTTCTTCTTCTTCTTCTTCTTCTTCTTCGTCTTCGTTTTCTTTTTCCTTCTCTCCTCCCTCTAATATAGTCGACCCTCGTCCTTCTCCTCCCCCGTGCAGCGAATTATATTCTTTAGCAGCGACGTCCGTTCGTTTTTTGTTGTTTCTTCCCTTTTTCTTTTCTTTTATTTTATTTTATTCGTAGTCCATTTCGGAGACCTTGCGATTCTTCATCGTTCGTCTCTTTTTCCATTTGTCTTCGTATTTTCGCTCTAATATCGTTCTGTTTTTTCTTTTTCTTTTTCTTTTTTCTCCTCGTTTCTGCGGTGTTTCTGTACATTTCGCGTTCACGTCAGCGTAGCGCTGTTCGGCATTCTCCCCTTCACCCTTACCGAGAAATAAGAGACCGGATGGTTCCGAAAAAGTAGATGAGTTGCAGAAGAATGAAGAAAAATCAGGCTCATAGTTTCTCGCGATCTTAGAACTAATTCGGATTAACGCGGTCATCACACTACACCTATTATGTTCCTGCGGATTTCAACGTTTCAATCGTCTCATTGTCTCGAAATTCGATATCATTATTACGTGATCTATTGTCAGCGCTCATCTATGACCACAAGATTCACTTGAGTTCGCTTTCGATCGGACGAGACGCTGACGCGATTGAGCTGTCCGTAGATTTTGCCGCCTGACTGACAAATCCGATATCCTTTTATAAAAGGAATACATTTCTTCGCCGCATGCAGTTCACTTTTCCCTTCGAAAATTTTACGCCGTTACACGTACGGCGTTCGTTATACATTTATGCATCGGAAGGAAAAAAAACAAAAACAAAAAAAAAAAAAATTGCGCGAAGAGAAGGGAATACTGGTAAGACGAGAACGTGAAAATCGATAGGATTTCATCGAGAAACGAAAAAAAGTAAATAAACGAAATAAAAACGACGAAACTACGGAGAGACAAACGGGAAAAAAATTAGATTAGCTTTATATGAAATCACGAATTGCACGGATTTAGGTGGAACAATACCCCGAACAATGATTCGATTTATCTACACTGTACGAATGGTTTCGCGTAAAAAATCAATCATCTTTGTAGATAGAAGTCAATGCTCTCGGAATCGCTTGGTTTGATAGTTTGTCGGAATCGCGTTGTATCCGTACATACACGATCTCACTCGTACCCATGATCTTTCGATTGTATTCTACGGCGTGTCTCTAAATTCGGTGTACGACTGGTCTAATTTTTTATCAAAAAATCATCGATAGATATCCTCTTGATTGTCCGAGCGGTAAAAGAAAAATGTCATCTTCTGATTTGAGGCGAACCTGATAAATTGATAATTAATTCATTCCTTTTTTTTTCGTGGGGAAAACTGAAACGATGATTAACGAAGTGCCAGCGAAAGAGTAAAGGAGGAAGAGTACGAAGTCTCGATACCGAGACGGGTTTCAAGTGGTGGTCGTCGTCGTCGTTGAGAAATTCTTGACGTACGCGCGAATAAGTCGGTGGCGAATAAGTCGCGTTGGTTGTTGTCGGCGTTACGAGGCATATAGGTGGTAGGTGAGTCTAGCCTGGCCTAGCCGCTTCTAGTTATGCCGCGCGACTTGGCTAACGCGGCAGCTCGGCCCATAGGGTGACCCGCGCAATCAAAGGGTCATACTCGTGATCTATTGGAGTCGGGGATGCCGTTAGGCGGTAAAGTGCAAAGTTGTTAGTCATGTAGCCACCGCGTTTCCCGCTGAGTGATTCAAAAAATTTTAATAACAAATAAAAAAACGAACAATGAAAAATAAAAGAATAACCGAAGACGCGCGCGCCACCCTTTCATCCTCCGCGAAACTATGACACGCGTGTATGCGTGTACGTACACCTGGTTTCACGGTCCATTTGCCGGTTCCTTTTTTCATTTTTCATAAACCTTCCCCGTTTTATTTATTTTATATCGTCTTCGTTACTAATCAGGTACATTTATACACCTACTCGTTACAATTCTCAAACGGTTGCTGTAAAATTTCTCTTTCTCAACTTCCGGAATACACCTATGCATAACCGAACTGTACTTTTATGAAGCGGGATTTTTTTTTTCATTTTATTTGTTTGTTTATTTATTTATTTTTTGTTCCATCGGAATGGATGTGCCGGTTTACACCGAAGATTAATCACTCGCTAACTATATTTCTTATTTATGTACCTTTTATTTATGAATACCACTTTAATCGACCGGTGGACTGTGCGCGGTGCGCAGGTTTATATTCACGCCCTCCTTGTCCTTAAGATGTTCCTTCTCCTACCTTTATGACCTTTGAGATTACCGGCGTCAGGACGAAGTCATCATCGTCGCGTTTTACCATCGTGCGTTTATATATAGACACTTTTAACGCTGATATCTCAGGCTAACGGATCATCTGAGTGGTTTTCTATTCTGCTTGCATCGTTGAACTCCTCTCGGACCTTTCGTCCGTCGGTTTCTCAGAGATGAATCGAAATGAACGCTTGTCAAGCCGGAAAATACCGTCTCGGGGAAATACACGGCTTTCCCAATTTTTATCCCTAATCGACGACGCGAACATGGAACTTCTCGTTTCGAGGGTAACTCGAAAACGCACGTAAACCTCGCGGGGCCCATGGGGTTCGATTTCCGTTCGAGCGTCGCTAATTTATCGGAGCGATACGTTCTCCTGGTGGCATTAAAACGATAATTAGCGAATCGTAAAGTTGATATATATATATATATGCGTGAGTAGGAGATTTCTGCGTATAAGATAGGATGGAATACGTCCGATTAAGCCGACCGTGGTACCGTGCGGCAGCAGGAGAAGTCGTCGGATTCGTGCTAGGCGCTCGAACGTTTGTGTGTAAGTCCTTATTCCCGTATCTTATCATATACCTTTTATATACGTGTGCTATTTACCAGCCTCAAACTTGGAGCCGCCGCCTCTGGATTCTGCCGGTTATATGTTGCACCGTAGTTATAACAGGAGGACGCGCCACCGCTTGCAGTGAATCGTAAATCTTATTCCATAGCTGGAATTCCAAACCCGCGGACCTATGACCCTGGCGTTAAAGCTTCGTCTCACCATAGCATTAACACGCCTCGAGGAAACGTATAATTAATAATTACCTCCAGTTCTAATTACCAGCGGGATCTTTACCTCAGTTCTTAACTGTTTCACTGTCAAATGGAATTACGCATATCCGTCCTGTATTGCGTAAAATATTCACGTGTCGCACGTAATCGATCACGCGGCGCGAAATTTTCATTTTTTCATAACCCCCGTCGTGTTTTTCTTTCGTTCGCCATCCTCGATCTCGAAGAATTTTACATCGCGTATCGTTTAAAAATTTTCTCCATTCGTTACGAACGTCGTAGAAATTCGGTACATTCGATTCTCCGTGCGTGAAAAATTCTCAACATTTTTTCGAATAACTTTTTTAATTTATACGAAATATTTTCACGAAAGTGAGATGTAATTAGACTTGATTAGCGAGTGAGGTTGTTACGATATTGTAACTTCACTCGGTACAGACGACTATGTTAGCCGGAGGCACACCTGATTCCTCGCTGTGAGTATAATATTACCATTTGTAATATCAGGGCTCCGCCTGTTAAATTTATAAAATCCGTAATTTTGATCGTGCCCTACGGTATACGTATACATATGGGAAAAGTAACAAATTACTCCGATCCAACGCGTTCGCGTTGCACCTATATGCCTCGAACAAAAACAAGATCAACGATAAAAAAAAACAAAAAGAAAAAAAAGAAAAAAAAAGTAGCCGTCTGTGCGATACGTTACGAAATTGAACTAATTCGGTGCCGATGGGATTCATTACGGCGTTCAAACTACGCTATACGTCAAAAATTATCCGAAATAAACCCGTGAAAATTCTCAGGTAGGTGTATACCTATATTACCGTGTATCACGTGTTTCTGGGACCGGTCTACAATGTGTACGTAGATGAACACGTCTAGTAGACGACGATGATGATGATGATACGTTCACGTTTTGTTTTCGTTATTTGTCGAGATTGGTTTTTGCCTGAGAAGATGGCCTTTGCATTTAATTTGTTCATCACGATGCCAGGGATATTCCGTGGCACAGATCGAGGGCACGCGGTGGCGGAATCTTGGCGCTCGTCAAATTCCACCTTCTTTAGCATAAAAGAAGGAACAGCGGTAGGTATACCCAACTATCTTGGCGCGGAAACCCCGTTCCTCGGATGTCGGTCGACAACTGCATATACATATATACATATATATATACATACAACCGCGCGAGTAGCTGACGTTGTATTTGCGGTCAAGGCGTTTGATTTTTGCACCCACGTTTCCCGGTGCTAGTTTTGCGGGCGTGAGAATACCGGTGACCTCGTCTTCCTACTTCTCGAAGTACATTATAATACGGCATAACCTTATACCCGTACCGAAGTCCTCCTCAAGGTGGAGTCGCTCGACTCCGCACTGGTAAAACACAATATACATATATGTATTTAGGTACGTAAGTATCTACCACTCGTCCTGGCACGTTGTGTATTAACAGCGGCGTATGAACTCTAAACTTTTCACGGTCCGTTGACGTATATATCGAACCGGAGAACAGAAAAAGAAACGAAAAAACGAAGAAAAAAAAACAAACAGAAAAAAAAAAAACGAAAGGGAACGGGAGTCCGGGGAATTCGTTTCGAGGAAAAAGATGGACGGAGGGAAAAAAGTTGAGTAAGGTACGTCAAATACTTTAACTTAATTAAGAAAGTAACGGTGTTTTGTAATGGTGGTCAGTACGGTGGGTGCGGAGATGATCCTTCATCGGCGGTTGATGAGAAGGCGGTAGTCATTTCTATGGTATAAAATTTTTATCAAAAACCCTCGTAGCCGCACCTATGCACCAGCTGGTGTCTAGCCTACGGGTATAATGTGATAATTGAATTAAGACTACCCCGAGAATATATCCTCGTGGACGCGCCGGTGGTACCACCACCGATCCTACCGAACACCCGATGCAGCTAGTGTTACTCGAGAATTAATATATCCGGTCTTATTACGCGATGACTCGAAAAAAATGAAGAAGAACACCGGGGGGGGGGGGGGGGGGGGGATTCAGGATGTTAGACGAAAGAAAGAAATAAATATAAATAAATATCACCGAAACTTGTTTCGCCGCGAACATCGGACGGTCTCGATACGCTAACCCCTGCAGCATCCCCGTCCCCGTACCGAACGCCCGGAGGATCTCCGAATCGATCCTGGAAAGTCCGAGGTATCGGTCAAGCCTCGGTTATAACGGGACGCTGACACATCGGCCGCGACCACCGTGAAAGATGAAACAACGCCAAGTCCGAGTCCAAGTTCAAGTCCTATGTCCCGGTCCCTCCGGTCTTGTGCCATCGGGTCCCACTCCCAGGACCCGCTAGGATTCCCGTCGCCTCCTCGCTTCCAAGAGCGACTTATAGTTTACCTCGCCCCCTTGGGGGCACCGAGAAACTTAACCGTAACCGACTCTTTGGTCGCTTTTATATTATACGCCTAGCACCGCGACGATGCCCCTGCTGCTAAAAGATTTACGCACGCATTTTATCGGTGGGAATAATATCCCCGCGATATTATATTCAACGTTTGCCCGTTGGCGCGAACCGTGTAGCGTTAGTTATCGATTTTTCATTAGACGCGTTATAATTGTTACGAGGATCGGACAACGGGCGAACGAGACTTCGTTTGCATCGTTCGTAATTTTTCAACGTCATTCGGCGTTCCATCGGACGCGAGACGTTCGGAGATATGGGAAACTCTCACGGAGCGCGGTTACCTTCCGTACGTATTATCGCGACACTATTTTAGTCGGATCCCTCCGACGGCGTTTGCGGAATATCGCGTCAATTTACTGTACCGAGCATAATAGAAATGCGGGTCGCACCATGTGCTGCTTGCTTATACTCCCGGGCTCTTATAGAGGCTGTGGGAACTTATTCCCGACTGATGAGATGCCGCTGATTCGTGACTCGACTGTATTCACGTATCTTCGCGATTTTTCAATCTATCGCCGTCTACGATGCGTACGGCGTGCAACGAAATTTTTTTTTTTTTTTTTCCCATAGAGCGAAGATATTTTTGCGACGTCGAATCGTTATCGAAAAATCGATCCTCCGTTCCGAATACTAGCGAATATTTGTAAAAAAAACCATCGGCTATCCACCGGTCGATTTTTACGCCAAACGAAACTTCCCTACATCGATCTCTTCCGCGGCGGAATCCAATGCCAAGACTCGTCTGCCTTCCCGATAAATGCATGTACGCGCTTTATACCTACTGGCGCATATACGTGACGAAATCCATTGCGTTTATAATACGTAAATACATGCGAGTACATAACTACGTAGTGATATATATATATATATACGTACGTCTAATACGCGTGGGTTACCCGCCGCACACACGCCGTACCTTTATAACCGTGCTTCCGCGTGTGAAATGAAGAATACCGCACGAACGCTGTATCTAATTAAATCCGACACGTAACGACCTTATCTAAGCACGCATACGCTATGACTCGGTACGGAGTTCTTATTCGCCCGACGTTCCAGGACGAACCACCCTTCTCCCTGCCTCCCGCGGACGAAAACCCGGCTGTCCCGAAGTCGCCTTCTAACTGGGTGACGCGCAAGTTGCACACCACCCTTTTTCCAAAGGAGTGGTTGGAATAGTGTGAAAATTAGGGCCGTCATCGAAGGTCGCGCGGTTCCAAGGAGTTCGGAAAACGCGCTTCATTTTATCATTTCAAAGGGACACCCCGTAGACGCGATGGTAGTCCGGTGTACGGCTTATAAATATATTTATATGACATCGGTATGTGAAACGCAAACCGAGCAGCAGGGCTCTCGCGCTCTGGGTAACTCACTTTTACGCCGGTTCTTCTCTCCGCCGTACACGGGTATCTCTATGTATGGATGGTTGTAACGCGAACTTGCAAATTAAACTTGCCGAGAGTTGTTAGTTGATGTAACTTTATGCTCGCGACACGCTTTTTAAATATAACATATTATACCTTCGTGTACACGTATATATACGTTTATACGCTACGCGTGTCTCTCTGCTACTTCGTAGATTGGATACCTCGAATATCCTTATTAACTTTCTAATAAGGGATAAATAGCGAGCTTCGTTTTATTTTAACGCGATGTTTTCTTTGCGCAGGAGTTTATTACGAGCGTGTTCGATAAACCGTTGAAAAAATACGGTCCCTATACACCGTGTTTATAACGTATTCAAATTCGAGAATATGCAACGCGTATCGTACGGTGACATCGTATACGGGTAATCCAATCCGATATGTCCTGAAAAAATTAGCGGAGACAAATTGGAATCCACGCGAGTTTTCGAACGGAAGATAACAAACGATACGCCCGGTGTTCTCGTCTACCTGCGTAACACTCTTTGAGTCGCGCTATTTTTTTCACCAACTTGCCCCGTGCGTGCAGCCGATTCCGAAGCACATCGCGTCGGTATACATATATGTAACGATAGCGAGTGGAACGGTGTGGCATTAATTTAACAACCTGTAACGTTGCGCATACTTCTATAATATTACAAACTACCGGCGTTCGAAGCCGTTATCCTAATTATAACCGGAGCAGAGTTATGGATCTGGTTGCACCGATGGCTTGTAGCTCTTCTACTTCTGCTCGTACGGTGTAAAAATACCACGGAGAAACCGATGATGGAGTTTTGCAGTTTACAGAAGCCGTAACACCGACCGGAACACGCGATATTCTCATGTGCTCGAAAATACGGGTGCACGCTCGATTATTTCACTAACAGCGGAATCAGTCGACGTTACGGTCTGATACGGTCCGATGAATTTTTGATATTTCTACCAAAAAAATCAATACCTCGTTACGAACGAACGGAAGTCGCGGAAGTTTGAGCCGCGCCAAAAAAAAAATATTCGGAAGTCCCTCGAGGTATCCGAAAATTCAATTTGGTTTCGCTTTTAGAAATTGTTTTGGGACGAATAACGATGTTCGACTTGTTCGATGTTTTTTGAATTGAAAGGTTGGCTCGTACTCGTTTAGCTAGAATATCGGAAGGTATTTGAAATTCGAAACAGAGTGACCTCGTAAGATTGACTGACATTGCGAGGAAAGGAATTATCCAGAAGTTTTTGTCTCTCTGGTTGATATTAAATCATGCAAATTTCAGATGGAACGGATATACGTGGACATTGCGTTGTAACTTATTCACATATTTGTTGAGTCTCCTTTGTATTTATTCAGCGAAATCGATTTCCCGAGTCACTCCTAAATTCTTCAGAAGCAAACGGTGATCGGAAAATTTGTTTGAAAATTATTTTTTTCGTCGTTTTTGCTACCTAAATTACCCAACCCGTTGGTCAACTAAGAGGGCGTACGATGTTAATGGGGAATTCGTTTGCGGCGTTTGACCCGAGTGGACAACCACGAATACGACTGCGACTACCGCCGCGCCGTCTCGAAAGAGTTTCTTCAAGTCCGGATTGTATGAAATAAATTATTGATCGTATCTCTTCTTTTCCGTTGTGTTCCGTAGGATGGAAACCTTCCAGGAGGCCGGTGTCCAGATGCTCAAAGAATTCCGGGCCCTCCTTCAACATTCACCTCTTCCTCTGCCCGGCACTAGACTTCTTCAGTTGCTCGCTCTCAACATGTTTGCCATCGAGACCACGCAGCTCAAGGGTGAGTTTGTCATCAAAAACTTGATTTAAAAGTAAAAAAAAAAACATATCACGCAATCGCAGCAGTGCTACGTTGCGGTTGCAATATTACCCCAGTTTGGAAATATCTCCGACCGAACGAATACCTTGGAAGAATTGTCGACGCCAGAAGTCGTTGCGAGCGACCGAACACTGCAGTGTTGGTAGTACTTGAGATTTTAATCTGGACCCCGTACCCGGTCCAATATGTTATTTAATGTTATTGCGCCCCTCGACGATAACCTTCTTCTTTATTGTTTCTTATCGCTTCTTTTACCAACCGAAAGTCGAAGGTCCCCCGGCAATTTTTACGCCGGTTCCGAGCTGGACCGGCAGCAGAAAACCCTCGGTATGACCGCCACGAATCATTAAGATACGTGATTATTTTCGATTTCTGATTATTTTATTTTTTCGATAGATCCAGGTAAGTTTTTCTGAATTTCTTCTATTTTTTTTTCGCACCGGTATCCATCGCAATATGGAAACAATTATTTGATATCGAAATAAAAATTTCTGCGGTGTATTTCTCCAAGATCCCAAGCGTGATGTCACGATACATCATGTCGATATATCGACGGATCTCAAATTTTACGAATGCTTTCTTCGCGACAACGGCATCTCGTAGCACCGAAAGGAAAGAAAAAGTTTATCTCCGCTTTTCCATGGTTTTTGCTGTTCAATTTCTTTATTTACTTTCCAATTCTATAACTGGAAACGTTGCCGTTGCCTGCGCAACAAACATTCGAGAGTAGCTTATACTTCGTACCGAATCGAATTTGCCAAAATTCGGTCAAATTTCAGCGACCGACGCATCGAAGAAAGACTCGTGTCTTTGGAATTGAAAGAAGACACGTTGGGTAGGGATAAAAGGAAAAGTAAAACTATTTACAGTCGTCTTCGTGCAGGTCGATTGTCGCGGAACGTTTGATTACCCATTATTTTTGTTGAAAATTTTTTTCCCCTCCACTTATTTCTTTCGTGCGTATAAACCGAGAGGCGGAAGAGAAAGGAGAAGAAGGATAAATAGTGGAGGCTGAAGTAAAATATTCGTTTTATTACGACGATAAAACCGAAGCAGAGATAGAACCCGCTGACTAGCGGCGTGCAGGCGCGGTTGCATCACGACACAGACGGACAGTAGTCAGTAATTGAAATCGTAAAAACCAGGATAAAATCGTCCATAGAGTTTATATGCGCGTATCAACTGGAGTCCGCGGTCTTGTCACACGCGTGTTTCTTCCACTGGTTCGACTGCTGCGGATATACTCTAATGTCGTTACTTTTTGCGGTCGGCGAAGGAAACTGAGGAAATTGTTTGTTCCTTTATTTATAATTCAACTGTTTTGTTTCGTCGTTTCATCTTTATTTCACTCCGCGATGACGATCCCTGCAATTTTTCAAGCACAGACGCAATTATTGACCAATCCACGACGAATACCGATTGTTCGATTTTTTTTTTTTTTTTGCTTACGTTGGAAGACAAATTTGATAGTCGTCCGACCGGCAATAGTTTGATTGAATGTATTTCGATACGATTCGATGAGAGTTCGCTGTATCTTCGTACCGTGTGTGAGGGGAAAAAACAATTGTGGAGAAAAAAAGGAGAAAAATTGAGGGGAAAAAAAAAGAAAGAAGAAATAGAAGAAGGAGGAATCGGAGAGGTTAGCAAAAAGGTAGTCTACACCCATGCCGGGGTTAGTTAAAGCCTATCTGATTTACAAATGAATCCGGATATGGAAGTATAATTACAGGTTATCTGCTTAGAATCATTGCATGGTCTTTGAAAGTACGATGAGCTGGAATCCCAACCTCCTACAGAGAAGGTATCGCCGTACGGCCGAGGCTTAACGTATATATATATACGTATTTAAGATCTCTGCAGATGAACTGTGAACACTATAGTTTCATCGACTGGTTGTCGATGTAATCAGTGAAAATCATAGCGTACCTCCACTTCGTTACTTATCCTTCTTGTACGGATACTATAACCAGCTATCTTTTACTCGCTGCTAATACACCGGTATTCGATAGCGTAGTTGAGAATAATTTCTGCAATAATGCTATTTTCATTAGCTCACAGAAATTAATAGACCTACAGCCACGAAAATTTTCCATCTCAATTCGTACCGCATTTCGAATCTCACCGATAATTCAATCGAAAACGATGAAAAAAAAAAACACATTTCGCTCGAGATTTGGAAACCCAAAAAAAAAACAGATGATATTCCCAGGCTATTTATAAAATTGCTGGATCGTACAACTGCCGAAAAAAAAACTGTTCTCTCTTCTCTTGTTATTCGTGTAATATTCGAAACTCTGAACAGGGGGTACGTACCTCTGTACGATTGAAATTACCGTGTGCAATTTTAGGTGTCAGAAATGTGCCACCGATTGCGAATACAGTTAGATAAAATTGATAGTCATTACTCATTAGACCGTGAATATGGGCAATCCAATCTCATAGCATCGTTAGATATTCATTGGAGTTTTTAAAACGGTTCTCTCTCCGTACTTGTACGTACACGTATAAGTGACGGTGGCCGTAATCGATGACAAGAGTTCAACCATGGAAGTTCTACTTCTCTCTATCTCTCTCTCTCTCTTTCTCATACGTATTCTCGTCTCGGCAATAAATTTTGCTCCCGGTTCTCAACATACGTTACCAATTTACCAGAATTATAATCGTGCGAAATTTCACGTCCAAAAAAAAAAAAAAAGAAAAAAAAACAAATTGGACAAAAACTTGGTCACGGTATTCGCGGCGTTTCTTATTTTCTTTACTTTTTCGGTTGCGGCTGTCATCGTCGACATGTCCGGTCAGGGCACATGACTAAAATCACACACGTGTGTACGGACACGGGGGGACCATGTAACCGTGGGATATAGGTACGTTTCGCGCGCGCGCACACACACACAGGCGTGTACGTACAGTCCACGCTGCAGAAGAATTATTCTACCGTGAAATACAGAAGAGGCAAAATCAGAAGCAGAAGCACAGAAGGCATGAAGAAGAGTTGGATACGAGAGTGGGTAGATAGAAATATTACCGAGAAAATTGCAGCCTCTTTTCCTGTCTCATTACACCATACGTTTGGTATAGGTTACAACGTGGGGCTTCTTCCACGGATCGTCATGTACTACATACGTATACGTATAACGTACGGAGGTAGTAGGTGCATCTCTTGGCGTGGTTCGCTCGTAATAATGGCCATAAACCAATGGGGGGTAGCAACAAGAGTAGAACGAAACTAGGCGCAGGTGGTACACAACAGAGTATATAATAGCGGGAGTATGTGGTACGGGTATACCTATGATGTATGTAGGTAGGTACGTACGTATGTAACGTTG
The DNA here is from genome assembly GCF_917208135.1 of Athalia rosae. NCBI lineage: Eukaryota > Metazoa > Arthropoda > Insecta > Hymenoptera > Athaliidae > Athalia > Athalia rosae. The sequence continues at coordinate 17,937,927 of NC_064028.1, read as the reverse complement.
CTACCATTATTTTTCCAGAGAAAGTAACGCGGTGAAACAATTTAATAACATTTCAACCGACGGTCTCATGCGTTCAATCGCTTCGCTCGAAAACAGCTGGAGAGGCGGACGACTTGTCTAGATATATTGTCCACGCGATGAGTCGAGCAACTTGATAAAATAAGGGGAATAATGAGAAGCAGGGAAATGGAAGAGGGATGAAAAAGTACGGCGAGAAAGAAAGAGAGAGAGAGAGAAATTAGAAACAAACAGACGATACGCGGAGAAACGACTCACGGAATTATTCTACGAGATGCGCGGATGATTCGAGATTATAGGCATTATAAGGACGTTAGAATCTCTATAGCGGTGTGGTCATCCGTTGCCATCTTCTTCCTCTCTCTCTTTCTTTCTTTCTTTATTTTCTTTTTTTTTTTTTCTGCTTATTCTACATTCTGAGTTTTCTTATTATTCGGTATCCTCGCATTCTGTGTGCCGTGTTTCTGATCATCTCGGATTATTTAATCGCCGATGGAAAAAGGATCGTTCATTTTATAGCGCGAGCGAGCGCTTGTGCGGAAGAAAAATTGAGGATCACACACGCGCGGAATGTACCGCGATTACATTCGACGTTCTCGCGGCTTTGACCGAGTGACTTTTTTTTATTTTTTTTATATTTTTTATTATTTTTTTTTTTCTAAATTAACCGTTTTAATTCGTTAATCACGCGAGGAAAATAAATCCCGCGTTGATTCATGCGAGAGTGGACATCGTTCGTCCGGCGTGGGCGGCAGCCTACCCAGATAGAAGACCTTGGTTTTTTGCGACCGCATACATAATAGTAGGTATGTAAATTTTCGTGCATCACGCGAATATTATACCGTATTCAGAGTACAAGGTACATACGCTTGACGTATATATAGCTGTATATATATATACCCTTATATGCTGTGTTACGTGTTGATATGTAAATCGGTTAAGTTTCTCGGCACCGTGACATGTCACTTCTGGATAGTATGAATGAACAGGTTTTGTATAACTGTAACTGAAACAGATGTGTCGTCTGCTCCATTCCGTTCCGTTTCGTTCTACTCTGCTCCGTCTTTATAGGTAGGTAGGTCGTTAGGCTCGATTGTTGTGTTGGCGGAATTTCGGTGTCCGAGAATCGAGATAATGCGAAAATGAAGCACCGCGGATACACCCGTGGCGATAAATGGACTCTCGCGACTTTTCGTCGCGGTTGATATCTTCGTAACGTCCGCACGCGCGGATAATTAATTGATAACGATGGAAAATCGATGTGAAATTTATCGAGCGCTTGTGCAAATTGACGTTAATTGAATCCGTATAATGGATTTCCAGCGTCGATGCTCTTTATCCCAGTTATAAATGCTCCTCGTGTCTATTCTCCCGCGTGTCCACGTGTCATTTACGGAAGCCACGGGGTTGGGCGAATTTTGGAATATCGAATGTAGCCCGATTCGTTCTCACGGTTGCCTCGACTGTATTATAACCCCGTCGGGTCGGTGTACGAATATATTCTTCTATTTTCAGCAGACGTATCGACGATGTGCTACCGCGTCTTCTTCATGGTGTTAACGAAATGCTCGCCACTGCCGTTGACGAATTGAAAAGATTTTTTTTCGAAACGGGTTTCAAAAAGAGGAAAAAAATCAGGTTTTGAATATTCAATATCTCATGGGAAACGAGACTTAAATTATTTATTACATTTATATATTTATACCTACATACGAATGCGGACGTAATATTTCAGCGAATATGGCTTAACATCTTTCGAATATTTTTGCAAATCCACAACGACGTTGTTTTTTCTACTTCATCTTAGACCAAATTTAAATCAAACGTAAATCTGACAACGCTATATTTTTTCTTTACCGTAAGAAAAAACATCTCTAACCAATGGTATATTTCATTCGAATGAATATATTCATGATATCATCGTAAAGATTATTGAAAAATTTCAAATTTATTCACGTGGGTGCGAATACGGTTTTCTCGTTCACTGTCATTTGCTCCATAGCCTCTTGGAAGAAGGAGGAAAAAAAGAAAAATCCAAAATTTTTCCAATCTTCCTTGCATCCATTCGATAGTCGAACGTGCACGTCAGCTTCCCAACCGCATCCTGAAAATCCACACCCGTAAAAAATGATCTCGTACCACTCGGACCAGCGTATGTACTATTTAGTGGGGTTTTCAGCCCCGCGGGGCAAAGTTCATAGGTCATTGAACGTCCGTATGCAAAGGTCACGTGGTCAGTACGGAACGGGGTTTGCAGGCCTCGGGCTGTTGCCGTTGCTTCTGGTTCTGCTGCTGCTGCTGCTGCTGCTGCTGTTGCTGTTGCTGTTCCTCGACGCTGACCGAACACGGTGCCTGTACACGATACATCCATATTTCAACCGAACTCGTGTAGCCGATGCACAAACTACGCGAGTTTGCCCAATTTCGTTCGCCCTGTAGACTTTTGCCGCAGCAACGCGATATGTGGTGTATTTTGATAATTTATACCAACGAGATCAACGGCGCGTACCCAACTACTTCTGGGAACAGACCGGAGCGAATTTATCCCCACATACATAATACATATTTTCGTGGTTATTTTCGGTCTCTATAGGAATGCACAGTGTTGTAACAGGGGCGTTTATTACTCGCGCGCCGGTACGAAACTCGAAGAAATAATATATCAACGAAAAATAGAAGAAAATAAATAAAATCAGTCGGCGTTTTTCTGACGCGTCGCATTTATTCGTAAATAACCGTCAATTTATCGAACACTTAGAAATCGTTTTAAGATTATTTACTGGCCTGTCATTAAAATTATAAATCGATCTGAATTGATGCAGGAATTTCATCCCGGTAAAAATTATTAAACTCCGAAGATTCTGCTGCTGGCATCAGGTGGTAACTGTTACCCACCAGCGCCATTATCGATCTTGGAATAGACAAGTATCGTTTGATAAATGTTCGTTTTTTTTTTTCTCTTCTTCTTTCTCCAACGGAGAGTTTGTTCCGATTTTTTCCCATCTGATAATCATGAATTGGATTTTTTTCCCCCATCCGCCGTGCCCAGTGGTAATTAGCGATCATCACTCGAGTCCAGGTATCGGCAGACAGAGTACAAATTAAGTGATTCGAAGGAATTGCGAAAAACCGAGAAGTAGCCGCGCAAGTATACCTGCATTATGCATAAAGAGTTTCTGGTTACAGAGGAGAAATTCAGCTCAGAGTTATAGCGCGCTTCTTCGAATTTTTCCGTGTTCTTCTTCTTCTTCTTCTTCTTCTTCTCATTCTTCGTCCTCCTCCTCAGCGAACCCTCGGGTATCATTATTGTCAATAAACCGACCATGTTTATCCTACGGTATCAATAAAACAATGCAATATTCTATTTTACGTAGCTCTATGCTAATTAAAACAAACTACGATCGGTTAAAAATTAACGATAAACAGAAACGAAAGAGAAAGAAAAAAATAAAAAAAATAAAAAAATAACAAGAAGAAGACAAATTAAATACTTTAACTAAGAAATAACCTCCGGGCCAATTAGCGAGTCGCGAACCGTTAGCCCGATCGAACTCTGTGGGGTCCACCGCAAGAGTCGTCGTACGTTCTCTTCTATTATGTACCCAGAGTCGACTCTTCAAAGACGAAGTTGAGATCCGGAAAATCGTGCAAGACAATTATATACCGATGGGTCGCTAGAATTTCTAAAGATCCCGGCTGCGTCATATCGTAGACAAAATTAAAACGTCCCACGTAATCTCGAGACTCGTTCCGAATACGAGGAATTACGTTAGGATCGAGCTTATATTTCTAAAACGACGGAGATACGATCGGTTGCTTTTCATTCTTTTTTTTTCGAACCATCGATCCTCGTTTCATTTCATTAATTGCATCGGGCGTGTGAATTATCGGCGGCTCTAGATGCGATTCCGTATTTCGGTAGGTGATATGGAAACACAAAAAAAAACAAAAAAATAAAATAGTGGTGTAGTTTATCAGAGTTTAGTACCACTTACGTACGGTAGAACAGTTGTTGAATAGATAACGGGTGAAGATTCGCTAAGCGAGATTGTAAGTGCGATTTCGTGTTTCTCGAAGCATTTATCTTCCACCGTAATCTGATACACAGAAGCTCGACTCTCGAGATCAACGCGCGAATGTCCATCTATCAGCTGACATAATATTATAATATTTTAACGGTTGTAGACTGGATCTTCATTCAAATTCATCCGCGCCGTTCGCGATCCTTCTACTTTTTTTTTTACTCTTTCTCTTTGATCTATAAAAAAAATTATCCGCAATTTAGAAATTCCTGAAATATTTTCGTCCAACCGAAGCCCGGCTGTAAGTCTGATCGATCGGAAATTAGATACGGTTTGCTCAGACTCGTCAAAATTTTTGTCCGAATTTGAGATCGTTTGGTTGAATTTTGCAAGTTTAATTTTTTTTTTTTCATTTTTATTCCGCAAATTCTAGAGGAATTTTCGATAAACCTATATGAACGACGTGAGACGTTGTGTATTTGGCACGCGTTATCGGTATACCGTTTATATTTCGTTAGATGACGAGTCCAAAAGTTACGATTCATGATACGGTGGAGCGCCGGTAGAGATGCGGAGGATGTGCTGTCGGAGGTCATTGACATTTTGGTTTGAGAAACGCCAAAGAATTTGATATCGGGATACCTCGTGTCAGGGGCTGAAAAAAAAGTAGAAGGCAAACATTCGGAGGCAGAAGAATCGCACGCAGATTATTGCCTCTGGACTTTAAGCACTTAAAACGGCAAATTATACGCAGAGGTTCGGTAATATTAATTCGAATTGTGCTCACGCAATTTCATTTCATTGTTTCAATGACGCGACGATTGTCGTTAGACTCGAACGAAACAAAATCTCGAAATCGACGCTGGATATCCTTTATTTTTTTTATCGCAAAATATAAAATTCATTCGGTTATGTTCGGTGACAAAAAGGAAAAAAAAAAAAAAAAATCTTTTTTCACTTTGCGGAGGTGTTCGAATAGGTTTTTTTTTCTTACGTTCAGTTTTGCGTTCGGGTTCTTGGAAGGGACTTGACCTTGTCAAGGCCACTTAAAAACCGCGTCCATTTCTTTCTCGGATTCTTTTTATCCCCGTATCATGCACATGTACGTACGTACATAAGTATATACGAACGTATACCAGTAGGCTATGTATTTTATACGTCGAATTCTGACGTTCTCAGCTGTTATTCGTATACACCTACCGACTGGCAACTTTTCTCACTTTTATACTTTTATTATATGGTGGTTCCTCTGGGCAGAAGTTAAGAAACGCCCAGATTGGAGTTTGCGGTCCCACTTCCTGCGGAATAGATACACGTTATTGAGAGAAACAAAAAAAAAAAAAAAAAGAAGAATTTTAATAAGAGATGGAAGGATATTTGTACGAAGATATAAGTATATACCCGTGCGAGCCACAGAATCCAGATGAACGGGAGACCGAGAGCGAAAGAGATTTGGGAATTCCAGAAACGAGAGAGCCCGCAGGGGTTTCGTTTTACCCGCTGAAAGCAAAAAAGATATAATAATAAATGAGTAAATAAAATAATCGAGAGGTAAAAAGAATTGGGATCGAAAAAAGTATAGTACGTAACGTAGTAGTAGGATGCTATAGGTACTTTTGCAGTTATATTATGACTGACCGTTCGCAATTCCGACCTGATCCAGAATTTTTTCGTACAACACATTTCACTTAATCCGTACGTTAATATAGTTCAAAAGTTGCGAGTTTTAGAGAAATCGATTCGATCGTGCAGCGAGCGAACGTGATTTATCGTCGTATCTTTAACGTCGTCGCGAGAAAAGGAAAAGAAAATAAAGAATTAAATGAATTGCAAAAAAAGTGAATAAATAAAATTGCGTCAGATAGATAAACGTATGAATAAATGAGAGAGTTAGCGTTAGCGTTAAATATACGGAAGACGACGAAAGAGGCGAAAGACCGGTCAGGGAGATTTCATGTTCACTGGACCAATGCGATTCCAGATGGGGTGGCTGCCGCTGCCGCCGTTGCTGCTGCTGGGTGAGAAAGTTACACGCGACCACTTCGCAATGCATGAATTATACAGTCGGGTTGATGATCCCGATGATAATTAACGAGAATCGAGCAGCTATACAAATGAGAACTTCCATGGCTGGAAGTTTCGCGCTGACCAGCGGCGGGGGGGGGGGGGACCTACGTAGGCGACGAGGTCGAGGGCGAGGACGAAGAAATAAGAGAAGAATCCATCTACTCTCGGTCGCGGTATCGTCATCTCGGCCGTACCCGTGAGCACATTTTGCACGGTGAAAAATTGAAATACAGAAAAAAAAAAAACTCGTACCCAGTCGAGTTGCAGGACAACTTTTCATCGGTTTTCAAAGGACTTGATTTCAATTCGAAGATTCATGCGTTTCCGGCGATGCAGAATTTTTTTCTTCGATTCGAACACAGACGCTCCTCCGACCGTAGGAATCTTTTCAGCGGAATTCTCGTTCTCTTTTTTATCCATCGTTTGGAAGGAAGTAGGATTCACGGTTTCGAAGCAGCAAGTATACAGCATCCGAATCTTCCCACGAGAACTTACCGGCGCAGCCTTTAATTATAATTAGATTAATCTTTTTAAATACCTGGCGCTCACGTTACACACCGGACCACGTGACGCCGACTTCGTGTGAGGTTACACATGTTGATTTATTTGTCGTTTTGTTGCTTTGCATATATTGCGCGTGTGAGCTGTTACGCCCATTAGTCACCGATAGTATTGCACCGAGTAGGCTTCACGTCTTTGAGGAGAAAAAAACATTCGATTTCCTTCTCCCCCCCCCCCCCCCCCCCCATCCGATTCACGGATGTGAAGATCCACGCATTTGGGTAATTTGATATTCGAATAATGACGCCTTCGGCTTTCATAACTTTGCGTAATATGCGATACTCGTTTCATTTTGTGAAGTGGAAGAAAGAATTTCAAACGAAACAAAAAAAAGTATACGAAATAAGATAAAAGTCCGCGCGCACACGTCCCGCACCTGCATTCTTTTCTACCATGATATGATCGCTATCAGAAAAAAACCATCGAGGGATTCGGGATTCCTCTCGGTCTTTATTACACATATATGTATACATATAATACAACGTACTTTCGCGTTTGCATACGTTTCTTAGAAAATTTATCGTTATTTACCATCGAAGGCATCGACCTCTCTCGCATTGTGTGTGATGCAGGTATACCTATAATGTGTGCCTGGATAAGACACAGTGATTTTTTTGGACGTGGGCTGTGGAAAAGATCAATCGAAAGGAATGTGAATCTTTTTTTTTTTTTTCTTTCTATTTCAAAAACTTTCATTATTCCATTCCTACGTAATCATATTTCTCAGGTACACCTTGTAGAACATCGAATTTCGGGCGTTCGAACGGATTTCGTGATTACGCCGATAAAGAATGTCGTCGGGATCCCTAGCTGGTGAAAAATTTCAAAACAACACCGCACATCTTGTTGAAACAGTAACTAATAGTTTTTGGCATTTTTTTGCTTCCGCCACCTCCAAGGAGCCGCGGAGCACATCTGCGGTATCTGGTAATCTCACGAACGAGTCTGGGGGCGTCGGAGTGGAGTTTGTACGTACTTCGCTCCGCACCGTGTAGTAAAACGATATTCGTAGACGTAGAGAAAAAAATTGAACAGAACTTGACAAAAAAGACGCCCTCGTTTTGTCGCGTGCGTGGTACCGGCGCACCGCTCTTCATACACGTTAGATGATCGTACGAGTACATTTATTGTAATATACTACACGTCTGTATACACCGTGCGGAAGAATTTCAAATATTCTTCGACCAAAAAAAAAGCTTAACGGTTTTGAATACCTTCGTACGTAAGAAGGTACATACACGGGGAGGTGTATATGGGGGCATACGAGCGAAGCGATGAGCAGTATCGCGGTACGAATATTTGCTTTAATTTTATGATAATTCCCTGTAATTGTTATGGTTACTGAGCACGAACGATTGCGTAGGTTTGTCCGCCTTATGGTATAACCGTTCGAATTTCAAAAGTACCCACATATACAATAATTTTACTCTCGTGTATTCGTACTACACACCGTTGTACGCGCACAACGATTATTAAAAAAGCATTTTCTCACATATGTTCGCCGTGCAGTTGGTGATTAAAAAGTAATCTTCACAGAGCTCCTATACAATTTATTAATTTTTTTCCTATAACAGTTCGTCCTCTCTCTCTTTTTTTTTTTTTTCCGCCTCTCCACATTTTATTTTTTTCCACATCTCTTTACTCCTTACCGCACATATTTATTTATTTATTTGTTTGATTTTTTTTTGGGGGTTTTTGTTTTTCGTCGTTGTCATTTTGTTCTCACGTAGACGGAAAATTGAATCTTTTCGAACGACGATCGCCTCGGGCGATTATTTGTACGACGGCTCGTCATAATTTTCACGTCCGATATACGCGGGTATAGTTATAAATAATAAAAGCCTAAATTAGGCGGCGAAATTACAGATCAATTATCACGGGGTATTAGGCCGGAATAGCACGTTGCCACCCATTTATCCGCATTCGATGATCCCTCGAAACGGTACCCGATCTACAGAAACTTGGGACGATGATATCCCGAACCTTATTTTGCAACTTTACGCGTCCGCCAGGCCTAAAAATTCGTAACATTACAGACCGTTCGCTTTGTGCGTATGTGTAAACTGCACACGCATACAACTCAGGTGATCGTAGTTAATTTAGATAATTTATGCCAGATTAGAAGAGCGTTACAACATCCATCAGTAACATTATTAGAGACGATCAAATCAACGCGTCAAACGTAATACGGATTGGTTGGATAATTACTTTTGATGCTGTGTTACACTAACATCGTAAGAGCCGTCGGTATATGTACATATTATGTACGTAACCTTATACGGTATGTGTGCGTTTATTCCCTCCATATATATATAAATAAACCGCGCAAGTTCGTAACGCTCGCGTGTTGACCGCTTAATTGAAACTGTTCTTTTTCTTCTCAGCATTTTTCATACATCATTTGAGAATGTGGGAGTTACCCATATGTATTTTACTCGATAAGCGTGACACAAATTTTTCTAAAAATGTAGAGGAATTCAGGAGCGGCGAGTCGATGTCGAAGTATTGTTTGAGAAATTATACACCGAGAGAGATTCACCGAAATTATTTACCCGCGTACGAACGTGACGTAAGTTTTGTAAGTTTTTTTCTCCTTGATAGAAATGCGGCGGCGGCGGCGGCGGCGTCGGGAGTATTGGCCCAAAATGTCGATCGACCGGGTAGCCAGTTTGCAACCGTAATAAGAGATAATATTCGAATCTACGGATTGATTAAGTATAAAATGTACGGTCGAATTCCGCCGCGTAGCGCCCGGGCATTATCGGTATTATAGGCTATCCGTATAGAAAAAACCGCGGAGTATCAACTCGCCTGTGATTGATAGAAACCTGTTCGATTGCAAAAGTCATTGCTCCGTGAGGATGAAAGGCTTCCTTTTTTTTTACTTCGAGATGTATTATCTGGTCCGAGTGTTGTCTCACGCGTATACCGATATCTCATGTACGCGTCTTAATATTTTTGAAAAGCGGACGAAGGAGTCGTCGCTCTTTTTATTATTTTTTTTTTTTCTTTGGTTTCAAAGCACGAGAATGTTCGGAAATTACGCTGAAAGCTCGCAGTCGTCGTTCGACGGTTTGTAATTTTGGAAAACGAATGACATGAAATGAAATGAAAAAAAGTGGAAAAACGTCGGTACATGGTAGACGGTTAATTCTATGGGTGCCACGACCTCTTTCGCACGCTGTCAGTGTCATCGGAGATCGCCTATCTTGACAGATATGTTAATGCGATAAGGCAAGGTACTTAAATTGCACGTTATGGGTAATTGGCAATCTTGAACACTGTCCAAGATCCCAAGATCTTTGATCTTGGAAGAGCCTGTTATCTGCTCCAGATACCACACCGTAAGTTGCTTCTCCACCGTACTCGTTCATTCCTCCTCGTCTATTTCTGGATCAAAAACATCCAAAGCAAATACGATATACCTGTCGTTACACTCTCGATCCTCATACAGCGAAATTCATGTTCTATTTCATCTCTTTTCCTCCACACCTCGGCTCCGAGTTCGCATCCTTACTCGTATACACGTATACCGCATCGCATCGCATCGCATCGCGTACGTACGTACGTTTGAACGGTCAAGTTTATACGCCACGACGGCCATATTCATATACACACCTACCTGGTGCACCGATATAACGCGCGTAAATGTCGTGTGCGTGCCGATGCAGAGGAAACGACGAAACTCCCCGAGGAGTACGGGTATAGCGGTTGGTACGAGACGATCCCCTCGTACGTTCGTCCGTCCCGCTCCTCCTTACGTCCATCTTTTTCCTCACAATCTTTTCCCCTCTCCTCTGTACCCCGCACACGTATTATTCTCGTTGTATGAGCGTGATCCAGATCACAGATCACATACCGGTACACTTCACTTGCGCGCCGCTACCGACACTCTTACCACCACCTTTATTTCACACAATGTATATTTGTAACGGCATCTATATATTCATCTCTTTGCCAAGAGCAGCAGCAGCAGCAGCAGCAGCAGCAGTAGCCTTGACCGACACATATTTTTCTCCGCACTGGTTAGTTACTTCGATATATTATTATCGTCCCATTGCGTACGTTTATCCACCGTCTTCTCATCCTCCTCTCGTCCTTTTCTATTCATCTTCCGTTAATCCCGACAAACTGCGACGACGACGTCGACGACGTTGCGAGTCGATGAATCGCGAGTTGATTATTTTTTCATTATCTTGGTATTCTTTGTCTGAAGAAATTGGCCGGAGAGGAGATCTGGTTCGAAACGCGAATAAAAGTCGAAGCGAATCGATGAATCACTCGGCAAAATTTCGACCTACTCGACATCGATCCGAATCTCAGATCCCAATTTTTTGAATTCTAATGCTCCGGTGCGCAATGTGTATTCCTTTACCGTTAAGCACATTGCGATATTATACAGCAGGTGATTCCCCCGTTCAATGAAATCGAAAGATCAACGGTATACCGACCGATAAAAAGTTCATCGACAATGTCGCCTCGTTTGATGATAATAAAACGAGGCGACATCGGTGAAACGAAAAGCAAAAAAACAAACAAACAAACAAAATGAAAAAAAAAAAAATAAATAAATAAAGAAAGAAAAGAGCGAAAGGAAAAAGTCGAGGGAAGAAAAAGGAAACGGTGGACGTAAGAAGAAACTAATCAGCAAGCTAAAAACATGGAGAAGAAACTACATGACTGTAGTTTTCTTCGAGATTACAGACATAAATTCTCCGCCCCAGTTGAGGAGATTAATTCCCCGAGGGCGTCTCGTCGCACGGATCGCTCTCGATGGTCGGTCGGCTCGACGACTACGCGCCGACGACGACGACCATTGAGAGAAGAGATGGATGCTATTAGCAATTCTCTAACTCCTCTAGTAGAACAACGCGCTCCTGCAACGGTAATGGGTCCATATAAATGCAGGACTGATCGGAACCGCAGCATCTCCTCTTTATTCCGATGCTATTCGAATCGCTTCGGAAAACGATTTTATAACCTTGATTACCGAGAATAGCTCGAGTGGCTCGCTACCTGCATTCGTATACACCGGATTTACACTGAATATAAAATGGTCGTGAATTATTTGGCAACCCTTGATTAAAAAAAGACGAGCTTTTTTTCCCCCCCACCCCCTCCCTACATTCATCTCCACCAGGTTCAGTTTTTGCGATAAAATTTCATTTGAAATTTATCTATTTATTTTTGACGTGGAATAACATCGGTCCTCGTAATTAATCGGCGTGTGTTCGGTTATTTTTATCTCTCCAGCGGTATATTATGTACCGGTGCAGCCCGACGTCAATAATAACGTATGTTATTCCACATATTTATCAGGGTCAAGATTTCTGGGATTATTATTCGATCGTCGCGTTTCAAATGTAAACTGGAATTTTTAACGGGTCTGTCCGAATTCTAACCGAAATCGCGCGGGTCTATACGTGTCACGCGTTATATTCCATAATTTGTCGCGGAGAAATTCTTTGCGAGAATATCGGCATCAATCAATCAACCGATGATTATGCGACTACCAGACGTCGAGTCAGGTGCAGCCAACTCGTTCACGAATTAATTTCTTATTAATTCGAATCTTTCTTTCGGCGACATCGTAGGGCTACTGCATTTGAAAAATTTATTATCCCTATCGATCCGTGCCTAAGAATTTCATAATTTAACGATCTTTGACCGGTTGTTTTTCGAACCGTCGTCGGTGGATCACACGACGACGTTCCATAAGGTGTCATTAGACGAAATCACTGCATCGATCAAATTTCGGATCGACGGATCGGCGAACCGTTGACGATCGTCCGTTACATTTTCAACAGATCGTTCGCAACGCGATGACGACAATCGATTCACGGGACTCCGTCATTCCTGGAATGATACGAACCCGACAGATGTGCTGGATATGTGGACGATCGTTGTCGTCTGGTCGGTGTAGTTTTTCATTTCTCTATTCCAGTGAACTTTTTGCGCTCAATATCCGATCACGATCCTCTTCAAATGGTATCGATTTCGGTGTCCCTCGGCGTTGAATAGGACACTCCGCCGTGGCAACGTTAGATATATATATATATATATATATTCAGCGAGTCACTACGATCGAATATATTCGATGCTAAGTAACAGTAAAATCAGTGGCTAATCGTCGACTTAATTTTGTGGTCAACGCTTTATGATATAATCTGCGAAATGAATGTCGTGCGAAGTAGTTTTGCGATGATTTGCCCCGTCGATTTTAGTCATGTAAAAAGCTGGATTCGTTCCCGCTCTTGGGAAGCAATTATATTATACCTACTCCTACAGTTATAATACGTGATATAAAACGAGGAGATTAAAATAAAAAAAAAAAAAAAAAAAAATGATCGAACGATCCGTGACGATGTGACGAAAAGCCAAACCGAACGTAGTCGAATGGTTTGAATCGGGGCAGCCATGGAATCTGTTAGTTAATTATAATAAAACTGGATTTTTGGCTAGAACCTAAGGTGCTTCGTCACCTCGGAAATACCTGAGAATCCCAACGGCGTTGATTCGCTTCGAAGAAATCTCTAACCTCGAACTATCGTTCGGATACATGCGATGCCGAAACAATCGAGTGCATGCACAAAAATATCTAAGAATTCTAGTCGGTTGGATTCGGACTGTAAAAATGACGAATTTCGTCTAATTTTTTTTTTTTTTTTTCTTTCTGCGAATCTCCAGTCGATTTTGAGATTCACGGCGATGATCCATCCATCTATACTCGCGGTATCCCATCTCGGGGTACCATGGCCAGGGGGACTGGCGATGATGAATAGCGGTAACGATCGATTCGCAGTCTAACGATAACCGCTCAGATATTATTAGCCTATCCACCTGCCGGTGTGTTGATATCGACTTGACGCTATAACATTATTAGTAATAACAAATAGGAAATAAATCGATCTATTAATCGTTCTTACTCGGTCTTACTTCGCTTTTGCTACGCAGACGGATACCGCTAGTCCGAGCAATGGGCGCCGCTAACTACCTACTTCGATCGAGATTTCGTTATTTATTTCGATACGCCGTACCGTAAATCAATTCCCATCAGCGACGTATGGGTGCTCGGTTTTACGTCCGGAGCGTACCAGATGCGTTACAAATATAAGTACGTACGTACGTACGTACGTGTACATACATACCGTGCAATCGTATGTACGTAAACCCGTATTATTCAACAACAAGAAAGTGTTAACTCACCGTCAAACCGAGAGAGCCCATTCCGTTTCTACACCACGCCTCGTATAGCGGTACGGCGTTGGTAACGCGACCGTAGAATCGATCGGTCGAAAGATATCTTTGAGGTGATAAAACCCCGACGATTGTGACGGTTTCAGGCGCCTCGCTAACACCGCCTTCTGTCCTTGGACAGACGGCGCGCGATTTACAACGGGATCGGTTACGTGGCTTCCCGGAGACAAACCGAGAATCGAAAGGTGTGGAAAACGCGCGCCAACCCTCGCCCAACCGAAGATACCGATTTTTCGTTTTCGTCTTTTTTTTCTCTCTTTTTTCTTTGACTCGAAAGTTCGTTGTAGAATTTGTAAAATCGATGAGACGAAGAAGAAGAGCATCTGCGGAATACTAGGGACAGGTTTCATGTAATATTGGAAAAAGTGCGGGACACGAAGAATACGCGGCGTGGTATTCTCTCGGGGCAAAATTGAGATCCGAGACGTTGTTCGGTGGAACGTGTACGTATAACGTGTATGGCGTTAGTCGGTACTGTTGCCTCACCGTGATCCGACCATCTCAGCCAGCCAGCCAGCCAGCCAGCCAGCCAGTCAGTCAGTCCCCCGAGAGGCGTTACAATCGTCTAATTTAATACTCTGTAATCCACCTGCTATTACAATATTAATCCTAATGGCCGGGGTGGAATGGCGTTCAGGTATCAAGAAGACATAGCGGGTCGCGTGTAAGTCTCTCTCGGGTTATAAAACCGCAGCTCTTCGTGGAAGGATTTAAATTCACCGCAGGAGAAAATTTGTACAACGTTACAAGAGACTCTTGTACCGTCTTCGTTACAGTACCTCTGTACACTTCTCCCTCCTCGGCACGTGCATCCCGGCGCTATCGGAACCACCGCGAAACGAACCTCGTCGTCCCCAGACCGGCACGAGATCATCAAACTTTGACCAAAAAAATTAACGTCGGTACGAAAGGTTGACGATAAAAATTGTTGACGAAACAAAAAAAACAACAACTTACGACATATCTGCATGCGTCAGGTGCGTCGACCTTGACCTCGAGATGGAAACGGCGCGGTGACGCGTCCATCGAGTCATGGTTTACGGAAAATCCAAGGCGTCGATAGCGTCGTACTTAGAATCGGAATTGAGGCGTAATTTAACGTCGCCGACCGAATCGCGTCATGAATTATTCCCAACTCGGATACATATATTGACACGGGTGATCGGGGTAACCGTCACATTTTACCAGATGCTTTCGACTCGCACGGACCGGACTCCGGAGTCA